>NW_028270176.1:10867460-11467460 GCF_037043375.1 Chiloscyllium plagiosum
TGAAGGCAAAGGGGGGACTCTGTAGCCAGCAGGAGCCCCAAGCCCTGAATTCCCCCTCAGAACCACACTCGCTCACACGGCATGGAGAGTGAGAACAGAGAGAGCCAGGACCTATCCAGATGGACTTGTGGGGGGATTGGTCATGGGCTGGGGAGAGTCTCCCCCCCACTCTTCTCAGGTGTGGGGGGGTTGGGAGAGGCTGGAATGGAAAGGTGGTGGTAAGGTGCAGGTTATCCTGGGATAGTCACCCTCTGTGGCCTCTGCTCCATTCCAGTGTTGGTGAGGGACAGAACATGTCTCCTCCGCTGAGTGCCAGGGAGAGGCACAGCTTTGCTCAGGACGGCAGAGCAGAGGGCTGTCCCAACTGATCGATGGCCACAGAAACGTCGCAGTGGAGAGGTGAAGCAAGGTGAGGGGCTGGGAGGGGCAACCTGCAAGGGAATGCTGGGTCCATGTCTCTGCTACCCCTTCCCCTTCGAGATGGAAATGGTCTTGGGTTTGGAAGGTGCTGCCTGAGGATCTTGGGAGAATTTGCTCAGTGCATCTTGTAGATGGTACACACTGCTGCTCCTGAGCATTGGGGGTGAAGGGAGAGGGTGCTTGTGGATGTGGTGCCAAGCAGGCGGGGGCTGCTTTGTCCCTGGATGGTGTCAGGCTTCTCCGAGTGTTGTTGGAGCTGCCCCCATCCAGGGGCAAGTGGGGAGTAGCCCCTCACCCTCCTGACCTGTGCCTTGTCAATGGCGGGGTAGGCCCTGGGAGGAGTCTGCAGGATTCCCAGCTTCTTGTAGCCACGGCTGGGAAGTCGAGGTGTTTTTCTGAGTGATTTGGGTGACGTTTTATCCAGGGACTGGTGGAGTGGTGCTGGTCATGGACGGGTGGGGGATTGAAAGGGATCCCTGACAGAGGTGCCCCCGGGTGGTGCTCTGAGGTCGTGTGGCACTTACCCCTGCCAGCTGACTGCTCGCCAACATGAGCTGGGCCTGAGGGAGGTGACTCTGTTGCTGTTGAGGCATCTGTGTGGGTGGCTGAGGTGAGGCCCTGGCATTGTCCGTCTTAAACTGCGAGAAAGGAAGACCGCACGACAGGAGTTAGCATCCCGGAGTAAGGATCGAAGCTACCCGGAGGTTGGGGAGCCAGGGAGGTCTGTTCCAATTTACCGGCGGGGGGGGGGGGGGGAGGAGGTTGGACAGGCTCAACTACCACCTGACTGTGCCCGCTCAATGGGAGCGGAGCCCGAAATCCCCCAGCATGGTCCGAGATTGGCTGGAATGCCTGACTGTTGAGGAGGTTTCGTGTGGGGCAGCAAGAGTGGCTCAGTGGTGAGCACTGCTGCCTGACAGCGCCAGGGACCCAGGTTCGATTCCCGCCTCGGGGTGACTGTCTGTGTGCAGTTTGCACATTCTCCCCAGGTCTGCGTGGGTTTCCTCCCACAGTCCAAAGCTGTGCAGGTTAGGGTGGGTTGGCCGTGCTAAATTGCCCCATAGTGTTAGGTAAATTAGTCAGGGGTAAAGGTCGGGGAATAGGTCTGGGCAGGTTGCTCTGCTGAGGGTCACTGTGCACGTGCTGACCAAAAGGCCTGTTTCCAGACTGGAGGGAATCGGATCAAATCCCAGACACTGGGGTGAAGGGTCACTCTTCAGGTTCACAGAGCAGCAAGGTACACATTGTCACAGCTTTCTCCATCCTGTATCCCTGCTTCATTCCCTGTTTCATCATCCATGTCCCAGCCCGAATCGCATCCTTTCCCTCTCCTCTGTGCCTACCCTGACTCATATCCATCACCAGTCCCTGTTCCAAATCCCGAGACAGAGCATCCATCTTCTTGGTGGTTTTCCATCCCCATCCCTGCTCTTTCCAGAGCCTGTCTTCCCTGTTCCATATCCCTGTCCCACACCCCTGTACATACTGTCCATATCCCTGTCCCACACCCCTGTACATACTGTCCATATCACTGTCCCGTACCCCTGTACATACTGCCCATATCCCTGTCCCACACCCCTGTACATACTGCCCATATCCCTGTCCCGTACCCCTGTACATACTGTCCATATCCCCGTCCCGTACCCCTGTACATACTGTCCATATCCCTGTCCCGTACCCCTGTACATACTGCCCATATCCCTGTCCCACACCCCTGTACATACTGCCCATATCCCTGTCCCACACCCATGTACATACTGTCCATATCCCCGTCCCGTACCCCTGTACATACTGCCCATATCCCTGTCCCGTACCCCTGTACATACTGTCCATATCACTGTCCCGTACCCCTGTACATACTGTCCATATCACTGTCCCGTACCCCTGTACATACTGTCCATATCCCTGTCCCACACCCCTGTACATACTGTCCATATCCCCGTCCCGTACCCCTGTACATACTGTCCATATCCCTGTCCCGTACCCCTGTACATACTGTCCATATCCCTGTCCCACACCCCTGTACATACTGTCCATATCACTGTCCCGTACCCCTGTACATACTGTCCATATCACTGTCTCGTACCCCTGTACATACTGTCCATATCACTGTCCCACACCCCTGTACATACTGTCCATATCCCTGTCCCGTACCCCTGTACATACTGTCCATATCACTGTCCCGTACCCCTGTACATACTGTCCATATCACTGTCTCGTACCCCTGTACATACTGTCCATATCACTGTCCCACACCCCTGTACATACTGTCCATATCCCTGTCCCGTACCCCTGTACATACTGTCCATATCACTGTCCCACACCCCTGTACATACTGTCCATATCACTGTCCCGTACCCCTGTACATACTGTCCATATCACTGTCTCGTACCCCTGTACATACTGTCCATATCACTGTCCCACACCCCTGTACATACTGTCCATATCACTGTCCCGTACCCCTGTACATACTGCCCATATCCCTGTCCCACACCCCTGTACATACTGTCCATATCACTGTCCCGTACCCCTGTACATACTGTCCATATCACTGTCTCGTACCCCTGTACATACTGTCCATATCACTGTCCCACACCCCTGTACATACTGTCCATATCCCTGTCCCGTACCCCTGGACATACTGTCCATATCACTGTCCCACACCCCTGTACATACTGTCCATATCACTGTCCCGTACCCCTGTACATACTGTCCATATCACTGTCTCGTACCCCTGTACATACTGTCCATATCACTGTCCCGTACCCCTGTACATACTGTCCATATCACTGTCTCGTACCCCTGTACATACTGTCCATATCACTGTCCCGTACCCCTGTACATACTGTCCATATCACTGTCTCGTACCCCTGTACATACTGCCCATATCCCTGTCCCACACCCCTGTACATACTGTCCATATCCCCGTCCCGTACCCCTGTACATACTGCCCATATCCCTGTCCCGTACCCCTGTACATACTGTCCATATCACTGTCCCGTACCCCTGTACATACTGTCCATATCCCTGTCCCGTACCCCTGTACATACTGTCCATATCCCTGTCCCACACCCCTGTACATACTGTCCATATCCCTGTCTCGTACCCCTGTACATACTGTCCATATCACTGTCCCGTACCCCTGTACATACTGTCCATATCACTGTCCCGTACCCCTGTACATACTGTCCATATCCCTGTCCCACACCCCTGTACATACTGTCCATATCCCCGTCCCGTACCCCTGTACATACTGCCCATATCCCTGTCCCGTACCCCTGTACATACTGTCCATATCACTGTCCCGTACCCCTGTACATACTGTCCATATCCCTGTCCCGTACCCCTGTACATACTGTCCATATCCCTGTCCCACACCCCTGTACATACTGTCCATATCCCTGTCTCGTACCCCTGTACATACTGTCCATATCACTGTCCCGTACCCCTGTACATACTGTCCATATCACTGTCCCGTACCCCTGTACATACTGTCCATATCCCTGTCCCACACCCCTGTACATACTGTCCATATCCCCGTCCCGTACCCCTGTACATACTGCCCATATCCCTGTCCCGTACCCCTCTACATACTGTCCATATCCCTGTCCCACACCCCTGTACATACTGTCCATATCACTGTCCCGTACCCCTGTACATACTGTCCATATCACTGTCCCGTACCCCTGTACATACTGCCCATATCCCTGTCCCACACCCCTGTACATACTGTCCATATCCCTGTCCCATACCCCTGTACATACTGCCCATATCCCTGTCCCACACCCCTGTACATACTGTCCATATCCCTGTCTCGTACCCCTGTACATACTGTCCATATCACTGTCCCGTACCCCTGTACATACTGCCCATATCCCTGTCCCACACCCCTGTACATACTGTCCATATCCCTGTCTCGTACCCCTGTACATACTGTCCATATCCCTGTCTCGTACCCCTGTACATACTGCCCATATCCCTGTCCCGTACCCCTGTACATACTGTCCATATCCCTGTCCCACACCCCTGTACATACTGTCCATATCCCTGCCCCACACCCCTGTACATACTGTCCATATCCCTGTCCCGTACCCCTGTACATACTGTCCATATCCCTGTCCCACACCCCTGTACATACTGTCCATATCCCTGTCCCACACCCCTGTACATACTGTCCATATCCCTGTCTCGTACCCCTGTACATACTGTCCATATCCCTGTCCCACACCCCAGTACATACTGTCCATATCACTGTCCCGTACCCCTGTACATACTGTCCATATCACTGTCTCGTACCCCTGTACATACTGTCCATATCCCTGTCTCGTACCCCTGTACATACTGTCCATATCCCTGTCCCACACCCCTGTACATACTGCCCATATCCCTGTCCCGTACCCCTGTACATACTGCCCATATCCCTGTCCCACACCCCTGAACATACTGTCCATATCCCTGTCCCGTACCCCTGTACATACTGTCCATATCCCTGTCCCGTACCCCTGTACATACTGTCCATATCCCTGTCCCGTACCCCTGTACATACTGCCCATATCCCTGTCCCACACCCCTGTACATACTGTCCATATCCCTGTCCCGTACCCCTGTACATACTGTCCATATCACTGTCCCACACCCCTGTACATACTGTCCATATCCCTGTCCCACACCCCTGTACATACTGTCCATATCACTGTCCCACACCCCTGTACATACTGTCCATATCCCTGTCCCGTACCCCTGTACATACTGTCCATATCCCTGTCCCGTACCCCTGTACATACTGTCCATATCACTGTCCCACACCCCTGTACATACTGTCCATATCCCTGTCCCGTACCCCTGTACATACTGTCCATATCCCTGTCCCACACCCCTGTACATCCTGCCCATATCGCTGTCCCGTACCCCTGTACATACTGTCCATATCCCTGTCCCGTACCCCTGTACATACTGTCCATATCCCTGTCCCGTACCCCTGTACATACTGTCCATATCACTGTCCCACACCCCTGTACATACTGTCCATATCACTGTCCCGTACCCCTGTACATACTGTCCATATCCCTGTCCCACACCCCTGTACATCCTGCCCATATCGCTGTCCCGTACCCCTGTACATACTGTCCATATCCCTGTCCCGTACCCCTGTACATACTGTCCATATCCCTGTCCCGTACCCCTGTACATACTGTCCATATCCCTGTCCCGTACCCCTGTACATACTGTCCATATCCCTGTCCCGTACCCCTGTACATACTGTCCATATCCCTGTCCCGTACCCCTGTACATACTGTCCATATCCCTGTCCCACACCCCTGTACATCCTGCCCATATCACTGTCCCACACCCCTGTACATACTGTCCATATCCCTGTCCCACACCCCTGTACATACTGCCCATATCCCTGTCTCGTACCCCTGTACATACTGTCCATATCCCTGTCCCGTACCCCTGTACATACTGCCCATATCCCTGTCCCACACCCCTGTACATACTGTCCATATCCCTGTCCCGTACCCCTGTACATACTGTCCATATCCCTGTCCCGTACCCCTGTACATACTGTCCATATCCCTGTCTCGTACCCCTGTACATACAGTCCATATCCCTGTCCCACACACCTGTACATACTGTCCATATCCCTGTCCCGTACCACTGTACATACTGTCCATATCCGTGTCCCACACCCCTGTACATACTTTCCATATCCCTGCCCCACACCCCTGTACATACTGTCCATATCCCTGTCCCGTACCCCTGTACATACTGCCCATATCCCTGTCCCGTACCCCTGTACATACTGTCCATATCCGTGTCCCACACCCCTGTACATACTTTCCATATCCCTGCCCCACACCCCTGTACATACTGTCCATATCCCTGTCCCACACCCCTGTACATCCTGTCCATATCACTGTCCCGTACCCCTGTACATACTGTCCATATCCGTGTCCCACACCCCTGTACATACTGCCCATATCGCTGTCCCACACCCCTGTACATACTGCCCATATCCCTGTCCCACACCCCTGTACATACTGTCCATATCCCTGTCCCACACCCCTGTACATACTGCCCATATCCCTGTCCCGTACCCCTGTACATACTGTCCATATCCCTGTCCCGTACCCCTGTACATACTGCCCATATCCCTGTCCCACACCCCTGTACATACTGTCCATATCCCTGTCCCGTACCCCTGTACATACTGCCCATATCCCTGTCCCACACCCCTGTACATACTGCCCATATCCCTGTCCCACACCCCTGTACATACTGCCCATATCCCTGTCCCGTACCCCTGTACATACTGCCCATATCCCTGTCCCGTACCCCTGTACATACTGCCCATATCCCTGTCCCACACCCCTGTACATACTGTCCATATCCCTGTCCCACACCCCTGTACATACTGCCCATATCCCTGTCCCACACCCCTGTACATACTGTCCATATCCCTGTCCCACACCCCTGTACATACTGCCCATATCCCTGTCCCACACCCCTGTACATACTGCCCATATCCCTGTCCCGTACCTCTGTACATACTGTCCATATCCCTGTCCCACACCCCTGTACATACTGTCCATATCCCTGTCCCGTACCCCTGTACATACTGCCCATATCACTGTCCCGTACCCCTGTACATACTGTCCATATCCCTGTCCCACACCCCTGTACATACTGCCCATATCCCTGTCCCACACCCCTGTACATACTGTCCATATCCCTGTCCCACACCCCTGTACATACTGCCCATATCCCTGTCCCACACCCCTGTACATACTGCCCATATCCCTGTCCCGTACCCCTGTACATACTGCCCATATCCCTGTCCCACACCCCTGTACATACTGTCGATATCCCTGTCCCGTACCCCTGTACATACTGCCCATATCCCTGTCCCGTACCCCTGTACATACTGTCCATATCCCTGTCCCGTACCCCTGTACATACTGTCCATATCCCTGTCCCACACCCCTGTACATACTGCCCATATCCCTGTCCCACACCCCTGTACATACTGTCCATATCCCTGTCCCACACCCCTGTACATACTGCCCATATCCCTGTCCCACACCCCTGTACATACTGCCCATATCCCTGTCCCGTACCCCTGTACATACTGCCCATATCCCTGTCCCACACCCCTGTGCATACTGTCGATATCCCTGTCCCGTACCCCTGTACATACTGCCCATATCCCTGTCCCGTACCCCTGTACATACTGTCCATATCCCTGTCCCGTACCCCTGTACATACTGTCCATATCCCTGTCCCGTACCCCTGTACATACTGTCCATATCCCTGTCCCGTACCCCTGTACATACTGTCCATATCCCTGTCCCACACCCCTGTACATACTGTCCATATCCCTGTCCCGTACCCCTGTACATACTGTCCATATCCCTGTCCCGTACCCCTGTACATACTGCCCATATCCCTGTCCCACACCCCTGTACATACTGTCCACATCCCTGTCCCACACCCCTGTACATACTGTCCATATCCCTGTCCCGTACCCCTGTACATACTGTCCATATCCCTGTCCCGTACCCCTGTACATACTGCCCATATCCCTGTCCCGTACCCCTGTACATACTGCCCATATCCCTGTCCCGTACCCCTGTACATACTGTCCATATCCCTGTCCCGTACCCCTGTACATACTGTCCATATCCCTGTCCCGTACCCCTGTACATACTGTCCATATCCCTGTCCCGTACCCCTGTACATACTGTCCATATCCCTGTCCCGTACCCCTGTACATACTGTCCATATCCCTGTCCCACACCCCTGTACATACTGTCCATATCCCTGTCCCGTACCCCTGTACATACTGTCCATATCCCTGTCCCACACCCCTGTACATACTGTCCATATCCCTGTCCCGTACCCCTGTACATACTGTCCATATCCCTGTCCCACACCCCTGTACATACTGTCCATATCCCTGTCCCGTACCCCTGTACATACTGCCCATATCCCTGTCCCACACCCCTGAACATACTGTCCATATCCCTGTCCCGTACCCCTGTACATACTGTCCATATCCCTGTCCCGTACCCCTGTACATACTGCCCATATCCCTGTCCCACACCCCTGAACATACTGCCCATATCCCTGTCCCGTACCCCTGTACATACTGTCCATATACCTGTCCCGTACCCCTGTACATACTGCCCATATCCCTGTCCCACACCCCTGTACATACTGTCGATATCCCTGTCCCGTGCCCCTGTACATACTGTCGATATCCCTGTCCCGTACCCCTGTACATACTGCCCATATCCCTGTCCCACACCCCTGTCCCTGCCCAGTATCCCTGCCCCCGTCCTCTGTCCCTGTCCTTCTGTCCCTGTCATTGTCCCTGTCCCCCCATCCCCTGTCCCCTGTCCCTGTCCCTGCCCCCTTCCCTCTGTCCCCTGTTCCCTATCCCTGCCTCCTGTCCCCTGTTCCCGTCCCCTATCCCTGCCCCCTGTCCCTGCCCCCTGTCCCTGCCTACTGTCCCTGCCCCCTGTCCCTGCCCCCAATCTCTGTCCCCTATCTCTGTCCCCTATCTCTGTCCCCATCCCTGCCCACTGTCCCCATCCCTGCCCCCTATACCTATCCCTGCCCCCTATCCCTATCCCTGCCCCCTGTCCCTGCCCCCTGTCCCTGCCACCTATCCCTTTCCCTGTCCCCTGTCCCTTCCCCCTATCCCTGCCCCCTATCCCTGTCCCCATCCCTGTCCCTGGCTCCTGTCCCTGTCCCTGCCCCCTGTCCCTGCCCCCCTGTCCCTGCCCCCCTGTCCCTGCCCCCTATCCCTGTCCCCTATCCCTGTCCCCATCCCTATCTCTGCCCCCTATCCCTGTCCCCTATCCCTATTCCCAATCCCTGTCCCCATCCCTGCCCCCTATCCCTGTCCCCTATCCCTGTCCCCTGTCCCTATCCCTGTCCCCTATCCCTGTCCCCTATCCCTATTCCCAATCCCTGTCCCTATCCCTATTCCCAATCCCTGTCCCCATTCCTGCCCCCATCCCTGTCCCCTATCCCTGTCCCTGTCCCCTATCCCTGTCCCCTAACCCTGTCCCCTATCCCTATCCCTGCCCGCTATCCCTATCCCCTAACCCTGCCCCCTATCCCTGTCCCCTATCCTTGTCCCCTATCCCTATTCCTGTCCCCTATCCCTATTCCTGTCCCCTATCCCTATCCCTGTCCCCTATCCCTATCCCCTAACCCTGCCCCTATCCCTGTCCCCTATCCCTGTCGCCTATCCCTATCCCTGTCCCCTATCCCTATCCCTGTCCACATCACTGTCCCCATCCCTGTCCACTATCCCTGTCCCCTATCCCTGTCTCCTATCCCTATTCCTGTCCCCTATCCCTATTCCTGTCCCCTATCCCTGCCCCCTATCCCTGTCCCCTATCCCTGTCCCCTATCCCTATCCCTGTCCCCATCACTGCCCCGTATTCCTGCCCCCTATCCATGCCCCCATCCCTGTCCCCAATCCCTGTCCCCATCCCTGCCCCCTGTCTCTGCTCCCGATCCCTGTCCCCTATCCCTGTCCCTGATCCCTGTCCCCATCCCTATCTTTGCCCCCTATCCCTGTCCCCTATCCCTATTCCCAATCCCTGTTCCCATCCCTGTCCCCTATCCCTGTCCCCTATCCCTACCCCTGTCCCCATCCCTGTGCCCTATCCCTGCCCCCTATCCCTATCCCTGTCCCCTATCCCTATCCCTGTCCCCTATCCCTGCCCCCTCTCCCTATCCCTGTCCCCTATCCCTGTCCCTGCCCCCTATCCCTGTCCTTATCCCTGTCCCCATCCCTGTCCCCTATCCCTGCCCCCTATCCCTGTCCCCTATCCCTGTCCCCTATCCCTATACCTGTCCCCATCCCTGTCCCCTATCCCTGCCCCCTATCCCTGCTCCCTATCCCTGTCCCCATCCCTGCCCCCTATCCCTGCCTCCTATCCCTGTCTCCTATCCCTGTCCCCAATCCCTGTCCCCATCCCTGCCCCCTATCCCTGCCCCCTGTCCCTGCCCCCTATCCCTGCCCCCTAGCCGTGACCCCTATCCCTGTCCCTGATCCCTGTCCCCTGTCCCGATCGCTGCCCCCTATCCCTGCCCCCTATCCCTATCCCTATCCCTATCCCTGTTGCCTATCCCTGTCCCTGCCCCCTATCCCTGTCCCCGCCCCCTATCCCCGCCCCCTACCCCTGACCTCTATCCCTGACCCCTATCCCTGTCCCCTATCCCTATCCTCTATCCCTGACCCCTATCCCTGGCCCCTATCCCTATCCCTGTCCCCATCACTGCCCCGTATCCCTGTCCCCTATCCCTGTCCCTACCCCTATCCCTGTCCCCACCCCCTGTCCCCGCCCCCTATCCCCACCCCTATCCCCGCCCCCTATCCCTGACCCCTATCCCTGACACCTATCCCTATCCCTGACCTCTATCCCTGACCCATTTCCCTTCCCTGCCCCCTATCCCCGCCCCCTACCCCTGACCTCTATCCCTGACCCTATCCCTGTCCCCTATTCCTATCCCTGTCCCCTATCCCTGCCCCCTATCCCTAACCCTGTCCCTATCCCTGCCCCCTATCCCTATCTCTGCCCCTTATCTCTATCTCCTATCCCTATCCCTATCATTGCCCCTTATCCCTATCCCTATCCCTATCCCCTATCCCTATCCCTGCCCTTAATCCCTGTCCGCTATCCCTATCCCGGTCCCTATCCCTGCCCCCTGTCCCTATCCATGCCCCTTATCCCTGTCCCCTATCCCTATCCCTGCCCCCTATCCCAATCCCTGTCCCTATCCCTGCCCCCTATCCCTATCCCTGCCCCTTATTCCTTTCCCCTATCCCTATCCGTGTCCCTATCCCTGTCCCCTATCCCTATCCCTGTCCTTTATCCCTATCCCTGTCCCTATCCCTGCCCCCTATCCCTATCCCTGCCCCTTATTCCTTTCCCCTATCCCTATCCATGTCCCTATCCCTGCCCCCTATCCCTATCCCTGCCCCTTATTCCTTTCCCCCAATCCCTATCCCTGTCCCTATCCCTGTCCCCTATCCCTATCCCTGTCCATTATCCCTATCCCTGTCCCTATCCCTGCCCCCTGTCCCTATCCCTGCCCCTTATCCCTGTCCCCTATCCCTATCCCTGTCCCTATCCCTGCCCCCTATCCCTATCCCTGCCCCTTATCCCTGTCCCCTATCCCTATCCCTGCCCCCTATCCCTGCCCCTTATCCCTGTCCCCTATCCCTATCCCTGTCCCCTATCCCTGGCCCCTATCCCTATCCCTGTCCCCTATCCCTATCCCTGTCCCTATCCCTATCCCTGTCCCTATCCCTGCCCCCTATCCCTACCCCTGCCCCTTATCCCTGTCCCCTATCCCTTTCCCTGTCCCCTATCCCTGTCCTGTATCCCTATCCCTGTCCCCTATCCCTATCCCTGTCCCCTATCCCTACCCCTGCCCCTTATTCCTATCCCCTATCCCTATCCCTGCCCCCTATCCCTATCCCTGTCCCCTATCCCTATCCCTGCCCCTTATCCCTGCCCCCATCCCTATCCCTGTCCCCTATCCCTATCCCTGCCCCTTATCCCTATCCCCTATCCCTATCCCTGCCCCCTATTCCTATCCCTGTCCCTATCCCTATCCCCTATCCCTATCCCTGCCCCCTATCCCTATCCCTGTCCCCTATCCCTATCCTTGCCCCTTATCCCTATCCCCTATCCCTATCCCTGCCCCCTATCCCTAACCCTGTCCCTATCCCTGCCCCTATCCGTATCTCTGCCCTTATCTCTATCCCCTATCCCTATCCCTATCATTGCCCCTTATCCCTATCCCTATCCCCTATCCCTATCCCTGCCCCGTATCCCTGTCCCCTATCCCTATCCCTGTCCCTATCCCTGCTCCCTGTCCCTATCCCTGCCCCTTAACCCTGTCCCCTATCCCTATCCCTGCCCCCTATCCCAATCCCTGCCCCTTATCCCTGTCCCCTATCCCTATCCCTGTCCCCTATCCCTATCCCTGTCCCTATCCCTGCCCCCTATCCCTATCCCTGCCCCTTATCCCTGTCCCCTATCCCTATCCCTGTCCCTATCCCTGCCCCCTGTCCCTATCCCTGCCCCTTATCCCTGTCCCCTATCCCTATCCCTGCCCCCTATCCCAATCCCTGCCCCTTATCCCTGTCCCCCATCCCTATCCCCTATCCCTATCCCTGTCCCTATCCCTGCCCCCTATCCCTATCCCTGCCCCTTATCCCTGTCCCCTATCCCTGTCCTGTATCCCTATCCCTGTCCCCTATCTCTATCCCTGTCCCTATCCCTGCCCCCATCCCTATCCCTGCCCCTTATCCCTATCCCTGCTCCTATCCCTGTCCCTATCCCTGCCCCCTATCCCTATCCCCATCCCTGTCCCCTATCCCTATCCCTGTCCCCTATCCCTATCCCTGTCCCTGATCCCTGCCCCCTGTCCCAATCGCTGCCCCCTATCCCTGCCCCCATCCCTATCCCTATCCCTGTTTCCTATCCCTGTCCCTGCCCCCATCCCTGTCCCAATCGCTGCCCCCTATCCCCGCCCCTACCCCTGACCTCTATCCCTGACCCCTATCCCTGACCCTATCCCTGTCCCCTATCCCTGTCCCTGACCCTATCCCTGACCCCTATCCCTGCCCCATATCCCTGACCCTATCCCTGACCCCTGTCCCCTATCCCTGTCCCCTATCCCTGCCCCCTATCCCTATCCCTGTCCCTATCCCTGTCCCCTATCCCTATCCCTGCCCCTTATCCCTGTCCCTATCCCTGCCCCTTATCCCGATCCCTGTCCCTATCCCTGTCCCCTATCCCTATCCCTGCCCCTTATCCCTATCCCTGCCCCTTATCCCTGTCCCTTACCCCTATCCCTTATCCCTATCACTGCCTCCTATCCATATCCCCGCCCCCTTTCCCTGCCCCCTATCCCCGCCCACTATCCCTGCCCCCTATCCCTGTCCTCTATCCTTATCCCTGCCCCTTATCCCTGTCCCTGACCCTATCCCTGCCCCTTATTCCTGCCCCTATCCCTGTCCCTATCCCTGTCCCCTATCCCTATCCCTGCCCCTTATCCCTGTCCCCTAATCCCTATCCCTGTCCCCCAATCCCTGCCCCATATCCCTGACCCTATCCCTGACCCCTGTCCCCTATCCCTGTCCCCTATCCCTGCCCCCTATCCCTATCCCTGTCCCTATCCCTGTCCCCTATCCCTATCCCTGCCCCTTATCCCTGTCCCTATCCCTGCCCCTTATCCCGATCCCTGTCCCTATCCCTGTCCCCTATCCCTATCCCTGCCCCTTATCCCTATCCCTGCCCCTTATCCCTGTCCCTTACCCCTATCCCTTATCCCTATCACTGCCTCCTATCCATATCCCCGCCCCCTTTCCCTGCCCCCTATCCCCGCCCACTATCCCTGCCCCCTATCCCTGTCCTCTATCCTTATCCCTGCCCCTTATCCCTGTCCCTGACCCTATCCCTGCCCCTTATTCCTGCCCCTATCCCTGTCCCTATCCCTGTCCCCTATCCCTATCCCTGCCCCTTATCCCTGTCCCCTAATCCCTATCCCTGTCCCCCAATCCCTATCCCAGTCTCTATCCCTGTCGCCTATCCCTATCCCTGTCCCTATCCCTGTCCCCTATCCCTATCCCTGTCCTTCTCCTGTCCCTGATCCCTGCCCCCTGTCCCAATCGCTGCCCCCTATCCCTATATCTGTTTCCTATCCCTGTCCCTGCCCCCATCCCTGTCCCCGCCCCTATCCCCGCCCCCTACCCCTGACCTCTATCCCTGACCCCTACCCCTGACCCTATCCCTGTCCCCTATCCCTATCCCTGACCTCTATCCCTGACCCCTATCCCTGCCCCCTATCCCTGGCCCCATCACTGCCCCGTATCCCTGTCCCCTATCCCTGTCCCTGCCCCTATCCCTGTCCCCGTCCCCTGTCCCCGCCCCCTATCCCCGCCCCCTATCCCCGCCCTCTATCCCTGACCCCTATCCCTGACCCTATCCCTGTCCCCTATCCCTATCCCTGACCTCTATCCCTGACCCCTATCCCTGACACCTATCCCTGGCCCCTATCCCTATCCCTATCCCTGTCCCCATCACTGCCCCATATCCCTGTCCCCTATCCCTGTCCCCGCCCCCTGTCCCTGACCCCTATCCCCGCCCCCTACCCCTGCCCTCTATCCCTGACCCTATCCCTGTCCCCTATTCCTAACCCTGTCCCCTATCCCTGTCCCCTATCCCTATCCCTGCCCCTTATCCCTGTCCCCAATCCCTATCCCTGCCCCTTATCCCTATCCCTGCCCCTTATCCCTGTCCCTGCCTCCTATCCCTGTCCCCGCCCCCTTTCCCCACCCCCTATCCCCGCCCCCTATCCCTGCCCCCTATCCCTATCCCTGACCCTATCCCTGCCCCCTATCCCTGTCCCCTATCCCTATCCCTGCCCCTTATCCCTGTCCCTGACCCTATCCCTGCCCCATATCCCTGACCCTATCCCTGCCCCCTGTCCCTATCCCTGTCCCCTATCCCTGCCCCCTATCCCTATCCCTGTCCCTATCCCTGTCCCCTATCCCTATCCCTGCCCCTTATCCCTGTCCCTATCCCTGCCCCTTATCCCTATCCCTGTCCCCTATCCCTATCCCTGCCCCTTATCCCTATCCCTGCCCCTTATCCCTGTCCCTTACCCCTATCCCTTACCCCTATCCCTGCCTCCTATCCATATCCCCGCCCCCTTTCCCTGCACCCTATCCCCGCCCACTATCCCTGCCCCCTATCCCTGTCCTCTATCCTTATCCCTGCCCCTTATCCCTGTCCCTGACACTATCCCTGCCCCTTATTCCTGCCCCTATCCCTGTCGCCTATCCCTATCCCTGTCCCTATCCCTGTCCCCTATCCCTATCCCTGTCCCTATCCCTGTCCCCTATCCCTATCCCTGCCCCTTATCCCTGTCCCCTATGCCTGCCCCCTATCCCTATCCCTATCCCTGTCCCTATCCCTGCCCCTTATCCCTGTCCCCTATCCCTATCCCTGTCCCTATCCCTGTCCCCTATCCCTATCCCTGCCCCTTAACCCTGTCCCCTATCCCTGCCCCCTATCCCTATCCCTGTCCCTATCCCTGTCCCCTATCCCTATCCCTGTCCCCTATCCCTATCCCTGCCCCCTATCCCTATCCCTGCCCCTTATCCCTGTCCCCTATCCCTATCCCTGTCCCTATCCCTGCCCCCTATCCCTATCCCTGCCCCTTATCCCTGTCCCCTATCCCTAACCCTGCCCCCTATCCCAATCCCTGCCCCTTATCCCTGTCCCCTATCCCTATCCCTGTCCCCTATCCCTATCCCTGTCCCTATCCCTGCCCCTTATCCCTGTCCCCTATCCCTATCCCTGTCCCCTATCCCTGTCCTGTATCCCTATCCCTGTCCCCTATCCCTATCCCTGTCCCTATCCCTGCCCCCTATCCCTATCCCTGCCCCTTATCCCTGTCCCTTATCCCTGTCCCCTATCCCTATCCCTGTCCCCTATCCCTATCCCTGCCCCCTATCCCTATCCCTGCCCCTTACCCCTGCCCCCTATCCCTATCCCTGTCCCTATCCCTGCCCCTATCCCTCTCCCTGTCCCTATCCCTGCCCCTTATCCCTGTCCCCTATCCCTATCCCTATCCCTGCCCCCTATCCCTGTCCCCTATCCCTATCCCTATCCCTATCCCTGCCCCCTATCCCTGTCCCCTATCCCTATCCCTGTCCCCTATCCCTGTCCCTATCCCTGCCCCTTATCCCTGTCCCCTATCCCTATCCCTGCCCCCTATCCCTGTCCCCTATCCCTATCCCTGTCCCCTATCCCTGTCCCTATCCCTGCCCCTTATCCCTGTCCCCTATCCCTATCCCTGCCCCCTATCCCTGTCCCCTATCCCTATCCCTGCCCCCTATCCCTGTCCCCTATCCCTATCCCTCTCCCTGTCCCCTATCCCTCTCCCTGTCCCCTATCCCTATCCCTGTCCCCTATCCCTCTCCCTGTCCCCTATCCCTGCCCCCTATCCCTATCCCTATCCTTATCCCTGTCCCCTATCCCTCTCCCTGTTCCCATCTCCATCAATGGTGTCTAAAGTCTTCTGTTATTCTACGTTGTCTGCCCCTTTTGCTCTGTCTGTCTGTTGCTGCGGTGGTTCTGATACTGTCACGTGTCAACTCGACGACACACTCCCTCTGACAGGAAACTCTGCTTTCTTGTCAGAAAAAACAATGAAAGAGCTGCAGGTGCTCGAAATCAGAAACAGACACAGAAGTCGCTGGAAACGCTCAGCAGGTCAGGCAGCATCTGTAGAGAGAAATCGGGGTGAAACAATTGGGGTTGAGTGACCTATCCTCAGAACGCACTCTCTTCTGTTCATTCCTGAGGGGCCCAACGATAAACCCCAATGCCATTTACCTGAGCTGGTCTGTAGCTGACTGCCTTGGCCTAGCGGGGGCTGAAAGGGTTACTCAGAACTGGGAGGTACCTGCCACTTCCTGTTCAGGACAAATACAAAGAGAAAGGGATTTCCCCCACCTCAGCCTCAGAGGGGAAAGGTTTGACTCACAGACCTCGCAGAGGTGAAAGTGTTCGAAAAACATGTGAGTCACAAAGCCATCTGGGAGAGGCAGAATCGTCGAGATAAAATCTCCCAAAGTGAACGTGTCAGTGCCATTCTCCACAAACATACCCGATCCTATCATCGACTCAACTCCAACTCACGTTCAGCACCTCAGCTCTGACCTCTAACCCAAATACTCAACTGATGTGGGGAGCAAGGAAGTGAAAATGTCACTGAACACCAGAACTTCAATCAGACAGCAACAAAGGCAGCTTTTTCTCAGTATCTAACCCTGCGCTGTCCCTGTCCTGGGAGGGTTTAATGGGGAACAGTGTAGAGGGGGGATTTACCCTGTTTCCAACCCTATGCTCTCCCTGTCCTGGGAAGGTATGATGGGGACAGTGTAGAGGCAGCTTTACTCGGTAACTAACCCTATGTGGTCCCTGTCCTGAGGAGGTTTGATCGGGAGCAGTTTAGAGGACACTGGGTGTGAACAGGGGACTGTGTTATACACTGACACTGGGTGTGAACAGGGGACTGTGTTATACACTGACACTGGGTGTGAACATGGGACTGTGTTATACACTGACACTGGGTGTGAACAGGGGACTGTGTTATACACTGACACTGAGTGTTAACGGGATCTGTGTTACATAATGACACTGGGTGTGAACGGGGATGGTGTTACACACTGACACTGGGTGTTAACGGGATCTGTGTTACATAATGACACTGGGTGTGAACGGGGATGGTGTTACACACTGACACTGAGTGTTAACGGGATCTGTGTTACATAATGACACTGGGTGTGAACAGGGATGGTGTTATACACTGACACTGGGTGTGAATTGGGGAATGTATATTACAGCTGAAAGTGTGTTGCTGGAAAATCGCAGCAGGTCAGGCAGCATTCAAGGAACAGGAGAATCGATGTTTCGGGCATAAGCCCTTCTTCAGGAATGGAGAAGGGCTTATGCCCGAAACATCGTTTCTCCTGCTCCTTGGATGCTGCCTGACCTGCTGCGATTTTCCAGCAACACATTTTCAGCTCCGATCTCCCGCATCTGCAGTCCTCACTTTCTCCTCGAATGTGTATTACACACTGACACTGGGTGTGAACGGGACTGTGACACTGTATTACACACTGACACTGGGTGTGAACGGGGACTGTGTTAGACACTGACACTGGGTGTGAACGGGGACTGTGGTACACACTGACGCTGGGTGTGAACGGGGACTGTATTACACACTGACACGGGGTGTGAACTGGGGACTGTATTACACACTGACACTGGGTGTGAACGGGGACTGTGGTACACACTGACGCTGGGTGTGAACGGGGACTGTATTACACACTGACACTGGGTGTGAACTGGGGACTGTATTACACACTGACACTGGGTGTGAAAAGGGACTGTATTACACACTGACACTGGGTGTGATCAGGGGACTCTATTACACACTGACACTGGGTATGAACGGGGACTGTGTTACACACTGACACTGGGTGTGAATGGGGACTATATTACACACTGACACGGGTGTGAACAGGGGACTGTATTACACACTGACACTGGGTGTGAACAGGGACTGTATTACACACTGACACTGGATGTGAACGGGGACTGTGTTACACACTGACACTGGGAGTGAACAGGGGACTGTATTACACACTGTCACTGGGTGTGAACAGGGGACTGTATTACACACTGACACTGGGTGTGAACAAGGGACTGTATTACACACTGACACTGGGTGTGAACGGGGACTGTGGTACACACTGACACTGGGTGTGAACAAGGGACTGTGTTACACACTGACACTGGGTGTGAACAGGGACTGTGTTACACACTGACACTGGGTGTGAACCAGGGACTGTGTTACACACTGACACTGGGTGTGAATGGGGACTGTGTTACACACTGACACTGGGTGTGAATGGGGACTATATTACACACTGACACTGGGTGTGAACAGGGGACTCCATTCCTGAAGAAGGGCTTATGCCCGAAACATCGTTTCTCCTGCTCCTTGGATGCTGCCTGACCTGCTGCGATTTTCCAGCAACACATTTTCAGCTCCGATCTCCCGCATCTGCAGTCCTCACTTTCTCCTCGAATGTGTATTACACACTGACACTGGGTGTGAACGGGTCTGTGACACTGTATTACACACTGACACTGGGTGTGAACGGGGACTGTGTTAGACACTGACACTGGGTGTGAACGGGGACTGTGGTACACACTGACGCTGGGTGTGAACGGGGACTGTATTACACACTGACACGGGGTGTGAACTGGGGACTGTATTACACATTGACACTGGGTGTGAACGGGGACTGTGGTACACACTGACGCTGGGTGTGAACGGGGACTGTATTACACACTGACACTGGGTGTGAACTGGGGACTGTATTACACACTGACACTGGGTGTGAACAAGGGACTGTGTTACACACTGACACTGGGTGTGATCAGGGGACTCTATTACACACTGACACTGGGTATGAACGGGGACTGTGTTACACACTGACACTGGGTGTGAATGGGGACTATATTACACACTGACACGGGTGTGAACAGGGGACTGTATTACACACTGACACTGGGTGTGAACAGGGACTGTATTACACACTGACACTGGATGTGAACGGGGACTGTGTTACACACTGACACTGGGAGTGAACAGGGGACTGTATTACACACTGTCACTGGGTGTGAACAGGGGACTGTATTACACACTGACACTGGGTGTGAACAAGGGACTGTATTACACACTGACACTGGGTGTGAACGGGGACTTTGGTACACACTGACACTGGGTGTGAACAAGGGACTGTGTTACACACTGACACTGGGTGTGAACAGGGACTGTGTTACACACTGACACTGGGTGTGAACCAGGGACTGTGTTACACACTGACACTGGGTGTGAATGGGGACTGTGTTACACACTGACACTGGGTGTGAATGGGGACTATATTACACACTGACACTGGGTGTGAGCGGCGACTGTATTACACACTGACGCTGGGTGTGAACGGGGACTGTATTACACACTGACACTGGGTGTGAACAGGGGACCGTGTTACACACTGACACTGGGTGTGAACGGGGACTGTATTACACACTGACGCTGGGTGTGAACAGGGACTGTATTACACACTGACACTGGGTATGAACAGGGGACCGTGATATACACTGACACTGGGTGTGAACAGGGACTGTATTACACACTGGCGCTGGGTGTGAACAGGGACTGCATTACACACTGCCACTGGACGTGAACAGGGGACTGTGTAACACACTGACACTGGGAGTGAACGGGGAACTGTGTTACACACTGACACTCGGGGTGAATGGGGAACGGTGTTACACACTGACACTGGGTGTGAAGGGGGGACTGTGTTACACACTGACTGGGTGTGAACGGGGACTGAGTTATAAATTGTCGCTGGGTGCGAATGGTGTCTGTATCACACACTGACTCTGGGTGTGAACGGGGACTGTGTTATACACTGACTCTGGGTGTGAACGGGGACTGTATTACACACTGACACTGGGTGTGAACAGGGGACTGTGGTACACACTGACACTGGGTGTGAACGGTGACTGTATTACATACTGACACTGGGTGTGAACGGGAAATGTGTCATACACTGACACTGGGTGTGAACAAGGAACTCTGTTACACACTGACACTGGGTGTGAACCGGGGACGGTATTACACACTGACTCTGGGTGTGAACGGGGGACTGTGTTATACACTGACACTGGGTGTGAATGGGGAACTGTATTACACACTGACGCTGGGTGTGAACGGGGACTGTGTTACGCAATGACACTGGATGTGAAAGGGGACTGTGTTACACACTGACACTGTGTGGGAAAGGGGACTGTGTTATACAGTGACGCTGGGTGTGAACAGGGCACTGTGTTACACACTGACACTGGGTGTTAACAGGGGACTGTATAACACACTGACACTGGGTGTGAACGGGGACTGTGTTACATACTGACTCTCGGTGTGAACGGGGACTGTGTTATACACGGACACTGGGTGTGAGCAGGGATTATGTTACACACTGACACTGGGTGTGAACGGGGACTGTGTTATACACTGACACTGGGTGTGAATTGGGAATGTGTTACACACTGACTGGGTGTGAGCGGGGAACTGTGTTACACACTGACACTGGGTGTGAACGGCGGCTGTATTACACACTGACGCTGGGTGTGAACGGGGACTGTATTACACACTGACACTGGGTGTGAACAGGGGACTGTGGTACACACTGACACTGGGTGTGAACGGTGACTGTATTACACACTGACACTGGGTGTGAACAGGGGACTGTGGTACACACTGACACTGGGCGTGCACAGGGGACTGTGTTACACACTGACACTGGGTGTGAATGGAGGACAGTGTTACACACTGACACTGGATGTGAAATGGGACTGTGTTATACACTGACACTGGGTGTGAATGGGGAACTGTATTACACACTGACGCTGGGTGTGAACGGGGACTGTGTTACGCAATGACACTGGATGTGAAAGGGGACTGTGTTACACACTGACACTGTGTGGGAAAGGGGACTGTGTTATACAGTGACGCTGGGTGTGAACAGGGCACTGTGTTACACACTGACACTGGGTGTTAACAGGGGACTGTATAACACACTGACACTGGGTGTGAACGGGGACTGTGTTACATACTGACTCTCGGTGTGAACTGGGACTGTGTTATACACGGACACTGGGTGTGAGCAGGGATTATGTTACACACTGACACTGGGTGTGAACGGGGACTGTGTTACACACTGACGCTGGGTGTGAACAGGGACTGTATTACACACTGACACTGGGTGTGAATGGGGAATGTGTTACACACTGACTGGGTGTGAGCGGGGAACTGTGTTACACACTGACACTGGGTGTGAACGGCGGCTGTATTACACACTGACGCTGGGTGTGAACGGGGACTGTATTACACACTGACACTGGGTGTGAACAGGGGACTGTGGTACACACTGACACTGGGTGTGAACGGTGACTGTATTACACACTGACACTGGGCGTGCACAGGGGACTGTGTTACACACTGACACTGGGTGTGAATGGAGGACAGTGTTACACACTGACACTGGATGTGAAAGGGGACTGTGTTATAAATTGCCGCTGGGTGTGAACAGGGCACTGTGTTACACACTGACACTGGGTGTTAACAGGGGACTGTATAACACACTGACACTGGGTGTGAACGGGGACTGTGTTACATACTGACTCTCGGTGTGAACTGGGACTGTGTTATACACGGACACTGGGTGTGAGCAGGGATTATGTTACACACTGACACTGGGTGTGAACGGGGACTGTGTTACACACTGACGCTGGGTGTGAACAGGGACTGTATTACACACTGACACTGGGTGTGAATGGGGAATGTGTTACACACTGACACTGGGTGTGAACGGTGACTGTATTACACACTGACACTGGGCGTGCACAGGGGACTGTGTTACACACTGACACTGGGTGTGAATGGAGGACAGTGTTACACACTGACACTGGATGTGAAAGGGGACTGTGTTATAAATTGCCGCTGGGTGTGAATGGTCTCTCTCTATCACACACTGACTCTGGGTGTGAACGGGGACTGTGTTACATACTGACTCTGGGTGTGAACGGGGACTGTGTTACACACTGACACTGGGTGTGAACGGGGACTGTATTACACACTGACACTGGGCGTGAACAGGGGACTGTGTTACACACTGATACTGGGTGTGAACGGGGGATGGTGTTACACACTGACAGTGGATGTGAAAGGGGACTGTGTTATAAATTGACGCTGGGTGTGAATGGTGTCTGTATCACACACTGACTCTGGGTGTGAACGGGGACTGTGTTACACACTGACACTGGGTGTGACCGGGGACTGTGTTACACACTGACTCTGGGTGTGAACGGGGACTATGTTATACACTGACACTGGGTGTGAGCAGGGACTGTGTTATACACTGACTCTGGGTGTGTGAACAGGGGATTGTGTTGTACACTGACTCTGGGTGTGAATGGGGACTGTGTTACACACTGACACTGGGTGTGAACAGGGGACTGTGTTACACACTGACACTGGGTGTGAACGATGACTGTATTACACAGTGACACTGGGTGTGAACGGGGACTGTATTACACACTGACGCTTGGAATGAACGGGGACTGTATTACACACTGACACTGAGTGTGAACAGGGAACCGTGTTCCACACTGACACTGGGTGTGAACGGGGACTGTATTACACACCGACGCTGGATGTGGACAGGGACTGTATTACACACTGACACTGGGTGTGAGCGGCGACTGTATTACACACTGACACTGGGTGTGAACAGGGGACTGTGTTATACACTGAGACTGGGTGTGAACTGGGACTGTATTACACACTGATGTTGGGTGTGAACGGGGACTGTATTACGCACTGACACTGGGCGTAAAGGGGGACTGTATTACACACTGACGCTGCGTGGAAACAGGGGACTGTGTTGCACACTGACACTGGGTATGAATGGGGACTGTATGACACACTGACGCTGGGTGTGAATGGGGACTGTATTACACACTGACACTGGGTGTGAACAGGGGACTGTGTAACACACTGACACTGGGTGTGTACGGGGGACTGTGTTACACACTGACACTGGGGGTGAACGGGGGATGATGTTACACACTGACACTGGGTGTGAACGGGGACTGTGTTATAAATTGACGCTGGGTGTGAATAGTGTCTGTATCACATACTGACTCTGGGTGTGAACTGGGACTGTGTTACACACTGACACTGGGTGTGAACGGGGACTGTGTTACACACTGACTCTGGGTGTGAACAGGGGACTATGTTATACACTGACTCTGGGTGTGAACAGGGGACTGTGTTACACACTGACACTGGGTGTGAACGATGACTGTATTACACACTGACACTGGGTGTGACCGGGGACTGTGTTACACACTGACACTGGGTGTGAACGGTGACTGTACACACTGACGCTGGGAGTGAACGGGGACTGTATTACACACTGACACTGAGTGTGAACAGGGGACCATGTTCCACACTGACACTGGGTGTGAACGGGGACTGTATTACACACCGACGCTGGATGTGGACAGGGACTGTATTACACACTGATGTTGGGTGTGAACGGGGACTGTATTACACACCGATGCTGGATGTGGACAGGGTCTGTATTACACACTGACACTGGGTGTGAACAGGGGACCGTGTTATACACTGACACTGGGTGTGAACTGGGACTGTATTACACACTGATGTTGGGTGTGAACGGGGACTGTATTACGCACTGACACTGGGTGTAAAGGGGGACTGTATTACACACTGACGCTGCGTGGAAACAGGGGACTGTGTTGCACACTGACACTGGATGTGAATGGGGACTGTATTACACACTGACACTGGGTGTAACCGGGGACTGTATTACACACTGACACTGGGTGTGAACCGGGGACTGAATTACACACTGACACTGGGTGTGAGCGGAGACTGTATTACACACTGACACTGGGTGTAAACGCGGACTGTATTACACACTGACACTGGGTGTGAACGGGGACTGTGTTATACACTGACACTGGGTGTGAATTGGGAATGTGTTACACACTGACTGGGTGTGAGCGGGGAACTGTGTTACACACTGACATTGGGTGTGAACGGCGGCTGTATTACACACTGACGCTGGGTGTGAACGGGGACTGTATTACACACTGACACTGGGTGTGAACAGGGGACTGTGGTACACACTGACACTGGGTGTGAACGGTGACTGTATTACACACTGACACTGGGTGTGAACAGGGGACTGTGGTACACACTGACACTGGGCGTGCACAGGGGACTGTGTTACACACTGACACTGGGTGTGAATGGAGGACAGTGTTACACACTGACACTGGATGTGAAATGGGACTGTGTTATACACTGACACTGGGTGTGAATGGGGAACTGTATTACACACTGACGCTGGGTGTGAACGGGGACTGTGTTACGCAATGACACTGGATGTGAAAGGGGACTGTGTTACACACTGACACTGTGTGGGAAAGGGGACTGTGTTATACAGTGACGCTGGGTGTGAACAGGGCACTGTGTTACACACTGACACTGGGTGTTAACAGGGGACTGTATAACACACTGACACTGGGTGTGAACGGGGACTGTGTTACATACTGACTCTCGGTGTGAACTGGGACTGTGTTATACACGGACACTGGGTGTGAGCAGGGATTATGTTACACACTGACACTGGGTGTGAACGGGGACTGTGTTACACACTGACGCTGGGTGTGAACAGGGACTGTATTACACACTGACACTGGGTGTGAATGGGGAATGTGTTACACACTGACTGGGTGTGAGCGGGGAACTGTGTTACACACTGACACTGGGTGTGAACGGCAGCTGTATTACACACTGACGCTGGGTGTGAACGGGGACTGTATTACACACTGACACTGGGTGTGAACAGGGGACTGTGGTACACACTGACACTGGGTGTGAACGGTGACTGTATTACACACTGACACTGGGCCTGCACAGGGGACTGTGTTACACACTGACACTGGGTGTGAATGGAGGACAGTGTTACACACTGACACTGGATGTGAAAGGAGACTGTGTTATAAATTGCCGCTGGGTGTGAATGGTCTCTCTCTATCACACACTGACTCTGGGTGTGAACGGGGACTGTGTTACATACTGACTCTGGGTGTGAACGGGGACTGTGTTACACACTGACACTGGGTGTGAACGGGGACTGTATTACACACTGACACTGGGCGTGAACAGGGGACTGTGTTACACACTGATACTGGGTGTGAACGGGGGATGGTGTTACACACTGACAGTGGATGTGAAAGGGGACTGTGTTATAAATTGACGCTGGGTGTGAATGGTGTCTGTATCACACACTGACTCTGGGTGTGAACGGGGACTGTGTTACACACTGACACTGGGTGTGACCGGGGACTGTGTTACACACTGACTCTGGGTGTGAACAGGGGACTATGTTATACACTGACTCTGGGTGTGAACAGGGGACTGTGTTACACACTGACACTGGGTGTGAACGATGACTGTATTACACACTGACACTGGGTGTGACCGGGGACTGTGTTACACACTGACACTGGGTGTGAACGGTGACTGTACACACTGACGCTGGGAATGAACGGGGACTGTATTACACACTGACACTGAGTGTGAACAGGGGACCATGTTCCACACTGACACTGGGTGTGAACGGGGACTGTATTACACACCGACGCTGGATGTGGACAGGGACTGTATTACACACTGATGTTGGGTGTGAACGGGGACTGTATTACACACCGATGCTGGATGTGGACAGGGACTGTATTACACACTGACACTGGGTGTGAACAGGGGACCGTGTTATACACTGACACTGGGTGTGAACTGGGACTGTATTACACACTGATGTTGGGTGTGAACGGGGACTGTATTACGCACTGACACTGGGTGTAAAGGGGGACTGTATTACACACTGACGCTGCGTGGAAACAGGGGACTGTGTTGCACACTGACACTGGATGTGAATGGGGACTGTATTACACACTGACACTGGGTGTAACCGGGGACTGTATTACACACTGACACTGGGTGTGAACCGGGGACTGAATTACACACTGACACTGGGTGTGAGCGGAGACTGTATTACACACTGACACTGGGTGTAAACGCGGACTGTATTACACACTGACACTGGGTGTGAACGGGGACTGTGTTATACACTGACACTGGGTGTGAATTGGGAATGTGTTACACACTGACTGGGTGTGAGCGGGGAACTGTGTTACACACTGACATTGGGTGTGAACGGCGGCTGTATTACACACTGACGCTGGGTGTGAACGGGGACTGTATTACACACTGACACTGGGTGTGAACAGGGGACTGTGGTACACACTGACACTGGGTGTGAACGGTGACTGTATTACACACTGACACTGGGTGTGAACAGGGGACTGTGGTACACACTGACACTGGGCGTGCACAGGGGACTGTGTTACACACTGACACTGGGTGTGAATGGAGGACAGTGTTACACACTGACACTGGATGTGAAATGGGACTGTGTTATACACTGACACTGGGTGTGAATGGGGAACTGTATTACACACTGACGCTGGGTGTGAACGGGGACTGTGTTACGCAATGACACTGGATGTGAAAGGGGACTGTGTTACACACTGACACTGTGTGGGAAAGGGGACTGTGTTATACAGTGACGCTGGGTGTGAACAGGGCACTGTGTTACACACTGACACTGGGTGTTAACAGGGGACTGTATAACACACTGACACTGGGTGTGAACGGGGACTGTGTTACATACTGACTCTCGGTGTGAACTGGGACTGTGTTATACACGGACACTGGGTGTGAGCAGGGATTATGTTACACACTGACACTGGGTGTGAACGGGGACTGTGTTACACACTGACGCTGGGTGTGAACAGGGACTGTATTACACACTGACACTGGGTGTGAATGGGGAATGTGTTACACACTGACTGGGTGTGAGCGGGGAACTGTGTTACACACTGACACTGGGTGTGAACGGCAGCTGTATTACACACTGACGCTGGGTGTGAACGGGGACTGTATTACACACTGACACTGGGTGTGAACAGGGGACTGTGGTACACACTGACACTGGGTGTGAACGGTGACTGTATTACACACTGACACTGGGCGTGCACAGGGGACTGTGTTACACACTGACACTGGGTGTGAATGGAGGACAGTGTTACACACTGACACTGGATGTGAAAGGAGACTGTGTTATAAATTGCCGCTGGGTGTGAATGGTCTCTCTCTATCACACACTGACTCTGGGTGTGAACGGGGACTGTGTTACATACTGACTCTGGGTGTGAACGGGGACTGTGTTACACACTGACACTGGGTGTGAACGGGGACTGTATTACACACTGACACTGGGCGTGAACAGGGGACTGTGTGACACACTGATACTGGGTGTGAACGGGGGATGGTGTTACACACTGACAGTGGATGTGAAAGGGGACTGTGTTATAAATTGACGCTGGGTGTGAATGGTGTCTGTATCACACACTGACTCTGGGTGTGAACGGGGACTGTGTTACACACTGACACTGGGTGTGACCGGGGACTGTGTTACACACTGACTCTGGGTGTGAACGGGGACTATGTTATACACTGACACTGGGTGTGAGCAGGGACTGTGTTATACACTGACTCTGGGTGTGTGAACAGGGGATTGTGTTGTACACTGACTCTGGGTGTGAATGGGGACTGTGTTACACACTGACACTGGGTGTGAACAGGGGACTGTGTTACACACTGACACTGGGTGTGAACGATGACTGTATTACACAGTGACACTGGGTGTGAACGGGGACTGTATTACACACTGACGCTTGGAATGAACGGGGACTGTATTACACACTGACACTGAGTGTGAACAGGGAACCGT
This sequence comes from Chiloscyllium plagiosum, assembly GCF_037043375.1. NCBI lineage: Eukaryota > Metazoa > Chordata > Chondrichthyes > Orectolobiformes > Hemiscylliidae > Chiloscyllium > Chiloscyllium plagiosum. Next base: position 10,896,022 of record NW_028270176.1, read on the forward strand.
GTTCCACACTGACACTGGGTGTGAACGGGGACTGTATTACACACCGACGCTGGATGTGGACAGGGACTGTATTACACACTGACACTGGGTGTGAGCGGCGACTGTACTACACACTGACACTGGGTGTGAACAGGGGACTGTGTTATACACTGAGACTGGGTGTGAACTGGGACTGTATTACACACTGATGTTGGGTGTGAACGGGGACTGTATTACGCACTGACACTGGGCGTAAAGGGGGACTGTATTACACACTGACGCTGCGTGGAAACAGGGGACTGTGTTGCACACTGACACTGGGTATGAATGGGGACTGTATGACACACTGACGCTGGGTGTGAATGGGGACTGTATTACACACTGACACTGGGTGTGAACAGGGGACTGTGTAACACACTGACACTGGGTGTGTACGGGGGACTGTGTTACACACTGACACTGGGGGTGAACGGGGGATGATGTTACACACTGACACTGGGTGTGAACGGGGACTGTGTTATAAATTGACGCTGGGTGTGAATAGTGTCTGTATCACATACTGACTCTGGGTGTGAACTGGGACTGTGTTACACACTGACACTGGGTGTGAACGGGGACTGTGTTACACACTGACTCTGGGTGTGAACAGGGGACTATGTTATACACTGACTCTGGGTGTGAACAGGGGACTGTGTTACACACTGACACTGGGTGTGAACGATGACTGTATTACACACTGACACTGGGTGTGACCGGGGACTGTGTTACACACTGACACTGGGTGTGAACGGTGACTGTATTACACACTGACGCTGGGAATGAACGGGGACTGTATTACACACTGACACTGAGTGTGAACAGGGGACCATGTTCCACACTGACACTGGGTGTGAACGGGGACTGTATTACACACCGACGCTGGATGTGGACAGGGACTGTATTACACACTGATGTTGGGTGTGAACGGGGACTGTATTACACACCGATGCTGGATGTGGACAGGGACTGTATTACACACTGACACTGGGTGTGAACAGGGGACCGTGTTATACACTGACACTGGGTGTGAACTGGGACTGTATTACACACTGATGTTGGGTGTGAACGGGGACTGTATTACGCACTGACACTGGGTGTAAAGGGGGACTGTATTACACACTGACGCTGCGTGGAAACAGGGGACTGTGTTGCACACTGACACTGGATGTGAATGGGGACTGTATTACACACTGACACTGGGTGTAACCGGGGACTGTATTACACACTGACACTGGGTGTGAACCGGGGACTGAATTACACACTGACACTGGGTGTGAGCGGAGACTGTATTACACACTGACACTGGGTGTAAACGCGGACTGTATTACACACTGACACTGGGTGTGAACAGGGGACTGTGTAACACACTGACTCTGGGTGTGTGAACGGGGGACTGTTTTATGCACTGACTCTGGGAGTGAACGGGGACTGTATTACACACTGACACTGGGTGTGAACAAGGAACTGTGTTACACACTGACACTGGGTGTGAACGGGAACTGTATTACACACTGACACTGGGTGTGAACGGGGATTGTGTTATACACTGACACTGGGTGTGAATGGGGACTGCGTTATACACTGACACTGGGTGTGAACAGGGACTGTATTACACACTGACACTGGGTGTGAATGGGGACTGTGTTACACACTGACACTGGGTGTGAATGGGGACTGCATTATACACTGACGCTGGGTGTGAATGGTGTCTGTATCACACACTGACTCTGGGTGTGAACGGGGACTGTATTAGACACTGACGCTGGGTGTGAACTGGGACTGTATTACACACTGACGCTGGGTGTGAACCGGGACTGTATTACACACTGACACTGGGTGTGAACCGGGGACGGTGTTACACACTGACACTGGGCGTGAACAGGGGACTGTGTAACACACTGAGTCTGGGTGTGTGAATGGGGACTGTGTTATACACTGATATTGGGTGTGAACGGGGACTGCATTACACACTGACACTGGGTGTGAACGGGGACTGTGTTACACACTGACTCTGGGTGTGAACGGGGACTATGTTATACACTGACACTGGGTGTGAGCAGGGACTGTGTTATACACTGACTCTGGATGTGTGAACAGGGGATTGTGTTATATACTGACTCTGGGTGTGAGTGGGGACTGTATTACACACTGACACTGTGTGTGAACAGGGGACTGTGTTACACACTGACACTGGGTGTGAACGATGACTGTATTACATACTGACACTGGGTGTGAACTGGGACTGTATTACACACTGACGCTGGGTGTGAACCGGGACTGTATTACACACTGACACTGGGTGTGAACAGGGGACTGTGTTACACACTGACACTGGGTGTGAACGGGGACTGTATTGTACACTGACGCGGGGTGTGAACAGGGTCTGTGTTACGCACTGACACTGGGTGTGAACAGGGACTGTGTAACACACTGGCACTGGGTGTGACCGGGGACTGTGTTACACACTGACACTGAGTGTCAACAGGGGACTGTATTACACACTGACACAGGGTGTGAACGGGGACTGTGATATTCACTGACTCTGGGTGTGAATGGGAACTGCGTTATACACTGACTCGGGGTGTGAACGGAGACTGTGTTACACACTGAGTCTGGGTGTGAATGGGGAATGTGTTACACACTGGGTGTGTGTGGAGTCTGTGTTATACACTGACACTAGGTGTGAACGGGGGATTGTGTTATACACTGACCCTGGGTGTGAACGATGACTGTATTACACACTGACACTAGGTGTGACCGGAGACTTTGTTACACACTGAAACTGGGTATGAACGGCGACTGTATTACACACTGACACTGGGTGTGAACAGGGACTGTGTTACACACTGACACTGGGTGTGAACCGGGGACGGTGTTACACACTGACACTGGGTGTTAACCCGGACTGTATTACACACTGACACTGGGCGTGAACAGGGGACTGTGTAACACACTGAGTCTGGGTGTGTGAATGGGGACTGTGTTATACACTGATATTGGGTGTGAACGGGGACTGCATTACACACTGACACTGGGTGTGAACGGGGACTGTGTTACACACTGACTCTGGGTGTGAACGGGGACTATGTTATACACTGACACTGGGTGTGAGCAGGGACTGTGTTATACACTGACTCTGGATGTGTGAACAGGGGATTGTGTTATATACTGACTCTGGGTGTGAGTGGGGACTGTATTACACACTGACACTGTGTGTGAACAGGGGACTGTGTTACACACTGATACTGGGTGTGAACGATGACTGTATTACATACTGACACTGGGTGTGACCGGGGACTGTGTTACACACTGACACTGGGTGTGAACGGCGACTGTATTACACACTGACGCTGGGAATGAACGGAGACTGTATTACACACTGACACTGGGTGTAAACGCGGACTGTATTACACACTGACACTGGGTGTGAACAGGGGACTGTGAAACACACTGACTCTGGGTGTGTGAACGGGGGATTGTTTTATACACTTACCTTGGGTGTGAACGGGGACTGTATTACACACTGACACTGGGTGTGAACGGGGACTGTATTACACACTGACACTGGGAGTGAACAAGGAACTGTGTTACACACTGACACTGGGTGTGAACGGGAACTGTATTACACACTGACACTGGGTGTGAACGGGGACTGTGTTATACACTGACACTGGGTGTGAATGGGGTCTGCGTTATACACTGACGCTGGGTGTGAACAGGGACTGTATTACACACTGACACTGGGTGTGAATTGGGAATGTGTTGCACACTGACTGGGTGTGAGCCGGGAACTGTGTTACACACTGACACTGGGTGTGAACGGCGGCTGTATTACACACTGACACTGGGTGTGAACGGGGACTGTATTACACACTGACACTGGGTGTGAACAGGGGACTGTGGTACACACTGACACTGGGTGTGAACGGTGACTGTATTACACACTGACACTGGGCGTGCACAGGGGACTGTGTTACACACTGACACTGGGTGTGAACGGAGGACAGTGTTACACACTGACACTGGATGTGAAAGGGGACTGTGTTATAAATTGACGCTGGGTGTGAATGGTCTCTCTCTATCACACACTGACTCTGGGTGTGAACGGGGACTGTGTTACATACTGACTCTGGGTGTGAAATGGGACTGTATTACAAACTGACGCGGGGTGTGAACCTGGACTGTATTGCACACTGACACTGGGTGTGAACGGGGACTGTGTTGCACACTGACGCTGGGTGTGAACCGGGACTGTATTACACACTGACACTGGATGTGAACGGGGACTGTGTTACACACTGACACTGGGTGTGAACAGGGGACAGTGTTACACATTGACACTGGGTGTGAACGGGGACTGCATTACACACTGACACTGGGTGTGAACGGGGACTGTGTTACACACTGACTCTGGGTGTGAACGGGGACTATGTTATACACTGACACTGGGTGTGAGCAGGGACTGTGTTATACACTGACTCTGGATGTGTGAACAGGGGATTGTGTTATATACTGACTCTGGGTGTGAGTGGGGACTGTATTACACACTGACACTGTGTGTGAACAGGGGACTGTGTTACACACTGACACTGGGTGTGAACGATGACTGTATTACATACTGACACTGGGTGTGAACTGGGACTGTATTACACACTGACGCTGGGTGTGAACCGGGACTGTATTACACACTGACACTGGGTGTGAACAGGGGACTGTGTTACACACTGACACTGGGTGTGAACGGGGACTGTATTGTACACTGACGCGGGGTGTGAACAGGGTCTGTGTTACGCACTGACACTGGGTGTGAAGGGGGACTGTGTAACACACTGGCACTGGGTGTGACCGGGGACTGTGTTACACACTGACACTGAGTGTCAACAGGGGACTGTATTACACACTGACACAGGGTGTGAACGGGGACTGTGATATTCACTGACTCTGGGTGTGAATGGGAACTGCGTTATACACTGACTCGGGGTGTGAACGGAGACTGTGTTACACACTGAGTCTGGGTGTGAATGGGGAATGTGTTACACACTGGGTGTGTGTGGAGTCTGTGTTATACACTGACACTAGGTGTGAACGGGGGATTGTGTTATACACTGACACTGGGTGTGAACGATGACTGTATTACACACTGACACTAGGTGTGACCGGAGACTTTGTTACACACTGAAACTGGGTATGAACGGCGACTGTATTACACACTGACACTGGGTGTGAACAGGGGACTGTGTTACACACTGACACTGGGTGTGAACCGGGGACGGTGTTACACACTGACACTGGGTGTTAACCCGGACTGTATTACACACTGACACTGGGCGTGAACAGGGGACTGTGTAACACACTGAGTCTGGGTGTGTGAATGGGGACTGTGTTATACACTGATATTGGGTGTGAACGGGGACTGCATTACACACTGACACTGGGTGTGAACGGGGACTGTGTTACACACTGACTCTGGGTGTGAACGGGGACTATGTTATACACTGACACTGGGTGTGAGCAGGGACTGTGTTATACACTGACTCTGGATGTGTGAACAGGGGATTGTGTTATATACTGACTCTGGGTGTGAGTGGGGACTGTATTACACACTGACACTGTGTGTGAACAGGGGACTGTGTTACACACTGATACTGGGTGTGAACGATGACTGTATTACATACTGACACTGGGTGTGACCGGGGACTGTGTTACACACTGACACTGGGTGTGAACGGCGACTGTATTACACACTGACGCTGGGAATGAACGGAGACTGTATTACACACTGACACTGGGTGTAAACGCGGACTGTATTACACACTGACACTGGGTGTGAACAGGGGACTGTGAAACACACTGACTCTGGGTGTGTGAACGGGGGATTGTTTTATACACTTACCTTGGGTGTGAACGGGGACTGTATTACACACTGACACTGGGTGTGAACGGGGACTGTATTACACACTGACACTGGGAGTGAACAAGGAACTGTGTTACACACTGACACTGGGTGTGAACGGGAACTGTATTACACACTGACACTGGGTGTGAACGGGGACTGTGTTATACACTGACACTGGGTGTGAATGGGGACTGCGTTATACACTGACGCTGGGTGTGAACAGGGACTGTATTACACACTGACACTGGGTGTGAATTGGGAATGTGTTGCACACTGACTGGGTGTGAGCCGGGAACTGTGTTACACACTGACACTGGGTGTGAACGGCGGCTGTATTACACACTGACACTGGGTGTGAACGGGGACTGTATTACACACTGACACTGGGTGTGAACAGGGGACTGTGGTACACACTGACACTGGGTGTGAACGGTGACTGTATTACACACTGACACTGGGCGTGCACAGGGGACTGTGTTACACACTGACACTGGATGTGAACGGAGGACAGTGTTACACACTGACACTGGATGTGAAAGGGGACTGTGTTATAAATTGACGCTGGGTGTGAATGGTCTCTCTCTATCACACACTGACTCTGGGTGTGAACGGGGACTGTGTTACATACTGACTCTGGGTGTGAACGGGGACTGTATTACAAACTGACGCGGGGTGTGAACCTGGACTGTATTGCACACTGACACTGGGTGTGAACGGGGACTGTGTTGCACACTGACGCTGGGTGTGAACCGGGACTGTATTACACACTGACACTGGATGTGAACGGGGACTGTGTTACACACTGACACTGGGTGTGAACAGGGGACTGTGTTACACACTGACACTGGGTGTGAACCGGGGACGGTGTTACACACTGACACTGGGTGTTAACCCGGACTGTATTACACACTGACACTGGGCGTGAACAGGGGACTGTGAAACACACTGAGTCTGGGTGTGTGAATGGGGACTGTGTTATCCACTGATATTGGGTGCGAACGGGGACTGCATTACACACTGACACTGGGTGTGAACGGGGACTGTGTTACACACTGACTCTGGGTGTGAACGGGGACTATGTTATACACTGACACTGGGTGTGAGCAGGGTCTGTGTTATACACTGACTCTGGATGTGTGAACAGGGGATTGTGTTATATACTGACTCTGGGTGTGAGTGGGGACTGTATTACACACTGACACTGTGTGTGAACAGGGGACTGTGAAACACACTGACTCTGGGTGTGTGAACGGGGGATTGTTTTATACACTTACCTTGGGTGTGAACGGGGACTGTATTACACACTGACACTGGGTGTGAACGGGGACTGTATTACACACTGACACTGGGTGTGAACAAGGAACTGTGTTACACACTGACACTGGGTGTGAACGGGAACTGTATTACACACTGACACTGGGTGTGAACGGGGACTGTGTTATACACTGACACTGGGTGTGAATGGGGACTGCGTTATACACTGACGCTGGGTGTGAACAGGGACTGTATTACACACTGACACTGGGTGTGAATTGGGAATGTGTTACACACTGACTGGGTGTGAGCCGGGAACTGTGTTACACACTGACACTGGATGTGAACGGCAGCTGTATTACACACTGACGCTGGGTGTGAACGGGGACTGTATTACACACTGACACTGGGCGTGAACAGGGGACTGTGGTACACACTGACACTGGGTGTGAACGGTGACTGTATTACACACTGACACTGGGCGTGCACAGGGGACTGTGTTACACACTGACACTGGGTGTGAACTTGGACAGTGTTACACACTGACACTGGATGTGAAAGGGGACTGTGTTATAAATTGACGCTGGGTGTGAATGGTCTCTCTCTATCACACACTGACTCTGGGTGTGAACGGGGACTGTGTTACATACTGACTCTGGGTGTGAACGGGGACTGTATTACAAACTGACGCGGGGTGTGAACCTGGACTGTATTGCACACTGACACTGGGTGTGAACGGGGACTGTGTTGCACACTGACGCTGGGTGTGAACCGGGACTGTATTACACACTGACACTGGATGTGAACGGGGACTGTGTTACACACTGACACTGGGTGTGAACAGGGGACTGTGTTACACACTGACACTGGGTGTGAACCGGGGACGGTGTTACACACTGACACTGGGTGTTAACCCGGACTGTATTACACACTGACACTGGGCGTGAACAGGGGACTGTGTAACACACTGAGTCTGGGTGTGTGAATGGGGACTGTGTTATCCACTGATATTGGGTGTGAACGGGGACTGCATTACACACTGACACTGGGTGTGAACGGGGACTGTGTTACACACTGACTCTGGGTGTGAACGGGGACTATGTTATACACTGACACTGGGTGTGAGCAGGGTCTGTGTTATACACTGACTCTGGATGTGTGAACAGGGGATTGTGTTATATACTGACTCTGGGTGTGAGTGGGGACTGTATTACACACTGACACTGTGTGTGAACAGGGGACTGTGAAACACACTGACTCTGGGTGTGTGAACGGGGGATTGTTTTATACACTTACCTTGGGTGTGAACGGGGACTGTATTACACACTGACACTGGGTGTGAACGGGGACTGTATTACACACTGACACTGGGTGTGAACAAGGAACTGTGTTACACACTGACACTGGGTGTGAACGGGAACTGTATTACACACTGACACTGGGTGTGAACGGGGACTGTGTTATACACTGACACTGGGTGTGAATGGGGACTGCGTTATACACTGACGCTGGGTGTGAACAGGGACTGTATTACACACTGACACTGGGTGTGAATTGGGAATGTGTTACACACTGACTGGGTGTGAGCCGGGAACTGTGTTACACACTGACACTGGATGTGAACGGCAGCTGTATTACACACTGACGCTGGGTGTGAACGGGGACTGTATTACACACTGACACTGGGCGTGAACAGGGGACTGTGGTACACACTGACACTGGGTGTGAACGGTGACTGTATTACACACTGACACTGGGCGTGCACAGGGGACTGTGTTACACACTGACACTGGGTGTGAACTTGGACAGTGTTACACACTGACACTGGATGTGAAAGGGGACTGTGTTATAAATTGACGCTGGGTGTGAATGGTCTCTCTCTATCACACACTGACTCTGGGTGTGAACGGGGACTGTGTTACATACTGACTCTGGGTGTGAACGGGGACTGTATTACAAACTGACGCGGGGTGTGAACCTGGACTGTATTGCACACTGACACTGGGTGTGAACGGGGACTGTGTTGCACACTGACGCTGGGTGTGAACCGGGACTGTATTACACACTGACACTGGATGTGAACGGGGACTGTGTTACACACTGACACTGGGTGTGAACAGGGGACTGTGTTACACACTGACACTGGGTGTGAACCGGGGACGGTGTTACACATTGACACTGGGTGTTAACCCGGACTGTATTACACACTGACACTGGGCGTGAACAGGGGACTGTGTAACACACTGAGTCTGGGTGTGTGAATGGGGACTGTGTTATCCACTGATATTGGGTGTGAACGGGGACTGCATTACACACTGACACTGGGTGTGAACGGGGACTGTGTTACACACTGACTCTGGGTGTGAACGGGGACTATGTTATACACTGACACTGGGTGTGAGCAGGGTCTGTGTTATACACTGACTCTGGATGTGTGAACAGGGGATTGTGTTATATACTGACTCTGGGTGTGAGTGGGGACTGTATTACACACTGACACTGTGTGTGAACAGGGGACTGTGTTACACACTGACTCTGGGTGTGTGAACGGGGGATTGTTTTATACACTTACCTTGGGTGTGAACGGGGACTGTATTACACACTGACACTGGGTGTGAACGGGGACTGTATTACACACTGACACTGGGTGTGAACAAGGAACTGTGTTACACACTGACACTGGGTGTGAACGGGAACTGTATTACACACTGACACTGGGTGTGAACGGGGACTGTGTTATACACTGACACTGGGTGTGAATGGGGACTGCGTTATACACTGACGCTGGGTGTGAACAGGGACTGTATTACACACTGACACTGGGTGTGAATTGGGAATGTGTTACACACTGACTGGGTGTGAGCCGGGAACTGTGTTACACACTGACACTGGGTGTGAAAGGGGACTGTGTTATAAATTGACGCTGGGTGTGAATGGTCTCTCTCTATCACACACTGACTCTGGGTGTGAACGGGGACTGTGTTACATACTGACTCTGGGTGTGAACGGGGACTGTATTACAAACTGACGCGGGGTGTGAACCTGGACTGTATTGCACACTGACACTGGGTGTGAACGGGGACTGTGTTGCACACTGACGCTGGGTGTGAACCGGGACTGTATTACACACTGACACTGGATGTGAACGGGGACTGTGTTACACACTGACACTGGGTGTGAACAGGGGACTGTGTTACACACTGACACTGGGTGTGAACCGGGGACGGTGTTACACACTGACACTGGGTGTTAACCCGGACTGTATTACACACTGACACTGGGCGTGAACAGGGGACTGTGTAACACACTGAGTCTGGGTGTGTGAATGGGGACTGTGTTATACACTGATATTGGGTGTGAACGGGGACTGCATTACACACTGACACTGGGTGTGAACGGGGACTGTGTTACACACTGACTCTGGGTGTGAACGGGGACTATGTTATACACTGACACTGGGTGTGAGCAGGGACTGTGTTATACACTGACTCTGGATGTGTGAACAGGGGATCGTGTTATATACTGACTCTGGGTGTGAGTGGGGACTGTATTACACACTGACACTGTGTGTGAACAGTGGACTGTGTTACACACTGACACTGGGTGTGAACGATGACTGTATTACACACTGACGCTGGGAATGAACGGAGACTGTATTACACACTGACACTGAGTGTGGACAGGGACTGTATTACATACTGACACTGGGTGTGACCGGGGACTGTGTTACACACTGACACTGGGTGTGAACGGCGACTGTATTACACACTGACGCTGGGAATGAACGGAGACTGTATTACACACTGACACTGAGTGTGGACAGGGACTGTATTACACACTGACACTGGGTGTGAACAGGGGACCGTGTTATGCACTAACTCTGGGTGTGAACGGGGACTGTATTACACACTAACGCTGGGTGTGAACGGGTACTGTATTACGCACTGACACTGGGTGTAAAGGGGGACTGTATTACACACTGACGCTGCATGGGAACAGGGACTGTATTACACACTGACACTGGGTGTAACCGGGGACTGTATTACACACTGACACTGGGTGTGAACCGGGGACTGAATTACACACTGACACTGGGTGTGAGCGGAGACTGTATTACACACTGACACTGGGTGTAAACGCGGACTGTATTACACACTGACACTGGGTGTGAACAGGGGACTGTGTAACACACTGACTCTGGGTGTGTGAACGGGGGATTGTTTTATACACTGACTCTGGGAGTGAACGGGGACAGTATTACACACTGACACTGGGTGTGAACGGGGGCAGTATTACACACTGACACTGGGTGTGAACAAGGAACTGTGTTACACACTGACACTGGGTGTGAACGGGAACTGTATTACACACTGACACTGGGTGTGAACGTGGACTGTGTTATACACTGACACTGGGTGTGAATGGGGACTGCGTTATACACTGACGCTGGGTGTGAACAGGGACTGTATTACACACTGACACTGGGTGTGAACGGGGACTGTGTTACACACTGACACTGGGTGTGATTGGGACTGCATTATACACTGACGCTGGGTGTGAACGGGTACTGTATTACGCACTGACACTGGGTGTAAAGGGGGACTGTATTACACACTGACACTGGGGGTGAACGGGGGACGATGTTACACACTGACACTGGGTGTGAACGGGGACTGTGTTATAAATTGACTCTGGGTGTGAACGGGGACTGCATTACACACTGACATTGGGTGTGAATGGTGTCTGTGTTACACACTGACTGTGGGAGTGAATGGGGAATGTGTTACACACTGACACTGGGTGTGAAAGGGAACTGTGTCATACTGGGTGTGAACAGGGGACTGTGTTTCACAATGACACTGGGTGTGAACGATGACTGGATTACACACTGACACTAGGTGTAACCGGGGACTGTATTACACACTGACACTGGGTGTGAACGGCGACTGTATTACACACTGACACTGGGCGTGAACCGGGGACTGTGTAACACACTGAGTCTGGGTGTGTGAATGGGGACTGTGTTACACACTGACACTGAGTGTCAACAGGGGACTGTATTACACACTGACACAGGGTGTGAACGGGGACTGTGATATTCACTGACTCTGGGTGTGAATGGGAACTGCGTTATACACTGACTCGGGGTGTGAACGGAGACTGTGTTACACACTGAGTCTGGGTGTGAATGGGGAATGTGTTACACACTGGGTGTGTGTGGAGTCTGTGTTATACACTGACACTAGGTGTGAACGGGGGATTGTGTTATACACTGACCCTGGGTGTGAACGATGACTGTATTACACACTGACACTAGGTGTGACCGGAGACTTTGTTACACACTGAAACTGGGTATGAACGGCGACTGTATTACACACTGACACTGGGTGTGAACAGGGGACTGTGTTACACACTGACACTGGGTGTGAACCGGGGACGGTGTTACACACTGACACTGGGTGTTAACCCGGACTGTATTACACACTGACACTGGGCGTGAACAGGGGACTGTGTAACACACTGAGTCTGGGTGTGTGAATGGGGACTGTGTTATACACTGATATTGGGTGTGAACGGGGACTGCATTACACACTGACACTGGGTGTGAACGGGGACTGTGTTACACACTGACTCTGGGTGTGAACGGGGACTATGTTATACACTGACACTGGGTGTGAGCAGGGACTGTGTTATACACTAACTCTGGATGTGTGAACAGGGGATTGTGTTATATACTGACTCTGGGTGTGAGTGGGGACTGTATTACACACTGACACTGTGTGTGAACAGGGGACTGTGTTACACACTGACACTGGGTGTGAACGATGACTGTATTACATACTGACACTGGGTGTGACCAGGGACTGTGTTACACACTGACACTGGGTGTGAACGGCAACTGTATTACACACTGACGCTGGGAATGAACGGAGACTGTATTACACACTGACACTGAGTGTGGACAGGGACTGTATTACACACTGACACTGGGTGTGAACAGGGGACCGTGTTATGCACTAACTCTGGGTGTGAACGGGGACTGTATTACACACTAACGCTGGGTGTAAAGGGGGACTGTATTACACACTGACGCTGCATGGGAACAGGGACTGTATTACACACTGACACTGGGTGTAACCGGGGACTGTATTACACACTGACACTGGGTGTGAACCGGGGACCGTGTTATGCACTAACTCTGGGTGTGAACGGGGACTGTATTACACACTAACGCTGGGTGTAAAGGGGGACTGTATTACACACTGACACTGAGTGTCAACAGGGGACTGTATTACACACTGACACAGGGTGTGAACGGGGACTGTGATATTCACTGACTCTGGGTGTGAATGGGAACTGCGTTATACACTGACTCGGGGTGTGAACGGAGACTGTGTTACACACTGAGTCTGGGTGTGAATGGGGAATGTGTTACACACTGGGTGTGTGTGGAGTCTGTGTTATACACTGACACTAGGTGTGAACGGGGGATTGTGTTATACACTGACCCTGGGTGTGAACGATGACTGTATTACACACTGACACTAGGTGTGACCGGAGACTTTGTTACACACTGAAACTGGGTATGAACGGCGACTGTATTACACACTGACACTGGGTGTGAACAGGGGACTGTGTTACACACTGACACTGGGTGTGAACCGGGGACGGTGTTACACACTGACACTGGGTGTTAACCCGGACTGTATTACACACTGACACTGGGCGTGAACAGGGGACTGTGTAACACACTGAGTCTGGGTGTGTGAATGGGGACTGTGTTATACACTGATATTGGGTGTGAACGGGGACTGCATTACACACTGACACTGGGTGTGAACGGGGACTGTGTTACACACTGACTCTGGGTGTGAACGGGGACTATGTTATACACTGACACTGGGTGTGAGCAGGGACTGTGTTATACACTAACTCTGGATGTGTGAACAGGGGATTGTGTTATATACTGACTCTGGGTGTGAGTGGGGACTGTATTACACACTGACACTGTGTGTGAACAGGGGACTGTGTTACACACTGACACTGGGTGTGAACGATGACTGTATTACATACTGACACTGGGTGTGACCAGGGACTGTGTTACACACTGACACTGGGTGTGAACGGCGACTGTATTACACACTGACGCTGGGAATGAACGGAGACTGTATTACACACTGACACTGAGTGTGGACAGGGACTGTATTACACACTGACACTGGGTGTGAACAGGGGACCGTGTTATGCACTAACTCTGGGTGTGAACGGGGACTGTATTACACACTAACGCTGGGTGTAAAGGGGGACTGTATTACACACTGACGCTGCATGGGAACAGGGACTGTATTACACACTGACACTGGGTGTAACCGGGGACTGTATTACACACTGACACTGGGTGTGAACCGGGGACCGTGTTATGCACTAACTCTGGGTGTGAACGGGGACTGTATTACACACTAACGCTGGGTGTAAAGGGGGACTGTATTACACACTGACACTGAGTGTCAACAGGGGACTGTATTACACACTGACACAGGGTGTGAACGGGGACTGTGATATTCACTGACTCTGGGTGTGAATGGGAACTGCGTTATACACTGACTCGGGGTGTGAACGGAGACTGTGTTACACACTGACACTGGGTGTGAATGGGGAATGTGTTACACACTGGGTGTGTGTGGAGTCTGTGTTATACACTGACACTAGGTGTGAACGGGGGATTGTGTTATACACTGACCCTGGGTGTGAACGATGACTGTATTACACACTGACACTGTGTGTGAACAGGGGACTGTGTTACACACTGACACTGGGTGTGAACGATGACTGTATTACACACTGACGCTGGGAATGAACGGAGACTGTATTACACACTGACACTGAGTGTGGACAGGGACTGTATTACATACTGACACTGGGTGTGGACAGGGACTGTATTACACACTGACACTGGGTGTGAACAGGGGACCGTGTTATGCACTAACTCTGGGTGTGAACGGGGACTGTATTACACACTAACGCTGGGTGTAAAGGGGGACTGTATTACACACTGACGCTGCATGGGAACAGGGACTGTATTACACACTGACACTGGGTGTAACCGGGGACTGTATTACACACTGACACTGGGTGTGAACCGGGGACCGTGTTATGCACTAACTCTGGGTGTGAACGGGGACTGTATTACACACTAACGCTGGGTGTAAAGGGGGACTGTATTACACACTGACACTGAGTGTCAACAGGGGACTGTATTACACACTGACACAGGGTGTGAACGGGGACTGTGATATTCACTGACTCTGGGTGTGAATGGGAACTGCGTTATACACTGACTCGGGGTGTGAACGGAGACTGTGTTACACACTGACACTGGGTGTGAATGGGGAATGTGTTACACACTGGGTGTGTGTGGAGTCTGTGTTATACACTGACACTAGGTGTGAACGGGGGATTGTGTTATACACTGACCCTGGGTGTGAACGATGACTGTATTACACACTGACACTGTGTGTGAACAGGGGACTGTGTTACACACTGACACTGGGTGTGAACGATGACTGTATTACACACTGACGCTGGGAATGAACGGAGACTGTATTACACACTGACACTGAGTGTGGACAGGGACTGTATTACATACTGACACTGGGTGTGACCGGGGACTGTGTTACACACTGACACTGGGTGTGAACGGCGACTGTATTACACACTGACGCTGGGAATGAACGGAGACTGTATTACACACTTACACTGAGTGTGGACAGGGACTGTATTACACACTGACACTGGGTGTGAACAGGGGACCGTGTTATGCACTAACTCTGGGTGTGAACGGGGACTGTATTACACACTAACGCTGGGTGTGAACGGGTACTGTATTACGCACTGACACTGGGTGTAAAGGGGGACTGTATTACACACTGACGCTGCATGGGAACAGGGACTGTATTACACACTGACACTGGGTGTAACCGGGGACTGTATTACACACTGACACTGGGTGTGAACCGGGGACTGAATTACACACTGACACTGGGTGTGAGCGGAGACTGTATTACACACTGACACTGGGTGTAAACGCGGACTGTATTACACACTGACACTGGGTGTGAACAGGGGACTGTGTAACACACTGACTCTGGGTGTGTGAACGGGGGATTGTTTTATACACTGACTCTGGGAGTGAACGGGGACTGTATTACACACTGACACTGGGTGTGAACGGGGGCAGTATTACACACTGACACTGGGTGTGAACAAGGAACTGTGTTACACACTGACACTGGGTGTGAACGGGAACTGTATTACACACTGACACTGGGTGTGAACGTGGACTGTGTTATACACTGACACTGGGTGTGAATGGGGACTGCGTTATACACTGACGCTGGGTGTGAACAGGGACTGTATTACACACTGACACTGGGTGTGAACGGGGACTGTGTTACACACTGACACTGGGTGTGATTGGGACTGCATTATACACTGACGCTGGGTGTGAACTGGAACTGTATTACACACTAACGCTGGGTGTGAACGGGTACTGTATTACGCACTGACACTGGGTGTAAAGGGGGGCTGTATTACACACTGACACTGGGGGTGAACGGGGGACGATGTTACACACTGACACTGGGTGTGAACGGGGACTGTGTTATAAATTGACTCTGGGTGTGAACGGGGACTGCATTACACACTGACATTGGGTGTGAATGGTGTCTGTGTTACACACTGACTGTGGGAGTGAATGGGGAATGTGTTACACACTGACACTGGGTGTGAAAGGGAACTGTGTCATACTGGGTGTGAACAGGGGACTGTGTTTCACAATGACACTGGGTGTGAACGATGACTGGATTACACACTGACACTAGGTGTAACCGGGGACTGTATTACACACTGACACTGGGTGTGAACGGCGACTGTATTACACACTGACACTGGGTGTGAACCGGGGACTGTATTACACACTGACACTGGGTGTGAACTGGGGACTGAATTACACACTGACACTGGGTGTGAGCGGAGACTGTATTACACACTGACACTGGGTGTAAACGCGGACTGTATTACACACTGACACTGGGTGTGAACAGGGGACTGTGTTACACACTGACTCTGGGTGTGTGAACGGGGGATTGTTTTATACACTTACCTTGGGTGTGAACGGGGACTGTATTACACACTGACACTGGGTGTGAACGGGGACTGTATTACACACTGACACTGGGTGTGAACAAGGAACTGTGTTACACACTGACACTGGGTGTGAACGGGAACTGTATTACACACTGACACTGGGTGTGAACGGGGACTGTGTTATACACTGACACTGGGTGTGAATGGGGACTGCGTTATACACTGACGCTGGGTGTGAACAGGGACTGTATTACACACTGACACTGGGTGTGAATTGGGAATGTGTTACACACTGACTGGGTGTGAGCCGGGAACTGTGTTACACACTGACACTGGGTGTGAACGGCAGCTGTATTACACACTGACGCTGGGTGTGAACGGGGACTGTATTACACACTGACACTGGGTGTGAACAGGGGACTGTGGTACACACTGACACTGGGTGTGAACGGTGACTGTATTACACACTGACACTGGGCGTGCACAGGGGACTGTGTTACACACTGACACTGGGTGTGAACGGAGGACAGTGTTACACATTGACACTGGATGTGAAAGGGGACTGTGTTATAAATTGACGCTGGGTGTGAATGGTCTCTCTCTATCACACACTGACTCTGGGTGTGAACGGGGACTGTGTTACATACTGACTCTGGGTGTGAACGGGGACTGTATTACAAACTGACGCGGGGTGTGAACCTGGACTGTATTGCACACTGACACTGGGTGTGAACGGGGACTGTGTTGCACACTGACGCTGGGTGTGAACCGGGACTGTATTACACACTGACACTGGATGTGAACGGGGACTGTGTTACACACTGACACTGGGTGTGAACAGGGGACTGTGTTACACACTGACACTGGGTGTGAACCGGGGACGGTGTTACACACTGACACTGGGTGTTAACCCGGACTGTATTACACACTGACACTGGGCGTGAACAGGGGACTGTGTAACACACTGAGTCTGGGTGTGTGAATGGGGACTGTGTTATCCACTGATATTGGGTGTGAACGGGGACTGCATTACACACTGACACTGGGTGTGAACGGGGACTGTGTTACACACTGACTCTGGGTGTGAACGGGGACTATGTTATACACTGACACTGGGTGTGAGCAGGGTCTGTGTTATACACTGACTCTGGATGTGTGAACAGGGGATTGTGTTATATACTGACTCTGGGTGTGAGTGGGGACTGTATTACACACTGACACTGTGTGTGAACAGGGGACTGTGTTACACACTGACTCTGGGTGTGTGAACGGGGGATTGTTTTATACACTTACCTTGGGTGTGAACGGGGACTGTATTACACACTGACACTGGGTGTGAACGGGGACTGTATTACACACTGACACTGGGTGTGAACAAGGAACTGTGTTACACACTGACACTGGGTGTGAACGGGAACTGTATTACACACTGACACTGGGTGTGAACGGGGACTGTGTTATACACTGACACTGGGTGTGAATGGGGACTGCGTTATACACTGACGCTGGGTGTGAACAGGGACTGTATTACACACTGACACTGGGTGTGAATTGGGAATGTGTTACACACTGACTGGGTGTGAGCCGGGAACTGTGTTACACACTGACACTGGGTGTGAAAGGGGACTGTGTTATAAATTGACGCTGGGTGTGAATGGTCTCTCTCTATCACACACTGACTCTGGGTGTGAACGGGGACTGTGTTACATACTGACTCTGGGTGTGAACGGGGACTGTATTACAAACTGACGCGGGGTGTGAACCTGGACTGTATTGCACACTGACACTGGGTGTGAACGGGGACTGTGTTGCACACTGACGCTGGGTGTGAACCGGGACTGTATTACACACTGACACTGGATGTGAACGGGGACTGTGTTACACACTGACACTGGGTGTGAACAGGGGACTGTGTTACACACTGACACTGGGTGTGAACCGGGGACGGTGTTACACACTGACACTGGGTGTTAACCCGGACTGTATTACACACTGACACTGGGTGTGAACCGGGACTGTATTACACACTGACACTGGATGTGAACGGGGACTGTGTTACACACTGACACTGGGTGTGAACAAGGAACTGTGTTACACACTGACACTGGGTGTGAACGGGAACTGTATTACACACTGACACTGGGTGTGAACGAGGACTGTTATACACTGACACTGGGTGTGAATGGGGACTGCGTTATACACTGACGCTGGGTGTGAACAGGGACTGTATTACACACTCACACTGGGTGTGAATTGGGAATGTGTTACACACTGACTGGGTGTGAGCCGGGAACTGTGTTACACACTGACACTGGGTGTGAACGATGACTGTATTACACACTGACGCTGGGAATGAACGGAGACTGTATTACACACTGACACTGAGTGTGGACAGGGACTGTATTACATACTGACACTGGGTGTGACCGGGGACTGTGTTACACACTGACACTGGGTGTGAACGGCGACTGTATTACACACTGACGCTGGGAATGAACGGAGACTGTATTACACACTGACACTGAGTGTGGACAGGGACTGTATTACACACTGACACTGGGTGTGAACAGGGGACCGTGTTACGCACTAACTCTGGGTGTGAACGGGGACTGTATTACACACTAACGCTGGGTGTGAACGGGTACTGTATTACGCACTGACACTGGGTGTAACCGGGGACTGTATTACACACTGACACTGGGTGTGAACCGGGGACTGAATTACACACTGACACTGGGTGTGAGCGGAGACTGTATTACACACTGACACTGGGTGTAAACGCGGACTGTATTACACACTGACACTGGGTGTGAACAGGGGACTGTGTAACACACTGACTCTGGGTGTGTGAACGGGGGATTGTTTTATACACTGACTCTGGGAGTGAACGGGGACTGTATTACACACTGACACTGGGTGTGAACGGGGGCAGTATTACACACTGACACTGGGTGTGAACAAGGAACTGTGTTACACACTGACACTGGGTGTGAACGGGAACTGTATTACACACTGACACTGGGTGTGAACGTGGACTGTGTTATACACTGACACTGGGTGTGAATGGGGACTGCGTTATACACTGACGCTGGGTGTGAACAGGGACTGTATTACACACTGACACTGGGTGTGAACGGGGACTGTGTTACACACTGACACTGGGTGTGATTGGGACTGCATTATACACTGACGCTGGGTGTGAACTGGGACTGTATTACACACTAACGCTGGGTGTGAACGGGTACTGTATTACGCACTGACACTGGGTGTAAAGGGGGACTGTATTACACACTGACACTGGGGGTGAACGGGGGACGATGTTACACACTGACACTGGGTGTGAACGGGGACTGTGTTATAAATTGACTCTGGGTGTGAACGGGGACTGCATTACACACTGACATTGGGTGTGAATGGTGTCTGTGTTACACACTGACTGTGGGAGTGAATGGGGAATGTGTTACACACTGACACTGGCTGTGAAAGGGAACTGTGTCATACTGGGTGTGAACAGGGGACTGTGTTTCACAATGACACTGGGTGTGAACGATGACTGGATTACACACTGACACTAGGTGTAACCGGGGACTGTATTACACACTGACACTGGGTGTGAACGGCGACTGTATTACACACTGACACTGGGTGTGAACTGGGGACTGAATTACACACTGACACTGGGTGTGAGCGGAGACTGTATTACACACTGACACTGGGTGTAAACGCGGACTGTATTACACACTGACACTGGGTGTGAACAGGGGACTGTGAAACACACTGACTCTGGGTGTGTGAACGGGGGATTGTTTTATACTTACCTTGGGTGTGAACGGGGACTGTATTACACACTGACACTGGGTGTGAACGGGGACTGTATTACACACTGACACTGGGTGTGAACAAGGAACTGTGTTACACACTGACACTGGGTGTGAACGGGAACTGTATTACACACTGACACTGGGTGTGAACGAGGACTGTTATACACTGACACTGGGTGTGAATGGGGACTGCGTTATAAACTGACGCTGGGTGTGAACAGGGACTGTATTACACACTGACACTGGGTGTGAATTGGGAATGTGTTACACACTGACTGGGTGTGAGCCGGGAACTGTGTTACACACTGACACTGGGTGTGAACGGCGGCTGTATTACACACTGACGCTGGGTGTGAACGGGGACTGTATTACACACTGACACTGGGTGTGAACAGGGGACTGTGGTACACACTGACACTGGGTGTGAACGGTGACTGTATTACACACTGACACTGGGCGTGCACAGGGGACTGTGTTACACACTGACACTGGGCGTGAACGGAGGACAGTGTTACACACTGACACTGGATGTGAAAAGGGACTGTGTTATAAATTGACGCTGGGTGTGAATGGTCTCTCTCTATCACACACTGACTCTGGGTGTGAACGGGGACTGTGTTACATACTGACTCTGGGTGTGAACGGGGACTGTATTACAAACTGACGCGGGGTGTGAACCTGGACTGTATTGCACACTGACACTGGGTGTGAACGGGGACTGTGTTGCACACTGACGCTGGGTGTGAACCGGGACTGTATTACACACTGACACTGGATGTGAACAGGGGACTGTGTTACACACTGACACTGGGTGTGAACGGGGACTGTATTGTACACTGACGCGGGGTGTGAACCTGGACTGTATTGCACACTGACACTGGGTGTGAACGGGGACTGTATTACACACTGACACTGGGTGTGAACGGGGACTGTGTTGCACACTGACGCTGGGTGTGAACCGGGACTGTATTACACACTGACACTGGATGTGAACGGGGACTGTGTAACACACTGACACTGGATGTGAACAGGGGACTGTGTTACGCACTGACACTGGGTGTGAACAGGGACTGTGTAACACACTGGCACTGGGTGTGACCGGGGACTGTGTTACACACTGACACTGAGTGTCAACAGGGGACTGTATTACACACTGACACAGGGTGTGAACGGGGACTGTGATATTCACTGACTCTGGGTGTGAATGGGAACTGCGTTATACACTGACTCGGGGTGTGAACGGAGACTGTGTTACACACTGGGTGTGTGTGGAGTCTGTGTTATACACTGACACTAGGTGTGAACGGGGGATTGTGTTATACACTGACCCTGGGTGTGAACGATGACTGTATTACACACTGACACTGGGTGTGACCGGGGACTTTGTTACACACTGACACTGGGTATGAACGGCGACTGTATTACACACTGACACTGGGTGTGAACAGGGGACTGTGTTACACACTGACACTGGGTGCGAACAGGGGACTGTGTTATACACTGACGCTGGGTGTGAACGGAGACTGTGTTATATACTGACACTGGGTGTGAACGGGGACTGCATTACACACTGACACTGGGTGTGAATGGGGACTGTATTACACACTGACACTGGGTGTGAACGGGGACTGTGTTATACACTGACACTGGGTGCGAACAGGGCACTGTATTACACACTGACACTGGGTGTGAACGGGGACTGTATTACACAGTGACACTGGGTGTGAACACTGGACTGGGTTACACACTGACACTGGGTGGGAACAGGGACTGTGTTGCACACTGACACTGGGTGTGAAAGGGGACTGTGTTATAAATTGACACTGGGTGTGAATGGTGTCTGTATCACACACTGACTCTGGGGGTGAACGGGGACTGTGTTATACACTGACACTGCGTGTGAATGGGGAATGTGTTACACACTGACACTGGGTGTGAATGGGGAATGTATTACACACTGACACTGGGTGTGAACAGGGGACTGTGGTACACACTGACACTGGGTGTGAACGGTGACTGTATTACACACTGACACTGGGCGTGCACAGGGGACTGTGTTACACACTGACACTGGGCGTGAACGGAGGACAGTGTTACACACTGACACTGGATGTGAAAGGGGACTGTGTTATAAATTGACGCTGGGTGTGAATGGTCTCTCTCTATCACACACTGACTCTGGGTGTGAACGGGGACTGTGTTACATACTGACTCTGGGTGTGAACGGGGACTGTATTACAAACTGACGCGGGGTGTGAACCTGGACTGTATTGCACACTGACACTGGGTGTGAACGGGGACTGTGTTGCACACTGACGCTGGGTGTGAACCGGGACTGTATTACACACTGACACTGGATGTGAACAGGGGACTGTGTTACACACTGACACTGGGTGTGAACGGGGACTGTATTGTACACTGACGCGGGGTGTGAACCTGGACTGTATTGCACACTGACACTGGGTGTGAACGGGGACTGTATTACACACTGACACTGGGTGTGAACGGGGACTGTGTTGCACACTGACGCTGGGTGTGAACCGGGACTGTATTACACACTGACACTGGATGTGAACGGGGACTGTGTAACACACTGACACTGGATGTGAACAGGGGACTGTGTTACGCACTGACACTGGGTGTGAACAGGGACTGTGTAACACACTGGCACTGGGTGTGACCGGGGACTGTGTTACACACTGACACTGAGTGTCAACAGGGGACTGTATTACACACTGACACAGGGTGTGAACGGGGACTGTGATATTCACTGACTCTGGGTGTGAATGGGAACTGCGTTATACACTGACTCGGGGTGTGAACGGAGACTGTGTTACACACTGGGTGTGTGTGGAGTCTGTGTTATACACTGACACTAGGTGTGAACGGGGGATTGTGTTATACACTGACCCTGGGTGTGAACGATGACTGTATTACACACTGACACTGGGTGTGACCGGGGACTTTGTTACACACTGACACTGGGTATGAACGGCGACTGTATTACACACTGACACTGGGTGTGAACAGGGGACTGTGTTACACACTGACACTGGGTGCGAACAGGGGACTGTGTTATACACTGACGCTGGGTGTGAACGGAGACTGTGTTATATACTGAGACTGGGTGTGAACGGGGACTGCATTACACACTGACACTGGGTGTGAATGGGGACTGTATTACACACTGACACTGGGTGTGAACGGGGACTGTGTTATACACTGACACTGGGTGCGAACAGGGCACTGTATTACACACTGACACTGGGTGTGAACGGGGACTGTATTACACAGTGACACTGGGTGTGAACACTGGACTGGGTTACACACTGACACTGGGTGGGAACAGGGACTGTGTTGCACACTGACACTGGGTGTGAAAGGGGACTGTGTTATAAATTGACACTGGGTGTGAATGGTGTCTGTATCACACACTGACTCTGGGGGTGAACGGGGACTGTGTTATACACTGACACTGGGTGTGAATGGGGAATGTGTTACACACTGACACTGGGTGTGAATGGGGAATGTATTACACACTGACACGGTGTGACCGGGGACTGTGTTATACACTGACACTGGGTGTGAACGGGGAGTGTGTTATACACTGACACTGGGTGTGAATGGGGAATGTGTTACACACTGACACTGGGTGTGAATGGGGAATGTGTTACACACTGACACTGGGTGTGATCGGGGACTGTGTTATACACTGACACTGGGTGTGAACAGGGGACTGTGTTCCACACTGACACTGGGCGTGAAAGATGACTGTATTACACATTGACACTGGGTGTGAATGGGGACTGTGTTACACACTGACACTGGGTGTGTACGGCGACTGTATTACACACTGACGCTGGGTGTGAAAGATGACTGTGTTACACACTGACACTGGGTGTGAATGGGGACTTTGTTACACACTGACACTGGGTATGAACGGCGACTGTATGACACACTGACACTGGGTGTGAACAGGGGACTGTGTTACACACTGACACTGGGTGCGAACAGGGGACTGTGTTATACACTGACGCTGGGTGTGAACGGAGACTGTGTTATATACTGACACTGGGTGTGAACGGGGACTGCATCACACACTGACACTGGGTGTGAATGGGAACTGTATTACACACTGACACTGGGTGTGAACGGGGACTGTGTTATACACTGACACTGGGTGCGAACAGGGCACTGTATTACACACTGACACTGGGTGTGAACGGGGACTGTATCACACAGTGACACTGGGTGTGAACAGGGGACTGGGTTACACACTGACACTGGGTGGGAACAGGGACTGTGTTGCACACTGACACTGGGTGTGAAAGGGGACTGTGTTATAAATTGACACTGGGTGTGAATGGTGTCTGTATCACACACTGACTCTGGGGGTGAACGGGGACTGTGTTATACACTGACACTGGGTGTGAATGGGGAATGTGTTACACACTGACACTGGGTGTGAATGGGGAATGTATTACACACTGACACTGGGTGTGATCGGGGACTGTGTTATACACTGACACTGGGTGTGAATGGGGAATGTGTTACACACTGACACTGGGTGTGAACGGGGACTGTGTTATACACTGACACTGGGTGCGAACAGGGCACTGTATTACACACTGACACTGGGTGTGAACGGGGACTGTATCACACAGTGACACTGGGTGTGAACAGGGGACTGGGTTACACACTGACACTGGGTGTGAAAGATGACTGTGTTACACACTGACACTGGGTGTGAATGGGGACTTTGTTACACACTGACACTGGGTATGAACGGCGACTGTATGACACACTGACACTGGGTGTGAACAGGGGACTGTGTTACACACTGACACTGGGTGCGAACAGGGGACTGTGTTATACACTGACGCTGGGTGTGAACGGAGACTGTGTTATATACTGACACTGGGTGTGAACGGGGACTGCATCACACACTGACACTGGGTGTGAATGGGGACTGTATTACACACTGACACTGGGTGTGAACGGGGACTGTGTTATACACTGACACTGGGTGCGAACAGGGCACTGTATTACACACTGACACTGGTTGTGAACGGGGACTGTATCACACAGTGACACTGGGTGTGAACAGGGGACTGGGTTACACACTGACACTGGGTGGGAACAGGGACTGTGTTGCACACTGACACTGGGTGTGAAAGGGGACTGTGTTATAAATTGACACTGGGTGTGAATGGTGTCTGTATCACACACTGACTCTGGGGGTGAACGGGGACTGTGTTATACACTGACACTGGGTGTGAATGGGGAATGTGTTACACACTGACACTGGGTGTGAATGGGGAATGTATTACACACTGACACTGGGTGTGATCGGGGACTGTGTTATACACTGACACTGGGTGTGAACGGGGAGTGTGTTATACACTGACACTGGGTGTGAATGGGGAATGTGTTACACACTGACACTGGGTGTGAATGGGGAATGTGTTACACACTGACACTGGGTGTGATCGGGGACTGTGTTATACACTGACACTGGGTGTGAACAGGGGACTGTGTTCCACACTGACACTGGGTGTGAAAGATGACTGTATTACAAACTGACACTGGGTGTGAATGGGGACTGTGTTACACACTGACACTGGGTGTGTATGGCGACTGTATTACACACTGACGCTGGGTGTGAAAGATGACTGTGTTACACACTGACACTGGGTGTGAATGGGGACTTTGTTACACACTGACACTGGGCATGAACGGCGACTGTATTACACACTGACACTGGGTGTGAACGGGGGACTGTGTTACACACTGACACTGGGTGCGAACAGGGGACTGTGTTATACACTGACGCTGGTGTGAACGGAGACTGTGTTATATACTGACATTGGGTGTGAACGGGGACTGCATTACACACTGACACTGGGTGTGAATGGGGACTGTATTACACACTGACACTGGGTGTGAACGGGGACTGTGTTATACACTGACACTGGGTGCGAACAGGGCACTGTATTACACACTGACACTGGATGTGAACGGGGACTGTATCACACAGTGACACTGGGTGTGAACAGGGGACTGGGTTACACACTGACACTGGGTGGGAACAGGGACTGTGTTGCACACTGACACTGGGTGTGAAAGGGGACTGTGTTATAAATTGACCCTGGGTGTGAATGGTGTCTGTATCACACACTGACTCTGGGGGTGAACGGGGACTGTGTTATACACTGACACTGGGTGTGAATGGGGAATGTGTTACACACTGACACTGGGTGTGAATGGGGAATGTATTACACACTGACACTGGGTGTGATCGGGGACTGTGTTATACACTGACACTGGGTGTGAACGGGGAGTGTGTTATACACTGACACTGGGTGTGAATGGGGAATGTGTTACACACTGACACTGGGTGTGAATGGGGAATGTGTTACACACTGACACTGGGTGTGATCGGGGACTGTGTTATACACTGACACTGGGTGTGAACAGGGGACTGTGTTACACACTGACACTGGGTGTGAATGGGGACTGTGTTACACACTGACACTGGATGTGTACGGCGACTGTATTACACACTGACGCTGGGTGTGAAAGATGACTGTGTTACACACTGACACTGGGTGTGAATGGGGACTGTATTACACACTGACACTGGGTGTGAACGGGGACTGTATTACACACCGACGCTGTGTGTGGACAGGGACTGTATTACACATTGACACTGGGTGTGAACAGGGGACCGTGTCATACACTGACACTGGGTGTGAACGGGGACTGTATTACACACTGACACTGGGTGTGAACGGGGACTGTATTACACACTGACGCTGCGTGTGAACAGGGACTGTATTATACACTGACACTGGGTGAGAACAGGGCACTGTGTTGCACACTGACACTGGGTGTGAATGGGGACTGTGTAACACACTGACGCTGGGTGTGAACGGGGACTGTATTACACACTGACACTGGGTGTGAACGGGGACTGTATTACACACTGACACTGGGCGTGAACAGGGGACTGTCTAACACATTGACACTGGGTGTGTACGGGGGACTGTGTTACACACTGACACTGGGGGTGAACGGGGGACGATGTTAAACACTGACACTGAGTGTGAACGGGGACTGTGTTATAAATTGAAGCTGGGTGTGAATAGTGTCTGTATCACACATTGACTCTGGGTGTTAACGGGGACTGTATTACACACCGACGCTGGGTGTGAACCGGGACTGTATTACACACTGACGCTGCGTGTGAACAGGGACTGTATTACACACTGACACTGGGTGAGAACAGGGGACTGTGTTGCACACTGACACTGGTTGTGAATGGGGACTGTGTTACACACTGACGCTGGGTGTGAAGAGGGACTGTAATACACACTGACACTGGTTGTGAACGGGGACTGTATTACACACTGACACTGGGCGTGAACAGGGGACTGTGTAACACACTGACACTGGGTGTGTATGGGGGACTGTGTTACACACTGACAATGGGGGTGCACGGGGGACAATGTTACACACTGACACTGGGTGTGAACGGGGACTGTGTTATAAATTGACGCTGGGTGTGAATAGTGTCTGTATCACACACTGACTCTGGGTGTGAACGGGGACTGCGTTACACACTGACACTGGGTGTGAATGGTGTCTGTGTTCCACACTGACTCTGGGAGTGAATGGGGAATGTGTTACACACTGACACTGGGTTGAGCGGAGACTGTATTACACACTGACGCTGGGTGTCAACCGGGACTGTATTACACCCTGACACTGGGTGTGAACCTGGGACTGTGTTACACACTGACACTGGCTGTGAGCGGGGACTGTATTACACACTGACACTGGCGTGAACAGGGGACTGTGTAACACACTGACACTGGGTGTGAACAGTGGACTGTGTTACACACTGACACTGGGTGTAAACGGGGACTGTATTACACAGTGACACTGGGTGTGAACAGGGGACTGTGTTACACACTGACACTGGGTGTAAACGGGGACTGTGTTACACACTGACACTGGGTGTGAATGGGGACTGTGTTACACACTGACACTGGGTGTGAACAAGGGACTGTATTACACACTGACACTGGGTGTGAACAGGGGACTGTATTACACACTGACACTGGGTGTGAACAGGGGACTGTGTTACACACTGACACTGGGTGTGAATGGGGACTGCGTTATACACTGACACTGGGTGATGAACGGGGACTGTATTACACACTGACGCTGGGTGTGAACTGGGACTGTATTACACACTGACAATGGATGTGAACAGGGGACTGTGTTACACACTGACACTGGGTGTGCAGGGGGGACGGTGTTACAGGAGAAAGTGAGGTCTGCAGACGCTGGAGATCAAAGCTGAAACTTTATTGCTGGAACAGCACAGCAGGTCAGGCAGCATCTAGGGAACAGAAGATTCGACGTTTCGGGCACATGCCCTTCTTCAGGAATGAGCAGAGAGTGTTCAGCAGGAGAAGATAAAAGGTAGGGAGGAGGAACTTGGAGGAGGGGCGTTGGAAATGTGATAGGTGGAAAGAGGTCAAGGTGAGGGTGATAGGTCGGAGCAGGGTGGAGGCGGAGAGGTCAAGAAGAAGACTGCAGGTCAGGAAGGCGGTGCCGGGCTGGAGGGATCCGGCTGAGACAAGGTGGGGGGAGGGGGGATGAAGAAACTGGTGAAGTCCAAGTTCATCCCCTGCGGTTGGAGGGTTCCCAGTCGGAAGATAAGACGCTCCTCCTCCGACCGTCGCGTTGTTGTGGTTTGGCGGTGGATGAGTCCAATGACCTGCATATCCTCGGTGGAGTGGGAGGGGGAGTTGAAATGCTGTGCTACAGGGTGATTGGGTTGGTTCGTCCGGGTGGCCCAGAGGTGCTCTCTGAATCGCTCCGCAAGTAGGCGGCCTGTCTCCCCAATATAGAGGAGGCCACACCGGCTGCAGCGGATGCAGTAGATAATGTGGGTGGAGGTGCAGGTGAATCTGTGGCGGATATGGAAGTTTCCTTTGGGGCCTTGGACGGTGTTACACACTGACACTGGGTGTGAAAGGGGACTGTGTTACACACTGACGCTGGGTGTGAACAGGGACTGTAGTACACACTGACACTGGGTGTGAACGGGGACTGTATTACACACTGACATTGGGCGTGAACAGGGGACTGTGTAACACACTGACACTGGGTGTGTACGGGGGACTGTGTTACACACTGACACTGGGGGTGCATGGGGGACGATGTTACACACTGATACTGGGTGTGAACGGGGACGGTGTTATAAAGTGATGCTGGGTGTGAATGGTGTCTGTGTTACACACTGACTCTGGGAGTGAATGGGG
Organism: Chiloscyllium plagiosum; assembly: GCF_037043375.1. Classification (NCBI taxonomy): domain Eukaryota; kingdom Metazoa; phylum Chordata; class Chondrichthyes; order Orectolobiformes; family Hemiscylliidae; genus Chiloscyllium; species Chiloscyllium plagiosum. The sequence continues at coordinate 10,926,492 of NW_028270176.1, forward strand.
AATGTGTTACACCCTGACACTGGGTTGAACGGAGACTGTATGACACACTGACACTGGGTGTGAAAGGGAAATGTGTCATACACTGACTCTGGATGTGAACGGGGACTGTGTTAAACACTGACACTGGGTGTGAACGGGGACTGTATTACACACTGACGCTGGGTGTGAACCGGGACTGTATTACACACTGACACTGGGTGTGAACAGGGGACTGTGTTACACACTGACACTGGCTGTGAACGGGGACTGTATTACACACTGACACTGGGTGTGATCGGGGACTGTGTTATACACTGACTCTGGGTGTGTGAACGGGGGATTGTGTTATACATTGACTCTGGGTGTGAACGGGGACTGTATTACACACTGACACTGGGTGTGAACAGGGGACAGTGTTACACACTGACACTGGGTGTGAACGATGACTGTATTACACACTGACACTGGGTGTGACCGGGGACTGTGTTACACCCTGACACTGGGTTGAGCGGAGACTGTATGACACACTGACTCTGGATGTGAACGGGGACTGTGTTACACACTGACACTGGGTGTGATCGGGGACTGTGTTATACACTGACACTGGGTGTGTGAACGGGGGATTGTGTTATACATTGATTCTGGGTGTGAACGGGGACTGTATTACACACTGACACTGGGTGTGAACGGTGACTGTGTTACACACTGACACTGGGTGTGATCGGGGACTGTGTTATACACTGACACTGGGTGTGAACAGGGGACTGTGTTACACACTGACACTGGGTGTGAACGATGACTGTATTACACACTGACACTGGGTGTGACCGGGGACTGTGTTACACACTGACACTCTGTGTGAACGGCGACTGTATTACACACTGACACTGAGTGTGAACAGGGGACCGTGTTACACACTGACACTGGTTGTGAATGGGGACTGTGTTACATACTGACGCTGGGTGTGAAGAGGGACTGTAATACACACTGACACTGGGTGTGAACGGGGACTGTATTACACACTGACACTGGGCGTGAACAGGGGACAGTGTAACACACTGACACTGGGTGTGTACGGGGGACTGTGTTACACACTGACACTGGGGGTGCACGGGGGACGATGTTACACACTGATACTGGGTGTGAACGGGGACGGTGTTATAAAGTTACGCTGGGTGTGAATAATGTCTGGATGACACACTGACTCTGGGTGTGAACGGGGACTGCGTTACACACTGACACTGGGTGTGAATGGGGAATGTGTTACACACTGACACTGGGTTGAGCGGAGACTGTATGACACACTGACACTGGGAGTGAAAGAGAACTGTGTCATACACTGACTCTGGATTTGAACGGGGACAGTGTTACGCACTGACACTGGGTGTGAACGGGGACTGTATTACACACTGACACTGGGTGTGAACGGGGACTGTGTTACACACTGACACTGGGTGTGTACGGGGACTGTATTACACACTGACGCTGGGTGTGAACGGGGACCGTATTACACACTGACACTGGGTGTGAACCAGTGACTGTGTTACACACTGACATTGGGTGTGAGCGGGGACTGTATTACACACTGACACTGGGTGTGAACGGTCACTGTATTACACACTGACACTGACGTGAACAGGGTCTGTGTAACACACTAACTCTGGGTGTGTGAACGGGGGATTGTGTTATACACTGACTCTGGGTGTGAACGGGGACTGTATCACACACTGACACTGGGTGTGAACGGGGACTGTATTACACACTGACACTGGGTGTGAACAAGGAACTGTGTTACACACTGACGCTGGGTGTGAATGGGAACTGTATTACACACTGACACTGGGTGTGAACGGGGACTGTGTTATACACAGACACTGGGTATGAATGGGGACTGTGTTACACACTGACACTGGGTGTGAATGGGGACTGCGTTATACACTGACTCTGGGTGTGAACGGGGACTGTATTAGACACTGACGCTGGGTATGAACCGGGACTGTATTACACACTGACACTGGGTGTGAACGGGGACTGTGATATTCATTGACTCTGGGTGTGAATGGGAACTGTGTTATACACTGACTCTGGGTGTGAACGGGGACTGTATTATACACTGACACTGGGAGTGAACGGGGACTGTGTTACACACTGATAATGGGTGTGAACGGGGCCTGTGTTACACGCTGACACTGGGTGTGAACGGGGACTGTGTTATACACTGACTCTGGGTGTGAACAGGGCACTGTGTTACACACTGACACTGGGTGTGAACAGGGGACTGTATAACACACTGACACTGGGTGTGAATGGGGAGTGTGTTACTTACTGACTCTGGGTGTGAACGGGGAATGTGTTATACACGAACACTGGGTGTGAGCGGGGATTATGTTACACACTGACACTGGGTGTGAACGGGGACTGTGTTATACAATGACTCTGGGTGTGAATGGGGAATGTGTTACACACTGACTGGGTTTGAGCGGGGACTGTGTTACACACTGACACTGGGTGTGAACGGCGTCTGTATTACACACTGACGCTGGGTGTGAACGGGGACTGTATTACACACTGACACTGGGTGTGAACGGGGACTGTGTTACACACTGACACTGGGTGTGAACGGGGACTGTGTTATACACTGACTCTGGGTGTGAATGGGGAATGTGTTACACACTGACTGGGTTTGAGCGGGGACTGTGTTACACACTGACACTGAGTGTGAATGGGGACTGCGTTATACACTGACTCTGGGTGTGAACGGGGACTGTATTAGACACTGACGCTGGGTATGAACCGGGACTGTATTACACACTGACACTGGGTGTGAACGGGGACTGTGATATTCATTGACTCTGGGTGTGAATGGGAACTGTGTTATACACTGACTCTGGGTGTGAACGGGGACTGTGTTATACACTGACACTGGGAGTGAACGGGGACTGTGTTACACACTGATAATGGGTGTGAACGGGGCCTGTGTTACACGCTGACACTGGGTGTGAACGGGGACTGTGTTATACACTGACTCTGGGTGTGAACAGGGCACTGTGTTACACACTGACACTGGGTGTGAACGGGGACTGTGTTATACACTGACTCTGGGTGTGAACAGGGCACTGTGTTACACACTGACACTGGGTGTGAACAGGGGACTGTATAACACACTGACACTGGGTGTGAATGGGGAGTGTGTTACTTACTGACTCTGGGTGTGAACGGGGAATGTGTTATACACGAACACTGGGTGTGAGCGGGGATTATGTTACACACTGACACTGGGTGTGAACGGGGACTGTGTTATACAATGACTCTCGGTGTGAATGGGGAATGTGTTACACACTGACTGGGTTTGAGCAGGGACTGTGTTACACACTGACACTGGGTGTGAACGGCGTCTGTATTACACACTGACGCTGGGTGTGAACGGGGACTGTATTACACACTGACGCTGGGTGTGAACGGGGACTGTATTACACACTGACACTGGGTGTGAACAGGGGACTGTGTTACACACTGACACTGGGTGTGAACAGGGGACTGTGTTACACACTGACACTGGGTGTGAATGGGGACTGTGTTGCACACTGACTCTGGGTTTGAACGGGGACTGTATTACACACTGACACTGGGTGTGAACGGGGACTGTATTACACACTGACACTGGGTGTGAACGGGGACTGTGTTATACACTGACTCTGGGTGTGAATGGGGAATGTGTTACACACTGACTGGGTTTGAGCGGGGACTGTGTTACACACTGACACTGGGTGTGAACGGCGTCTGTATTACACACTGACGCTGGTGTGAACGGGGACTGTATTACACACTGACACTGGGTGTGAACAGGGGACTGTGTTACACACTGACACTGGGTGTGAACAGTGACTGTGTTACACACTGACACTGGGTGAGAACAGGGGACTGTGTTGCACACTGACTCTGGGTTTGAACTGGGACTGTATTACACACTGACACTGGGTGTGAACGGGGACTGTATTCCACACTGACACTGGGTGTGAACGGGGACTGTATTACACACTGACACTGGGTGTGAACGGGGACTGTGTTATACACTGACTCTGGGTGTGAATGGGGAATGTGTTACACACTGACTGGGTTTGAGCGGGGACTGTGTTACACACTGACACTGGGTGTGAACGGCGTCTGTATTACACACTGACGCTGGTGTGAACGGGGACTGTGTTGCACACTTACTCTGGGTTTGAACGGGGACTGTATTACACACTGACACTGGGTGAGAACAGGGGACTGTGTTGCACACTGACTCTGGGTTTGAATGGGGACTGTATTACACACTGACACTGGGTGTGAACAGGGGACTGTGTTGCACACTGACACTGGGTGTGAATGGGGACTGTGTTACACACTGTCACTGGGTGTGAACAGGGACTGTATTACACACTGACACTAGGTGTGAACAGGGGACTGTGTTACACACTGACACTGGGTGTGAAGGGTGGACGGCGTTACACACTGACTCTGGGTGTGATCGGGGACTGTGTTATACACTGACTCTGGGTGTGTGAACGGGGGATTGTGTTATACATTGATTCTGGGTGTGAATGGGGACTGTATTACACACTGACACTGGGTGTGAACAGGGGACTGTGTTACACACTGACACTGGGTGTGAACGATGACTGTATTACACACTGACACTGGGTGTGAACAGGGGACCGTGTTAGACACTGACACTGGGTGTGAACTGGGACTGTATTACACACTGACGCTGGGTGTGAACTGGGACTGTATTACACACTGACGCTGCGTGTGAACAGGGACTGTATTACACACTGACACTGGGTGAGAACAGGGGACTGTGTTGCACACTGACACTGGGTGTGAATGGGGACTGTGTTACACACTGACGCTGGGTGTGAACGGGGACTGTAGTACACTGACACTGGGTGTGAACGGGGACTGTGTAACACACTGACACTGGGTGTGTACGGGGTCTGTGTTACACACTGACACTGGTGGTGCACGGGGGACGATGTTACACACTGACACTGGGTGTGGACGGGGACTGTGTTATAAAGTGACGCTGGGTGTGAATAGTGTCTGTATCACACACTGACTCGGTGTGAACGGGGACAGCGTTACACACTGACACTGGGTGTGAATGGTGTCTGTGTTAGACACTGACTCTGGGAGTGAATGGGGAATGTGTTACACCCTGACACTGGGTTGAGCGGACACTGTATTACACACTGACGCTGGGTGTGAAAGGGAACTGTGTCATACACTGACTCTGGATGTGAACGGGGACAGTTTTACACACTGACACTGGGTGTGAACGGGGACTGTATTACACACTGACGCTGGGTGTGAAAGGGAACTGTGTCATATACTGACTCTGGATGTGAACGGGGACTGTGTTACACACTGACACTGGGTGTGAACGGGGACTGTATTACACACTGACACTGGGTGTGAACCGGGACTGTATTACACACTGACTCTGGGTGTGAACTGGGGACTGTGTTACACACTGACACTGGGTATGAGCGGGGACTGTATTACACACTGACTCTGGGTGTGAACCGGGGACTGTGTTACACACTGACACTGGGTGTGAGCGGAGACTGTATTACACACTGATACTGGGTGTGAACGGTCACTGTATTACACACTGACACTGACGTGAACAGGGTCTGTGTAACACACTAACTCTGGGTGTGTGAACGGGGGATTGTGTTATACACTGACTCTGGGTGTGAACGTGGACTGTATTACACACTGACGCTGGGTGTGAAAGGGAACTGTGTCATACACTGACTCTGGATGTGAACGGGGACTGTGTTACACACTGACACTGGGTGTGAATGGGGACTGTATTACACACTGACACTGGGTGTGAACGGGGACTGTGTTACACACTGACACTGGGTGTGAACGGGGACTGTATTACACCCTGACGCTGGGTGTGAAAGGGAACTGTGTCATACACTGACTCTGGATGTGAACGGGGACTGTGTTACACACTGACTCTGGGTGTGAACGTGGACTGTATTACACACTGACGCTGGGTGTGAAAGGGAACTGTGTCATACACTGACTCTGGATGTGAACGGGGACTGTGTTACACACTGACACTGGGTGTGAACGGGGACTGTATTACACACTGACACTGGGTGTGAACGGGGACTGTGTTACACACTGACACTGGGTGTGAACGGGGACTGTATTACACCCTGACGCTGGGTGTGAAAGGGAACTGTGCCATACACTGACTCTGGGTGTGAGCGGGGACTGTGTTACACACTGACACTGGGTGTGAACGGGGAATGTGTTACACACTGACACTGGGTGTGAAAGGGACTGCATTACATACTGACACTGGGTGTGACCGGGGACTGTGTCATACACTGACTCTGGATGTGAACGGGGACTGTGTTACACACTGACACTGGGTGTGAACGGGGACTGTATTACACACTGACGCTGGGTGTGAACCGGGACTGTATTACACACTGACTCTGGGTGTGAACCGGGGACTGTGTTACACACTGACACTGGGTGTGAGCGGGGACTGTATTACACACTGACACTGGGTGTGAACGGTCACTGTATTACACACTGACACTGACGTGAACAGGGTCTGTGTAACACACTAACTCTGGGTGTGTGAACGGGGGATTGTGTTATACACTGACTCTGGGTGTGAACGGGGACTGTATTACACACTGACGCTGGGTGTGAAAGGGAACTGTGTCATACACTGACTCTGGATGTGAACGGGGACTGTGTTACACACTGACGCTGGGTGTGAACGGGAACTGTATTACACACTGACACTGGGTGTGAACGGGGACTGTATTACACACTGACACTGGGTGTGAACAAGGAACTGTGTTACACACTGACGCTGGGTGTGAACGGGAACTGTATTACACACTGACACTGGGTGTGAACGGGGACAGTGTTATACACAGACACTGGGTGTGAATGGGGACTGTATTACACACTGACGCTGGGTGTGAACGGGAACTGTGTTACACACTGATAATGGGTGTGAACGGGGACTGTGTTACACGCTGACAGTGGATGTGAACGGGGACTGTGTTATACACTGACTCTGATTGTGAATGGGGACTGTGTTATACACTGACACTGGGTGTGAACGGGGAACTGTATTACACACTGACGCTGGGTGTGAACGGTGACTGTGTTACACACTGACACTGGGTGTGAACTGGGACTGTGTTACACACTGACACTGGGTGTGAATGGGGACTGCATTATACACTGACTCTGGGTGTGAACGGGGATTGTATTAGACACTGACGCTGGGTGTGAACCGGGACTGTATTACACACTGACGCTGGGTGTGAACCGGGACTGTATTACACACTGACACTGGGTGTGAACGGGGATTGTGATATTCACTGACTCTGGGTGTGAACGGGGACTGTGTTATACACTGACTCTGGGTGTGAACGGGGACTGTGTTATACACTGACACTGGGTGTGAACGGGGACTGTGTTACACACTGACACTGGGTGTGAACCGGGACTGTATTACACACTAACGCTGGGTGTGAACGGTGACTGTGTTACACACTGACACTGGGTGTGAACTGGGACTGTGTTACACACTGACACTGGGTGTGAATGGGGACTGCATTATACACTGACTCTGGGTGTGAACGGGGACTGTATTAGACACTGACACTGGGTGTGAACCGGGACTGTATTACACACTGACGCTGGGTGTGAACCGGGACTGTATTACACACTGACACTGGGTGTGAACAGGGACTGTGTTATACACTGACTCTAATTCTGAATGGGGACTGTATTGCACACTGACGCTGGGTGTGAACGGGGACTGTGTTACACGCTGACACTGGATGTGAACGGGGATTGTGTTATACACTGACTCTGATTGTGAATGGGGACTGTGTTATACACTGACTCTGGGTGTGAACGGGGACTGTGTAACACACTGACTCTGGATGTGAACGGGGACTGTGTTATACACTGACCCCGAGAGTGAACGGGGACTGTGTTACACACCGACTCTGGGTGTGAACGCAGACCGTGTTACACACTGATAATGGGTGTGAATGGGGACTGTGTTACACGCTGACACTGGGTGTGAACGGGGACTGTGTTATACACTGACTCTGGGTGTGAACGGGGACTGTATTACACACTGACGCTGGGTGTGAACAGTGACTGTGTTGCGCACTGACACTGGATGTGAATGGGGACTGTATTACACACTGACAATGGGTGTGAACAGGGACTGTGTTACACACCTACGCGGTGTGTGAACAGGGTCTGTGTTACACACTGACACTGGGTGGGAACGGGGACTGTGTTATACACTGACACTGGGTGTGAACAGGGCACTGTGTTACACACTGACACTGGGTGTGAACAGGGGATTGTATTACACACTGACACTGGGTGTGAACGGGGACTGTGTTACATACTGACTCTGGGTGTGAACGGGGACTGTGTTATATACTGACACTGGGTGTGAGCGGGGACTGTGTTATACACTGACTCTGGGTGTGAATGGGGAATGTGTTACACACTGACACTGGGTGTGAGCGGGGACTGTGTTATACACTGACACTGGGTGTGAGCGGGGACTGTGTTACACACTGACACTGAGTGTGAACGGGAACTGTATTACACACTGACACTGGGTGTGAATGGGGACTGCGATATACACTGACGCTGGGAGTGAACAGGGACTGTATTACACACTGACACTGGGTGTGAACAGGGGACTGTGTTACACACTGACACTGGGTGTGAACGGGGACTGTATTATACACTGACACTGGGTGTGAACGGGGACTGTGTTATAAATTGACGCTGGGTGTGAATGGTGTCTGTATCACATACTGATTCTGGGTGTGAACGGGGACTGTATTACACACTGACACTGGGTGTGAACCAGGACTGTATTACACACTGACGCTGGGTGTGAACTGGGACTGTATTACACACTGACACAGGGTGTGAACGGGGACTGTGTTACACACTGACACTGGGTGTGAACGGGGACTGTGTTACACACTGACACTGGGTGTGAACGGGGACTGTATTACACACTGACACTGGGCGTGAACAGGAGACTGTGTTACACACTGACACTGGGTGTGAATGGGGACTGCGTTATACACTGACGCTGGGTGTGAACGGGGACTGTATTATACACTGACACTGGGTGTGAACGGGGACTGTGTTATAAATTGACGCTGGGTGTGAATGGTGTCTGTATCACATACTGATTCTGGGTGTGAACGGGGACTGTATTACACACTGACACTGGGTGTGAACCAGGACTGTATTACACACTGACGCTGGGTGTGAACTGGGACTGTATTACACACTGACACAGGGTGTGAACGGGGACTGTGTTACACACTGACACTGGGTGTGAACGGGGACTGTGTTACACACTGACACTGGGTGTGAACGGGGACTGTATTACACACTGACACTGGGCGTGAACAGGAGACTGTGTAACACACTGACTCTGGGTGTGTGAACGGGGGATTGTGTTATACACTGACGCTGGGTGTGAACGGGGACTGTGTTATACACTGACTCTGGGTGTGAACGGGGATTGTATTACACACTGACACTGGGTGTGAACAGGGGACTGGGTTACACACTGACACTGGGTGTGAACTGGGACTGTGTTACACACTGACACTGGGTGTGAGCGGGGACTGTGTTACACAATGACACTGGGTGTGAGTGGGGACTGTATTACACACTGACGCTGGGTGTGAACTGGGACTGTGTTACACACTGACACGGTGTGAGCGGGGACTGTGTTAGACACTGACACTGGGTGTGAGTGGGGACTGTATTACACACTGACGCTGGGTGTGAACGGGGACTGTGTTACACACTGACACTGGGTGTGAGCGGGGACTGTTACACACTGACACTGGGTGTGAGTGGGGTCTGTATTACACACTGACGCTGGGTGTCAACGGGGACTGTGTTACACACTGACACTGGGTGTGAGTGGGGACTGTATTACACACTGACGCTGGGTGTGAACGGGGACTGTGTTACACACTGACACTGGGTGTGAACGGGGACTGTATTACACACTGACGCTGGGTGTCAACGGGGACTGTGTTACACACTGACACTGGGTGTGAGTGGAGACTGTATTACACACTGACGCTGGGTGTGAACGGGGACTGTGTTACACACTGACACTGGGTGTGAGTGGGGACTGTATTACACACTGACGCTGGGTGTCAATGGGGACTGTGTTACACACTGACACTGGGTGTGAGTGGGGACTGTATTACACACTGACTCTGGATGTGAACGGGGACTGTGTTACACACTGACGCTGGGTGTGAACAGGGTCTGTATTACACACTGACTCTGGGTGTGAACGGGGACTGTGTTACACACTGACGCTGGGTGTGAACGGGGTCTGTATTACACACTGACTCTGGGTGTGAACGGGGTCTGTATTACACACTGACTCTGGGTGTGAGCGGGGACTGTGTTACACACTGACTCTGGGTGTGAGCGGGGACTGTGTTACACACTGACGCTGGGTGTGAACGGGGACTGTGTTACACATTGACGCTGGGTGTGAGCGGGGACTGTGTTACACACTGACTCTGGGTGTGAACGGGGACTGTATTACACACTGACGCTGGGTGTGAGCGGGGACTGTGTTACACACTGACGCTGGGTGTGAGCGGGGACTGTGTTACACACTGACGCTGGGTGTGAGCGGGGACTGTGTTACACACTGACACTGGGTGTGAGCGGGGACTGTGTTACACACTGACTCTGGGTGTGAGCGGGGACTGTGTTACACACTGACGCTGGGTGTGAACGGGGACTGTGTTACACATTGACGCTGGGTGTGAGCGGGGACTGTGTTACACACTGACTCTGGGTGTGAACGGGGACTGTATTACACACTGACGCTGGGTGTGAGCGGGGACTGTGTTACACACTGACGCTGGGTGTGAGCGGGGACTGTGTTACACACTGACGCTGGGTGTGAGTGGGGACTGTGTTACACACTGACACTGGGTGTGAGCGGGGACTGTGTTACACACTGACGCTGTGTGTGAGCGGGGACTGTGTTACACACTGACTCTGGGTGTGAACGGGGACTGTATTACACACTGACGCTGGGTGTGAGCGGGGACTGTGTTACACACTGACGCTGGGTGTGAACGGGGACTGTGTTACACACTGACGCTGGGTGTGAGCGGGGACTGTGTTACACACTGACGCTGGGTGTGAACGGGGACTGTGTTACACACTGACGCTGGGTGTGAGCGGGGACTGTGTTACACACTGACGCTGGGTGTGAACGGGGACTGTGTTACACACTGACGCTGGGTGTGAGCGGGGACTGTGTTACACACTGACGCTGGGTGTGAGCGGTGACTGTTACACACTGACGCTGGGTGTGAGCGGGGACTGTGTTACACACTGACGCTGGGTGTGAACGGGGACTGTATTACACACTGACGCTGGGTGTGAGCGGGGACTGTGTTACACACTGACGCTGGGTGTGAACGGGGACTGTGTTACACACTGACGCTGGGTGTGAGCGGGGACTGTGTTACACACTGACGCTGGGTGTGAGCGGTGACTGTTACACACTGACGCTGGGTGTGAGCGGGGACTGTGTTACACACTGACGCTGGGTGTGAACGGGGACTGTCTTACACACTGACGCTGGGTGTGAACGGGGACTGTCTTACACACTGACGCTGGGTGTGAGCGGGGACTGTGTTACACACTGACGCTGGGTGTGAACGGGGACTGTATTACACACTGACGCTGGGTGTGAGCGGGGACTGTGTTACACACTGACGCTGGGTGTGAACGGGGACTGTGTTACACACTGACGCTGGGTGTGAGCGGGGACTGTGTTACACACTGACGCTGGGTGTGAGCGGTGACTGTTACACACTGACGCTGGGTGTGAGCGGGGACTGTGTTACACACTGACGCTGGGTGTGAACGGGGACTGTCTTACACACTGACGCTGGGTGTGAATGGGGACTGTCTTACACACTGACGCTGGGTGTGAGCGGGGACTGTGTTACACACTGACTCTGGGTGTGAACGGGGTCTGTGTGAGCGGAGTTGCCATGTTGCTGATCTGCAGAGGCAGCCTGACGGCAGTGATTTCGACCTTCTCGCTGTGCGGATCGATGCAGAGCTGCCCGGTTGTGCTCCAGAAGCGGTTGGAGTTTTTGCCGGTTGTTTATGCAGAGAGACAGTGCCCGAAGCCACCCTCTCTCTCACTCTTACCTTGGTGGTGAAAGTGGAGGGTGCTGGTGCCGTGGAAAATGATGGAAGTTTGTTTGAGTGCGTCTGAAACAGAAAGAGAGACTTTGGGTGACGGCACCTGCACACACACTGACCTGCTCCTGCACCACTCCCCGATACGGTGCAGCCCACACCCTCCACACTAACACCATGCCACCTTGCACATCTTACTGTGGATCTCTGCATCTCGCTTACCCCCCCCCCCCCCCCCCCCCGCCCCTTCCCAGATCCTCCTCACGACATTCAGGCTCTATCACTGCTCCCACACCTTTGTCCAATACACGGCTGGATCCCAGCACATCCCACTGCAGATCTGTTTAACCATGGCACTACCTACCTGGTGATTGACATCAGGCCCATTTCTCTCCGTGTCTGGAAAGGGAAGAGAGAGACACAAACATTAATCAGCCATCGGCCCACGAAAGGGCTGCCCAAGATTAGAGGCAAGCAGCAGCAGTGCAGGGAGCTGGTAATCACGACAGAGAGAGAATCCCCGCCAAGGTACACCTTCAGTTTAACATGCTCGAGTCAGCTGGGACCCAGAGACAGAGAGAGAGTGAGAGAGAGGGGTTACTGTAGTACTGTAATATTACAGAGTCAGTGCTGAGGGAGTGGGCACTGTCGGAGGGTCAGTGCTGAGGGAGTGGGCACTGTCAGAGAGTCAGTGCTGAGGGAGTGGGCACTGTCAGAGGGTCAGTGCTGAGGGAATGCCGCATTGTCGGAGGGTCAGTGCTGAGGGAGTGGGCACTGTCGGAGGGTCAGTGCTGAGGGAGTGGGCACTGTGGGAGGCTCAGTGCTGAGGGAGTGGGCACTGTCGGAAGGTCAGTGCTGAGGGAGTGGGCACTGTCGGAGGGTCAGTGCTGAGGGAATGCCGCATTGTCGGAGGGTCAGTGCTGAGGGAGTGGGCACTGTCAGAGGGTCAGTGCTGAGGGAGTGGGCACTGTGGGAGGGTCAGTGCTGAGGGAATGCCGCATTGTCGGAGGGTCAGTGCTGAGGGAGTGGGCACTGTCGGAGGGTCAGTGCTGAGGGAGTGGGCACTGTCAGAGGGTCAGTGCTGAGGGAGTGGGCACTGTCGGAGGGTCAGTGCTGAGGGAGTGGGCACTGTCGGAGGGTCAGTGCTGAGGGAGTGGGCACTGTCGGAGGGTCAGTGCTGAGGGAGTACCGCACTCTCAGAGGGTCAGTGCTGAGGCAGTGGGCACTGTCAGAGGGTCAGTGCTGAGGGAGGGCCGCACTGTCAGAGGGTCAGTGCTGAGGGAGTGCCACACTGTCAGAGGATCAGTGCTGAGGGAATGGGCACTGTCGGAGGGTCAGTGCTGAGGGAGTGCCGCACTGTCGGGGGGTCAGTGTTGAGGGAGTGGGCACTGTGGGAGGGTCAGTGCTGAGGGAGTGGGCACTGTGGGAGGGTCAGTGCTGAGGGAGTGCCGCACTGTGGGAGGGGCAGTGCTGAGGGAGTGGGCACTGTCAGAGGGGCAGTGCTGAGGGAGTGGGCACTGTCGGAGGGGCAGTGCTGAGGGAGGGCCGCACTGTCGGGGGGTCAGTGCTGAGGGAGGGTCGCACTGTCGGGGGGTCAGTGCTGAGGGAGGGCCGCACTGTCGGGGGGTCAGTGCTGAGGGAGTGGGCACTGTGGGAGGGTCAGTGCTGAGGGAGTGGGCACTGTGGGAGGGTCAGTGCTGAGGGAGTGCCGCACTGTCGGGGGGTCAGTGCTGAGGGAGTGGGCACTGTGGGAGGGTCAGTGCTGAGGGAGTGCCGCACTGTCGGGGGGTCAGTGCTGAGGGAGGGCCGCACTGTCGGGGGGTCAGTGCTGAGGGAGTGGGCACTGTGGGAGGGTCAGTGCTGAGGGAGTGCCGCACTGTCTGGTTCCATGGTCTGACAGAGTTTCCTCCTGTGGCCTGCTTTAATCGTGTCTAAACCTGGCCCATGCTGATTCCGGGCCTTTGAACACATGGACTCAGCACTGTCTGGTCAACCAGGGTTCCCCAGACAGACAGTAACAGAAATACAGTGATACACTCGGACACACACAAACCTATACACAGACTTACATACTCTCACAGACGCACAGAGAGACCTATAGATGTGCACACCCACATGCACAATGCAATCTGATTGGAAGGCTTTGGGTTATACAGAGAAGCTGGACAGGCAGGGATGTTTTTCACGGGGGGTGAGAGGTGACGTTATCGAGGTTTATAAAATAATGTGGGGTATTGATCGCGTTAATGATTCTTGTCTTTCCCCTCGGATGGGGGATTTCAGGACAAGGGGGTATTTTTTTAACATGATTTAAGAGAGACATGACACTCAATTTAGTTTTCCATGGAGAGTGGTTTGTGTGTGGAATGAAATTCCAGAGGATGTGGTGGATGTGGGTGAAGTTACAATGTCTAAAAGATATCTGGATAGGTGCATGGATGGGAAACATTTGGAGGGATATGGGTCAGGAACGGGCAGGTGGGACGAGTTTATTTTGGGATTATGTTCGACATGGACTGGTCGGGCCGAAGGTTTTGTTTCTGTGTTGCATGACCGATCAGTGGCTTCCTAATACTTGTCCAAGAGCAGATTAAAGTGACCTCTGATGCAATTATCCAAGACTTTGGAGAAACCATGCCTCGAGTGCTGTGTGCAGATTTCACCTCCACATTTCTACAACAAAACCTTGGAGATGGCTTCCCCCCATTCATCCCCGGGAGACGGTGCTCAGTCAACTGCGTTAGTATGGTCTGGAGTTTCGAAGATTGAGAGGCAATCTCATTGAGACCGACAAGATTCTGGAAGGAGTTATGCTGTCATCGGGATGTGCAGCATGGAAACAGACCCTTTGGTCCAACCCGTCCATGCCGAGCAAATATCCTCAGTCCCTCTTGACTCATATCCCTCTCGACTTTCCCATTCATCTACCCATCCAGATGCCTTCTAAATGTTGTAATTGTCACCAGAAAGTGGGATGAACTAATCGTGCAGATAGATAAAACAAATAGAGTATGATATCGTTGGGATTACAGTGACCAGTGACTCTATGACAAGGAAGGAACATATAAATATGGGCAGCACAGTGGTTAGCACTGCTGCCTCCCAGCACCAGGGTTTGATTCCACCCTCAGGCGACTGCCTGTGAGGAGTCTGCACATTCTCCCCGTGTCTGCGTGGGTTTCCTCCGGGTGCTCCGGTTTCCTCCCATAATCCAAAGATGTGCAGGTCAGGGTGTATTGGCCACGCGAAATTGCCCGTAGCGATCCAGGATGTGGAGGAGTGAACGTCGAGTAATAGCGTAGGGGAATGGGTGTGGGTGGGTTACTCTTTGGAGAGTCAGTGTGGTCTTGTTGTCACTGTAGGGATTCTATGGGATTGGTGAGAGACAGCAGCAGGCCTGAGGATTGGAAGTCCAAGTGTAGGCTTGCAGTGAACAGCCAAACTGATTGTAAAAGCTTTGGTAGGTATGTGAAAACAATTAGTGAGGGCGCATGCAGTTTCCTTCCAGTCTGAAGCGGAGGAACAAAGAGATGTCAGGTCAACAAAATATAGTTTTGTGTTCACAAAGGAAGGCCCAAATGACAGGCCAAAAGCACTGAATCACAGCTTGGCGGGAAATGGGGGTTTGAGGAAACTGATGGGATTGAAGGCCAATGGATCTCCAGCACCTGAGAATCTACAACCCCAAAATACCTCAGGAAGTGCCTCGAGAAACAGTGGGTGGACTGGTGGTCATCTTTCAAGATTCGATAGACTCCAGAATGGCGACTGGGTCGAGGCGAGCAAACCCAAACTCCCATTTTTGAAGAATAAAGGAGGTAGAGAGAAAACAGGCAGGTGCTGACCTGGTGAGCCTGACATTGAATTCCGTCACAACAAGCACTTAAGGCCAAGATATTATTCACAGAATTCATATCATGGTGGAGGAAGGCCATTCGGCCCATCAAGTCCACACCAACCCTCCAAAAAGCAATCCCCAGACCTACCTAGCTACCATATCCCTGTTACCCTGCATTTCCCATAGCTAACTCACTTAACTTGCACATCTTTGGACTGTGGGAGGAAACCGGAGCACCCGGAGGAAACCCACGCAGACACGGGGAGAATGTGCAAACTCCACACAGAGAGTCTCCCCGGGTGCCTGGTGCTGTGAGGCAGCAGTGCTAACCACTGAGCCACCGTGCCACTCCAATTAGATTTGGCTTTTAAGGTTAAAAGGATCAAACAGGACAAAGGGATTGAGTTGGCTTGTTTCGATTGAACGGTGAAACAGGTTCAATGGGCCGAATGGCCTCCTTTTGCTCCTGTTTTCTGTGTTGGTATAAGAGAGCTGTTTAACATCGTCAACACAGGGGGAGTCACAGACTTGACACGGTCCTTTGGAAAGCTTCATCCTCTGTGTTATGAAACCGAACAGTCAATGTCAGTGATAGAGATGGTGCTGAGTGAGCAGTGACCACTCAGTGACATGAACAAACGATAACTTCTCCAGTCAAACAGCCACAAAAAGCGAACAACTTTTTCCAGCCTGATCAAAGAGGCAAATGGCAATAGGCACAGCATTCGGTTGGATTTATTACTGTCTCGGTACAGGGAGAAGTTTTGTTTTGGGTGCAGTATGGGGCAGACGCTTCATCAATGACCTTCCCGCCATCATAAGGTCACAAGTGAGAAGTTTCCCGATGACTGCACAATGATCAGCACCATTTGCCACTCATCAGGCGCTGAAGCAGTCCGTGCTCAAATGCAACAAGATCTGGACAATATCCAGGCTTGGGCAGCACAGGTGGCAAGTGACATTCACACCGCACAAATGCCAGGCTACGGACATGGTCAACAAGAGAGACGCTAACCACTGCCCCT
This sequence comes from Chiloscyllium plagiosum, assembly GCF_037043375.1. Lineage (NCBI taxonomy): Eukaryota > Metazoa > Chordata > Chondrichthyes > Orectolobiformes > Hemiscylliidae > Chiloscyllium > Chiloscyllium plagiosum. The sequence goes on from NW_028270176.1 coordinate 10,943,628, forward strand.
TGGGTATTCAATGGCACTGAATGACCAATTATCAACATCCTGGGGGTTACCATTGACCAGAATCTGAACTTAACTAATCGTACAAATACAGTGGCTTCAAGATGGACCCTGCAGCGAGCAACTCGCCTCCTGACTCTCCAAAGCCTGTCCGCCGTCGACAAGGCACAAGTCAGGAGTGTGAGGGGATACATGCCATTTACCTGGATGACTGCAGCCCATACAAATAACACTCAAGAGGCTCAATACTATCCAAGACAAACCAGCCATTTAATTGGCACTCCATCCACAAATACCCTCTTCCCCTGCCACCGACCCTCAGTAACAGCAGTGTGTACCAGCTACAAGATGCGCTGCAGAAACTCACCAAAGATCCTCAGACAGCACATTCCAAACCCATGATCACTTCCATCTAGGAGGACAAGGGGCAGCAGATACATGGGAACACCACCTCCTGCAAGTTCCCCTCCGGGCCCCTCACCATCCTGACTTGGAAATATAATACACTTCCCTCAGTGTCGCTGGGTCAAAATCATGGAATTCCCTTGCTAAGGGCATTGTGGGTTTCCCTAGAGCACGTGGACTGCTGCAGGTCAACAGGGAAGCTCACCCCCACCTTCTCAAGGAGCTACTGAGGACAGGCTTAAGTGCCTGTCTCGCTAGCGACCCCCATATCCCATGGGTGAAGAGAGTAAAGGAGATACTCTGCAGCAGCCATGTGGCAACATACCACAGAGAATTGAGTGGATCTAGTGAAAACGAAGGTGATAAAGTTTGATCACTTTTCAATTGCAGAAAGATGGCTGACTGAGGTCTTATTTAAACTTAGGGAGAGGCTTGAGCCAAACTGAAAGGGAATGAATGCAGCCTTGGTGGGGAGAGGTGTTACAAGTCACTCAGAAATCGTTGTGTTTACATACATGTTACCCAGCAGTCTTTCCTCTTGAGCTCTGGACACTGATGGTCCAGGTCTCATTCCTTCTATTACACAGGTGACTAGGCGTCCCTCAGTGCCTGCTCTTGAGTCAGAAGGATTTGCAAGTTGATCTATGACCTGCCGTTTTTTAAACATTCATTGGCGTCACTGGCTAGGCCAGCATGTCCCGCCAATCCGAGAAGGCAGTTAAGAGTCAATCATATTGCTGGGGTTCTGGAGTCACATGTAGGCCTGACCAGGTCAGGACAGCAGTTTCCTTCCCCAAAGGACATTTACGACCCAGATGGGATTCATGGTCATCATTAAACTCTTAATTCCAGATCTTCACTGAGTTCAAATATTGTAATCTGCCGGGTTGGGATTTGAACCAGGATTCCCAGAATATTCCCTGGGTCTCTGGGTTAACAGCCCAGCGATAACACCACAAGGACCATCACCTGCCCTGAAGTGACTGTGTTAGTAACACAATGCCCTGAGGCAGTCGGGTATGGGCTGGGAGTCAGATCCGGAGCTTCGAGTTTGTTCACGGGGACACTGTGCCACCAGACATGGCAGTTTACAAGAAATACTGCTCAATCCAAAGCTGTGAACATCAGTGTTAGGTTTAAGGAGTGGCTCGACACACAAATGAGTCTGAAAAGGGGCACACATTTCGGATGGACTGAGTTGAAATGGGGGAAGAGGCAGCTCATGTGGAATCAGCCTCGTTAGCTTTTGTGCTGTCAACTCCAGGTCAGTCGGGGTGTGAAGGACGGCCCAAATAAAGAGGCTTGCCTGCTGTCCCGCTCAGTCAGCCCAGCAGCCCTGCGGTTCCCACCAGCACTCAAACAGAATCTTACCGCCAGCTAACCCACACTTCACTGAGTCATCACTCCCTGAGTTGTCTGCTTTGAACTCACTCTCAAAACACTTTCGGTGCAGCCCGATCATCAGCCCCTCTTTTTTTCCGATATTTCAAAAATCATAAAATCTTTAATCATAAAAAAATCTCTGTGCATATACACATTGTCACAAAAGCGAATTGGTTCTGTCCAGTTACATATCAAGTAAATAAACAAACCATTGGAGTTTGACTATCCAAAAAAAACCAAAGGCCTCTCTTACACATACAATACTCATATTTACAGAAGATCAGGCACTGGGAGGGTCCAATAACTGAACGGACTCCCATTTACCTTCAGCAGGAAAACCTGTCTTTCCCCACTGTGCCTCAGCAGCAGCTGCCCCAGGCTTTAGTGTGACCCTCAGAACATTAAAACATAGAACATCAAACATTACAGCGCAGTACAGGCCCTTCGGCCCTCAATGTTGCACGGACATGTGAAACCAATCTAAAGCCCATCTAACCTACACTATTCCATTCTCATCCATATGTCTATCCAATGACCATTTAAATGCCCTTAAAGTTGGTGAGTCTATTACTGTGGGAGAAAGTGAGGACTGCAGATGCTGGGGATCAGAGCTTAAAAATGTGTTGCTGGAAAAGCGCAGCAGGTCAGGCAGCATCAAAGGAGCAGGAGAATCGACGTTTCGGGCATAAGCCCTTCTTCAGGAGTCTATTACTGTTGCAGACAGTGTGTTCCACACCCCTACTACTCTCTGATTAAAGAAACTAACTCTGACATCTGTCCTATATCTATCACCCCTCAGTTTAAAGCTATGTCCCCTCATGCTAGCCATCACCATTAAAGGAAAAAGACTCTCACTGTCTAACCTATCTTACCCTCTGATTATCTTATATGTCTCGATTAAGTCAACTCTCAACCTTCTTTTTAATAAAAACAGCGTCAAGTCCCTCAGCCTTTCCTCATAAGACCTTCCCTCCATACCAGGTAACATCCTGGTAAATCTCCTCAGGACCCTCTACAAAGCTTCCACACCCTTCCTATAATGCAGTGACCAGAACTGGACACAAGCCCCCACGTGCGGCCGCACCAGAGTTTTGCTCAGTTGCAGCATGACCTCATGGCTTCGAAACTCAATCCCTCTCCCAATAAAAGCTACCACACCGTCTGCCTTGGACCTTGGAAGGTGTCAGTCTGCAACACTCAGTCAGGGTCAACTCCTTGCTCTGGAAGACCCACAAGGTTCGGGCAGACCGAAGAGGGTTTTTCACCGGGTTGTTGGTCCCCCAGATACAGTGGATGTTTGTCTCGGTGTGTGTCCAGGGGAACAGACTGTAGAACACAGAGTCTCACTCCCGGAGCTGCTCGAGATGAACTTCGACACAACTCGCTGCATCTTTGTGAAGGCACATTCCAGCAGGAGATGTCTGACAGTCTGTAACCCCCCCCCCCCCCCCCCCAAACCCCCACCACCTCGCAGCCGCTTCGTGGGTAAGGTGCGGTGGCACAGACCGACTGGGTGTACAGGAAGGACCTCACAGGTAGTGCCCTTCTCACCATCAGATACCAGTCCGACCATCAGCCCCGCCTGTAATGCTGGGTGATGGAGTGCTGTACACAGAGAAAGGACTTGAGGCAGGCTGAGCAAGAGACACAGATAACTGGGGACGGTGAGCGGGAGTGGGGTTGAGGAACTGCAATGCTCCAAAACATGCAACAAACCTGTGGCAGCGTACCTGTCAGTTCCAGCTGGGAATCCAACCTGGGATTCTGACATTCTGTCCCTTTGTTCATTCTTATTGCTGCAAAACAACAGAAACAGAATCAACTTCAAACCAATCACATTGAAGCTGAGAGAGAGAGAGAGAGAGAGAGAGACTTACAGTGACAGGGAGAAAGGGATGAAGTGAGAGAGGGTCAGAGACTGTGACAGACAACAGCCAGAGATTGAGAGATTCAGACAGAGACAGTGGATGAGAAACTGAAGGGAGAAAGAGAGAGAGAAAGACGGCGAAAGAGATTCAGAAAGAGAGAGAGACAGAGACAGAGTCAGAGAGAGACAGGGTGAGAGTGAAAGAGGGCAGAGTAGAGTCATAGAGATGTACAGCACAGAAACAAGACGCTACAATCCAACCCGTCCATGCTGACCAGATATCCCAACTCAATCTAGTCCCACCTGCCAACACCCAGCCCATATCCCTCCAAACCCTTCCTATTCAAATACCCATCCAAATGCCTCTTAAATGCTGTAATTATACCAGCCTCCACCACTTCCTCTGGCAGCTCATTCCATACACATCCTTTTTATGTCTTTCCCATCTCACCCTCTAGTTCTGGATTCCCCAACCCCAGGGAAAAGACTTTGCCTATTTATCCTATCCATGCCCCTCATGATTTTATAAGGTCACCCCTCAGCCTCCGACGCTCCAGGGAAAACAGCCCCAGCCCGTTCAGCCTCTCCCTGTAGCTCAAATCCTCCAACCCCGGCAACATCCTTGTAAATCTTTTCTGAACCCTTTCAAGTTTCACAACATCTTTCCGATAGGAAGGAGACCAGAATTGCATGCAATATTCCAACAGTGGCCTAACCAATGTCCTGTACAACCGCAACCTGACCTCCCAACTCCTGTACTCAATACTCTGACCAATAAAGGAAAGCATACCAAACGCCGCCTTCACTATCCTATCTACCTGTAACTCCACTTTCAAGGAGCTATGAACCTGCACTCCAAGGTCTCTTTGTTCAGCAACACTCCCTAGGACCTTACCATTAAGTGTATAAATCCTGCTAAGATTTGCTTTCCCAAAATGCAGCACCTCGCATTTATCTGAATTAAACTCCATCTGCCACTTCTCAGGCCATTGGCCCATCTGGTCCAGATCCTGTTGTAATCTGAGGTAACCCTCTTCGCTGTCCACTACACCTCCAATTTTGGTGTCATCTGCAAACTTACTAACTGTACCTCTTATGCTCACAACCAAATCATTTATGTAAATGATGAAAAGTCATAGACCCAGCACCGATCCTTGTGGCACTCCACTGGTCACAGGCCTCCAGTCTGAAAAACAACCCTCCACCACCACCCTCTGTCTTCTACCTTTGCGCCAGTTCTGTATCCAAATGTAAGAGTGTTAGAGATCAAGATTGGGAGGGTCATGGCAGGAGAGGGAAAATGGGAGAATACAAGTAGGTTAGATGCTTGTCAAGAATGTACAAGAGGGTTATAACACGGATTCACTAAACCCCACTCCTTAACCAAATGCTTGCATCATCTCCCAGTATGCCCACCAGTATGCCCACCAGACAGACTGCTCATGCCCATTGGCCATTTTGCACATACAGCTCTCCCTCAGTCAGACACAAATGCCGGGCTATGAACATCTCCAACAAGGGAGCATCTAACCATTGTCTTTGAAAACCAAAGGTATTTCCGTCATTAAGTGCACTCCTATCAACATTGACTGGCCTCAGTGGCTGCAAGAGCAGGTCAGAGGCTGGGAGCCCTGCAGTGAGTAACTCCCCTCCTGACTCCCCCCCCCAGCCTGTCCCACCATTGGTAAGGCACAGGTCAGGAGGGTGAGGGGATACTCCCCACTTGCCCCTGGATGGGGGCAGCTCCCACAACTGTCAAGAAGCTCAACACCATCCAGGAACAAAGCAGCCCCCGCTGGATTGGCACCACATTCAAAAGCTTCCACTCCCTTCACCGCTGACGCTCAGTAGCAGCATTGTGTACCATCTACAAGATGCACTGCAGAAACTCACAAAGATCCTCAGGCAGCACCTTCCAAACCCATGGCCCCTTCCATCTAGAAGGACAAGCAGCGCGAACACCACCTCATGTAAGTTCCCCTCTGAGCCACTCACCATCCAGACGTGGAAAAACATCAGCCATTTCTTCAGTGTTGCTGAGTCAGAAACCTGGAATTCCCTCCCTGACAACATTGTGGGTCTACCTTCAGCACATGGTTCAGGAGATGGGTAATAAAAGCCTCAGCACACTTCCAATGAATTAACAATGAAAACCAGACAGGTCTCAAGAGAAGTCAAATTTGACTCAAAGTGAAACTCTGTCGAAAGACAGCGACACTTAATTTTCGATATTTTTGGATTGTGGTTGAAATGGATTAAAGGACTGTTTTAAAAAGCCAAGGGTTAGTGGAGGATTGCTACGTATTTTAAAAGCAAGCACAGTTTACACAGGTACACTCCTTCAAACGTAGTTGAACCTCGAGCCAGCGTCTGTGCACGAATGATACTTTGGTTAGCAACAAGAAGCTCATTGGTCTGTGGGCTCATGAGCAGTAACCAATGGTATTGGTTTTCTGCCCACCAACTGTTATATGATTGGTTCTCAGGTAATGGAATAAGCTGGCGCTGTGACCAAGATATTGAGAATCCTTCAGACCTCCACCGGGGAGGGTACAACGTAGAAAGAAGTGGTCTCCCATTGGGGACAGTGGACAGCGAAGAGGGTTACGTCAGAGTACAACAGGATCTGGATCAGATGGGCCAATGGGCTGAGGAGTGACAGATGGAGCTTAATTGAGATAAATGTGAGGTGCTGCATTTTGAAAAGGCAAATCAGGGCCTTTTCAAAGGGAGGGAGAGAGGGAGAGGGAGAGAATCAGACTGAGGGAGAGAGAGAGAGAGAGAGGACTCAGACTGAGGGAGGGAGGGAGGGAGGGAGAGAGAGAGAGAGAGGACTCAGACTGAGGGAGGGAGGGAGGGAGGGAGAGAGAGAGAGAGAGGACTCAGACTGAGGGAGGGAGGGAGGGAGGGAGAGAGAGAGAGAGAGGACTCAGACTGAGGGAGGGAGGGAGGGAGGGAGAGAGGGAGGGAGAGAGAGAGAGAGAGAGAGAGGGAGGGAGGAATCAGACTGAGGGAGGGAGGGAGAGAGAGAGAGAGAGAGAGGGAGGGAGGACTCAGACTGAGGGAGGGAGAGAGAGAGACGACTCAGACTGAGGGAGAGAGAGAGGGAGGGAGGGAGGGAGGGAGGGAGAGAGGGAGGGAGAGAGGGAGGGAGAGAGGGAGGGAGAGAGGGAGGGAGAGAGGGAGGGAGAGAGGGAGGGAGAAAGAGAGAGAGAGAGAGAGAGAGGGAGGGAGGAATCAGACTGAGGGAGGGAGGGAGAGAGAGAGAGAGAGGGAGGGAGGACTCAGACTGAGGGAGGGCGAGAGAGAGACGACTCAGACTGAGGGAGCGAGAGAGAGAGAGAGGGAGGACTCGGAGGGAGGGAGGGAGGGAGAGAGAGAGAGGGAGGACTCAGACTGAGGGAGGGAGAGAGAGAGAGGGAGGACTCAGACTGAGGGAGGGAGAGAGAGAGGGAGGGAGGACTCAGACTGAGGGAGGGAGAGAGAGAGAGAGGGAGGACTCAGACTGAGGGAGGGAAAGAGAGAGAGGGAGGACTCAGACTGAGGGAGAGAGAGAGGGAGGACTCAGACTGAGGGAGAGAGAGAGAGAGAGGGAGGACTCAGACTGAGGGAGGGAGGGAGAGAGAGAGGGAGGGAGGACTCAGACTGAGGGAGGGAGAGAGAGAGAGAGGGAGGACTCAGACTGAGGGAGGGAGAGAGAGAGAGGGAGGACTCAGACTGAGGGAGGGAAAGAGAGAGAGGGAGGACTCAGACTGAGGGAGGGAGGGAGAGAGAGAGGGAGGGAGGACTCAGACTGAGGGAGGGAGAGAGAGAGAGGGAGGACTCAGACTGAGGGAGGGAGAGAGAGAGAGGGAGGACTCAGACTGAGGGAGCGAGAGAGAGAGAGAGGGAGGACTCAGACTGAGGGAGGGAGAGAGAGAGAGGGAGGACTCAGACTGAGGGAGGGAGAGAGAGAGAGGGAGGACTCAGACTGAGGGAGCGAGAGAGAGAGAGGGAGGACTCAGACTGAGGGAGGGATAGAGAGAGAGAGGGAGGACTCAGACTGAGGGAGGGAGGGAGAGAGAGAGGGAGGGAGGACTCAGACTGAGGGAGGGAGGGAGGGAGAGAGAGAGGGAGGACTCTGAGGGAGGGAGGGAGAGAGAGAGAGAGGGAGGACTCGGAGGGAGGGAGAGAGAGAGAGAGGGAGGACTCAGACTGAGGGAGGGAGGGAGAGAGAGAGACGACTCAGACTGAGGGAGGGAGGGAGAGAGAGAGAGAGGACTCAGACTGAGGGAGGGAGAGAGAGAGGGAGGACTCAGACTGAGGGAGGGAGGGAGAGAGAGGGAGGACTCAGACTGAGGGGGGGAGGGAGAGAGAGAGGGAGGACTCAGACTGAGGGAGAGAGAGAGAGAGAGAGGACTCACTGAGGGGGGAGGGAGAGAGAAGGAGGACTCAGACTGAGGGAGAGAGAGAGAGGGAGGACTCAGGCTGAGGGAGAGAGAGAGAGAGAGGGAGAGGGAGGACTCAGACTGAGGGAGAGAGAGAGAGAGGGAGGACTCAGGCTGAGGGAGAGAGAGAGAGAGAGGGAGAGGACTCAGACTGAGGGAGGGAGGGAGAGAGAGAGGAAGGACTCAGACTAGATGGAGGAAGAGAGGAACATCGCAGAGCCCAGGGAGAGGGGAGGCTCCCAGGCCTGAGGGAGAGGGGAGGCTCCCAGGCCTGAGGGAGAGGGGAGGCTCCCAGGCCTGAGGGAGCTGCAGGTCTATGTCCCTGATGCAGTGAAGGACTCTGCATGAAGGATTGTGAAGTGGCCGGATGAAGTACAGGCCGAACTGTGAGCCTGTCAGGCTGGGCCACAGGAGCCAACAGCCTGGTTATTTGCATCGCCCCAGTACATTTGCATATTGGCAGGCTGAGTCAGATGGGAAACTGCCACGGGGGGGCCCTGCTCAGACACACACCCACAGACACAGAGACAGAGACAGAGACAGACCGAGCTCAGACCACAGTCCCAGACACTCAGCGAAAGCAGGGCCCAGGCAACTGGAGAGAGAGAGAGACTGAGATAGGGAGGGGCTGGAGGGACTCAAGGAGGTAACAGAGAGACAGGGAGGGGGTGGAGGGACAGCAGGGGGTTACAGAGACGGGGAGGAGGTGGAGGGACAGCAGGGGGTTACAGAGACGGTGAGGGGGTGGAGGGACAGCGGGGGGTTACAGAGAGACAGGGAGGAGGTGGAGGGACAGCAGGGAGTTACAGAGACGGGGAGGGGGGTGGAGGGACAGCAGGGGGTTACAGAGACGGTGAGGGGGTGGAGGGACAGTGGGGGGTTACAGAGACGGGGAGGAGGTGGAGGGACAGCAGGGGGTTACAGAGACGGGGAGGGGGTGGAGGGTCAGCAGGGGGTTACAGAGACGGGGAGGGGGTGATGGGGCAGTGGGGGGTTACAGAGACGGTGAGGGGGTGGAGGGACAGCAGGGGGTTACAGAGACGGTGAGGGGGTGGAGGGACAGCAGGGGGTTACAGAGACGGTGAGGGGGTGGAGGGACAGCGGGGGGTTACAGAGACGGGGAGGGGGTGATGGGGCAGCAGGGGGTTACAGAGACGGGGAGGGGGTGGAGGGGCAGCAGGGGGTTACAGAGACGGGGAGGGGGTGGAGGGACAGCGGGGGGTTACAGAGACAGGGAGGGGGTGGAGGGACAGCAGGGGGTTACAGAGACGGGGAGGGGGTGGAGGGACAGCAGGGGGTTACAGAGACGGGGAGGGGGTGGAGGGACAGTGGGGGGTTACAGAGACGGGGAGGGGGTGGAGGGACAGCGGGGGGTTACAGAGACGGGGAGGGGGTGATGGGGCAGTGGGGGGTTACAGAGAGACGGGGAGGGGGTGGAGGGACAGCGGGGGGTTACAGAGACGGGGAGGGGGTGGAGGGACAGCGGGGGGTTACAGAGACGGGGAGGGGGTGGAGGGGCAGCAGGGGGTTACAGAGACGGGGAGGGGGTGGAGGGACAGCGGGGGGTTACAGAGACGGGGAGGGGGTGATGGGGCAGTGGGGGGTTACAGAGAGACGGGGAGGGGGTGGAGGGGCAGTGGGGGGTTACAGAGACGGGGAGGGGGTGGAGGGACAGCAGGGGGTTACAGAGACGGGGAGGGGGTGGAGGGGCAGCGGGGGGTTACAGAGACAGGGAGGGGGTGGAGGGGCAGCGGGGGGTTACAGAGACAGGGAGGGGGTGGAGGGGCAGCGGGGGGTTACAGAGACAGGGAGGGGGTGGAGGGGCAGCGGGGGGTTACAGAGACAGGGAGGGGGTGGAGGGGCAGCGGGGGGTTACAGAGACGGGGAGGGGGTGGAGGGACAGCAGGGGGTTACAGAGAGACAGGAGGGGGTGGAGGGACAGTGGGGGGTTACAGAGACGGGGAGGGGGTGGAGGGACAGTGGGGGGTTACAGAGACGGTGAGGGGGTGGAGGGGCAGCAGGGGGTTACAGAGACGGTGAGGGGGTGGAGGGGCAGCAGGGGGTTACAGAGACGGTGAGGGGGTGGAGGGGCAGCAGGGGGTTACAGAGACGGGGAGGGGGTGGAGGGTCAGTGGGGGGTTACAGAGACGGGGAGGGGGTGATGGGGCAGCGGGGGGTTACAGAGAGACGGGGAGGGGGTGATGGGGCAGCGGGGGGTTACAGAGACGGGGTTACATCACCCTGGGTCTGCCAGTGCCCTATCCACTTGGTAACTTGCTGTGGATCCCATGTGACCTAACTTTACTCATCATTCTACCATGCAGACCCTTGTCGAAGGCTTTACTAAAGTCCAAATAAACAACACCTACAGCTCCATCCTCATCAAGTCGCCTTTTGAAATTATCAGCAGGTTCCTGGGAACAGGCTGGAGGAGACAGATGGAAAGGGCAGAAGTGAAAAATGGGAGAGGAACTAAGGACCAGGGTGAGCTGCTGGGTAAGAGAGCATGGAAGACCAGCAGGAGGCTGGAAAAACACAGGCAGCACCAGGAGGCGGAGAAGACAACATTTCGGGTATAACCCCTCTTCAGGACTGCCTGGCTGTGTTCCCCCAGCCTCCGGACTGACCCTCCTGATGCTAACCGGGTGAGAGAGCAGAGCAGTCAAGGGGAGAGGGGAGACGGGTTGGGGTGAGAAAGGGGAACTTTAAGATTCCGTTGATGTTCTGGCTGACAGAGGAGCAGGGCTGAAAACAGAGTCAGCGTAGACGTTTAAAGCAGAAACCCTGTCCTTTTTTTTGTTTGCGAGGGAACAGGGTATTTGGAAGCAGACGCCGATGTCCATTGTCTCTTTGGACATAACTGGAGCACGCAGGGAACACGACAGTCCCATCATGAGGAAAAGCCACAGTCAATTTGATGGTAGGTTAAAGTTTCCTCCTCAGGGTGAGAGCTCATGGTGTTAGGGTGAAATATTAGCCTCAGTGGTCACCCCTCAGCTAAGATCTACCTGAATGACCTGGGGATTGACTAGTCACAGAGTCATACAGCACAGAAACTGAGCCTTTGGTCCAACCAGTCCTGAATCCCAAATTAAACCAGTCCCAGCTGCCTGCTCCCGGCCCATATCCCTCCAAACCTTTCCTATTCACGTACTTATCCAAATGTCTTTTAAACATTGTAACTGTACCCACTTGCTCAGGAAATTCAGTCCACACGCGGACCACCCTCTGTGTCAAAGATTCTGTCCCTCATGTCTTTTTTAAATCTCTCTCCTCTTCCCTTAAAAATATACTCCCCTTGCCATAGAGTCACGGAGATGTACAGCACAGAAAAAAAGACCATTTCGTTCAACTCATCCATGCCGACCAGATATCCGAAAGCAATCCAATCCCATTTGCCAGCACTTGGCCCCTGCCCCTTCAATGCTTCCTATTCACATACCCATCCAGGTGTCTTTTAAATGTCATAATTGTACCAGCCTCCACCACTTCCTCTGCCAGCTCATTCCATATACGTACCACCCTCTGGGTGAGAGAGTTGCCCCTCAGGCCCCTCTAGTTCTGGACTCCCCCACCCCGTCAATTTACGCTAGCCATGCCCCTCATGATTTTATAAACCTTGACAAGGTCACCTTGAAATCCCCCGACCTCGGGAAAAGACACCTACCATGAATCCTACATATGCCCCTCGTTATGCGATAAACGTCTATGCTCAGCGGACAAAGACAGAGCAGAAAAGAAATATGCCAGGAGGATCCAAACAGAGGATATAGGCTTGGTTCACTGAGTGTGTGAAAATGGAGTAAAATGTCAGGAAATGTGAACTCGTCCACTTTGACGGGAAGCGTTGAAAAGCACAGGAGTGTTTCAATGGACCGATGTTGCGCAGCCTGAGAAGTTCAGAAAGATCTGGCACATCGTTTGCAAGACGTTAGTCTGCAGGCACAGCAAGTGATGAAGGTGTGAAGGGGATGCTGGCCTTTATTACAATGGAGTTTCCAAGTCGGGAGACGGGGCTACAACTGCGCAGGGCCTTGGTGAGACTGCCTGTGGTGGAGCGGGCAGGCGGGCAAGTGCGAGGTAATGCAGTTCAGGAGGAGAAAAAGTCCAGAGCCTGACCTGTCGTGTCCAAACTTGAAAGTGGCAGGCCATCCTAATGGAGTTATCAATGGTACAAAAGCCAAGTGATGCTACTAATACGAGAGGAAACTCAGAAAGTGTTTGCCAAAGTCTTGCAATAAGAGATTTCTCTGCAAGATTAAAGCACATGGGATGGGGGCAAGTGCACTGAGATGGATGAAAAGCTGACTGGCAGAGAGGCAACACCTGAACTGGGAGGGGGGGACCAATATCTTGGCAGCCAGTTTTGCTCGTGTGACAAGGGAGGGTTTAAACTAGGTTGGCACGGGGGGTGGGGGGAGGGGGGTGGGATTCTCAACAGCAGGGAGGCAAGTCTGATACAGTAATCAGAAATAGTAAGTGGAAGAGACAGGTCAGGCTGGAACGCGACAGGGAGCAAGGAATGCCTGTTGGATTAAATTGCGTTTATTTCAATGTAAGAGGGCTGATAGGTAAGGCTGATGAACTCGAGGCGTGGACAGGTACATGGGACTGTGATATTCCAGCCATTACAAAAACATCGCTGAGGGAGGGAAGGGACTGGTGGCACACTACCTCACAGCGCCAGGGACCCGGGTTCAATTCCTGCCTCGGGTGAGTGTCTGTGTGGAGTTTGCACTTTCTCCCAGCGTCTGTTGAGGTTTCCTCTGGGTGCTCCGGTTTCATCCCACAGCCCAAAGGTGTGCAGGTCAGGTGAGTTGGCCATACTAAATTGCCCGTAGTGTTCAGGGACGTGAAGGTTAGGTGCATTAGTCAGGGGTAATGTAGAGCAAGAGGGTAGAGGAATTTGTCTGGGTGGGTTACTCGGATCAGTGTGAACTTGTTGGGTCAAAGGGCCTGTTTCCACACTGCAGGGATAATATGAAATAATTAGGTGGAAGGAAGGGAAGGGTGGGGGGAGTTGCATTTTTGATGAAGGCCAGTTTCACAGCAGTAATCAGAGATAAAATAACTGAGGGATCATCCACTGAGGCTTTGTGGGTGGAGCTAAGGAATAAAAAGGGTGGTGGTGACATTCTCGGGGTTGTACTATAGGCCCCCAAATAGTCAATGGGAATTAGAGGAACAAATATGCAGGGAGACTGTGGAGACTTGCAGGAGCAATAGGGTTGTTATAGTAGATTTTAATTTTCCGAACATAGACTGGGACTGTCAGAATGTTATGGGTTAGATGGGGTGGAATTTGTTAAGTGCATTCAGGAAAGTTATATAGAGTATATAAGCAGTATATAGAGGGTCCTATTCAGGTAAGGGGCAAAACTTGACCTACTCTTGGGAAATAGGACAGGACAGATGATGGATGACACAGTGGGGGAGCACTTTGGAACCAGTGACCATAGTTCTATTAATTTTAAAATAGTTATGGAGTTGGACAAAACTGGTCCACAGGTTCAAGGTCTAAATTAGGGCAAGGTGTATTTTGATGGAATTAGACAGGAGCTTGCAGGAGTTAATTGGAGTAGTTTGTTTTTGGGGCAAAGGGAGTCCTTTAGGAGTGAAATAGCTCGAGTTGAAGGTCTGTGTATTCCTGTGAGGGTGAAGGGCAAGGTTGGCAGAAATAGGGATCCCTGGATGACAAGAGATATTGAGGCTTTGACGAGAGAAAAAGAGGAGGCATGGCTCAGGTCCAGGTAGCTGGGATCAAGGGAATCTCTGGAGGTATACAGGGAATACAAGAGTTTACTGAAGAAAGAAATTAGGAAGGCGAAAGGGGGCATGCTGAGGGTGATTCTAAAGAGGTGTTTTAATTATATTAAAAGAAAAAGAATAACTGGAGAGAAAATAGGCCCCTGAAGGACCAAACTGGATATGTACGTGCAGAACCGTAGGAGATGGGCAAGGTTCTCAGTCAATATTTCTCCTCTGTGTTTACTCTGGAGAAAGACATGAAAACTTGGGATCTTGGGGAATTTCGTGGTGATATCTTGGGGACAGTCCACATCACAGCAAAGGAGGTGTTGGATGTATTAGAATGTATGAAGGTGGATAAATTTCCTGGTCCTGACCAGATAGATCCAAGAACACTGGAAGAGGCGAAGGAGGAAATTGTGGGAGGTGATATTTTTGCCTCATTGTTTGCCATGGGTGAGGTCCTGGAAGACTGGTGAGTGGTGAGTGTTGTGTTATTATTCAAGAAGGGCTGCAAAGCAAAACCTGGGAACTAAAGATCAGTAAGCTGAGCATCAGTGGTTGAGAAGATTCTGAGGGATAAGATATACATGTATTTGGAAAGACAGGGTTTGATTAGTAGTAGTCAGCTTGGCTTTGTGAGTGGGAGATCATGCCTCACAAATTTGTTCGAGTTCTTGGATGAAGTGACCCCCAGGAAGGTTGATGAGGGCAGGGTGGTAGACAGAGTCTATTTGGATTTCAGTAAGGCCTTTGATAAGGTTCCACACGGTAGGCTGGTCTGGAAAGTTGGATCACATGGAATTGGATACACCATCGGGTTGATGGTGGGAAGCAGAGGGTAATAGTGAGAGGATGCTTGTCAGACTGGAGGGCTGTGACTAGTGGAGTGCCTCAGGGGTCTGTACTGGGCCCACTGCTGTTTGTTATCGATATCAATGATTTGGATGAGAATGTACAAGGCATGATTAGTACGTTTGCAGACGATACTAAAATAGGTGGTATTGTGGACAGTGAGGAAGGTTCTCAGAAATTGCAGCAGGAGCTTGATCAGCTGAGGAGGTGGGCTGAGAAATGGCAAATGGAGTTTAATATGGATAAGTGTGAGGGCTTGCATTTCAGAAAGTCAAATCATGGTAGGAGTTTCGTGGTGAATGGTCGGGCCTTAAGGAGTGTAGTGGAACAGAGGGACCTTGGAATTCAGGTGCATGGTTCTCTGAAAGTGGAGTCCCAGGTAGACAGGACAGTAAAGAAGGCTTTTGGTCCACTGGCCTTCATCAGTCAGGGCAGTGAGTGTAGAAGTTGGGAAGTTATGTTGCAGTTGTACAGGATATTGGTGAGGCTTGCGTTCAGTTTTGGTTGCCTTGTTATGGGAAGGATGTTATTAAACTGGAAGGAGTTCAGAAGGAGTTTACGAGGATGTTGCCTGGACTCAACGGTCTGAGTTGTGGGGAGAGATTGGACAAGCGAGGATGTTTTCCTTTCGAGTGGAGGAGACTGAGGGGGGACCTTATCAAGGTGTAGAAGACCATGGGAGGCATGGATAGGGAATGCATGTAATCTTTTTCCCAGGGTTGGGGACTCGAGGACGAGAGAACATCAGTTTCAGGTTAGAGGGGAAAGAATAAAAGGGAACCTGAGGGGTCAGGTTTTTACACAGAGGGTGGGACGCAGATGGAATGAGCTGCCAGCGGGAATGGTGGAGGCTGGTACAAGTACAGCATTTAAAAAGAATCTGGATGGGTACATGAATAGGAAAGGTTGATAGGGATGTGGTCCAAATGCTGGGAAATGGGAACAGATAGATTTAGGAGATCTGGCAGGCAGAGACAGGTTGGGCCGAAGGGCCTGTATCCATGCTGTACATCTCTATGAGCTGAGTTGAGTGAAGTCGGCAGGTCTTTAATCCTTGAGGGGAAGTCATTAAGCCGGCATCCTCCCTCAGACGCCTGTCGAGTTTCCCTTCTTCCTGTGGTCTCATTCAGGTCTGCTCATTTCAGCAGCTGCTGGAACAGGAGGGACAGTGAAACCACTCACATGGAGGAGGCGGGGGGTGGCAGGAGGGGGCGGAAAACGGGCTGATGAGGATCCTCTTCAACCTAGGAACCCCTTCGGTCCTAAAATAAGGCACTCAATCTCAACATGACCTCTCACTTCCTGAGCTGGGCGGAGTGTGAGCATACCCCAGGGATCCAAAAATAGACGATGTGTTTGCCACAGTTTGCTGAGTGACACTTCCAACTCTGAGTCAGACGCCCGCACGTTCAAAGATAACAAATCTGATTCATTTCTCTTTTTTTTTTAACCATGAAACTAAAAGATTGCTTGCTAAGGGTCATCTTGCTGGGTACGGGATCCTGTGAGTACAACTGCAGGGATCGCATTTGAAAGTGAATAATTGGGCCTTGGGTCAAACAGAAGAACTGAGGGATCCTGGTTCGTAATTCTTTGAAGTATTTGTGTCACACAGAGATAAAGGTGGCTAACAAGGTGCTTGGCACACTTGCCATCACTGCTCAGTCCTTTGAGTACAAAAGCTAGGACACTATGTTGAGGTTATACAGGCCATTGGTGAGGCCTCTTGTGGAATACTGCGTCCAGTCCTGGTCGCCCTGTTATAGGAAGGAGATTTATTAAAACTGGAGAGGGCTCATAAGAGAGTTCCCGGGATGTGGCCAGGAATGGAGGGGTTGAGGGAAAAGGAGAGGTTGAACTGGCTGAGACTTTTTCACTGGAGCACAGGCGGTTGAGAAGTGACTTTATCGAGGTTTATAAAGTCATGAGGGGTATAGATCATCAGTGTCTTTTCCCTCTGGTGAGGGATTTCAAGACTGCAGGCACCATTTGAAGGTGAGAGGAAAGCGATTTTAAAAAAGAATGAGGGTGGAATGAACATCCTGAGAAAATGGTGGATGGGGGGTGGGGGCGATACATTGTAAAGGTTGGAAAGGATGGGAAAGGTTTGGAGGGATATGGGCCAGCAGCAGGCAGCTGGGACCAGTTTAATGTGGGATTACGGACTGGTTGAACTGAAGGGTCTGTTTCTGTGCTGTACGACCCTGATGTTGTGTGGCTGTGACATGCTTTGCAGTGGGCTAAGGCACTGATAGGAAGATGGAGCCAAGGGGAACCCATCTCTGTGGTCACCATGTCCCACAAATAAATCGATCCTGACTACATTAAAACATGGAATAGGAGCGGGGGTCAGTCATTACGCCTTGTCACCGTCTGCTCCATATGATAATAACCCTGCAACACCCCACAGAGATCAGGAATCAAACTGGGCCTACTCAGTGGATTCAATGACCCAGCCTCCACTGCTCCCTCACTGAACAGAACAATTTCAAACAAGTGATTTGATTTGATTCATTATTGTCACGTTTACCGAGGTGCAGTGAAAAGTTTTGTTTTGTGTGCAGGTCAGACCATACAAAGTTCACAGGCTGACAGAACAGAGCTGGCAATACAAAAGTGACACAAAATTGCACAAGAAGCAAGGTCCATGTTCGATTTGAAAGATGAGGGATACATTCGTCAGTGTAATAACAGCGGGGAGGAAGCTGTCCTGGAACCTCTTGGTCTGTGTGTTGAAGCTTCTGTATCTGCCCCCTGACGGAAGGGGTCGGGAGAGGGGAGAACCAGGGAGGGAGGGGTGTCAGATGGTGTTAGCTGTCTGTCTGAGGCAGTGGGGAGTGGGGGTGGGAGTCGGTGGATGGGAGGTTAGTTTGTGTGAGGGACTGGGCTGTGTTCACAACTCTCTGTAGTTACTGACAGTCCTGGGCAGAGCAGTTGCTGCACCAGGCTGTGATGCACCCAGATAGAAAGCTTTCTATGGTCAATCTGGAAAGGTTGGTGAGGGTCCTTATGGACACGCTGCATTTCCTTAGCCTCCTGAGGAAGCAGAGGTGTTGTTGTACCTTCTTGACTGTCACATCTACGTGGGAGGTCCAGGAAAGATTGTTGGTGACCGTCACTCCTGGGAAGGGAGAAATTCCACTCATCTCTCTCTGAAATTGGGGATCCTTCATTGTAAAGCCGCCCCCGCCTTGATCTAAATTCTCGCAGGAGGGGAAACATTCGCTCAGCACTCACTCTGTTTGGTCCCTTTAGAATCATCCAAGCTTCCGTCAGATCACCCGGCTCTAATGTGGAAAATTGCCCAGGTAGGTCCTTTCCACAAAAAGTTGGGCAAATCCTAGCCGGACAATTATCGGCCCATCGGTCTACTCTCGATCATCAGTGAAGAGATGGAAGCTATCAAACAGCACCAGCTCAGCAATAACCTGCTCAGTGACACCCAGTTTGGGTTCCGCCAGGGCCACTCAGCTCCTGAAGTCATTCCAGCCTTGGTTCAAACATGGACAAAAGAGCTGAACTCCAGAGGGGAGGTGAGAATGATAGCCCTTGGCATCAAGGCTGCATTTGACTGAGTGTGGCATCAAGGAGCCTGGGCAAAGCTGGGATCAATGAGAATCAGGGAGCAAACTCTCTGCTGGTTGGGGTCAGACCTAGCACACAGGAAGATGGTTGTGGTTATTGGAGGTCAGTCCTCTCAGCTCCAGGCCATCTCTGCAGGAGTCCCTCAGGGCAGTGTCCTCAGCCCAACCATCTTCAGCTGCTTCATCAATGACCTTCCCTCCATCACAAGGTCAGGAGTGGAGATGTTCACCAATGATTGCACAGTGTTCAGTACCATTCATGACTCCTCTGCCACTGAAGCAGTCCATGTGCAAACACAGCACAACCGGGACAATATTTTGGCATGGTAAGCAGCAATTGAAATTCAGCCACAGAAATACAAGTTTGCTGACAACACTATCATTGCAGGTCGGACCTCAAGCAACGACAAGATGGAATACAGGACGGCGATATGGTGCTTAGTGGCATGGTGTAAAAACACCCATCTTTCCATCAATGTTAGCAAATCAAAGGAGCTGATCATTGACTTCAGGAAGCCCCCTTGTGTATCGACAGAACTAGGGTGGAGAGGGTCGAGAGCATCCTGGGAGTGACGGTCACCATCAATCTGTCCTGGACCTCCCACGTAGATGCGACGGTCAAGAAGGTACAACAACACCTCTGCTTCCTCAGCTGGCTAGGAAAATGCAGCGTGTCCATAAGGACCCTCACCAACCTTTCCAGATCGACCATAGAAAGCTTTCTATCTGGGTGCATCACAGCCTGGTACAGCAACTGCTCTGCCCAGGACTGTCAGTAACTACAGAGAGTTGTGAACACAGCCCAGTCCATCCACTGACTCCATCTACACTCCTCACTGCCTCAGACAGGCAACAAACATCATCGAAGACCCTTCCCACCCAGGTGATAATCTCTTCCACTTTCTTCCATTGGGCAGAAGATATAAAAGTTTGTACACACGTATGAATAGATTCAAGAACAGTTCCTTCCCTACTCTTACCAGACTTCTGAATGGACTTCTTTAATGTTAATGAAGATCCCTCTCTGCACCTTCTTACCAGCTGTAACATTGTATCCTGTACTCGACTGTGCTACCCTGAAGCATGTAGGAAAATATTTTTCACTGTACCTCAGTACACATGACAGTAATAAATCAAATAAATCACACAGGGATACATAGAGATAGAAACAGGCATACACATACACAGTCACACAGGGACACAAAAAGACACACACACATACACAAAGACACACAGGGACAGTCACATGGGACACACACACAGACAGACAGTCACACAGCAGCACATATAGACAGACACACATACACACAAACACACAGGGACAGTCACATGGGACACACACACAGACAGACAGTCAGACAGGGACACAAAAAGACAGACACACATACACAAAGACACACAGGGACAGTCACATGGGACATACACACAGACAGACAGTCACACAGCAGCACATATAGACAGACACACAAACACACAGGGACAGTCACATGGGACACACACACAGACAGACAGTCACACAGGGACACAAAAAGACAGACACACATACACAAAGACACACAGGGACAGTCACATGGGACATACACACAGACAGACAGTCACACAGCAGCACATATAGACAGACACACATACACACAAACACACAGGGACAGTCACATGGGACACACACAGACAGACAGTCACACAGGGACACAAAAAGACAGACACACATACACAAAGACACACAGGGACAGTCACATGGGACAGACAGTCACACAGCAGCACATATAGACAGACACACATACACACAAACACACAGGGACAGTCACATGGGACACACACAGACAGACAGTCACACAGTAGCACATATAGACAGACACACATACACAAAGACACACAGGGACAGTCACATGGGACAGACAGACACACATACACACAAACACACAGGGACAGTCACATGGGACACACACACAGACAGACAGTCACACAGCAGCACATATAGACAGACACACATACACACAAACACACAGTCACATCGGGACACAGATAGACAAACACACCCAGTCACATAAGGACACATCCACACACACATACACGGATAGTCACATGCGGGCAGACACGCACACCACCACCAGAAACACCACCCCCAACCCCCATTCGCAACCCTTCCCCCCGACCACCGCAACACCCCAGCCAGGGAAAGTCTTTGCCTATTCTGGCTCCAGACCACGCTAACGTGATTTGCTCCAAACTGCCCTGTAAAATTTACTGAAGGAAGGTGGTTGCATCAAGCTACAACAGAAACATTAAATAAGACTGAGTGCCAAGTGAGACGCTGGCATTGATCTCAACATTGGAACTGACAATGGGAATTCCTGGCCAGTTAGCTTGACAACATCCCTCTCACTAACATCTGGGGTGCTTGGACCAAAATGGCCTCGGAACAGGTCAACAAACAGCCTCACACAACGTTGTACAACAGGTAGTGAAGCGATTCACCCCAATCACTTCTTTAATGAATTGTCTTGGTTGACAGAAAGGGGTAACAGAAGGGGCTGTTGGGCTATTGAGACTGAGTCCCTTCCCGTGAAGGTTTGGGGTCCCCGCTGCTCCAGAGGTGTGGAAGAACATCTCTGAACAGATCGATCAGAAAATATCAAAGTGGGAACTGGTGGGATTGGTGAGTGGAAAGAGCTGTAAAACTGAACAGTTAACTATCTCTGTCCAATCCTGGTCTCCCTGCTAAAAGGAAGGATGTTGTGAAACATGAAAGGGTTCATAAATATTTACAAGGATGTTGCCAGGGTTGGAGAGTTTGAGCTGTAGGAAGAGGTTGAATAGGCTGTTTTCCCTGGAGCATCGGAGGCTGAGGGGTAACCTTATAGAGGTTTATAAAATCAGGAGGGGATGGATAGAGTACATGAATAGGAAGGGTTTAGAGGGATATGTGCCAAATGCTGGCAAATGGGACTAAATTAGGTTTGGTTATCTGATTGGCATGGACGAGGTTTTAGAAGAATACAGCGCAGTACAGGCCCTTCGGCCCTCTATTGCTGCACTAGACATCTCTCCAACTTAAAAGAAAGTGGTTTTAGTTTCTGTCTCACTACCTGACTTGACATTATTTGCAGAGAATGGTTGCCTAAAGACAAAGATTGGAAACAAAGCGGTCCTTTCAGGCAGAATATTCTCACTGGAGTTACTTCTGGAGAAGAATAGTTCAAATCACCAGAATCTGACTTGCCACTGATGCTGCGTGAAGTTGAACATTACAATCAATGGGAAAAGGGAGTAGATACCTTGGTATTGGTTATGTCTTGATTAAGATACAGTCTTGACACTGAAGTTTCCTCTGAGAAGCCAGATCAGGTGCAAAACCTTCTCAGAACTAGAGGCTCAACAAATGGACCCTGAAGGGAGGCTTTGGAAACTCGATGAAACGTTAATTGACGGTATTGAGAAGAAAGATGCATATAAGGCATGGTCAGGCTCTGATGAATTTTGAAGGCAAGATGTCATATCACGGAATTTAACATACATTACACAAGATTTCAAAATTGCAAATTCCCAATTCAATCTTTGGCATACTAAGGCATTAATGGACTCATGTATGAACCTGAGTTAGACTTCCAGGAAGAAGCATGCTTTCGTAGGCCGGTTTCTATGACAGCATCCATTCCCAGCAGCCCTTGCGACTCAAATGGGTCAGGAACACTAAGAATGGAGGAGTTTACGAGGCTGCATGGGGCAAGGCCACAAGGGCCTCCACAAAAAGGGAGAGTCACTGGAAGGAGTGAGGATACAGATACCCTTGGCAACTTTAAGTGCCCCCAGGAACGGGGGCATGATAACACAAGAATCCTGGGAATCCCTGATGCACGGTCAACGTTTTCAAGAAAGTCATAGTTGTAGTTATAGAGTCATAGAGATGTACAGCACGGAAACAGACGCTACAATCCAACCCGTCCATGCCAACCAGATATCCCAACCCAATCTAGTCCCACCTGCCAGCACCCCGCCCATATCCCTCCAAACCCTTCCTATTCATATACCCATCCAAATGCCTCTTAAATGCTGTAAGTGTACCAGCCTCCACCACATCCTCTGGCAGCTCATTCCATACACACACCCACCCTCTGTGTGAAAAAGTTGCCCCTTTTATATCTTTCCCCTCTCACCCTAAACCTATGCCCTCTAGTTCTGGACACCCCCAACCCCAGGGAAAAGACGTTGCCTATTTACCCTATCCATGCCCCTCATAATTTTGTAAATCTCTATAAGGTTACCCCTCAGCCTCCGACGCTCCAGGGAAAACAGCCCCAGCCTGTTCAGCCTCTCCCTGTAGCTCAGATCCTCCAACCCTGGCAACATCCTTGTAAATCTTTTCTGAACCCTTTCAAGTTTCACAACATCTTTCTGATAGGAAGGAGACCAGAACTGCACATAATATTCCAACAGTGGCCTAATCAATGTCCTGTACAGCCACAACATGACCTTCCAACTCCTGTACTCAATACTCTGACCAATAAAGGAAAGCATACCAAACGCCTTCTTCACTATCCTATCTACCTGTAACTCCACTTTCAAGGAGCTATGAACCTGCACTCCAAGGTCTCTTTGTTCAGCAACACTCCCCAGGATCTTACCGTTAAGTGTACATAAGTCCTGCCCTGATTTGCTTTCCTAAAATGTAGCCCTTCCCATTTATCTGTATTCTTTGAGCTAAAAGCATCACAGAGTATGAAGAGAAAGCAGAAACAGGGTCCTGAGTTGGATGATACACCAAGATTATCCAGAATTATGGGGCAGGCTTGAAGGCTGAATGGCCTCCTCCTGATCCTATGTTTTATGTTTCTGATAGGTCTGTATGTTGGTTTTGTTTGACATTCATTGGTATTACCATCACTGAATCTCCTACTGTCCACATCCTGGGGGTGACCATGACCAGAAACTGAAGTGGACTCACCACATAAACCCAGCGGCTACAACAGCCAGGTCAGAGACGAGGAAGTAATTCCCTTCCTGACTCCCCAGAGCCTTCCACCATCTAGAAGGCACAGGTCAGGAGGGTGAGGGAATACTCCCCACTTGCCCTGGATGGGGGCAGCTCCAACAACACTCGAGAAAATCGACACCATCCAGGGACAAAGCAGCCCCCGCTTGATTGGCACCACATCCACAAGCACCATCTCCCCCTGTCACTGATGCTCAGTAACAGCAGTGTGTACTATCTACAAGATGCACTGCAGTAACTCACAAAGATCCTCAGGCAGCACCTTCCAAACCCACGAGCACTTCCATCGGGAAGGACAAGGGGCAGCAGATATATGCAAGTTCCCCTCTGAGCCACTCACCATCCCAACTTGGAAATACATTGACGTTCCTTCATTGTTGCTGGGTCAACATCCTGGAATTCCTGCCTAAGGGACATTTGAGTCTCCCCACTGCATATGGACAGCAGCAGTTCAAGAAGGCAGCTCAGCTCCACCATCTCAAGGACAATAAATACTGACCCTGCCCTTATCCTGTAAATGTGACAAACCACTTCTGATAGAGAAGCAAACCCAGAGATACAAATGCACACAGAAACACATACACACATACAGACACTGACACACAAACACAGATAGAGACACACTCATAGATGCACA
This sequence comes from Chiloscyllium plagiosum, assembly GCF_037043375.1. Lineage (NCBI taxonomy): Eukaryota > Metazoa > Chordata > Chondrichthyes > Orectolobiformes > Hemiscylliidae > Chiloscyllium > Chiloscyllium plagiosum. The sequence continues at coordinate 10,967,521 of NW_028270176.1, forward strand.
TACACTGCACACGCAGACACCCATGCATACGTGGGCACAAAGACATATGTACGCGTACATACATGCACGCATGTACACACACACAGACATACATACGCAAGCAGACACACGTGCACACATACTTACGGACACACATGCGCCCATGTACATACACAGACATACATATGCACGCAGCCCCACATGCACACGTACTTATACAGACACATGCACGCATGTACACACATAGACATACATATGCACGCAGACACACGTGCACATGTACTTATGGACACACATGCGCCCATGTACATACACAGACATATATATGCACGCAGACACACATGCACACGTACTTACAGACACACATGCGTGCATGTACACACACACAGAAATACATATGCACGCAGACACACATGCACACGTACTTACACAGACACACGTGCCCATGTACACATACAGACATAAGTGCACGCAGACACATGTGCACACGTACTTACACAGACACACGTGCCCATGTACACATACAGACATAAGTGCACGCAGACACATGTGCACACGTACTTACACAGACACACATGCGCCCATGTACACTCACAGACATAAGTGCACGCAGACACACGTGCACACGTACTTACACAGACACACGTGCCCATGTATACACACAGACATAAGTGCACGCAGACACACGTGCACACATACTTACACACACACACACATGCACGCATGTACATACACAGACATAAGTGCCGCACGTACACACATGGACATATTTGTGCACACTCACATGCAGACACGTGCGTGTACACATAGACACACACACACGCTTGCATGTACACATACACAAACAGACACTCACTGACTTTATGAAGCGATATCGATCGACTCTCTGACACACGTACAGAAGCACAGAACAGTCATAGCGTAAGAGGATGCCACTGAGCCCATCAGATCTGTGCTGACCCCTGAACAATTGGCCTTTTGTGCCATTCCTTGCCAATGGATTCCCATCAATTAATCAGTGTGTATTTTCAGCCAGGATGGTGAACTGTGAATGCGTCCCGCAGAGACACACTCGAAAACACACACATGTCAAACGACCATGCTGCAGCTGTGCAGTGCCTCTCTCCCCTGCTTCGCCCTGACTGTCTCAGACCACCGTTAACCCTGTCGCTGCTGGGTGCCTCTCTCCCCTGCTTCACCCTGACTGTCTCAGACCACCGTTAACCCTGTCGCTGCTGGGTGCCTCTCTCCCCTGCTTCACCCTGACTGTCTCAGACCACCGTTAACCCTGTCAGTGCTGGGTGCCTCTCTCCCCTGCTTCACCCTGACTGTCTCAGACCACCGTTAACCCTGTCGCTGCTGGGTGCCTGTCTCCCCTGCTTCACCCTGACTGTCTCAGACCACCGTTAACCCTGTCGCTGCTGGGTGCCTCTCTCCCCTGCTTCACCCTGACTGTCTCAGACCACCGTTAACCCTGTCGCTGCTGGGTGCCTCTCTCCCCTGCTTCACCCTGACTGTCTCAGACCACCGTTAACCCTGTCAGTGCTGGGTGCCTCTCTCCCCTGCTTCACCCTGACTGTCTCAGACCACCGTTAACCCTGTCGCTGCTGGGTGCCTCTCTCCCCTGCTTCGCCCTGACTGTCTCAGACCACCGTTAACCCTGTCGCTGCTGGGTGCCTCTCTCCCCTGCTTCGCCCTGACTGTCTCAGACCACCGTTAACCCTGTCGCTGCTGGGTGCCTCTACACCTTGTCAGTTCAAACATGTTCAGGGGAATTCCAGGAGCAAAAACAAACATTGCAACTGCTGTGCCCAGAGCAGCAGAGTGCAGCGCGGGACTTTATGAAAACGGCAACAGTTTCCACTCAGTCTGAAACATACAGCACAGACTCCCATGTAGTCCCCAACAGTACAACTCACCGTGATCGACCCGTCCCAGACAAACAAGGGCAAAGCTTTTAAAATATGTTCACCACCAGGGTCAGCGAGCTGCCAAAGGGAGATAGGAGGCCCTGATAACCACGGTCTCAGCCACATTGAGGGCTCTTAAAGATGTTGAAGGAGGAGAGTGAGGGGGACATTTCAGGAAGGGATTCTAGAGGCAAACCCCGCCCCCCCCCGCCCCCAGAACACGGACACAAGGAGGTTGGAAATTGGCACATTGTTAGATTGCTCGGATTGGATGGAGTTAGTGAAGGAATTAGACGAGTTAAAAGAGATAGGGAGGGGGTTACAGAGATAGGGAGGGGCTGGAGGGGGTTACAGAGATAGGGAGGGGGATACAGAGATAGGGAGGGGGTGTAGGGGCTGGAGGGGGTTACAGAGATAGGGAGGGGGTGTAGGGACAGGAGGGTGTTACAGAGATAGGGATGGGGTGTAGGGGTTGGAGGGGGTTACAGAGATACGGAGGGGGTGTGGGGGCTGGAGGGGTTAACAGAGATAGGGAGGGGGATACAGAGATAGGGAGGGGGTGTAGGGACTGGAGGGTGTTACAGAGATAGGGAGGGGGTGTAGGGGTTGGAGGGGGTCACAGAGATAGGGATGGGGTGTGGGGGCAGGAGGGGGTAACAGAGATAGGGAGGGGGATACAGAGATAGGGAGGGGGTGTAGGGGCTTGAGGAGGTTACAGAGAAAGGGAGGGGGTGTAGGGGCTGGAGGGGGTTACAGAGATAGGGATGGGGTGTGGGGGCTGGAGGGGGTAACAGAGATAGGGAGGGGGATACAGAGATAGGGAGGGGGTGTAGGGGCTTGAGGAGGTTACAGAGAAAGGGAGGGGGTGTAGGGGCTGGAGGGGGTTACAGAGATAGGGATGGGGTGTGGGGGCTGGAGGGGGTAACAGAGATAGGGAGGGGGTGTAGGGGCTGGACGAGGTTACAGAGATAGTGAGGGGGTGTAGGGGCTGGAGGAGGTTACAGAGATAGTGAGGGGGTGTAGGGGCTGGAGGGTGTTAACAGAGATAGGGAGGGGGTGTAGGGGCTTGAGGAGGTTACAGAGAAAGGGAGTGGGTGTAGGGCTGGAGGGGGTTAACAGAGATATGGAGGGGGTGTAGGGGCTTGAGGAGGTTACAGAGATAGGGAGGGGGTGTAGGGCTGGAGGGGGTTACAGAGATATGGAGGGGTGTAGGGGTCGGAGGGGGTTACAGAGATCGGGAGGGTGTGTGGGGGCTGGAGGGGGTTACTGAGATAGGGAGGGCGTGGAGGGCTGAAGGGGGTTACAGAGATAGGGAGGGGTGTAGGGGCTGAAGGGGGTTACAGTTATAGGGAGGGGTGTAGTGTCCCGAGGGGGTTACAGAGATAGGGAGGGGTGTAGGGGCTGGAGGGGGTTACAGAGATAGGGAGGGGGTGTACGGGCTGGAGGGGGTTACAGAGATAGGGAGGGGGTGTAGGGGGTTACAGAGATAGGGAGGGTGTATAGGGCCTGGAGGGGGTTACAGAGATAGGGAGGGGGTGTAGGGGGTTACAGAGATAGGGAGGGGGTGTACGGGCTGTAGGGGGTTACAGAGATAGGGAGGTGGTATAGGGGCTGTAGGGGGTTACAGAGATAGGGAGGGGGTGTAGGGGCTGGAGGAGGTTACAGAGATAGGGAGGGGGTGTAGGGGCTGGAGGAGGTTACAGAGATGGTGAAGGGGTGTAGGGGCTGGAGGAGGTTACCGAGATCGGAGCGTATGAGGTGAAGGAGGTTACAAAAAAGCAGGGAGAGGGACCGAACGATCACACATGATATAACCCATCGATGTGTACCTGGGCCAAATGGATGGAGATTACCCCCTCAGCTGCACAGCCTCCTGTTTAGTAGCGCCAACGAGTTCCAGCAGCTTCCCAGCTGGATACTCCCAGCTGGCGTGGTCTGCCCAGCGCTGGGATCCTGATGGGGCACCCAGACAGCCCTCTGCCAAGCAGGCCGTCATGAGACAGCTCCGGGACCAGCTGGCTTTGACTCACTTCAGGAGTGGGGAGCTTGAGTCAACTCCTGACAGTGGGAGGAACAAATGTGTTTAACTCATTCCTCAAAGCATTCGCCTGCCCTCCAGTATCTGACTGTAAGCAAATCAGCCTCATTTGCATGTGGTAGGGGACTGGGCAAGGAGGCAGCAACAGACGAGAGAGAGAGAGAGAGAGAGAGAAACACCCACATCAAACATCAGACCTCCGCTGGAATTTTACCATCACACTCTCGACCCAGATTTACAAATTCAGGCGTGTAAAGCATTCTGCTCCGAATCAGACATTCGCCTCTTTGCCAACACCTCACTGAGCTGTGAAGAGTCCCTTCACACCCTCTGGTTAATGTGCTCTCCTATCTCACATGTCCAAATTCGGGCTTCTCCAGTCACCAGTTCAAGCCGCAATGCTTTGACCCCTCCAGAATGCGGGACCCACAGCAAAGGGAGCTGGAGTGGGCCACCAAAACGCTGACGCACCTCGCCCCCCCCAACTCCACCCAGCTTCCACAATCACCCAGTCAGTCTGTGCTGATTGCATTTACGTCGACCACACCAATATTTTTACCGCACACATTCCCCGATTCACACTCTCCCCAGATAATACTTCCTCCAATGCACACTTTCCTCAGGTAACACACTCCCCAGTTCACACTCTCCCCAGTTCACACTCTCCCCAGCTCACACACTCCCCAGTTCACACTCTCCCCAGTTCACACACTCCCCAGTTCACACTCTCCCCAGCTCACACATTCCCCAGCTCACACACTCCCCAGTTCACACACTCCCCAGTTCACACACTCCCCAGTTCACACACTGCCCAGTTCACACACTCCCCAGCTCACACACTCCCCAGTTCACACACTCCCCAGCTCACACACTCCCCAGCTCACACACTCCCCAGTTCACTCACTGCCCAGCTCACACACTCCTCAGATAAACACACTCCTCAGATAAACACATTCCCCAGATAACACACTCCCCAATTCACACACTCCCCAGTTGACACTCTGCCCAGCTCACACCCTCCCCAGTTCACACTCTCCCCAGGACACACACACTCCAGCTCACACACTCCCCAGCTCACACACTCCCCAGCTCACACTTTCCCCAGTACACACACTCCTCAGAAAAACATATTCCCCAGATAGCACATTCCCCAATTCACACATTTCCCAGATAACTCACTCCCCAGTTCACACATTCCCCAGCTCACACACTCCCTGGTTCACACTCTTCCCAACTCACACACTCCCCAGTTCACGCACTCCCCAGTTCACACATTCCCCAATTCACACACACCCCAGATAAATAGTCGCCCATCCACACACTCCCCAGATAAACACATTCCCCCCATAACACACTCCCCAATTGACACATTCCCCAAATATACACACTCCCAAAATCACACACTCCCCAGATAACACACTCTCACATTCACACACTCCCCAATTCACACACTCCCCAGATAAACACACTCCCCAGCTCACACACTCCCCAGTTCACACACTCCCCAGCTCACACACTCCCCAGCTCACACACTCCTCAGATAAACACACTCCCCATATAACACACTCCCCATATAACACATTCCCCAGCTCACACATTCCCCAGCTCACACACTCCCCAGTTCACACACTCCCCAGTTCACACTCTGCCCAGTTCACACACTCCCCAGCTCACACACTCCCCAGTTCACACACTCCCCAGCTCACACACTCCCCAGATCACACACTCCTCAGATAAACACACTCCTCAGATAAACACACTCCCCATATAACACATTCCTCAGATAACACACTCCCCAGCTCACACACACCTCAGTTCACACATTCTCCCGCTCACACATTCCCCAGCTCACACACTCCCCAGTTCACACATTCCCCAGTTCACACACTCCCCAGCTCACCCACTCCCCAGCTCACACTCTCACCAGATAAACACACACCCCAAATCTCACACTCCCCATATGACACATTCCCCAGATAACACACTCCACAGCTCACACATTCCCCAGTTCACACACTCCTCAGTTCACACTCTCCCCAGTACACACTCTCCCCAGTACACACACTCCCGAGCTCACACACTCCCCAGTACACACACTCTTCAGCTCACACACTCCCCAGTTCACACATTCCCCAGCTCACACACTCCCCAGTTCACACACTCCCCAGCTCACACACTCCCCAGTTCACACACTCCCAAGCTCACACTTTCACCAGTACACACACTGTCCAGCTCACACACTCCCCAGTTCACACACTCCCCAGCTCACACATTCCCCAGCTCACACTCTCCTCAGATAAACACACTCCTCAGATAACACACTCCCCAGCTCACACATTCCCCAGCTCACACACTCCCCAGCTCACACATTCCCCAGCTCACACACTCCCCAGTTCACACACTCCCCAGTTCACACACTCCCAAGCTCACACTTTCACCAGTACACACTGTCCAGCACACACAGTACCCAGTTCACACACTCCTGAGCTCACACTCTTCCCAGCTCACACACTCCTCAGATAAACACACTCCCCAGTTCACACATTCCCCAGCTCACACACTCCTGAGCTCACACTCTCCCCAGCTCACACACTCCTCAGATAAACACACTCCTCAGATAACACTCCCCAGCTCACACAGTCCTGAGCTCACACTCTCCCCAGCTCACACACTCCCCAGTTCACACACTCCCCAGCTCACACATTCCCCAGCTCACACACTCCCCAGTTCACACACTCCCCAGTTCACACACTCCCCAGCGCACGCCCTCACCACCTCACACTCTCCCCAGCTCACACACTCCCCAGTTCACACATTCCCCAGCTCACACACTCCCCAGTTCACACAGTCCCCAGCTCACACACTCCCCAGCTCACACACTCCCCAGCTCACACATTCCCCAGCTCACCCACTCCCCAGTTCACGCACTCCCCAGCTCACACTCTCCCCAGTTCACACACACCCCAGTTCACACTCTCCCCAGTTCACACACACCCCAGTTCACACTCTCCCCAGCTCACACACTCCCCAGCTCACACACTCCCCAGTTCACACATTCCCCAGCTCACACATTCCCCAGCTCACCCACTCCCCAGTTCACGCACTCCCCAGCTCACACTGATAACACATTCCCCAATTCACAAATTCCCCAATAACACACTCCCCAGCTCACACACTCCCCAGTTCACACACTCCTCTGCTCACAGTTAACACATTCCCCAGATATCACACCCCCCAATTCACACACTCCCCAGATAACACACTCCCCAATTCGCACACTCCCTACATAACACACTCCCCAGTTAACACACTCCCCAATTCACTCATTCCCCAGTTAACACACTCCCCAGACAACCAACTTGACAAGTAGAATTATTGAACTTTCCAGGACAAGAGGCCATTTAACCCATCAAGACTGTTAACGGCTCCTGAAAGAGCCACCCAGTCCGTCCCATTCTCCAGCCGTATCTACACATCGCTCTCAATTCATCCCTTTCACATACAATTGCAGGGCTCTTTTGGACCCTCCTGCCTTCCCTCATTCCTGGCAGCGCATTCCAAATCCCACAACACTCTGATGGAAGAATGTTTCTCCTCATCTCACCTTTGCTGACAATCGTGAAATTGCGACCCCGAGTTAATGACATAACAACAACTGTGAACAGAATACTTTGCCCTGCCAAGATCGTTCATCATTTTGAACAGCCCAATAAGGTCACGAGGTAATCTCCTTTATTGCAAGGACAATAAGCCCACTCTCTCTCATCTTTCCTTGGATCGAAAATCCCTCATTCCTGGCCCCATTCCAGTAAATCTCCTTTGCCCTCTCTCTCCAGAGTTTCAATACCTTGTTCTGGATTGACTGTGTCCAGATCCGGTTGCCCTGTTATGGGAAGAATATTATTAAACTGGAGAGAGTTCAGAAAAGGTTTAACAGGATGGGTTTCAGTTCTCAAAATAGACTGCATGGGCTCGGACCTTTTCCGCTGGTGTATGTAGGAGGTTGAGGGGTGACCTGACCGAGGTTCATAAAGTCGTGAGGGGTAGAGATAAGGTGAATGACAAACGTCTTTGCCCTCGGGTTGGGGTGTTCAAAACGAGGGGGCAAAATTTTGAGGTGAGAGGGGAGAGATTTCGGACGTGAGGGGCAAACCTTTTCCATTGACAGTGGTTTGTGTGTGGAATGAAGTGGTGGATGTGGTACAGCTAAAAGGTTTAATAGGCAACAAAATAAGAACGTGAAAAGATGGGTTTGGAGCAATATGGGCCAAGTGCAGGCGAGTGGGAGAGTGTCGTTTGGGATTATAGTCGGCAAGGACAGGTCCCAAGCCTTAGCTCATGTCTTGCATTTGAGATATTCTTCCTGATTCCTGGCGTTATTATTCTTATTCCGGGATGCGCCATGGGCCACCTTTTACTTTCTGATTTTCTCATCAATAATCTTCGTCATCCCGAGTGCTCTAGCTTCGCATACCCTGTCTTTATTTCTTCTGTGGATGTAGCTAACCTCGTCAGCTCTCTTTTAAAAATCTCCCATTTCCCATCCATCAGAATGCATTCCCGATCACCCTGCTCCAATTCAACTTTTAGACCTTTTCCGGATTGGGATCTTAGTCCTTGATTGACCTTTTGTCCTTTTCTAACTTAACGGTGTGTTATGATCACTATTTCCCAAATACTCCCCGACTCGGACACTGTCCACTTGGCCTGTCTGATTTCCTCGGGCCAGATCTAGCACATGTTCCTGGCTGGTCAGACCTGGTTCCAGGCAGTGCGACTGCACACGTTTCTTTGTCCACTGTCAAGACTCTGGCCTTCCCTCACTTATTTTATCTTATTCCCCACCTTCTTTTGTTTTCTCCCTTGCTGGTATTTCTAAAACCATCAGACAACACACAACCCCCTGCCTCACAAATTCCAATCCAGCCCCCACTACAATATTGACTCTCTCAGCCAGGTGATTAGTTCCATTTCTGCTCCGGTTAAACCCTGGATCCATGATGGCCACTCCATCCATTATTTTTCTTTCTCACTGTCTCTTTTTTATTCCTCTTTTGTCTTTCTTTCCTCCGTCTCTCTTTCCTCGGCCTCCGATCTCCCGGTCTCAAAACTCCTGACCACCGACATCCCAGTTTCCGATGTCCTGGCCTCCGACCTCCAGTCCTCCAACTCTCGACCTGCAGGCCTCAGAACTCCCGGCGTCTGACCTCCCGGCCTCAGGATGGACTCGGTGAGGCGACCCCTTAGCCCAGCGTATTGATTACTAGGGCCAGTGGGCAGTCTGCCAGTGCAGTGGGGAGTCTTCTCAACCCAGCGTGGCAGCCTCCTGGCTCGGCATTGCGACCTCCCAGCAGCCCACTGAAGCGGTCTTCAGGTCATTTCTGGGCCTGGCATGGTCTCAGCATGGATTTACAGTCTCGAGGTGATCCCAAAGCGATCTCCCAGCATTGTGAACCCTGAGGTAAGGCCTGGCGTGGGCTGGAGGTAAGGTCTAGCGTGGGCTGGAGGTAAGGTCTAGTGTTGTCTGGAGGTAAGGCCTGGCACTGTCTGGAGGTGAAATCTGGCACGGTCTGGAGATGAGGCCTGGTGATGTCTGGAGGTGAGGCCTGGCACGGTCTGGAGGTGAGACCTGGTGGCGTCTGAAGGTGAGGCCTGGTGGTGTCTAGAGGTGAGGCTGGCACAGTCTGGAGCTGAGGCCTGGCATTGTCTGGAGGTGAGGCCTGGTGGTATCTGGAGGTGAGGCCTGGTGCTGTCTGGAGGTGAGGCCTGGCGGTGTCTGGAGGTGAGGCCTGGCGGTGTCTGGAGGTGAGACCCGGCACTGTCTGGAGGTGAGGCCTGGCAGTGTCTGGAGGTGAGGACTGGCGCTGTCTGGAGGTAAGGCCTGGTGGTGTCTGGAGGTGAAGCCTGCCACGGTCTGGTGGTGAGGCCTGGCACGGTCTGGAGGTGAGACCTGGCACTGTCTGAAGGTGAGGCCTGGCACGGTCTGGAGGTGAGGCCTGGCATGGTATGGAGGTGAGGCCTGGCACTGTCTGACGGTGAGGCCTGGCACGGTCTGGAGGTGAGGCCTGGCACGGTCTGGAGGTGACGCCTGGCACTGTCTGAAGGTGAGGCCTGGCACAGTCTGGAGGTGAGGCCTGGCACTGTCTGGAGTGAGGCCTGGCACTGTCTGGAGGTGAGGCCTGGCGCTGCCTGGAGGCTAGGTGCCAACATGGACTGGGTTGGAAAACAGTTGTTTTGTCCTTTTTTGTTTGTCTCTCCATTTTACAATTTATTCCTAAATCTGCAATGTTAGACTCTTTCACTTCTCGATTTTTTTGAAGAACTGCAATTGGAAAAGCTGTACCCAGGGACCTTCATACCCAAAATGGTGGCGTACGTGGCAATGCGTGAACCTTTCACTGGATGCAGTCCACGTGGCAACAAAGCTAATTCGAATTCAAAACTCTCAGCACTTTCTCCTTTCATAAAAGTGATCCCACTGTCCCAAAAATTGAAACCCCTCCCTTGCACACCATCCCTCAAACCATGCTTTGACCTTTCTGATCTGCCTTTGCCTGTGTGATAGATGGTGACCTTAGTGGTATTACTGTGAGACTCAGCTAATGATCTGGGGAGCTGGGTTCAAATCCTGACATGGCAGCTGGTGGGATTTGCATCCACTAAAAATGTCGAATGATGACATTGGGGAAAAACCCACCCGGTTCTCTAATATCCTTGGGGGAAAATTCCATCCTTATCTGGTCTGGCCTCCATATGACTCCTGACCCACTGCAATGTGGTTGACTCTCTACTGCTCCCGGGCAATAAACGCTGGCCTCGCCAGAGACTCATGTATCCCATGAACGAATTTGTAAAAAAAGGTGACAGGGAGCATTTCTGAGATGACGATGTGGAAGTCCTGTGTTCTCTCTAACTCCTCCGACTGACCCTCCACACTATCCCCTTCCTATGTTGCTGCAGTGATACAGGGCCTTGGCGGGGTACACCTTGAGTATCGTGTACTGTTTTGATCTCCTAGCCGGGGGAAGGGCATTCTCGCTGTTGAGGGAGTCCAGCGACGGGTCACCACACTGATTCCCGGGATGGCAGGACTGACATATGAGGAAAACCGGATCGACTGGGCTTGTACTCGCTGGGATTTAGAACAGAGGGGGAGGAATGTCATAGAAACAGATAAAATCCCAGTGGGACTGAACAGGCCGGACGCAGGAACGGTGTTCCCAATGTTGGGGGAAGTCCGGAATTAGGGATCGCAGTCAAAGAAGAAAGGGGAAGCCATTCAGGGCTGAGATGGGGAAGAATTTCTTCACCCAGAGAGTTGTGACCCTGTGGAACTTTCTCCCACAGGAAGCCAGTGGGGTCGGTTGGTGAGGTAGATTTAACAGGGAGGTGGGTGTAGCCTTGTGACCAAAGGGATCGAGGGGAGAGGGCAGGAATGGGATTCTGAGATTGCATGGTCAGCCATGATCATCCTGAATGGCCAACTCCTGCACGGATTTCCTATTTCTCTACATTGTTGTTTCCCACATGAACCATAACACTACTTGTTGATCCTTCTTATCCAGATGTTTAGCCAGCTTTTCCGTTATCTCCCGAATCCTTGCATCCGGGAGGCGACGCAGCATATCGGACACACAATCTCGACTATCCCTCAAGCTATTCAGCCACCCACGACTACAACCTTTCTCATCGGCCCCAGCGTCACCTCTGACACCATGCTACTGTGCTTTACCCTTGGGTCACCCAGCCTCGACTCAGTCAGGTTGCTCAATAAATAGGCACGAAAATTTCAGACCCGTGAGATAGTTCCAAGAATTGCTGGGTTTTCTGGACCCGCTGTCTCCTTTTTTGCTTTCGATGAACGGTAACCCATTGCCCCTGCCATCTCTACACTTGGCTCTCATGACGTGGAGTGACCGTGCAAAGAATGCCGAGATACGGACCTTGGGCAGGCAGAAGGGATTGTGGGAGTCATGGTCAGCGCACATCCATGGGCTGAAGGGCCCATTTCTGTGCCGTACTGTTGTACGTCCTCGGACCACACTCAGGTATGTCTCCTTCAGCCAACCTCTCTCCTGCTTGGATGGTGCCCACTGAGGAGAGTCGCTGCTCTCAATCTGCTATGTGTTGTTTAAGGACTGCAACCCTCTGGCTGCTTCAGACACGTGGGGCAATCCTGAATGACTCGTGGATCCAGAGTGCCCACGTTTCACATGTCACGCACATACTTCTTTGCCAGAGGCACTGCCATCTTTACTGCACAATGCTGAGGACCAGCTGTTTTTGACCACAAAGGTATTTTCCACCAGGTCCTCTCTCTTTCTGGTTTGAGGAGGGAGGGAGGGAGCAATTTACTGCAGGAATGTGACGTTCAGTGTTCTGTAAAATTGGGTCACATTGCAGGGGTGGAATAATGTACTCCACGGTTAGCTCACCCCGGGATTAACACGGTCTCTGAGTCGCATACCCGCGATTAACATGCGCCCTCAAACAACATGCTCCCCAAAAAACACGCTCCCTGAAAAATCACACCCCCAAACAACACGCTCCCGCAAACAACCGGCCTCCTGCACAAACCGCACCCCTCCCAAACAGCACACTCCCCAAACAACACGCTCCATAAACAGCACACCCCCCAAACAGCACACTCCCCAAACAACACACTCCCCAAACAACACACTCCCCAAACAACACACTCCCCAAACAACACGCTTCCTAAACAGCACATCCCGCAAACAGCACACCCCCCAAACAGCACACTCCCCAAACAGCACACTCCCCAAACAGCACACCCCCCAAACAGCATACCCCCCAAACAGCACACTCCCCAAACAGCACACTCCCCAAACAACACGCTTCCTAAACAGCACACTCCCCAAACAGCATACCCCCCAAACAGCACACTCCCCAAACAGCACACTCCCCAAACAGCACACTCCCCAAACAGCACACCCCCCAAACAGCACACTCCCCAAACAACACACTCCCCAAACAGCACACCCCCCAAACAGCACACTCCCCAAACAGCATACCCCCCAAACAGCACACTCCCCAAACAGCACACTCCCCAAACAACACGCTTCCTAAACAGCACACCCCCCAAACAGCACACTCCCCAAACAGCACACTCTCCAAACAGCACACTCCCCAAACAGCACACTCCCTAAACAGCACACTCCCCAAACAGCACACTCCCTAAACAGCACACTCCCCAAACAGCACACTCCCCAAACAGCACACCCCCCAAACAGCACACTCCCCAAACAGCACACTCAACAAACAGCACATCCCCCAAACAGCACACTCCCCAAACAGCACACTCCCCAAACAGCACACTCCCCAAACAGCACACCCCCCAAACAGCACACTCCCCAAACAGCACACCCCCCAAACAGCACACTCCCCAAACAGCACACTCCCCAAACAGCACACCCCCCAAACAGCACACTCCCCAAACAGCACACTCCCCAAACAGCACACTCCCCAAACAGCACATTCCCCAAACAGCACATCCCCCAAACAGCACACTCCCCAAACAGCACACTCCCCAAACAGCACACTCCCCAAACAGCACACCCCCCAAACAGCACACTCCCCAAACAGCACACTCCCCAAACAGCACACCCCCCAAACAGCACACTCCCCAAACAGCACACTCCCCAAACAGCACACTCCCCAAACAGCACACTCCCCAAACAGCACACCCCCCAAACAGCACACTCCCCAAACAGCACACTCCCTAAACAGCATACCCCCCAAACAGCACACTCCCCAAACAGCACACTCCCTAAACAGCATACCCCCCAAACAGCACACTCCCCAAACAGCACACTCCCCAAACAGCACACTCCCCACACAGCACACTCCCCAAACAGCACACTCCCCAAACAGCACAACCCCCAAACAGCACACCCCCCAAACAGCACACTCCCCAAACAGCACACTCCCCAAACAGCACACTCCCCAAACAGCACACCCCCCAAACAGCACACTCCCCAAACAGCACACTCCCCAAACAGCACACTCCCCAAACAGCACACCCCCCAAACAGCACACTCCCCAAACAGCACACTCCCCAAACAGCACACTCCCCAAACAGCACACCCCCCAAACAGCACACCCCCCAAACAGCACACCCCCCAAACAGCACATTCCCCAAACAGCACACCCCCCAAACAGCACACTCCCCAAACAGCACACTCCCCAAACAGCACACTCCCCAAACAGCACACCCCCCAAACAGCACACTCCCCAAACAGCACACTCCCCAAACAGCACACTCCCCAAACAGCACACCCCCCAAACAGCACACTCCCCAAACAGCACACTCCCCAAACAGCACACTCCCCAAACAGCACACCCCCCAAACAGCACACCCCCCAAACAGCACACCCCCCAAACAGCACACTCCCCAAACAGCACACTCCCCAAACAGCACACCCCCCAAACAGCACACCCCCCAAACAGCAGACTCCCCAAACAGCACACTCCCCAAACAGCACACCCCCCAAACAGCACACTCCCCAAACAGCACACTCCCCAAACAGCACACTCCCCAAACAGCACACCCCCCAAACAGCACACCCCCCAAACAGCACACTCCCCAAACAGCACACTCCCCAAACAGCACACTCCCCAAACAGCACACCCCCCAAACAGCACACTCCCCAAACAGCATACCCCCCAAACAGCACACTCCCCAAACAGCACACTCCCCAAACAGCACACCCCCCAAACAGCATACCCCCCAAACAGCACACTCCCCAAACAGCACACCCCCCAAACAGCACACTCCCCAAACAGCACACTCCCCAAACAGCACACTCCCCAAACAGCACACCCCCCAAACAGCACACTCCCCAAACAGCACACCCCCCAAACAGCACACTCCCTAAACAGCACACTCCCGCAAACAGCACACCCCCCAAACAGCACACTCCCCAAACAGCACACTCCCCAAACAGCACACTCCCTAAACAGCACACTCCCGCAAACAGCACACCCCCCAAACAGCACACTCCCCAAACAGCACACTCCCCAAACAGCACATCCTGCAAACAGCACACCCCCCAAACAGCACACTCCCCAAACAGCATACTCCCCAAACAGCACACCCCCCAAACAGCACACTCTCCAAACAGCACACCCCCCAAACAGCACACTCCCCAAACAGCACACTCCCCAAACAGCACACCCCCCAAACAGCACACCCCCCAAACAGCACACTCCCCAAACAGCACACTCCCCAAACAGCACACTCCCCAAACAGCACACCCCCCAAACAGCACACTCCCCAAACAGCACACTCCCCAAACAGCACACTCCCCAAACAGCATACTCCCCAAACAGCATACCCCCCAAACAGCACACTCCCCAAACAGCACACACCCAAACAACACACCCCCCAAACAGCACACTCCCCAAACAGCACACTCCCCAAACAGCACACTCCCCAAACAGCACACTCCCCAAACAGCACACCCCCCAAACAGCACACTCCCCAAACAGCACACTCCCCAAACAGCACACTCCCCAAACAGCACACTCCCCAAACAGCACACTCCCCAAACAGCACACCCCCCAAACAGCACACACCCAAACAACACGCTCCCTAAACAGCACACTCCCTGAACAACACACTCTCCAAAGAACACACTCCCTGAAAAACACGCTCCCAAAAAAAACACGCTCCCCAAACACCACGCTCCCTGAACAACACACTCCCTAAACAACACGCTCCCTGAAAAACACGCTCCCTAAAAAACACAATCCCTAAACAACACGCTCCCTGAAAAACACGCTCCCTAAAAAACACGCTCTCTAACAACATACTCTCAAACAACACGGACCTGAAACACCACGCTCCCTGAACAACACGCTCCCCAAAGAACACGCTCCCTGAAAAACATGGTCCCTAAAAAAACACGCTCCCTAAAAAACACGCTCCCTAAACAACACGCTCCCTGAAAAACATGTACCCGAAAAAACACGCTCCCTAAACAACACGCTCCCTGAAAAACACGCTCCCTAAAAAACACGCTCTCCAAACAACACGCTCCCTGAAAAACACGCTCCCTAAAAAACACGCTCCCTAAAAAACACGCTCCCTAAACAAAACGCTCCCTGAAAAACACACTCCCGAAAAAACACGCACCCCAAACACCACGCTCCCTGAACAACACGCTCTCTGAAAAACACGCTCCCTAAAAAACACATTCCCTAAACAACACGCTCCCTAAAAAACACGCTCCCTTACAACATGCTTCCGAAACAACACGGACCCTAAACACCACGCTCCCTGAACAAAACGCTCCACAAAGAACACGCTCACAGAAAAACATGCTCCCTAAAAAAACACGCTCCATAAACAACACGCTCCCTAAAAAACATGCTCCATTAACAACACGCACCCTAAAAAACATGCTCCCGAAACAACACGCTCCCTGAAAAACACGCTTCCTAAACAACATGCTCCCTGAAATACACGCTCCTGAAAAGAAAAGCACCCTGAAAAACATGCTCCCTGAAAAACGCACTCCCTAAACAACACGCTCCCTAAAAAAACACGCTCCATAAACAACACGCTCCCTAAAAAACATGCTCCCGAAACAACACGCTCCCTGAAAAACATGCTCCCTGAAAAACACGCTCCCTAAAAAACACGCTCCCTAAACAACATGCTCCCTGAAATACACGCTCCCTAAAAGACACGCACCCTGAAAAACACGCTCCCTGAAAAACACGCTCCCTAAACAACACGCTCCCTAAAAAAACACGTTCCCTGAAAAACACACTCCCTAAAAAACACGCTCCCTAAAAAACTCGCTCCCTAAAAAATATGCTCCCTAAATAACACATCCCTAAAAAACACGCTCCTGAACAACATGCTCCCTAAACAACACGCTCCCTGAAAAACACGCTCCCTAAAAAACACACTCCTGAACAACACGCTCCCTGAAAAACACGCTCCCAAAAAAACACGCTCCCTAAAAGACACGCACCCTGAAAAACACGCTCCCTGATAAACACGCTCCCTGAAAAACACTCCCTAAAAAACACGCTCCCTGAAAAACACGCTCCCTGAAAAACACGCTCCCTGAAAAACACACTCCTGAACAACACGCTCCCTGAAAAACACGCACTCCTAAACAACACGCTCCCTGAAAAACACACTCCCTAAACAACACGCTCCCTGAAAAACACGCTCCCTACAAAACATGCTCCTAAACAACTTGCTCCCCGTACAACACACTCCCTAAACAACACGCTCCCTGAACAACACTCTCCCTGAAAAACACGCTCCCTAAAAAACACGCTCCCTAAAAGACACGCACCCTGAAAAACACGCTCCCTGAAAAACACGCTCCCTGAAAAACACTCCCTAAAAAACACGCTCCCTGAAAAACACGCTCCCTGAAAAACACGCTCCCTGAAAAACACACTCCTGAACAACACGCTCCCTGAAAAACACGCACTCCGAAACAACACGCTCCCTGAAAAACACACTCCCTAAACAACACGCTCCCTGAAAAATACGCTCCCTACAAAACAGGCTCCTAAACAACTTGCTCCCCGTACAACACACTCCCTAAACAACACGCTCCCTGAACAACACTCTCCCTGAAAAACACGCTCCCTAAAAAACACGCTCCCTAAAAGACACGCACCCTGAATAACACACTCCCTGATAAACACGCTCCCTGAAAAACACTCCCTAAAAAACACGCTCCCTGAAAAACACGCTCCCTGAAAAACACACTACCTGAAAAACACACTCCCTAAACAACACACTCCCTAAAAAAACATGCTCCCTAAACAACACGCTCCCTAAACAACATGCTCCCTGAAAAACACGCTCCCTAAAAGACACGCACCCTGAAAAACATGCTCCCTGAAAAACACACTCCCTAAACAACACGCTCCCTGAAAAACATGCTCCCTGAAAAACACACTCCCTGAAAAACACACTCCCTAAACAACACGCTCCCTAAAAAACACGCTCCCTAAACAACATGCTCCCTGAAAAACACGCTCCCTAAAAGACAAGCCCCCTGAAAAACATGCTCCCTGAAAAACACGCTCCCTAAACAACACACTCCCTAAAAAAACACGCTCCCTAAACAACACGCTCCCTAAACAACATGCTCCCTGAAAAACACGCTCCCTAAAAGACACGCACCCTGAAAAACACGCTCCCTAAACAATACGCTCCCTAAACAACACGCTCCCTGAAAAACACGCTCCCTGAAAAACACGCTCCCTGAAAAACACACTCCCTGAAAAGCACACTCCCTAAACAACACGCTCACTAAAAAACACGCTCCCTAAACAACACACTACCTAAACAACACGTTCCCTGAAAAACACGGTCCCTGAAAAACACATTCCCTGAAAAACACACTCCCTGAAAAACACACTCCCTAAACAACACACTCCCTAAACAACAAGCTCCCTGAAGAACATGCTCCCTAAAAGACACGCTCCCTGAAAAACACGCTCCCTGAAAAACACACTCCCGAAACAACATGCACCTGAACAACATGCTCCCCGTACAACACACTCCCTCAAACAACACGCTCCCTGAAAAACACACTCCCTAAACAACACACTACCTAAACAACACGTTCCCTGAAAAACACGCTCCCTGAAAATCACGCTCCCTGAAAAACACATTCCCTGAAAAACACGCTCCCTGAAAAACACACTCCCTAAACAACATGCACCTGAACAACATGCTCCCCGTACAACACACTCTCTCAAACAACACGCTCCCTAAACAACACGCTCCCTGAAAAACACACTCGCTAAACAACACACTACCTAAACAACACGTTCCCTGAAAAACACGCTCCCTGAAAAACACATTCCCTGAAAAACACACTCCCCGTACAACACACTCCCTCAAACAACACACTCCCTAAACAACACGCTCCCTAAACAACACGCCCCCTGAAAAACACGCTCCCTGAAAAACACATTCCCTGAAAAACACACTCCCTAAACAACACACTCCCTAAAAAAACATGCTCCCTAAACAACACGCTCCCTAAACAACACGCCCCCTGAAAAACACGCTCCCTGAAAACCACGCTCCCTGAAAAACACACTCCCTAAACAACACGCTCCCTAAAAAAACATGCTCCCTAAACAACACGCTCCCTGAAAAACACGCTCCCTGAAAAACACGCACTCCTAAACAACACGCTCCCTGAAAAACACACTCCCTAAACAACACGCTCCCTGAAAAACACGCTCCCTACAAAACATGCTCCTAAACAACTTGCTCCCCGTACAACACACTCCCTAAACAACACGCTCCCTGAACAACACTCTCCCTGAAAAACACGCTCCCTAAAAAACACGCTCCCTAAAAGACACGCACCCTGAATAACACACTCCCTGATAAACACGCTCCCTGAAAAACACGCTCCCTGAAAAACACACTACCTGAAAAACACACTCCCTAAACAACACACTCCCTAAAAAAACATGCTCCCTAAACAACACGCTCCCTAAACAACATGCTCCCTGAAAAACACGCTCCCTAAAAGACACGCACCCTGAAAAACATGCTCCCTGAAAAACACACTCCCTAAACAACACGCTCCCTGAAAAACATGCTCCCTGAAAAACACACTCCCTGAAAAACACACTCCCTAAACAACACGCTCCCTAAAAAACACGCTCCCTAAACAACATGCTCCCTGAAAAACACGCTCCCTAAAAGACAAGCCCCCTGAAAAACATGCTCCCTGAAAAACACGCTCCCTAAACAACACACTCCCTAAAAAAACACGCTCCCTAAACAACACGCTCCCTAAACAACATGCTCCCTGAAAAACACGCTCCCTAAAAGACACGCACCCTGAAAAACACGCTCCCTAAACAATACGCTCCCTAAACAACACGCTCCCTGAAAAACACGCTCCCTGAAAAACACGCTCCCTGAAAAACACACTCCCTGAAAAGCACACTCCCTAAACAACACGCTCACTAAAAAACACGCTCCCTAAACAACACACTACCTAAACAACACGTTCCCTGAAAAACACGCTCCCTGAAAAACACATTCCCTGAAAAACACACTCCCTGAAAAACACACTCCCTAAACAACACACTCCCTAAACAACAAGCTCCCTGAAGAACATGCTCCCTAAAAGACACGCTCCCTGAAAAACACGCTCCCTGAAAAACACACTCCCGAAACAACATGCACCTGAACAACATGCTCCCCGTACAACACACTCCCTCAAACAACACGCTCCCTGAAAAACACACTCCCTAAACAACACACTACCTAAACAACACGTTCCCTGAAAAACACGCTCCCTGAAAATCACGCTCCCTGAAAAACACATTCCCTGAAAAACACGCTCCCTGAAAAACACACTCCCTAAACAACATGCACCTGAACAACATGCTCCCCGTACAACACACTCTCTCAAACAACACGCTCCCTAAACAACACGCTCCCTGAAAAACACACTCGCTAAACAACACACTACCTAAACAACACGTTCCCTGAAAAACACGCTCCCTGAAAAACACATTCCCTGAAAAACACACTCCCCGTACAACACACTCCCTCAAACAACACACTCCCTAAACAACACGCTCCCTAAACAACACGCCCCCTGAAAAACACGCTCCCTGAAAAACACATTCCCTGAAAAACACACTCCCTAAACAACACACTCCCTAAAAAAACATGCTCCCTAAACAACACGCTCCCTAAACAACACGCCCCCTGAAAAACACGCTCCCTGAAAACCACGCTCCCTGAAAAACACACTCCCTAAACAACACGCTCCCTAAAAAAACATGCTCCCTAAACAACACGCTCCCTGAAAAACACGCTCCCTGAAAAACACGCACTCCTAAACAACACGCTCCCTGAAAAACACACTCCCTAAACAACACGCTCCCTGAAAAACACGCTCCCTACAAAACATGCTCCTAAACAACTTGCTCCCCGTACAACACACTCCCTAAACAACACGCTCCCTGAACAACACTCTCCCTGAAAAACACGCTCCCTAAAAAACACGCTCCCTAAAAGACACGCACCTGAAAAACACGCTCCCTGATAAACACGCTCCCTGAAAAACACTCCCTAAAAAACACGCTCCCTGAAAAACACGCTCCCTGAAAAACACGCTCCCTGAAAAACACCCTCCTGAACAACACGCTCCCTGAAAAACACGCACTCCGAAACAACACGCTCCCTGAAAAACACACTCACTAAACAACACGCTCCCTGAAAAACACGCTCCCTACAAAACATGCTCCTAAACAACTTGCTCCCCGTACAACACACTCCCTAAACAACACGCTCCCTGAACAACACTCTCCCTGAAAAACACGCTCCCTAAAAAACACGCTCCCTAAAAGACACGCACCCTGAATAACACACTCCCTGATAAACACGCTCCCTGAAAAACACTCCCTAAAAAACACGCTCCCTGAAAAACACGCTCCCTGAAAAACACACTACCTGAAAAACACACTCCCTAAATAACACACTCCCTAAAAAAACATGCTCCCTAAACAACACGCTCCCTAAACAACATGCTCCCTGAAAAACACGCTCCCTAAAAGACACGCACCCTGAAAAACATGCTCCCTGAAAAACACACTCCCTAAACAACACGCTCCCTGAAAAACATGCTCCCTGAAAAACACACTCCCTGAAAAACACACTCCCTAAACAACACGCTCCCTAAAAAACACGCTCCCTAAACAACATGCTCCCTGAAAAACACGCTCCCTAAAAGACAAGCCCCCTGAAAAACATGCTCCCTGAAAAACACGCTCCCTAAACAACACACTCCCTAAAAAAACACGCTCCCTAAACAACACGCTCCCTAAACAACATGCTCCCTGAAAAACACGCTCCCTAAAAGACACGCACCCTGAAAAACACGCTCCCTAAACAATACGCTCCCTAAACAACACGCTCCCTGAAAAACACGCTCCCTGAAAAACACGCTCCCTGAAAAACACACTCCCTGAAAAGCACACTCCCTAAACAACACGCTCACTAAAAAACACGCTCCCTAAACAACACACTACCTAAACAACACGTTCCCTGAAAAACACGCTCCCTGAAAAACACATTCCCTGAAAAACACACTCCCTGAAAAACACACTCCCTAAACAACACACTCCCTAAACAACAAGCTCCCTGAAAAACATGCTCCCTAAAAGACACGCTCCCTGAAAAACACGCTCCCTGAAAAACACACTCCCTAAACAACATGCACCTGAACAACATGCTCCCCGTACAATACACTCCCTCAAACAACACGCTCCCTGAAAAACACACTCCCTAAACAACACACTACCTAAACAACACGTTCCCTGAAAAACACGCTCCCTGAAAATCACGCTCCCTGAAAAACACATTCCCTGAAAAACACGCTCCCTGAAAAACACACTCCCTAAACAACATGCACCTGAACAACATGCTCCCCGTACAACACACTCTCTCAAACAACACGCTCCCTAAACAACACGCTCCCTGAAAAACACACTCGCTAAACAACACACTACCTAAACAACACGTTCCCTGAAAAACACGCTCCCTGAAAAACACATTCCCTGAAAAACACACTCCCCGTACAACACACTCCCTCAAACAACACACTCCCTAAACAACACGCTCCCTAAACAACACGCCCCCTGAAAAACACGCTCCCTGAAAAACACATTCCCTGAAAAACACACTCCCTAAACAACACACTCCCTAAAAAAACATGCTCCCTAAACAACACGCTCCCTAAACAACACGCCCCCTGAAAAACACGCTCCCTGAAAACCACGCTCCCTGAAAAACACACTCCCTAAACAACACGCTCCCTAAAAAAACATGCTCCCTAAACAACACGCTCCCTGAAAAACACGCTCCCTGAAAAACACGCACTCCTAAACAACACGCTCCCTGAAAAACACACTCCCTAAACAACACGCTCCCTGAAAAACACGCTCCCTACAAAACATGCTCCTAAACAACTTGCTCCCCGTACAACACACTCCCTAAACAACACGCTCCCTAAACAACACGCTCCCTGAAAAACACGCTCCCTGAAAAACACGCTCCCTGAAAAGCACACTCCCTAAACAACACGCTCACTAAAAAACACGCTCCCTAAACAACACACTACCTAAACAACACGTTCCCTGAAAAACACGCTCCCTGAAAAACACATTCCCTGAAAAACACGCTCCCTAAAAAACACATTCCCTAAAAAACACGCTCCCTAAAAAACACGCTCCCTTACAACATGCTTCCGAAACAACACGGACCCTAAACACCACGCTCCCTGAACAAAACGCTCCACAAAGAACACGCTCACAGAAAAACATGCTCCCTAAAAAAACACGCACCATAAACAACACGCTCCCTAAAAAACATGCTCCATTAACAACACGCTCCCTAAAAAACATGCTCCCGAAACAACACGCTCCCTGAAAAACACGCTTCCTAAACAACATGCTCCCTGAAATACACGCTCCTGAAAAGAAAAGCACCCTGAAAAACATGCTCCCTGAAAAACGCACTCCCTAAACAACACGCTCCCTAAAAAAACACGCTCCATAAACAACACGCTCCCTAAAAAACATGCTCCCGAAACAACACGCTCCCTGAAAAACATGCTCCCTGAAAAACACGCTCCCTAAAAAACACGCTCCCTAAACAACATGCTCCCTGAAATACACGCTCCCTAAAAGACACGCACCCTGAAAAACACGCTCCCTGAAAAACACGCTCCCTAAACAACACGCTCCCTAAAAAAACACGTTCCCTGAAAAACCCTCTCCCTAAAAAACACGCTCCCTAAAAAACTCGCTCCCTAAAAAATATGCTCCCTAAATAACACATCCCTAAAAAACACGCTCCTGAACAACATGCTCCCTAAACAACACGCTCCCTGAAAAACACGCTCCCTAAAAATCACACTCCTGAACAACACGCTCCCTGAAAAACACGCTCCCAAAAAAACACGCTCCCTAAAAGACACGCACCCTGAAAAACACGCTCCCTGATAAACACGCTCCCTGAAAAACACTCCCTAAAAAACACGCTCCCTGAAAAACACGCTCCCTGAAAAACACGCTCCCTGAAAAACACACTCCTGAACAACACGCTCCCTGAAAAACACGCACTCCTAAACAACACGCTCCCTGAAAAACACACTCCCTAAACAACACGCTCCCTGAAAAACACGCTCCCTACAAAACATGCTCCTAAACAACTTGCTCCCCGTACAACACACTCCCTAAACAACACGCTCCCTGAACAACACTCTCCCTGAAAAACACGCTCCCTAAAAAACACGCTCCCTAAAAGACACGCATCCTGAAAAACACGCTCCCTGAAAAACACGCTCCCTGAAAAACACTCCCTAAAAAACACGCTCCCTGAAAAACACGCTCCCTGAAAAACACGCTCCCTGAAAAACACACTCCTGAACAACACGCTCCCTGAAAAACACGCACTCCGAAACAACACGCTCCCTGAAAAACACACTCCCTAAACAACACGCTCCCTGAACAACACTCTCCCTGAAAAACACGCTCCCTAAAAAACACGCTCCCTAAAAGACACGCACCCTGAATAACACACTCCCTGATAAACACGCTCCCTGAAAAACACTCCCTAAAAAACACGCTCCCTGAAAAACACGCTCCCTGAAAAACACACTACCTGAAAAACACACTCCCTAAACAACACACTCCCTAAAAAAACATGCTCCCTAAACAACACGCTCCCTAAACAACATGCTCCCTGAAAAACACGCTCCCTAAAAGACACGCACCCTGAAAAACATGCTCCCTGAAAAACACACTCCCTAAACAACACGCTCCCTGAAAAACATGCTCCCTGAAAAACACACTCCCTGAAAAACACACTCCCTAAACAACACGCTCCCTAAAAAACACGCTCCCTAAACAACATGCTCCCTGAAAAACACGCTCCCTAAAAGACAAGCCCCCTGAAAAACATGCTCCCTGAAAAACACGCTCCCTAAACAACACACTCCCTAAAAAAACACGCTCCCTAAACAACACGCTCCCTAAACAACACGCTCCCTGAAAAACACGCTCCCTAAAAGACACGCACCCTGAAAAACACGCTCCCTAAACAATACGCTCCCTAAACAACACGCTCCCTGAAAAACACGCTCCCTGAAAAACACGCTCCCTGAAAAACACACTCCCTGAAAAGCACACTCCCTAAACAACACGCTCACTAAAAAACACGCTCCCTAAACAACACACTACCTAAACAACACGTTCCCTGAAAAACACGCTCCCTGAAAAACACATTCCCTGAAAAACACACTCCCTGAAAAACACACTCCCTAAACAACACACTCCCTAAACAACAAGCTCCCTGAAAAACATGCTCCCTAAAAGACACGCTCCCTGAAAAACACGCTCCCTGAAAAACACACTCCCGAAACAACATGCACCTGAACAACATGCTCCCCGTACAACACACTCCCTCAAACAACACGCTCCCTGAAAAACACACTCCCTAAACAACACACTACCTAAACAACACGTTCCCTGAAAAACACGCTCCCTGAAAATCACGCTCCCTGAAAAACACATTCCCTGAAAAACACGCTCCCTGAAAAACACACTCCCTAAACAACATGCACCTGAACAACATGCTCCCCGTACAACACACTCTCTCAAACAACACGCTCCCTAAACAACACGCTCCCTGAAAAACACACTCGCTAAACAACACACTACCTAAACAACACGTTCCCTGAAAAACACGCTCCCTGAAAAACACATTCCCTGAAAAACACACTCCCCGTACAACACACTCCCTCAAACAACACACTCCCTAAACAACACGCTCCCTAAACAACACGCCCCCTGAAAAACACGCTCCCTGAAAAACACATTCCCTGAAAAACACACTCCCTAAACAACACACTCCCTAAAAAAACATGCTCCCTAAACAACACGCTCCCTAAACAACACGCCCCCTGAAAAACACGCTCCCTGAAAACCACGCTCCCTGAAAAACACACTCCCTAAACAACACGCTCCCTAAAAAAACATGCTCCCTAAACAACACGCTCCCTGAAAAACACGCTCCCTGAAAAACACGCACTCCTAAACAACACGCTCCCTGAAAAACACACTCCCTAAACAACACGCTCCCTGAAAAACACGCTCCCTACAAAACATGCTCCTAAACAACTTGCTCCCCGTACAACACACTCCCTAAACAACACGCTCCCTGAACAACACTCTCCCTGAAAAACACGCTCCCTAAAAAACACGCTCCCTAAAAGACACGCACCTGAAAAACACGCTCCCTGATAAACACGCTCCCTGAAAAACACTCCCTAAAAAACACGCTCCCTGAAAAACACGCTCCCTGAAAAACACGCTCCCTGAAAAACACACTCCTGAACAACACGCTCCCTGAAAAACACGCACTCCGAAACAACACGCTCCCTGAAAAACACACTCCCTAAACAACACGCTCCCTGAAAAACACGCTCCCTACAAAACATGCTCCTAAACAACTTGCTCCCCGTACAACACACTCCCTAAACAACACGCTCCCTGAACAACACTCTCCCTGAAAAACACGCTCCCTAAAAAACACGCTCCCTAAAAGACACGCACCCTGAATAACACACTCCCTGATAAACACGCTCCCTGAAAAACACTCCCTAAAAAACACGCTCCCTGAAAAACACGCTCCCTGAAAAACACACTACCTGAAAAACACACTCCCTAAACAACACACTCCCTAAAAAAACATGCTCCCTAAACAACACGCTCCCTAAACAACATGCTCCCTGAAAAACACGCTCCCTAAAAGACACGCACCCTGAAAAACATGCTCCCTGAAAAACACACTCCCTAAACAACACGCTCCCTGAAAAACATGCTCCCTGAAAAACACACTCCCTGAAAAACACACTCCCTAAACAACACGCTCCCTAAAAAACACGCTCCCTAAACAACATGCTCCCTGAAAAACATGCTCCCTAAAAGACAAGCCCCCTGAAAAACATGCTCCCTGAAAAACACGCTCCCTAAACAACACACTCCCTAAAAAAACACGCTCCCTAAACAACACGCTCCCTAAACAACATGCTCCCTGAAAAACACGCTCCCTAAAAGACACGCACCCTGAAAAACACGCTCCCTAAACAATACGCTCCCTAAACAACACGCTCCCTGAAAAACACGCTCCCTGAAAAACACGCTCCCTGAAAAACACACTCCCTGAAAAGCACACTCCCTAAACAACACGCTCACTAAAAAACACGCTCCCTAAACAACACACTACCTAAACAACACGTTCCCTGAAAAACACGCTCACTGAAAAACACATTCCCTGAAAAACACACTCCCTGAAAAACACACTCCCTAAACAACACACTCCCTAAACAACAAGCTCCCTGAAAAACATGCTCCCTAAAAGACACGCTCCCTGAAAAACACGCTCCCTGAAAAACACACTCCCTAAACAACATGCACCTGAACAACATGCTCCCCGTACAACACACTCCCTCAAACAACACGCTCCCTGAAAAACACACTCCCTAAACAACACACTACCTAAACAACACGTTCCCTGAAAAACACGCTCCCTGAAAATCACGCTCCCTGAAAAACACATTCCCTGAAAAACACGCTCCCTGAAAAACACACTCCCTAAACAACATGCACCTGAACAACATGCTCCCCGTACAACACACTCTCTCAAACAACACGCTCCCTAAACAACACGCTCCCTGAAAAACACACTCGCTAAACAACACACTACCTAAACAACACGTTCCCTGAAAAACACGCTCCCTGAAAAACACATTCCCTGAAAAACACACTCCCCGTACAACACACTCCCTCAAACAACACACTCCCTAAACAACACGCTCCCTAAACAACACGCCCCCTGAAAAACACGCTCCCTGAAAAACACATTCCCTGAAAAACACACTCCCTAAACAACACACTCCCTAAAAAAACATGCTCCCTAAACAACACGCTCCCTAAACAACACGCCCCCTGAAAAACACGCTCCCTGAAAACCACGCTCCCTGAAAAACACACTCCCTAAACAACACGCTCCCTAAAAAAACATGCTCCCTAAACAACACGCTCCCTGAAAAACACGCTCCCTGAAAAACACGCTCCCTGAAAAGCACACTCCCTAAACAACACGCTCACTAAAAAACACGCTCCCTAAACAACACACTACCTAAACAACACGTTCCCTGAAAAACACGCTCCCTGAAAAACACATTCCCTGAAAAACACACTCCCTGAAAAACACACTCCCTAAACAACACACTCCCTAAAAAAACACGCTCCCTAAACAACACACTCCCTAAACAACAAGCTCCCTGAAAAACATGCTCCCTAAAAGACACGCTCCCTGAAAAACACACTCCCTAAACAACATGCACCTGAACAACATGCTCCCCGTACAACACACTCCCTCAAACAACACGCTCCCTAAACAACACGCTCCCTGAACAACACGCTCCCTGAAAAACACGCTCCCAAAAAAACACGCTCCCTAAAAGACACGCACCCTGAAAAACACGCTCCCTGATAAACACGCTCCCTGAAAAACACTCCCTAAAAAACACGCTCCCTGAAAAACACGCTCCCTGAAAAACACACTCCTGAACAACACGCTCCCTGAAAAACACGCACTCCTAAACAACACGCTCCCTGAAAAACACACTCCCTAAACAACACGCTCCCTGAAAAACACGCTCCCTACAAAACATGCTCCTAAACAACTTGCTCCCCGTACAACACACTCCCTAAACAACACGCTCCCTGAACAACACTCTCCCTGAAAAACACGCTCCCTAAAAAACACGCTCCCTAAAAGACACGCACCCTGAAAAACACGCTCCCTGATAAACACGCTCCCTGAAAAACACTCCCTAAAAAACACGCTCCCTGAAAAACACGCTCCCTGAAAAACACGCTCCCTGAAAAACACACTCCTGAACAACACGCTCCCTGAAAAACACGCACTCCGAAACAACACGCTCCCTGAAAAACACACTCCCTAAACAACACGCTCCCTGAAAAACACGCTCCCTACAAAACATGCTCCTAAACAACTTGCTCCCCGTACAACACACTCCCTAAACAACACGCTCCCTGAACAACACTCTCCCTGAAAAACACGCTCCCTAAAAAACACGCTCCCTAAAAGACACGCACCCGGAAAAACACACTCCCTGATAAACATGCTCCCTGAAAAACACTCCCTAAAAAACACGCTCCCTGAAAAACACGCTCCCTGAAAAACACGCTCCCTGAAAAACACACTACCTGAAAAACACACTCCCTAAACAACACACTCCCTAAAAAAACATGCTCCCTAAACAACACGCTCCCTAAACAACATGCTCCCTGAAAAACACCCTCCCTAAAAGACACGCACCCTGAAAAACATGCTCCCTGAAAAACACACTCCCTAAACAACACGCTCCCTGAAAAACATGCTCCCTGAAAAACACACTCCCTAAACAACACGCTCCCTAAAAAACACGCTCCCTAAACAACATGCTCCCTGAAAAACACGCTCCCTAAAAGACAAGCCCCCTGAAAAACATGCTCCCTGAAAAACACGCTCCCGAAACAACACACTCCCTAAAAAAACACGCTCCCTAAACAACACGCTCCCTAAACAACATGCTCCCTGAAAAACACGCTCCCTAAAAGACACGCACCCTGAAAAACACGCTCCCTAAACAATACGCTCCCTAAACAACACGCTCACTGAAAAACACGCTCCCTGAAAAACACGCTCCCTGAAAAACACACTCCCTGAAAAGCACACTCCCTAAACAACACGCTCACTAAAAAACACGCTCCCTAAACAACACACTACCTAAACAACACGTTCCCTGAAAAACACGCTCCCTGAAAAACACATTCCCTGAAAAACACACTCCCTGAAAAACACACTCCCTAAACAACACACTCCCTAAACAACAAGCTCCCTGAAAAACATGCTCCCTAAAAGACACGCTCCCTAAAAACACGCTCCCTGAAAAACACACTCCCTAAACAACACGCTCCCTAAACAACACGCTCCGTGAAAAACACACTCCCTAAACAACACACTACCTAAACAACACGTTCCCTGAAAAACACGCTCCCTGAAAAACACGCTCCCTGAAAAACACATTCCCTGAAAAACACGCTCCCTGAAAAACACACTCCCTAAACAACATGCACCTGAACAACATGCTCCCCGTACAACACACTCTCTCAAACAACACACTCCCTAAACAACACGCTCCCTGAAAAACACACTCCCTAAACAACACACTACCTAAACAACACGTTCCCTGAAAAACACGCTCCCTGAAAAACACATTCCTTGAAAAACACACTCCCTAAACAACACACTCCCTAAAAAAACATGCTCCCTAAACAACACGCTCCCTAAGCAACACGCCCCCTGAAAAACACGCTCCCTGAAAACCACGCACCCTGAAAAACACACTCCCTAAACAACACGCTCCCTAAAAAAACACGCTCCCTAAACAACACGCTCCCTAAACAACACGCTCCCTGAAAAACACGCTCCCTGAAAAACACGCTCCCTGAAAAACACGCTCCCTGAAAAGCACACTCCCTAAACAACACGCTCACTAAAAAACACGCTCCCTAAACAACACACTACCTAAACAACACGTTCCCTGAAAAACACGCTCCCTGAAAAACACATTCCCTGAAAAACACACTCCCTGAAAAACACACTCCCTAAACAACACACTCCCTAAAAAAACACGCTCCCTAAACAACACACTCCCTAAACAACAAGCTCCCTGAAAAACATGCTCCCTAAAAGACACGCTCCCTGAAAAACACACTCCCTAAACAACATGCACCTGAACAACATGCTCCCCGTACAACACACTCCCTCAAACAACACGCTCCCTAAACAACACGCTCCCTGAACAACACGCTCCCTGAAAAACACGCTCCCAAAAAAACACGCTCCCTAAAAGACACGCACCCTGAAAAACACGCTCCCTGATAAACACGCTCCCTGAAAAACACTCCCTAAAAAACACGCTCCCTGAAAAACACGCTCCCTGAAAAACACGCTCCCTGAAAAACACACTCCTGAACAACACGCTCCCTGAAAAACACGCACTCCTAAACAACACGCTCCCTGAAAAACACACTCCCTAAACAACACGCTCCCTGAAAAACACGCTCCCTACAAAACATGCTCCTAAACAACTTGCTCCCCGTACAACACACCCCCTAAACAACACGCTCACTAAAAAACACGCTCCCTAAACAACACACTACCTAAACAACACGTTCCCTGAAAAACACGCTCCCTGAAAAACACGCTCCCTGAAAAACACACTCCCTGAAAAACACACTCCCTAAACAACACACTCCCTAAAAAAACACGCTCCCTAAACAACACACTCCCTAAACAACAAGCTCCCTGAAAAACATGCTCCCTAAAAGACACGCTCCCTGAAAAACACACTCCCTAAACAACATGCACCTGAACAACATGCTCCCCGTACAACACACTCCCTCAAACAACACGCTCCCTAAACAACACGCTCCCTGAACAACACGCTCCCTGAAAAACACGCTCCCAAAAAAACACGCTCCCTAAAAGACACGCACCCTGAAAAACACGCTCCCTGATAAACACGCTCCCTGAAAAACACTCCCTAAAAAACATGCTCCCTGAAAAACACGCTCCCTGAAAAACACGCTCCCTGAAAAACACACTCCTGAACAACACGCTCCCTGAAAAACACGCACTCCTAAACAACACGCTCCCTGAAAAACACACTCCCTAAACAACACGCTCCCTGAAAAACACGCTCCCTACAAAACATGCTCCTAAACAACTTGCTCCCCGTACAACACACTCCCTAAACAACACGCTCCCTGAACAACACTCTCCCTGAAAAACACGCTCCCTAAAAAACACGCTCCCTAAAAGACACGGACCCTGAAAAACACGCTCCCTGATAAACACGCTCCCTGAAAAACACTCCCTAAAGAACACGCTCCCTGAAAAACACGCTCCCTGAAAAACACACTCCCTGAAAAACACACTACCTGAAAAACACACTCCCTAAACAACACACTCCCTAAAAAAACATGCTCCCTAAACAACACGCTCCCTAAACAACATGCTCCCTGAAAAACACGCTCCCTAAAAGACACGCACCCTGAAAAACATGCTCCCTGAAAAACACACTCCCTAAACAACACGCTCCCTGAAAAACATGCTCCCTGAAAAACACACTCCCTGAAAAACACACTCCCTAAACAACACGCTCCCTAAAAAACACGCTCCCTAAACAACATGCTCCCTGAAAAACACGCTCCCTAAAAGACAAGCCCCCTGAAAAACATGCTCCCTGAAAAACACGCTCCCTAAACAACACACTCCCTAAAAAAACACGCTCCCTAAACAACACGCTCCCTAAACAACATGCTCCCTGAAAAACACGCTCCCTAAAAGACACGCACCCTGAAAAACACGCTCCCTAAACAATACGCTCCCTAAACAACACGCTCCCTGAAAAACACGCTCCCTGAAAAACACGCTCCCTGAAAAACACACTCCCTGAAAAACACACTCCCTAAACAACACGCTCCCTGAAAAACACGCTCACTAAAAAACACGCTCCCTAAACAACACACTACCTAAACAACACGTTCCCTGAAAAACACGCTCCCTGAAAAACACATTCCCTGAAAAACACACTCCCTGAAAAACACACTCCCTAAACAACACGCTCCCTGAAAAACACGCTCCCTACAAAACATGCTCCTAAACAACTTGCTCCCCGTACAACACACTCCCTAAACAACACGCTCCCTGAACAACACGCTCCCTGAAAAACACGCTCCCTAAACAACACACTACCTAAACAACACGTTCCCTGAAAAACACGCTCCCTGAAAAACACGCTCCCTGAAAAACACATTCCCTGAAAAACACGCTCCCTGAAAAACACACTCCCTAAACAACACGCACCTGAACAACATGCTCCCCGTACAACACACTCTCTCAAACAACACGCTCCCTAAACAACACACTCCCTGAAAAACACACTCCCTAAACAACACACTACCTAAACAACACGTTCCCTGAAAAACACGCTCCCTGAAAAACACATTCCCTGATAAACACACTCCCTAAACAACACACTCCCTAAAAAAACATGCTCCCTAAACAACACGCTCCCTAAACAACACGCCCCCTGAAAAACACGCTCCCTGAAAACCACGCTCCCTGAAAAACACACTCCCTAAACAACACGCTCCCTAAAAAAACACGCTCCCTAAACAACACACACCCTAAACAACACGCTCCCTAAACAACACGCACCTGAACAACATGGTCCCCGTACAACACACTCCCTCAAACAACACACTCCCTAAACAACACGCTCCCTGAAAAACACGCTCCCTGAAAAACATGCTCCCTAAAAAATACGCTCCCTAAAAAACACGCTCCTGAACAACACGGTCCCTGAAAAACACGCAACCTAAACAACACGCTCCCTGAAAAACACGCACCCTGAAAAACACACTCCCAAAACAACACACTCGCTAAAAAAACACGCTCCCTAAACAACACACTCCCTAAACAACTCCCTCAAACAACACGCTCCCTAAAAAGCACGCTCCCTAAACAACACGCACCCTAAACAACTCGCTCGCTGAAAACAATGCTCCCAAAACAACACGCTCCCTGAAAAACATGCTCCCTAAAAAATACGCTCCCTAAAAACACACACCCTAAACACGCTCCCTAAACAACACGCACCTGAACAACATGGTCCCCGTACAACACACTCCCTCAAACAACACACTCCCTAAACAACACGCTCCCTGAAAAACACGCTCCCTGAAAAACATGCTCCCTAAAAAATACGCTCCCTAAAAAACACGCTCCTGAACAACACGGTCCCTGAAAAACACG
Organism: Chiloscyllium plagiosum; assembly: GCF_037043375.1. Taxonomy (NCBI): domain Eukaryota; kingdom Metazoa; phylum Chordata; class Chondrichthyes; order Orectolobiformes; family Hemiscylliidae; genus Chiloscyllium; species Chiloscyllium plagiosum. Next base: position 11,001,452 of record NW_028270176.1, read on the forward strand.
CAACCTAAACAACACGCTCCCTGAAAAACACGCTCCCTGAAAAACACACTCCCTAATCAACACGCTCCCTAAAAAAACACGCTCCCTAAACAACACGCACCCTAAACAACACGCTCCCTAAACAACACGCACCTGAACAACATGATCCCTGAAAAACACGCTCCCTAAACAACACGCACCCTAAACAACACACTCCCTAAACAACATGCACCTGAACAACATGCTCCCCGTACAACACACTCCCTCAAACAACACGCTCCCTAAACAACACGCTCCCTGAACAACACGCTCCCTGAAAAACACGCTCCCAAAAAAACACGCTCCCTAAAAGACACGCACCCTGAAAAACACGCTCCCTGATAAACACGCTCCCTGAAAAACACTCCCTAAAAAACACGCTCCCTGAAAAACACGCTCCCTGAAAAACACGCTCCCTGAAAAACACACTCCTGAACAACACGCTCCCTGAAAAACACGCACTCCTAAACAACACGCTCCCTGAAAAACACACTCCCTAAACAACACGCTCCCTGAAAAACACGCTCCCTACAAAACATGCTCCTAAACAACTTGCTCCCCGTACAACACACTCCCTAAACAACACGCTCCCTGAACAACACTCTCCCTGAAAAACACGCTCCCTAAAAAACACGCTCCCTAAAAGACACGGACCCTGAAAAACACGCTCCCTGATAAACACGCTCCCTGAAAAACACTCCCTAAAGAACACGCTCCCTGAAAAACACGCTCCCTGAAAAACACACTCCCTGAAAAACACACTACCTGAAAAACACACTCCCTAAACAACACACTCCCTAAAAAAACATGCTCCCTAAACAACACGCTCCCTAAACAACATGCTCCCTGAAAAACACGCTCCCTAAAAGACACGCACCCTGAAAAACATGCTCCCTGAAAAACACACTCCCTAAACAACACGCTCCCTGAAAAACATGCTCCCTGAAAAACACACTCCCTGAAAAACACACTCCCTAAACAACACGCTCCCTAAAAAACACGCTCCCTAAACAACATGCTCCCTGAAAAACACGCTCCCTAAAAGACAAGCCCCCTGAAAAACATGCTCCCTGAAAAACACGCTCCCTAAACAACACACTCCCTAAAAAAACACGCTCCCTAAACAACACGCTCCCTAAACAACATGCTCCCTGAAAAACACGCTCCCTAAAAGACACGCACCCTGAAAAACACGCTCCCTAAACAATACGCTCCCTAAACAACACGCTCCCTGAAAAACACGCTCCCTGAAAAACACGCTCCCTGAAAAACACACTCCCTGAAAAACACACTCCCTAAACAACACGCTCCCTGAAAAACACGCTCACTAAAAAACACGCTCCCTAAACAACACACTACCTAAACAACACGTTCCCTGAAAAACACGCTCCCTGAAAAACACATTCCCTGAAAAACACACTCCCTGAAAAACACACTCCCTAAACAACACGCTCCCTGAAAAACACGCTCCCTACAAAACATGCTCCTAAACAACTTGCTCCCCGTACAACACACTCCCTAAACAACACGCTCCCTGAACAACACGCTCCCTGAAAAACACGCTCCCTAAACAACACACTACCTAAACAACACGTTCCCTGAAAAACACGCTCCCTGAAAAACACGCTCCCTGAAAAACACATTCCCTGAAAAACACGCTCCCTGAAAAACACACTCCCTAAACAACACGCACCTGAACAACATGCTCCCCGTACAACACACTCTCTCAAACAACACGCTCCCTAAACAACACACTCCCTGAAAAACACACTCCCTAAACAACACACTACCTAAACAACACGTTCCCTGAAAAACACGCTCCCTGAAAAACACATTCCCTGATAAACACACTCCCTAAACAACACACTCCCTAAAAAAACATGCTCCCTAAACAACACGCTCCCTAAACAACACGCCCCCTGAAAAACACGCTCCCTGAAAACCACGCTCCCTGAAAAACACACTCCCTAAACAACACGCTCCCTAAAAAAACACGCTCCCTAAACAACACACACCCTAAACAACACGCTCCCTAAACAACACGCACCTGAACAACATGGTCCCCGTACAACACACTCCCTCAAACAACACACTCCCTAAACAACACGCTCCCTGAAAAACACGCTCCCTGAAAAACATGCTCCCTAAAAAATACGCTCCCTAAAAAACACGCTCCTGAACAACACGGTCCCTGAAAAACACGCAACCTAAACAACACGCTCCCTGAAAAACACGCACCCTGAAAAACACACTCCCAAAACAACACACTCGCTAAAAAAACACGCTCCCTAAACAACACACTCCCTAAACAACTCCCTCAAACAACACGCTCCCTAAAAAGCACGCTCCCTAAACAACACGCACCCTAAACAACTCGCTCGCTGAAAAAAATGCTCCCAAAACAACACGCTCCCTGAAAAACATGCTCCCTAAAAAATACGCTCCCTAAACAACACACACCCTAAACAACACGCTCCCTAAACAACACGCACCTGAACAACATGGTCCCCGTACAACACACTCCCTCAAACAACACACTCCCTAAACAACACGCTCCCTGAAAAACACGCTCCCTGAAAAACATGCTCCCTAAAAAATACGCTCCCTAAAAAACACGCTCCTGAACAACACGGTCCCTGAAAAACACGCAACCTAAACAACACGCTCCCTGAAAAACACGCTCCCTGAAAAACACACTCCCTAATCAACACGCTCCCTAAAAAAACACGCTCCCTAAACAACACGCACCCTAAACAACACGCTCCCTAAACAACACGCACCTGAACAACATGATCCCTGAAAAACACGCAACCTAAACAACACGCTCCCTGAAAAACACGCACCCTGAAAAACACACTCCCTAAACAACACACTCCCTAAAAAAACACGCTCCCTAAACAACATGCTCCCTAAACAACACGCTCCCTGAAAAATATGCTCCATAAAAGACACGCACCCTGAAAAACACACTCCCTGAAAAACACGCTCCCTCAACAATACGCTCCCTGAAAAACACGCTCCCTGAAAAACACGCTCCCTGAAAAACACGCACTCCTAAACAACACGCTCCCTGAAAAACACACTCCCTAAACAACACGCTCCCTGAAAAACACGCTCCCTACAAAACATGCTCCTAAACAACTTGCTCCCCGTACAACACACTCCCTAAACAACACGCTCCCTGAACAACACTCTCCCTGAAAAACACGCTCCCTAAAAAACACGCTCCCTAAAAGACACGCACCTGAAAAACACGCTCCCTGATAAACACGCTCCCTGAAAAACACTCCCTAAAAAACACGCTCCCTGAAAAACACGCTCCCTGAAAAACACGCTCCCTGAAAAACACACTCCTGAACAACACGCTCCCTGAAAAACACGCACTCCGAAACAACACGCTCCCTGAAAAACACACTCCCTAAACAACACGCTCCCTGAAAAACACGCTCCCTACAAAACATGCTCCTAAACAACTTGCTCCCCGTACAACACACTCCCTAAACAACACGCTCCCTGAACAACACTCTCCCTGAAAAACACGCTCCCTAAAAAACACGCTCCCTAAAAGACACGCACCCTGAATAACACACTCCCTGATAAACACGCTCCCTGAAAAACACTCCCTAAAAAACACGCTCCCTGAAAAACACGCTCCCTGAAAAACACACTACCTGAAAAACACACTCCCTAAACAACACACTCCCTAAAAAAACATGCTCCCTAAACAACACGCTCCCTAAACAACATGCTCCCTGAAAAACACGCTCCCTAAAAGACACGCACCCTGAAAAACATGCTCCCTGAAAAACACACTCCCTAAACAACACGCTCCCTGAAAAACATGCTCCCTGAAAAACACACTCCCTGAAAAACACACTCCCTAAACAACACGCTCCCTAAAAAACACGCTCCCTAAACAACATGCTCCCTGAAAAACACGCTCCCTAAAAGACAAGCCCCCTGAAAAACATGCTCCCTGAAAAACACGCTCCCTAAACAACACACTCCCTAAAAAAACACGCTCCCTAAACAACACGCTCCCTAAACAACATGCTCCCTGAAAAACACGCTCCCTAAAAGACACGCACCCTGAAAAACACGCTCCCTAAACAATACGCTCCCTAAACAACACGCTCCCTGAAAAACACGCTCCCTGAAAAACACGCTCCCTGAAAAACACACTCCCTGAAAAACACACTCCCTAAACAACACGCTCCCTGAAAAACACGCTCACTAAAAAACACGCTCCCTAAACAACACACTACCTAAACAACACGTTCCCTGAAAAACACGCTCCCTGAAAAACACATTCCCTGAAAAACACACTCCCTGAAAAGCACACTCCCTAAACAACACGCTCACTAAAAAACACGCTCCCTAAACAACACGCTACCTAAACAACACGTTCCCTGAAAAACACGCTCCCTGAAAAACACATTCCCTGAAAAACACACTCCCTGAAAAACACACTCCCTAAACAACACACTCCCTAAACAACAAGCTCCCTGAAAAACATGCTCCCTAAAAGACACGCTCCCTGAAAAACACGCTCCCTGAAAAACACACTCCCTAAACAACATGCACCTGAACAACATGCTCCCCGTACAACACACTCCCTCAAACAACACGCTCCCTGAAAAACACACTCCCTAAACAACACACTACCTAAACAACACGTTCCCTGAAAAACACGCTCCCTGAAAATCACGCTCCCTGAAAAACACATTCCCTGAAAAACACGCTCCCTGAAAAACACACTCCCTAAACAACATGCACCTGAACAACATGCTCCCCGTACAACACACTCTCTCAAACAACACGCTCCCTAAACAACACGCTCCCTGAAAAACACACTCGCTAAACAACACACTACCTAAACAACACGTTCCCTGAAAAACACGCTCCCTGAAAAACACATTCCCTGAAAAACACACTCCCCGTACAACACACTCCCTCAAACAACACACTCCCTAAACAACACGCTCCCTAAACAACACGCCCCCTGAAAAACACACTCCTGAACAACACGCTCCCTGAAAAACACGCACTCCTAAACAACACGCTCCCTGAAAAACACACTCCCTAAACAACACGCTCCCTGAAAAACACGCTCCCTACAAAACATGCTCCTAAACAACTTGCTCCCCGTACAACACACTCCCTAAACAACACGCTCCCTGAACAACACTCTCCCTGAAAAACACGCTCCCTAAAAAACACGCTCCCTAAAAGACACGGACCCTGAAAAACACGCTCCCTGATAAACACGCTCCCTGAAAAACACTCCCTAAAGAACACGCTCCCTGAAAAACACGCTCCCTGAAAAACACACTCCCTGAAAAACACACTACCTGAAAAACACACTCCCTAAACAACACACTCCCTAAAAAAACATGCTCCCTAAACAACACGCTCCCTAAACAACATGCTCCCTGAAAAACACGCTCCCTAAAAGACACGCACCCTGAAAAACATGCTCCCTGAAAAACACACTCCCTAAACAACACGCTCCCTGAAAAACATGCTCCCTGAAAAACACACTCCCTGAAAAACACACTCCCTAAACAACACGCTCCCTAAAAAACACGCTCCCTAAACAACATGCTCCCTGAAAAACACGCTCCCTAAAAGACAAGCCCCCTGAAAAACATGCTCCCTGAAAAACACGCTCCCTAAACAACACACTCCCTAAAAAAACACGCTCCCTAAACAACACGCTCCCTAAACAACATGCTCCCTGAAAAACACGCTCCCTAAAAGACACGCACCCTGAAAAACACGCTCCCTAAACAATACGCTCCCTAAACAACACGCTCCCTGAAAAACACGCTCCCTGAAAAACACGCTCCCTGAAAAACACACTCCCTGAAAAACACACTCCCTAAACAACACGCTCCCTGAAAAACACGCTCACTAAAAAACACGCTCCCTAAACAACACACTACCTAAACAACACGTTCCCTGAAAAACACGCTCCCTGAAAAACACATTCCCTGAAAAACACACTCCCTGAAAAACACACTCCCTAAACAACACGCTCCCTGAAAAACACGCTCCCTACAAAACATGCTCCTAAACAACTTGCTCCCCGTACAACACACTCCCTAAACAACACGCTCCCTGAACAACACGCTCCCTGAAAAACACGCTCCCTAAACAACACACTACCTAAACAACACGTTCCCTGAAAAACACGCTCCCTGAAAAACACGCTCCCTGAAAAACACATTCCCTGAAAAACACGCTCCCTGAAAAACACACTCCCTAAACAACACGCACCTGAACAACATGCTCCCCGTACAACACACTCTCTCAAACAACACGCTCCCTAAACAACACACTCCCTGAAAAACACACTCCCTAAACAACACACTACCTAAACAACACGTTCCCTGAAAAACACGCTCCCTGAAAAACACATTCCCTGATAAACACACTCCCTAAACAACACACTCCCTAAAAAAACATGCTCCCTAAACAACACGCTCCCTAAACAACACGCCCCCTGAAAAACACGCTCCCTGAAAACCACGCTCCCTGAAAAACACACTCCCTAAACAACACGCTCCCTAAAAAAACACGCTCCCTAAACAACACACACCCTAAACAACACGCTCCCTAAACAACACGCACCTGAACAACATGGTCCCCGTACAACACACTCCCTCAAACAACACACTCCCTAAACAACACGCTCCCTGAAAAACACGCTCCCTGAAAAACATGCTCCCTAAAAAATACGCTCCCTAAAAAACACGCTCCTGAACAACACGGTCCCTGAAAAACACGCAACCTAAACAACACGCTCCCTGAAAAACACGCACCCTGAAAAACACACTCCCAAAACAACACACTCGCTAAAAAAACACGCTCCCTAAACAACACACTCCCTAAACAACTCCCTCAAACAACACGCTCCCTAAAAAGCACGCTCCCTAAACAACACGCACCCTAAACAACTCGCTCGCTGAAAAAAATGCTCCCAAAACAACACGCTCCCTGAAAAACATGCTCCCTAAAAAATACGCTCCCTAAACAACACACACCCTAAACAACACGCTCCCTAAACAACACGCACCTGAACAACATGGTCCCCGTACAACACACTCCCTCAAACAACACACTCCCTAAACAACACGCTCCCTGAAAAACACGCTCCCTGAAAAACATGCTCCCTAAAAAATACGCTCCCTAAAAAACACGCTCCTGAACAACACGGTCCCTGAAAAACACGCAACCTAAACAACACGCTCCCTGAAAAACACGCTCCCTGAAAAACACACTCCCTAATCAACACGCTCCCTAAAAAAACACGCTCCCTAAACAACACGCACCCTAAACAACACGCTCCCTAAACAACACGCACCTGAACAACATGATCCCTGAAAAACACGCAACCTAAACAACACGCTCCCTGAAAAACACGCACCCTGAAAAACACACTCCCTAAACAACACACTCCCTAAAAAAACACGCTCCCTAAACAACATGCTCCCTAAACAACACGCTCCCTGAAAAATATGCTCCATAAAAGACACGCACCCTGAAAAACACACTCCCTAAACAACACGCTCCCTCAACAATACGCTCCCTGAAAAACACGCTCCCTGAAAAACACGCTCCCTGAAAAACACGCACTCCTAAACAACACGCTCCCTGAAAAACACACTCCCTAAACAACACGCTCCCTGAAAAACACGCTCCCTACAAAACATGCTCCTAAACAACTTGCTCCCCGTACAACACACTCCCTAAACAACACGCTCCCTGAACAACACTCTCCCTGAAAAACACGCTCCCTAAAAAACACGCTCCCTAAAAGACACGCACCTGAAAAACACGCTCCCTGATAAACACGCTCCCTGAAAAACACTCCCTAAAAAACACGCTCCCTGAAAAACACGCTCCCTGAAAAACACGCTCCCTGAAAAACACACTCCTGAACAACACGCTCCCTGAAAAACACGCACTCCGAAACAACACGCTCCCTGAAAAACACACTCCCTAAACAACACGCTCCCTGAAAAACACGCTCCCTACAAAACATGCTCCTAAACAACTTGCTCCCCGTACAACACACTCCCTAAACAACACGCTCCCTGAACAACACTCTCCCTGAAAAACACGCTCCCTAAAAAACACGCTCCCTAAAAGACACGCACCCTGAATAACACACTCCCTGATAAACACGCTCCCTGAAAAACACTCCCTAAAAAACACGCTCCCTGAAAAACACGCTCCCTGAAAAACACACTACCTGAAAAACACACTCCCTAAACAACACACTCCCTAAAAAAACATGCTCCCTAAACAACACGCTCCCTAAACAACATGCTCCCTGAAAAACACGCTCCCTAAAAGACACGCACCCTGAAAAACATGCTCCCTGAAAAACACACTCCCTAAACAACACGCTCCCTGAAAAACATGCTCCCTGAAAAACACACTCCCTGAAAAACACACTCCCTAAACAACACGCTCCCTAAAAAACACGCTCCCTAAACAACATGCTCCCTGAAAAACACGCTCCCTAAAAGACAAGCCCCCTGAAAAACATGCTCCCTGAAAAACACGCTCCCTAAACAACACACTCCCTAAAAAAACACGCTCCCTAAACAACACGCTCCCTAAACAACATGCTCCCTGAAAAACACGCTCCCTAAAAGACACGCACCCTGAAAAACACGCTCCCTAAACAATACGCTCCCTAAACAACACGCTCCCTGAAAAACACGCTCCCTGAAAAACACGCTCCCTGAAAAACACACTCCCTGAAAAACACACTCCCTAAACAACACGCTCCCTGAAAAACACGCTCACTAAAAAACACGCTCCCTAAACAACACACTACCTAAACAACACGTTCCCTGAAAAACACGCTCCCTGAAAAACACATTCCCTGAAAAACACACTCCCTGAAAAGCACACTCCCTAAACAACACGCTCACTAAAAAACACGCTCCCTAAACAACACGCTACCTAAACAACACGTTCCCTGAAAAACACGCTCCCTGAAAAACACATTCCCTGAAAAACACACTCCCTGAAAAACACACTCCCTAAACAACACACTCCCTAAACAACAAGCTCCCTGAAAAACATGCTCCCTAAAAGACACGCTCCCTGAAAAACACGCTCCCTGAAAAACACACTCCCTAAACAACATGCACCTGAACAACATGCTCCCCGTACAACACACTCCCTCAAACAACACGCTCCCTGAAAAACACACTCCCTAAACAACACACTACCTAAACAACACGTTCCCTGAAAAACACGCTCCCTGAAAATCACGCTCCCTGAAAAACACATTCCCTGAAAAACACGCTCCCTGAAAAACACACTCCCTAAACAACATGCACCTGAACAACATGCTCCCCGTACAACACACTCTCTCAAACAACACGCTCCCTAAACAACACGCTCCCTGAAAAACACACTCGCTAAACAACACACTACCTAAACAACACGTTCCCTGAAAAACACGCTCCCTGAAAAACACATTCCCTGAAAAACACACTCCCCGTACAACACACTCCCTCAAACAACACACTCCCTAAACAACACGCTCCCTAAACAACACGCCCCCTGAAAAACACGCTCCCTGAAAAACACATTCCCTGAAAAACACACTCCCTAAACAACACACTCCCTAAAAAAACATGCTCCCTAAACAACACGCTCCCTAAACAACACGCCCCCTGAAAAACACGCTCCCTGAAAAACACACTCCCTAAACAACACACTCCCTAAAAAAACATGCTCCCTAAACAACACGCTCCCTAAACAACACGCCCCCTGAAAAACACGCTCCCTGAAAAACACGCTCCCTGAAAAGCACACTCCCTAAACAACACGCTCACTAAAAAACACGCTCCCTAAACAACACACTACCTAAACAACACGTTCCCTGAAAAACACGCTCCCTGAAAAACACATTCCCTGAAAAACACACTCCCTGAAAAACACACTCCCTAAACAACACACTCCCTAAAAAAACACGCTCCCTAAACAACACACTCCCTAAACAACAAGCTCCCTGAAAAACATGCTCCCTAAAAGACACGCTCCCTGAAAAACACACTCCCTAAACAACATGCACCTGAACAACATGCTCCCCGTACAACACACTCCCTCAAACAACACGCTCCCTAAACAACACGCTCCCTGAACAACACGCTCCCTGAAAAACACGCTCCCAAAAAAACACGCTCCCTAAAAGACACGCACCCTGAAAAACACGCTCCCTGATAAACACGCTCCCTGAAAAACACTCCCTAAAAAACACGCTCCCTGAAAAACACGCTCCCTGAAAAACACACTCCTGAACAACACGCTCCCTGAAAAACACGCACTCCGAAACAACACGCTCCCTGAAAAACACACTCCCTAAACAACACGCTCCCTGAAAAACACGCTCCCTACAAAACATGCTCCTAAACAACTTGCTCCCCGTACAACACACTCCCTAAACAACACGCTCCCTGAACAACACTCTCCCTGAAAAACACGCTCCCTAAAAAACACGCTCCCTAAAAGACACGCACCCTGAAAAACACGCTCCCTGATAAACACGCTCCCTGAAAAACACTCCCTAAAAAACACGCTCCCTGAAAAACACGCTCCCTGAAAAACACGCTCCCTGAAAAACACACTACCTGAAAAACACACTCCCTAAACAACACACTCCCTAAAAAAACATGCTCCCTAAACAACACGCTCCCTAAACAACATGCTCCCTGAAAAACACGCTCCCTAAAAGACACGCACCCTGAAAAACATGCTCCCTGAAAAACACACTCCCTAAACAACACGCTCCCTGAAAAACATGCTCCCTGAAAAACACACTCCCTAAACAACACGCTCCCTAAAAAACACGCTCCCTAAACAACATGCTCCCTGAAAAACACGCTCCCTAAAAGACAAGCCCCCTGAAAAACATGCTCCCTGAAAAACACGCTCCCGAAACAACACACTCCCTAAAAAAACACGCTCCCTAAACAACACGCTCCCTAAACAACATGCTCCCTGAAAAACACGCTCCCTAAAAGACACGCACCCTGAAAAACACGCTCCCTAAACAATACGCTCCCTAAACAACACGCTCACTGAAAAACACGCTCCCTGAAAAACACGCTCCCTGAAAAACACACTCCCTGAAAAGCACACTCCCTAAACAACACGCTCACTAAAAAACACGCTCCCTAAACAACACACTACCTAAACAACACGTTCCCTGAAAAACACGCTCCCTGAAAAACACATTCCCTGAAAAACACACTCCCTGAAAAACACACTCCCTAAACAACACACTCCCTAAACAAGCTCCCTGAAAAACATGCTCCCTAAAAGACACGCTCCCTAAAAACACGCTCCCTGAAAAACACACTCCCTAAACAACATGCACCTGAACAACATGCTCCCCGTACAACACACTCCCTCAAACAACACGCTCCCTAAACAACACGCTCCGTGAAAAACACACTCCCTAAACAACACACTACCTAAACAACACGTTCCCTGAAAAACACGCTCCCTGAAAAACACGCTCCCTGAAAAACACATTCCCTGAAAAACACGCTCCCTGAAAAACACACTCCCTAAACAACATGCACCTGAACAACATGCTCCCCGTACAACACACTCTCTCAAACAACACACTCCCTAAACAACACGCTCCCTGAAAAACACACTCCCTAAACAACACACTACCTAAACAACACGTTCCCTGAAAAACACGCTCCCTGAAAAACACATTCCCTGAAAAACACACTCCCTAAACAACACACTCCCTAAAAAAACATGCTCCCTAAACAACACGCTCCCTAAGCAACACGCCCCCTGAAAAACACGCTCCCTGAAAACCACGCTCCCTGAAAAACACACTCCCTAAACAACACGCTCCCTAAAAAAACACGCTCCCTAAACAACACGCTCCCTAAACAACACGCTCCCTGAAAAACACGCTCCCTGAAAAACACGCTCCCTGAAAAACACGCTCCCTGAAAAGCACACTCCCTAAACAACACGCTCACTAAAAAACACGCTCCCTAAACAACACACTACCTAAACAACACGTTCCCTGAAAAACACGCTCCCTGAAAAACACATTCCCTGAAAAACACACTCCCTGAAAAACACACTCCCTAAACAACACACTCCCTAAAAAAACACGCTCCCTAAACAACACACTCCCTAAACAACAAGCTCCCTGAAAAACATGCTCCCTAAAAGACACGCTCCCTGAAAAACACACTCCCTAAACAACATGCACCTGAACAACATGCTCCCCGTACAACACACTCCCTCAAACAACACGCTCCCTAAACAACACGCTCCCTGAACAACACGCTCCCTGAAAAACACGCTCCCAAAAAAACACGCTCCCTAAAAGACACGCACCCTGAAAAACACGCTCCCTGATAAACACGCTCCCTGAAAAACACTCCCTAAAAAACACGCTCCCTGAAAAACACGCTCCCTGAAAAACACGCTCCCTGAAAAACACACTCCTGAACAACACGCTCCCTGAAAAACACGCACTCCTAAACAACACGCTCCCTGAAAAACACACTCCCTAAACAACACGCTCCCTGAAAAACACGCTCCCTACAAAACATGCTCCTAAACAACTTGCTCCCCGTACAACACACCCCCTAAACAACACGCTCACTAAAAAACACGCTCCCTAAACAACACACTACCTAAACAACACGTTCCCTGAAAAACACGCTCCCTGAGAAACACGCTCCCTGAAAAACACACTCCCTGAAAAACACACTCCCTAAACAACACACTCCCTAAAAAAACACGCTCCCTAAACAACACACTCCCTAAACAACAAGCTCCCTGAAAAACATGCTCCCTAAAAGACACGCTCCCTGAAAAACACACTCCCTAAACAACATGCACCTGAACAACATGCTCCCCGTACAACACACTCCCTCAAACAACACGCTCCCTAAACAACACGCTCCCTGAACAACACGCTCCCTGAAAAACACGCTCCCAAAAAAACACGCTCCCTAAAAGACACGCACCCTGAAAAACACGCTCCCTGATAAACACGCTCCCTGAAAAACACTCCCTAAAAAACACGCTCCCTGAAAAACACGCTCCCTGAAAAACACGCTCCCTGAAAAACACACTCCTGAACAACACGCTCCCTGAAAAACACGCACTCCTAAACAACACGCTCCCTGAAAAACACACTCCCTAAACAACACGCTCCCTGAAAAACACGCTCCCTACAAAACATGCTCCTAAACAACTTGCTCCCCGTACAACACACTCCCTAAACAACACGCTCCCTGAACAACACTCTCCCTGAAAAACACGCTCCCTAAAAAACACGCTCCCTAAAAGACACGGACCCTGAAAAACACGCTCCCTGATAAACACGCTCCCTGAAAAACACACTACCTGAAAAACACACTCCCTAAACAACACACTCCCTAAAAAAACATGCTCCCTAAACAACACGCTCCCTAAACAACATGCTCCCTGAAAAACACGCTCCCTAAAAGACACGCACCCTGAAAAACATGCTCCCTGAAAAACACACTCCCTAAACAACACGCTCCCTGAAAAACATGCTCCCTGAAAAACACACTCCCTGAAAAACACACTCCCTAAACAACACGCTCCCTAAAAAACACGCTCCCTAAACAACATGCTCCCTGAAAAACACGCTCCCTAAAAGACAAGCCCCCTGAAAAACATGCTCCCTGAAAAACACGCTCCCTAAACAACACACTCCCTAAAAAAACACGCTCCCTAAACAACACGCTCCCTAAACAACATGCTCCCTGAAAAACACGCTCCCTAAAAGACACGCACCCTGAAAAACACGCTCCCTAAACAATACGCTCCCTAAACAACACGCTCCCTGAAAAACACGCTCCCTGAAAAACACGCTCCCTGAAAAACACACTCCCTGAAAAACACACTCCCTAAACAACACGCTCCCTGAAAAACACGCTCACTAAAAAACACGCTCCCTAAACAACACACTACCTAAACAACACGTTCCCTGAAAAACACGCTCCCTGAAAAACACATTCCCTGAAAAACACACTCCCTGAAAAACACACTCCCTAAACAACACGCTCCCTGAAAAACACGCTCCCTACAAAACATGCTCCTAAACAACTTGCTCCCCGTACAACACACTCCCTAAACAACACGCTCCCTGAACAACACGCTCCCTGAAAAACACGCTCCCTAAACAACACACTACCTAAACAACACGTTCCCTGAAAAACACGCTCCCTGAAAAACACGCTCCCTGAAAAACACATTCCCTGAAAAACACGCTCCCTGAAAAACACACTCCCTAAACAACACGCACCTGAACAACATGCTCCCCGTACAACACACTCTCTCAAACAACACGCTCCCTAAACAACACACTCCCTGAAAAACACACTCCCTAAACAACACACTACCTAAACAACACGTTCCCTGAAAAACACGCTCCCTGAAAAACACATTCCCTGATAAACACACTCCCTAAACAACACACTCCCTAAAAAAACATGCTCCCTAAACAACACGCTCCCTAAACAACACGCCCCCTGAAAAACACGCTCCCTGAATACCACGCTCCCTGAAAAACACACTCCCTAAACAACACGCTCCCTAAAAAAACACGCTCCCTAAACAACACACACCCTAAACAACACGCTCCCTAAACAACACGCACCTGAACAACATGGTCCCCGTACAACACACTCCCTCAAACAACACACTCCCTAAACAACACGCTCCCTGAAAAACACGCTCCCTGAAAAACATGCTCCCTAAAAAATACGCTCCCTAAAAAACACGCTCCTGAACAACACGGTCCCTGAAAAACACGCAACCTAAACAACACGCTCCCTGAAAAACACGCACCCTGAAAAACACACTCCCAAAACAACACACTCGCTAAAAAAACACGCTCCCTAAACAACACACTCCCTAAACAACTCCCTCAAACAACACGCTCCCTAAAAAGCACGCTCCCTAAACAACACGCACCCTAAACAACTCGCTCGCTGAAAAAAATGCTCCCAAAACAACACGCTCCCTGAAAAACATGCTCCCTAAAAAATACGCTCCCTAAACAACACACACCCTAAACAACACGCTCCCTAAACAACACGCACCTGAACAACATGGTCCCCGTACAACACACTCCCTCAAACAACACACTCCCTAAACAACACGCTCCCTGAAAAACACGCTCCCTGAAAAACATGCTCCCTAAAAAATACGCTCCCTAAAAAACACGCTCCTGAACAACACGGTCCCTGAAAAACACGCAACCTAAACAACACGCTCCCTGAAAAACACGCTCCCTGAAAAACACACTCCCTAATCAACACGCTCCCTAAAAAAACACGCTCCCTAAACAACACGCACCCTAAACAACACGCTCCCTAAACAACACGCACCTGAACAACATGATCCCTGAAAAACACGCAACCTAAACAACACGCTCCCTGAAAAACACGCACCCTGAAAAACACACTCCCTAAACAACACACTCCCTAAAAAAACACGCTCCCTAAACAACATGCTCCCTAAACAACACGCTCCCTGAAAAATACGCTCCATAAAAGACACGCACCCTGAAAAACACACTCCCTGAAAAACACGCTCCCTCAACAATACGCTCCCTGAAAAACACGCTCCCTGAAAAACTCGCTCCTTGAAAAACATGCTCTCTGAAAAACACAGTCCCTAAACAACGCGCTCCCTAAAAACACACGCTCCCTAAACAACACGCACCCTAAACAACTCGCTCCCTGAAAAAAATGCTCCCTAAACAACACGGTCCCTGAAAAACACGCTCCCTACAAAACATGCTCCCTAAAAAACACGCTCCCTAAACAACACGCTCACTAAAAAACACGCTCCCTAAACAACACGCTCCCTGAAAAACACACACCCTAAAAAACACGCTCCCTAAACAACACGCTCCCTGAAAAACACACTCCCTGAAAAACACACTCACTAAAAAACACGCTCCATAAACAACACGCTCCCTGAAAAACACGCTCCCTAAAAAACATGCTCCCGAAACAACACACTCCCTGAAAAACACGCTCCCCAAAACACACACTCCGCAAACAGCACGCTCCAAGAAAAACATGCTCCTTAGAAAACACGCTCCCGCAACAAGATACACCCTGAGAAACACGCTCCCTAAAAAACACGCTCCCTAAACAACACGGTCCCTAAACAACACGCTCCCTAAAACAGCATGCTCCCTGAATAACTGGCTACCTAAAACACACGCACCCAAAACAACACGCTCCCTGAAAAATACGCTCCCTAAATAATGCACTCCTGAACAACATGTTCTTGAACAAAATGCTCCCTGTGCAACACGCTCCCTCAAGCAACACGCTCCTTAAACAACACGCTCCCTGAAAAACACGCTCACTATAAACACGCTCACTAAACAACTCGCTCCCTGAATAACTCGCTACCTAAAACACACACACCCAAAACAACACGCTCCCTGAAAAATACGCTCCCTAAATAATGCACTCCTGAACAACATGTTCTTGAACAAAATGCTCCCTGTGCAACACGCTCCCTCAAGCAACACGCTCCTTAAACAACACGCTCCCTGAAAAACACGCTCACTATAAACACGCTCACTAAACAACTCGCTCCCTGAATAACTCGCTACCTAAAACACACACACCCAAAACAACACGCTCCCTCAAGCAACACGCTCCTTAAACAACACGCTCCCTGAAAAACACACTCCCTAAACAACACACTACCTAAACAACACGTTCCCTGAAAAACACGCTCCCTGAAAAACACACTCCCTGAAAAACACACTCCCTAAACAACACACTCCCTAAAAAAACACGCTCCCTAAACAACACACTCCCTGAAAAACACGCTCCCTGAAAAACACGCTCCCTGAAAAACACACTCCCTAAACAACACGCTCCATAAACAACACACTCCCTGAAAAACACGCTCCCTAAAAAACATGCTCCCGAAACAACACACTCCCTGAAAAACACGCTCCCCAAAACACACACTCCGCAAACAGCACGCTCCAAGAAAAACATGCTCCTTAGAAAACACGCTCCCGCAACAAGACACTCCCTGAGAAACACGCTCCGTAAAAAACACGCTCCCTAAACAACACGGTCCCTAAACAACACGCTCCCTAAAACAGCATGCTCCCTGAATAACTCGCTACCTAAAACACACGCACCCAAAACAACACGCTCCCTGAAAAATACGCTCCCTAAATAATGCACTCCTGAACAACATGTTCGTGAACAAAATGCTCCCTGTGCAACACGCTCCCTCAAGCAACACGCTCCTTAAACAACACGCTCCCTGAAAAACACGCTCACTATAAACACGCTCACTAAACAACTCGTTCCCTGAATAACTCGCTACCTAAAACACACACACCCAAAACAACACGCTCCCTGAAAAATACGCTCCCTAAATAATGCACTCCTGAACAACATGTTCTTGAACAAAATGCTCCCTGTGCAACACGCTCCCTCAAGCAACACGCTCCTTAAACAACACGCTCCCTGAAAAACACGCTCACTATAAACACGCTCACTAAACAACTCGCTCCCTGAATAACTCGCTACCTAAAACACACACACCTAAAACAACACGCTCCCTGAAAAATACGCTCCCTAAATAATGCGCTCCTGAACAACATGTTCTTGAACAAAATGCTCCCTATACAACACGCTCCCTCAAGCAACACGCTCCTTAAACAACACGCTCCCTGAAAAACACACTCCCTAAACAACACACTACCTAAACAACACGTTCCCTGAAAAACACGCTCCCTGAAAAACACACTCCCTGAAAAACACACTCCCTAAACAACACACTCCCTAAAAAAACACGCTCCCTAAACAACACACTCCCTGAAAAACACGCTCCCTGAAAAACACGCTCCCTGAAAAACACACTCCCTAAACAACACGCACCCTAAAAAAACACGCTCCCTAAACAACACGCATTCTAAACAACACGCTCCCTAAACAACACGCACCTGAACAACATGCTCCCCGTACAACACACTCCCTCAAACACGCTCCCTAAACAACACGCTCCTGAACAACACGGGCTCTGAAAAACACGCAACCTGAAAAACATGCTCCCTAAAAAACACGCTCCCTAAAAAACACGCTCCTGAACAACACGGGCTCTGAAAAACACGCAACCTAAACAACACGCTCCCTGAAAAACACGCTCCCTGAAAAACACGCTCCCTAAAAGACACGCACCCTGAAAAACCACTCCCTGAAAAACACGCTCCCTAAAAAACATGCTCCCTAAACAACACACTCCCTGAACAACACGCTCCCTGAAAAACTCACTCCCTGAAAAACATGCTCCCTGAAAAACATAGTCCCTAAACAACACGCTCCCTAAAAAAACATGCTCCCTAATCAACACGCACCCTAAACAACTCGCTCCCTGAAAAAAATGCTCCCTAAACAACACGCTCCCTGAAAAACACGCTCCCTACAAAACATGCTCCCTAAAAAACACGCTCCCTAAACAACACGGTCCCTAAAAAACACGCTCCCTAAACAACACGCTCCCTAAACAACACGCTCCCTAAAAGACACGCTCCCTGAAAATCACGCTCCCTGAAAAACACACTCCTTAAACAACACGCACCTGAACAACATGCTCCCCGTACAACACACTCCCTCAAACAACACGCTCCCTAAACAACATGCTCCCTGAAAAACACACTCCCTAAACAACATACTACCTGAACAACACGTTCCCTGAAAAACACGCTCCCTGAAAAACACATGCCCTGAAAAACACACTCCCTAAACAACACACTCCCTAAAAAAACACGCTCCCTGAACAACACGCTCCCTAAACAACACACTCCCTGAAAAACACGCTCCCTAAAAAAACAGACACCCTAAACAACACGCTCCCTAAACAACACGCACCTGAACAACATGCTCCCCGTACAACACACTCCCTCAAACATGCTCCCTAAACAACACGCTCCCTGAAAAACACGCTCCCTGAAAAACATGCTCCCTAAAAAACACGCTCCCTAAAAAACATGCTCCCTAAACAACACGCTCCCTGAAAAACACACTCCCTGAAAAACCCGCTCCCTGAAAAACATAGTCCCTAAACAACACGCTCCCTAAAAAAACACGCTCCCTAAAGAACACGCACCCGAAACAACTCGCTCCCTGAAAAAAATGCTCCCTAAACAACACGATCCCTAAACAACACGCTCCCTAAAAAACACGCTCCCTAAAAGACACGCTCCCTGAAAAACACGCACCCTGAAAAACACACTCCCTAAACAACACGCACCTGAACAACATGCTCCCCGTACAACACACTCCCTCAAACAACACGCTCCCTAAACAACACGCTCCCTGAAAAACACACTCCCTAAACAACACACTACCTAAACAACACGCTCCCTGAAAAACACATTCCCTGAAAAACACACTCCCTAAACAACACACTCCCTAAAAAAACATGCTCCCTAAACAACACGCTCCCTAAACAACACGCTCCCTGAAAAACACGCTCCCTGAAAACCACGCTCCCTGAAAAACACGCTCCCTAAACAACACGCTCCCTGAATAATGCGCTCCCTGAAAAACATGCTCCCTAAAAATTACGCTCCCTAAAAAACACGCTCCTGAACAACACGGTCCCTGAAAACACGCAACCTAAACAACACGCTCCCTGAAAAACACGCACCCTGAAAAACACACTCACTAAACAACACACTCCCTAAAAAAACATGCTCCCTAAACAACACGCTCCCTAAACAACATGCTCCCTGAAAAACACGCTCCCTACAAAACATGCTCCCTAAAAAACACGCTCCCTAAACAACACGCTCACTAAAAAACATGCGCCCTAAACAACACCCTTCCAAAACAACACGCTCCCTGAAAAACATGCTCCCTAAAAAATACGCTCCCTAAAAAACACGCTCCTGAACAACACGGTCCCTGAAAAACACGCAACCTAAACAACATGCTCCCTGAAAAACACGCACCCTGAAAAACACACTCCCTAAACAACACACTCCCTAAAAAAACACGCTCCCTAAACAACACGCTCCCTAAACAACATGCTCCCTGAAAAATACGCTCCCTAAAAGACACGCACCCTGAAAAACACACTCCCTGAAAAACACGCTCCCGAAACAACACGCTGCCTAAACAACACGCTCCCTGAAAAACACGCACCCTAAAAAACACGCTCCCTAAACAACACGCTCTATCTGAAAAACACGCACCCTAAAAAACACGCTCCCTAAACAACACGCTCCCTGAAAAATATACTCCCTGAAAAACACACTCCCTAAACAACATGCACCCTAAACAACTCGCTCCCTGAAATAATTGCTCCCTAAACAACACGCTCCCTGAAAAACATGCTCCCTACAAAACATGCTCCCTAAAAAATACGCTCCCTAAACAACACGCTCCCTAAAAAACACGCTCCCTAAACAACACGCTCCCTAAACAACATGCTCCCTGAAAAACACGCTCCCTAAAAGACACGCTCCCTGAAAAACACGCTCCCTGAAAAACACACTCCCTAAATAACACGCACCTGAACAACATGCTCCCCGTACAACACACTCCCTCAAACAACACGCTCCCTAAACAACACGCTCCCTGAAAAACACACTCCCTAAACAACACACTACCTAAACAACACGTTCCCTGAAAAACACGCTCCCTGAAAAACACATTCCCTGAAAAACACACTCCCTAAACAACACACTCCCTGAAAAAACACGCTCCCTAAACAACACGCTCCCTAAACAACATGCTCCCTGAAAAATACGCTCCCTAAAAGACACGCACCCTGAAAAACACACTCCCTGAAAAACACGCTCCCTAAACAACACGCTCGCTGAAAAACACGCACACTAAAAAACACGCTCCCTAAACAACACGCTCCCTGAAAAACACGCACCCTAAAAAACATGCTCACTAAACAACACGCTCCCTGAAAAACACGCACCCTAAAAAACATGCTCCCTAAACAACACGCTCCCTGAAAAACACGCACCCTAAAAAACATGCTCCCTAAACAACACGCTCCCTGAAAAATATACTCCCTGAAAAACACACTCCCTAATCAACACGCACCCTAAACAACTCGCTCCCTGAAAAAAATGCTCCCAAAACAACACGCTCCCTGAAAAACACGCTCCCTACAAAACATGCTCCCTAAAAAACACGCTCCCTAAACAACACGCTCACTAAAAAACATGCGCCCTAAACAACACGCTCCCTAAACAACACGCTCCCTGAAAAACACGCACACTAAAAAACACGCTCCCTAAACAACACGCTCCCTGAAAAACACACTCCCTAAAAAACACGCTCCATAAACAACACGCTCCCTGAAAAACACGCTCCCAAAAAAACACGCTCCCGAAACAACACACTCCCTGAAAAACACGCTCCCCAAAACACACACTCCGCAAACAGCACGCTCCCAGAAAAACATGCTCCTTAGAAAACACGCTCCCGCAACAAAACACTCCCTGAGAAACACGCTCCCTAAAAGAAACGCTCCCTAAACAAGAGGGTCCCTAAACAACACGCTCCCTAAAACAGCATGCTCCCTGAATAACTCGCTACCTAAAACACACGCACCCAAAACAACACGCTCCCTGAAAAATACGCTCCCTAAATAATGCGCTCCTGAACAACATGTTCTTGAACAAAATGCTCCCTGTACAACACGCTCCCTCAAGCAACACGCTCCTTAAACAACACGCTCCCTGAAAAACACGCTCACAAAAAAAAATGCTCCCTCAAAAACACGCTCCTGAACAACACGCTCCCTCAAAGAACACGCTCCCAAAACAACATGCTGCCTAAACAACACGCTCCCGAAATAATCACTCCCTAAACACACTCCCAAAACAATCACTCCCTAAACACACTCCCTAAACAGCATCCGCCCCTAAACACCACGCTCCCCAAAACAGCATGCTCCCCTGAACACCACACTCCCTAAAACAGCATGCTCCCCTGAACAACACGCTCCCTAAAACAGCATGCTCCCCTGAACAACACACTCCCTAAACACACTCCCTAAACAGCATGCTCCACTGATCAACACGCTCCCTAAAACAGCATGCCCCCCGATCAATACACTCCCTAAAACAGCATGCTCCCTGAACAACACACTCCCTAAACACACTCCCTAATCAGCATGCTCCCCTGATCAATACACTCCCTAAAACAGCATGCCCCCATGCTCAATACACTCCCTAAAACAGCATGCTCCCCTGATCAAGACACTCCCTAAAACAGCATGCTCCCCTGAACAACACGCTCCCTAAAACAGCACGGTCCCCTGATCAACACGCTCCCTAAAACAGCAGGCTCCCCTGATCAACACGCTCCCGAAAACAGCATGCTCCCCTGAACAACACGCTCCCTGAAACAGCATGCTCCCCTGAAAAACACGCTCCCTAAAACAGCATGCTCCCCTGATCAACACGCTCCCTAAAACAGCATGCTCCCCTGAACAACACTCTCCCTAAAACAGCATGCTCCCCTGAACAACACACTCCCTGAAACAGCATGCTCCATGAACAACACGCTCCCTAAAACTACATGCTCCCCTGATCAACACGCTCCCTAAAACAGTATGCTCCCCTGAACAAGACGCTCCCTGAAACAGCATGCTCCCCTGATCAACAGGGTCCCTAAAACAGGATGCTCCCCTGAACAAAACGCTCCCTGAAACAGCATGCTCCCCTGATGAACAGGGTTCCGAAAACAGGACGCTCCCCTGAACAAAACACTCCCTAAAACTGCATGCTCCCCTGAACAACACGCTCCCTAAAACAGCATGCTCACCTGAACAACACGCTCCCTAAACCAGCATGCTGCCCTGAACAAAACACTCCCAAAAACAGCATGCTCCCCTGAACAAAACACTCCCTTAAACAGCATGCTCCCCTGATCAACACACTCCCTAAAACAGCATGCTCCCCTGAACAACACGCTCCCTAAAACAGCACGGTCCCCTGATCAACACGCTCCCTAAAACAGCAGGCTCCCCTGATCAACACGCTCCCCAAAACAGAATGCTCCCCTGATCAACACGCTCCCTAAAACAGCATGCTCCCCTGAACAGCACGCTCCCTAAAACAGCAGCTCCCCTAATCAACACACTCCCTAAAACAGCATGCTCCCCTGATCAAGACACTCCCTAAAACAGCATGCTCCCCTGAACAACACGCTCCCTAAAACAGCATGCTCCCCTGAACAACACGGTCCCTAAAAGAGCATGCTCCCCTGAACAACACGCTCCCAAAATCAGCAGGCTCCCCTGATCAACACGCTCCCTAAAACAGCATGCTCCCCTGAACAACACGCTCCCTGAAAAACATGCTCCCTAAAAAATACGCTCCCTAAAAAACACGCTCCTGAACAACACGGTCCCTGAAAAACACGCAACCTAAACAACACGCTCCCTGAAAAACACGCACCCTGAAAAACACACTCCCTAAACAACACACTCCCTAAAAAAATACGCTCCCTAAAAAACACGCTCCTGAACAACACGGTCCCTGAAAAACACGCAACCTAAACAACACGCTCCCTGAAAAATACGCTCCCTAAAAGACACGCACCCTGAAAAACACACTCCCTGAAAAACACGCTCCCTAAACAACACGCTCCCTGAAAAACACGCACCCTAAAAAACACGCGCCCTAAACAACACACTCCCTGAAAAACACACTCCCTAAAAAACACGCTCCCTAAACAACACGCTCCCTAAACAACACGCTCCCTAAAAAACATGCTCCCTAAACAACACGCTCCCTAAACAACACGCTCCCTGAAAAATACGCACCCTAAAAAACACGCTCCCTAAACAACACGCTCCCTGAAAAACACGCTCCCGAAACAACACACTCCCTGAAAAACACGCTCCCCAAAACACACACTCCGCAAACAGCACGCTCCCAGAAAAACATGCTCCTTAGAAAACACGCTCCCGCAACAAGACACTCCCTGAGAAACACGCTCCCTAAAAAAAACGCTCCCTAAACAACACGGTCCATGAAAAACACGCTCCCTAAACAACAGGGTCCCGAAACAACACGCTCCCTAAAACAGCATGCTCCCTGAATAACTCGCTACCTAAAACACACGCACCCAAAACAACACGCTCCCTGAAAAATATGCTCCCTAAATAATGCGCTCCTGAACAACATGTTCTTGAATAAAATGCTCCCTGTACAACACGCTCCCTCAAGCAACACGCTCCTTAAACAACACGCTCCCTGAAAAACACGCTCACAAAAAAAAATGCTCCCTCAAAAACACGCTCCTGAACAACACGCTCCCTCAAAGAACAAGCTCCCAAAACAACACGCTGCCTAAACAACACGCTCCCGAAATAATCACTCCCTAAACACACTCCCTAAACAGCATCCGCCCCTGAACACCACGCTCCCCAAAACAGCATGCTCCCCTGAACACCACACTCCCTAAAACAGCATGCTCCCCTGAACAACACGCTCCCTAAAACAGCATGCTCCCCTGAAAAACACGCTCCCTAAAACAGCATGCTCCCCTGAACAACACGCTCCCTAAAACAGCATGCTCCCCTGATCAACACACTCCCTAAACACACTCCCTAAACAACACGCTCCCCTAAACAACACACTCCCTAAAACAGCATGCTCCCCTGAACAACACGCTCCCTAAAACAGCATGCTCCCCTGATCAACACACTCCCTAAAACAGCATGCTCCCCTGATCAACACGCTCCATAAAACAGCATGCTCCCCTGATCAACACACTCCCAAAAACAGCACGCTCCCCTGAACAACACTCTCCCTAAAACAGCATGCTCCCCTGAACAACACGCTCCCTGAAACAGCATGCTCCCCTGATCAACACGCTCCCTAAAACAGCATGCTGCCCTGAACATCATGCTCCCTAAAACAGCATGCTTCCCTGAACAACACGCTCCCTAAAACAGCATGCTCCCCTGAACAACACGCTCCCTAAAACAGCATGCTCCCCTGATCAACACGCTCCCTAAAACAATAGGCTCCCCTGATCAACACAATCCCTAAAACAGCATGCTCCCCTGAACAACACGCTCCCGAAAACAGCATGCTCCCCTGAACAACACGCTCCCTAAAACAGCATGCTCCCCTGAACAACACGATCCCTAAAACAGCATGCTCCCCTGAACAACACGCTCCCTAAAACAACAGACTCCCCTGATCAACACAATCCCTAAAACAGCATGCTCCCCTGAACAACACGCTCCCTAAAACAATAGACTCCCCTGATCAACACAATCCCTAAAACAACATGCTCCTCTGAACAACATACTCCCTAAAACAGCATGCTCCCCTGAGCAACACGCT
Organism: Chiloscyllium plagiosum; assembly: GCF_037043375.1. Classification (NCBI taxonomy): domain Eukaryota; kingdom Metazoa; phylum Chordata; class Chondrichthyes; order Orectolobiformes; family Hemiscylliidae; genus Chiloscyllium; species Chiloscyllium plagiosum. The sequence goes on from NW_028270176.1 coordinate 11,026,899, forward strand.
CCCTAAAACAGCACGCTCTCCGGATCAACACGCTCCCTAAAACAACAGGCTCCCCTGATCAACACTCTCCCTAAAACAGCATGCTCCCCTGAACAACACTCTCCCTAAAACAGCATGCTCCCCTAACAACACGCTCCCTAATACAGCTTGCTCCCCTGATCTACATGCTCAATAAAACAGCACGCTCCCCTGATCAACACGCTCCCTAAACTAACAGGCAACCCGATCAACACGCTCCCTAAAACTGCATGCTCCTCAGAACAACACGCTCCCGATAACATCATGCTCCCCTGACCAACACGCTCCCTGAAACAGCACGCTCTCCGGATCAACGCGCTCCCTAAAACAGCACGTTCCCCGGATCAACACCTTCCCAAAAACAGCATGCTCCCCTTATCAACACGCCCCTGAAAACAGCATGCTCCCCTGAACAACACGCTCCCTAAATCAGCATGCTCCCCTGAACAACACGCTCCCTAAAACAGCATGCTCCCCTGAACAACACACTCCCTAAAACAGCATGCTCCCCTGATCAACACGCTCCCGAAAACAGCATGCTCCCCTGAACAGCACGCTCCCTAAAACAACAGGCTCCCCTGATCAACACACTCCCTGAAACAGCGTGCTCCCCTGAACAACACACTCCCTAAAACAGCATGCTACCCTGAACAACACACTCCCTAAAACAGCATGCTCCCTTGAACAACACACTCCCTAAAACAGCATGCTCCCCTGAACAACACACTCCCTAAAACAGCATACTCCCCGGATCAACACACTCCCTAAAACAGCATGCTCCCCTGAACAACACGCTCCCTAAAACAGCATGCTCCCCAGAACAACACGCTCCCTAAAACAGCATGCTCCCCTGATCAACACACTCCCTGAAACAGCATGCTCCCCTGAACAACACACTCCCTAAAACAGCATGCTCCCCTGAACACACTCCCTAAAACAGCATGCTCCCCTGATCAACACGCTACCTAAAACAGCATGCTCGCCTGAGCAAAACGCAACCTAAAACAGCACGCTCTCCGGATCAACACGCTCCCTAAAACAACAGGCTCTCCTGATCAACACTCTCCCTAAAACAGCATGCTCCCCTGAACAACACACTCCCTAAAACTGCATGCTCCCCGGATCAACTCGCTCCCTAAAACAGCTTGCTCCCCTTATCAACACGTCCCCGAAAACAGCATGCTCCCCTGAACAACACGCCCCCGAAAACAGCATGCTCCCCTGAACAACACGCTCCCTAAAACAGCACGCTCCCCTGATCAACACGCTCCCTAAAACAGCATGCTCCCCTGATCAACACACTCCCTAAGACAGCATGCTCCCCGGATCAACACACTCCCTAAAACAGCATGCTCCCCTGAACAACACGCTCCCTAAAACAGCATGCTCCCCTGAACAACACGCTCCCAAAAACAGCATGCTCCCCTGATCAACACACTCCCTAAAACAGCATGGACCTCTGAACAACACACTCCCTGAAACAGCATGCTCCCCTGATCAACACACTCCCTAAAACAGCATGCTCCCCTGAACAACACACTCCCTAAAACAGCATGCTCCCCTGATCAACAAGCTCCCTAAAACAGCATGCTCCCCTGATCAACACGCTCCCTAAAACAGCATGCTCCCCTGATCAACACGCTCCCTAAAACAGTATGCTCCCCTGAACAACACGCTCCTGAAAACAGCATGCTCCCCAATCAACACGCTCCCTAAAACAGCATGCTCCCCTGATCAACACACTCCCTAAAACAGCATGCTCCCCGATCAACACGCTCCCAAAAACAGCATGGTCCCCTGAACAACACACTCCCTAAAACAGCATGCTCCCCTGAACAACACGCTCCCTGAAACAGAATGCTCCCCTGAACAACACGCTCCCTAAAACAGCATGCTCCCCTGAACAACATGCTCCCTATATCAGCATGCTCCCCTGATCAACACGGTCCCTAAAACAGCATGCTCCCCTAATCAACACGCTCCCTAAAACAGCATGCTCCCCTGAACAACACACTCCCTAAAACAGCATGCTCCCCTGAACAACACGCTCCCTAAAACAGCATGCTCCCCTGTTCAACACGTTCCCTAAAACAGCATGCTCCCCTGAACAACACGCTCGTGAAAACAGCATGCTCCCCGATCAACACGCTCCCTAAAACAGCATGCTCCCCTGATCAACACGCTCCTGAAAACAGCATGCTCCCCTGATCAACACACTCCCTAAAACTGCATGCTCCCCTGATCAACACGCTCCCTAAAACAGCATGCTCCCTTGATCAACACACTCCTTAAAACAACATGCTCCCCTGATCAACACACTCCCTAAAACAGCATGCTCCCCTGATCAACATGCTCCTGAAAACAGCATGCTCCCCGATCAACACGCTCCCTAAAACAGCATGCTCCCCTGATCAACACGCTCCCTAAAACAGCATGCTCCCCTGATCAACACGCTCCCTAAAACAGCATGCTCCCCTGAACAACACGCTCCCTAAAACAGCATGCTCCCCTGAACAACACGCTCCCTAAAACAGCATGCTCCCCTGATCAACACACTCCTTAAAACAGCATGCTCCCCTGAACAACACGCTCCCTAAAACAGCATGCTCCCCTGAACAACACACTCCCTAAAACAGCATGCTCCCCTGATCAACACACTCCCTAAAACAGCATGCTCCCCTGAACAACACGCTCCCTAAAACAGCATGCTCCCCTGAACAACACACTCCCTAAAACAGCATGGTCCCCTGATCAACACACTCCCTAAAACAGCATGCTCCCCTGAACAACACACTCCCTAAAACAGCATGCTCCCCTGAACAACACACTCCCTAAAACAGCATACTCCCCGGATCAACACACTCCCTAAAACAGCATGCTCCCCTGAACAACACGCTCCCTAAAACAGCATGCTCCCCTGAACAACACACTCCCTAAAACAGCATGCTCCCTTGAACAACACACTCCCTACAACAGCATGCTCCCCTGAACAACACACTCCCTAAAACAGCATACTCCCCGGATCCACACACTCCCTAAAACAGCATGCTCCCCTGAACAACACGCTCCCTAAAACAGCAGGCTCCCCAGAACAACACGCTCCCTAAAACAGCATGCTCCCCTGATCAACACACTCCCTGAAACAGCATGCTCCCCTGAACAACACACTCCCTAAAAAAGCATGCTCCCCTGAACAACACACTCCCTAAAACAGCATGCTCCCCTAAACAACACACTCCCTAAAACAGCATGCTCCCCTGATCAACACGCTCCATAAAACAGCATGCTCCCCTGATCAACACACTCCCTAAAAAAGCATGCTCCCCTGAACAACACACTCCCTAAAACAGCATGCTCCCCTGAACAACACTCTCCCTAAAACAGCATGCTCCCCTGAACAACACGTTCCCTGAAACAGCATGCTCCCCTGATCAACACGCTCCCTAAAACAGCATGCTGCCCTGAACATCATGCTCCCTAAAACAGCATGCTTCCCTGAACAACACGCTCCCTAAAACAGCATGCTCCCCTGAACAACACGCTCCCTAAAACAGCATGCTCCCCTGATCAACACGCTCCCTAAAACAATAGGCTCCCCTGATCAACACAATCCCTAAAACAGCATGCTCCCCTGAACAACACGCTCCCTAAAACAGCATGCTCCCCTGAACAACACGCTCCCTAAAACAGCATGCTCCCCTGAACAACACGATCCCTAAAACAGCATGCTCCCCTGAACAACACGCTCCCTAAAACAACAGACTCCCCTGATCAACACAATCCCTAAAACAGCATGCTCCCCTGAACAACACGCTCCCTAAAACAATAGACTCCCCTGATCAACACAATCCCTAAAACAACATGCTCCTCTGAACAACATACTCCCTAAAACAGCATGCTCCCCTGAACAACACACTCCCTAAAACAGCATACTCCCCGGATCAACACACTCCCTAAAACAGCATGCTCCCCTGAACAACACGCTCCCTAAAACAGCATGCTCCCCTGAACAACACACTCCCTAAAACAGCATGCTCCCTTGAACAACACACTCCCTACAACAGCATGCTCCCCTGAACAACACACTCCCTAAAACAGCATACTCCCCGGATCAACACACTCCCTAAAACAGCATGCTCCCCTGAACAACACGCTCCCTAAAACAGCATGCTCCCCAGAACAACACGCTCCCTAAAACAGCATGCTCCCCTGATCAACACACTCCCTGAAACAGCATGCTCCCCTGAACAACACACTCCCTAAAACAGCATGCTCCCCTGAACAACACACTCCCTAAAACAGCATGCTCCCCTAAACAACACACTCCCTAAAACAGCATGCTCCCCTGATCAACACGCTCCATAAAACAGCATGCTCCCCTGATCAACACACTCCCAAAAACAGCACGCTCCCCTGAACAACACTCTCCCTAAAACAGCATGCTCCCCTGAACAACACGCTCCCTGAAACAGCATGCTCCCCTGATCAACACGCTCCCTAAAACAGCATGCTGCCCTGAACATCATGCTCCCTAAAACAGCATGCTTCCCTGAACAACACGCTCCCTAAAACAGCATGCTCCCCTGAACAACACGCTCCCTAAAACAGCATGCTCCCCTGATCAACACGCTCCCTAAAACAATAGGCTCCCCTGATCAACACAATCCCTAAAACAGCATGCTCCCCTGAACAACACGCTCCCTAAAACAGCATGCTCCCCTGAACAACACGCTCCCTAAAACAGCATGCTCCCCTGAACAACACGATCCCTAAAACAGCATGCTCCCCTGAACAACACGCTCCCTATAACAACAGACTCCCCTGATCAACACAATCCCTAAAACAGCATGCTCCCCTGAACAACACGCTCCCTAAAACAATAGACTCCCCTGATCAACACAATCCCTAAAACAACATGCTCCTCTGAACAACATACTCCCTAAAACAGCATGCTCCCCTGAGCAACACGCTCCCTAAAACAGCACGCTCTCCGGATCAACACGCTCCCTAAAACAACAGGCTCCCCTGATCAACACTCTCCCTAAAACAGCATGCTCCCCTGAACAACACTCTCCCTAAAACAGCATGCTCCCCTAACAACACGCTCCCTAATACAGCTTGCTCCCCTGATCTACATGCTCAATAAAACAGCACGCTCCCCTGATCAACACGCTCCCTAAACTAACAGGCAACCCGATCAACACGCTCCCTAAAACTGCATGCTCCTCAGAACAACACGCTCCCGATAACATCATGCTCCCCTGACCAACACGCTCCCTGAAACAGCACGCTCTCCGGATCAACGCGCTCCCTAAAACAGCACGTTCCCCGGATCAACACCTTCCCAAAAACAGCATGCTCCCCTTATCAACACGCCCCTGAAAACAGCATGCTCCCCTGAACAACACGCTCCCTAAATCAGCATGCTCCCCTGAACAACACGCTCCCTAAAACAGCATGCTCCCCTGAACAACACACTCCCTAAAACAGCATGCTCCCCTGATCAACACGCTCCCGAAAACAGCATGCTCCCCTGAACAGCACGCTCCCTAAAACAACAGGCTCCCCTGATCAACACACTCCCTGAAACAGCGTGCTCCCCTGAACAACACACTCCCTAAAACAGCATGCTACCCTGAACAACACACTCCCTAAAACAGCATGCTCCCTTGAACAACACACTCCCTAAAACAGCATGCTCCCCTGAACAACACACTCCCTAAAACAGCATACTCCCCGGATCAACACACTCCCTAAAACAGCATGCTCCCCTGAACAACACGCTCCCTAAAACAGCATGCTCCCCAGAACAACACGCTCCCTAAAACAGCATGCTCCCCTGATCAACACACTCCCTGAAACAGCATGCTCCCCTGAACAACACACTCCCTAAAACAGCATGCTCCCCTGAACACACTCCCTAAAACAGCATGCTCCCCTGATCAACACGCTACCTAAAACAGCATGCTCGCCTGAGCAAAACGCAACCTAAAACAGCACGCTCTCCGGATCAACACGCTCCCTAAAACAACAGGCTCTCCTGATCAACACTCTCCCTAAAACAGCATGCTCCCCTGAACAACACACTCCCTAAAACTGCATGCTCCCCGGATCAACTCGCTCCCTAAAACAGCTTGCTCCCCTTATCAACACGTCCCCGAAAACAGCATGCTCCCCTGAACAACACGCCCCCGAAAACAGCATGCTCCCCTGAACAACACGCTCCCTAAAACAGCACGCTCCCCTGATCAACACGCTCCCTAAAACAGCATGCTCCCCTGATCAACACACTCCCTAAGACAGCATGCTCCCCGGATCAACACACTCCCTAAAACAGCATGCTCCCCTGAACAACACGCTCCCTAAAACAGCATGCTCCCCTGAACAACACGCTCCCAAAAACAGCATGCTCCCCTGATCAACACACTCCCTAAAACAGCATGGACCTCTGAACAACACACTCCCTGAAACAGCATGCTCCCCTGATCAACACACTCCCTAAAACAGCATGCTCCCCTGAACAACACACTCCCTAAAACAGCATGCTCCCCTGATCAACAAGCTCCCTAAAACAGCATGCTCCCCTGATCAACACGCTCCCTAAAACAGCATGCTCCCCTGATCAACACGCTCCCTAAAACAGTATGCTCCCCTGAACAACACGCTCCTGAAAACAGCATGCTCCCCAATCAACACGCTCCCTAAAACAGCATGCTCCCCTGATCAACACACTCCCTAAAACAGCATGCTCCCCGATCAACACGCTCCCAAAAACAGCATGGTCCCCTGAACAACACACTCCCTAAAACAGCATGCTCCCCTGAACAACACGCTCCCTGAAACAGAATGCTCCCCTGAACAACACGCTCCCTAAAACAGCATGCTCCCCTGAACAACATGCTCCCTATATCAGCATGCTCCCCTGATCAACACGGTCCCTAAAACAGCATGCTCCCCTAATCAACACGCTCCCTAAAACAGCATGCTCCCCTGAACAACACACTCCCTAAAACAGCATGCTCCCCTGAACAACACGTTCCCTTCAACAGCATGCTCCCCTGAACAACACACTCCCTAAAACAGCATGCTCCCCTGAACAACACGCTCCCTAAAACAGCATGCTCCCCTGTTCAACACGTTCCCTAAAACAGCATGCTCCCCTGAACAACACGCTCGTGAAAACAGCATGCTCCCCGATCAACACGCTCCCTAAAACAGCATGCTCCCCTGATCAACACGCTCCTGAAAACAGCATGCTCCCCTGATCAACACACTCCCTAAAACAGCATGCTCCCCTGATCAACACGCTCCCTAAAACAGCATGCTCCCTTGATCAACACACTCCTTAAAACAACATGCTCCCCTGATCAACACACTCCCTAAAACAGCATGCTCCCCTGATCAACATGCTCCTGAAAACAGCATGCTCCCCGATCAACACGCTCCCTAAAACAGCATGCTCCCCTGATCAACACGCTCCCTAAAACAGCATGCTCCCCTGATCAACACGCTCCCTAAAACAGCATGCTCCCCTGAACAACACGCTCCCTAAAACAGCATGCTCCCCTGAACAACACGCTCCCTAAAACAGCATGCTCCCCTGATCAACACACTCCTTAAAACAGCATGCTCCCCTGAACAACACGCTCCCTAAAACAGCATGCTCCCCTGAACAACACACTCCCTAAAACAGCATGCTCCCCTGATCAACACACTCCCTAAAACAGCATGCTCCCCTGAACAACACGCTCCCTAAAACAGCATGCTCCCCTGAACAACACACTCCCTAAAACAGCATGGTCCCCTGATCAACACACTCCCTAAAACAGCATGTACCCCTGAACAACACACTCCCTAAAACAGCATGCTCCCCTGATCAACACACTCCCTAAAACATCATGCTCCCCTGATCAACAAGCTCCCTAAAACAGCATGCTCCCCTGATCAACAAGCTCCCTAAAACAGTATGCTCCCCTGAACAATACGCTCGCTGAAACAGCATGCTCCCCTCAGCAAAACGCAACCTAAAACAGCACGCTCTCCGGATCAACACGCTCCCTAAAACAACAGGCTCCCCTCATCAACACTCTCCCTAAAACAGCATGCTCCCCTGAACAACACACTCCCTAAAACTGCATGCTCCCCAGATCAACACGCTCCCTAAAACAGCTTGCCCCCCTTATCAACACCCCCCCGAAAACAGCATGCTCCCCTGAACAACACGCCCCCGAAAACAGCATGCTCCCCTGAACAACACGCTCCCTAAAACAGCATGCTCCCCTGATCAACTCACTCCCTAAAACAGCACGCTCCCCTGATCAACTCGCTCCCTAAAACAGGACGCTCCCCTGAACAACACGCTCCCTAAAACAGCATGCTCCCCTGAACAACACGCTCCCTAAAACAGCATGCTCCCCTGATCAACACGCTCCCTAAAACATCATCCTCCCCTGAACAACACGCTCCCTAAAACAGCATGCTCCCCTGAACATCACACTCCCTAAAACAGCATGCTCCCCTGAACAACACGCTCCCTAAAACAGCATGCTCCCCTGATCAACACACTCCCTAAAACAGCATGGACCCCTGAACAACACACTCCCTAAAACAGCATGCTCCCCTGATCAACACACTCCCTAAAACAGCATGCTCCCCTGAACAACACGCTCCCTAAAACAGCATGCTCCCCAGAACAACACGCTCCCTAAAACAGCATGCTCCCCTGATCAACACACTCCCTGAAACAGCATGCTCCCCTGAACAACACACTCCCTAAAACAGCATGCTCCCCTGAACAACACACTCCCTAAAACAGCATGCTCCCCTAAACAACACACTCCCTAAAACAGCATGCTCCCCTGATCAACACGCTCCATAAAACAGCATGCTCCCCTGATCAACACACTCCCAAAAACAGCACGCTCCCCTGAACAACACTCTCCCTAAAACAGCATGCTCCCCTGAACAACACGCTCCCTGAAACAGCATGCTCCCCTGATCAACACGCTCCCTAAAACAGCATGCTGCCCTGAACATCATGCTCCCTAAAACAGCATGCTTCCCTGAACAACACGCTCCCTAAAACAGCATGCTCCCCTAAACAACACGCTCCCTAAAACAGCATGCTCCCCTGATCAACACGCTCCCTAAAACAATAGGCTCCCCTGATCAACACAATCCCTAAAACAGCATGCTCCCCTGAACAACACGCTCCCGAAAACAGCATGCTCCCCTGAACAACACGCTCCCTAAAACAGCATGCTCCCCTGAACAACACGATCCCTAAAACAGCATGCTCCCCTGAACAACACGCTCCCTAAAACAACAGACTCCCCTGATCAACACAATCCCTAAAACAGCATGCTCCCCTGAACAACACGCTCCCTAAAACAATAGACTCCCCTGATCAACACAATCCCTAAAACAACATGCTCCTCTGAACAACATACTCCCTAAAACAGCATGCTCCCCTGAGCAACACGCTCCCTAAAACAGCACGCTCTCCGGATCAACACGCTCCCTAAAACAACAGGCTCCCCTGATCAACACTCTCCCTAAAACAGCATGCTCCCCTGAACAACACTCTCCCTAAAACAGCATGCTCCCCTAACAACACGCTCCCTAATACAGCTTGCTCCCCTGATCTACATGCTCAATAAAACAGCACGCTCCCATGATCAACACGCTCCCTAAACTAACAGGCAACCCGATCAACACGCTCCCTAAAACTGCATGCTCCTCAGAACAACACGCTCCCGATAACATCATGCTCCCCTGACCAACACGCTCCCTGAAACAGCACGCTCTCCGGATCAACGCGCTCCCTAAAACAGCACGTTCCCCGGATCAACACCTTCCCAAAAACAGCATGCTCCCCTTATCAACACGCCCCTGAAAACAGCATGCTCCCCTGAACAACACGCTCCCTAAATCAGCATGCTCCCCTGAACAACACGCTCCCTAAAACAGCATGCTCCCCTGAACAACACACTCCCTAAAACAGCATGCTCCCCTGATCAACACGCTCCCGAAAACAGCATGCTCCCCTGAACAGCACGCTCCCTAAAACAACAGGCTCCCCTGATCAACACACTCCCTGAAACAGCGTGCTCCCCTGAACAACACACTCCCTAAAACAGCATGCTACCCTGAACAACACACTCCCTAAAACAGCATGCTCCCTTGAACAACACACTCCCTAAAACAGCATGCTCCCCTGAACAACACACTCCCTAAAACAGCATACTCCCCGGATCAACACACTCCCTAAAACAGCATGCTCCCCTGAACAACACGCTCACTAAAACAGCATGCTCCCCAGAACAACACGCTCCCTAAAACAGCATGCTCCCCTGATCAACACACTCCCTGAAACAGCATGCTCCCCTGAACAACACACTCCCTAAAACAGCATGCTCCCCTGAACAACACGCTCCCTAAAACAGCATGCTCCCCTGATCAACACGCTCCCTAAAACAATAGGCTCCCCTGATCAACACAATCCCTAAAACAGCATGCTCCCCTGAACAACACGCTTCCTAAAACAGCATGCTCCCCTGAACAACACACTCCCTAAAACTGCATGCTTCCCTGAACAACACGATCCCTAAAACAGCATGCTCCCCTGAACAACACGCTCCCTAAAACAACAGACTCCCCTGATCAACACAATCCCTAAAACAGCATGCTCCCCTGAACAACACGCTCCCTAAAACAACAGACTCCCCTGATCAACACAATCCCTAAAACAACATGCTCCTCTGAACAACATACTCCCTAAAACAGCATGCTCCCCTGAGCAACACGCTCCCTAAAACAGCACGCTCTCCGGATCAACACGCTCCCTAAAACAACAGGCTCCCCTGATCAACACTCTCCCTAAAACAGCATGCTCCCCTGAACAACACTCTCCCTAAAACAGCATGCTCCCCTGAACAACACGCTCCCTAAAACAGCATGCTCCCCTGATCAACACGCTCCCTAAAACAATAGGCTCCCCTGATCAACACAATCCCTAAAACAGCATGCTCCCCTGAACAACACGCTCCCTAAAACAGCATGCTCCCCTGAACAACACACTCCCTAAAACTGCATGCTTCCCTGAACAACACGATCCCTAAAACAGCATGCTCCCCTGAACAACACGCTCCCTAAAACAACAGACTCCCCTGATCAACACAATCCCTAAAACAGCATGCTCCCCTGAACAACACGCTCCCTAATACAGCTTGCTCCCCTGATCTACATGCTCAATAAAACAGCACGCTCCCCGGATCAACACGCTCCCTAAACTAACAGGCAACCCGATCAACACGCTCCCTAAAACTGCATGCTCCTCAGAACAACACGCTCCCTAAATCAGCATGCTCCCCTGAACAACACGCTCCCTAAAACAGCATGCTCCCCTGAACAACACACTCCCTAAAACAGCATGCTCCCCTGATCAACACGCTCCCGAAAACAGCATGCTCCCCTGAACAGCACGCTCCCTAAAACAACAGGCTCCCCTGATCAACACACTCCCTGAAACAGCGTGCTCCCCTGAACAACACACTCCCTAAAACAGCATGCTACCCTGAACAACACACTCCCTAAAACAGCATGCTCCCTTGAACAACACACTCCCTAAAACAGCATGCTCCCCTGAACAACAACTCCCTAAAACAGCATACTCCCCGGATCAACACACTCCCTAAAACAGCATGCTCCCCTGAACAACACGCTCCCTAAAACAGCATGCTCCCCTGAACAACACACTCCCTAAAACAGCATGCTCCCTTGAACAACACACTCCCTACAACAGCATGCTCCCCTGAACAACACACTCCCTAAAACAGCATACTCCCCGGATCAACACACTCCCTAAAACAGCATGCTCCCCTGAACAACACGCTCCCTAAAACAGCATGCTCCCCAGAACAACACGCTCCCTAAAACAGCATGCTCCCCTGATCAACACACTCCCTGAAACAGCATGCTCCCCTGAACAACACACTCCCTAAAAAAGCATGCTCCCCTGAACAACACACTCCCTAAAACAGCATGCTCCCCTAAACAACACACTCCCTAAAACAGCATGCTCCCCTGATCAACACGCTCCATAAAACAGCATGCTCCCCTGATCAACACACTCCCAAAAACAGCACGCTCCCCTGAACAACACTCTCCCTAAAACAGCATGCTCCCCTGAACAACACGCTCCCTGAAACAGCATGCTCCCCTGATCAACACGCTCCCTAAAACAGCATGCTGCCCTGAACATCATGCTCCCTAAAACAGCATGCTTCCCTGAACAACACGCTCCCTAAAACAGCATGCTCCCCTGAACAACACGCTCCCTAAAACAGCATGCTCCCCTGATCAACACGCTCCCTAAAACAATAGGCTCCCCTGATCAACACAATCCCTAAAACAGCATGCTCCCCTGAACAACACGCTCCCTAAAACAGCATGCTCCCCTGAACAACACGCTCCCTAAAACAGCATGCTCCCCTGAACAACACGATCCCTAAAACAGCATGCTCCCCTGAACAACACGCTCCCTAAAACAACAGACTCCCCTGATCAACACAATCCCGAAAACAGCATGCTCCCCTGAACAACACGCTCCCTAAAACAATAGACTCCCCTGATCAACACAATCCCTAAAACAACATGCTCCTCTCAACAACATACTCCCTAAAACAGCATGCTCCCCTGAACAACACACTCCCTAAAACAGCATACTCCCCGGATCAACACACTCCCTAAAACAGCATGCTCCCCTGAACAACACGCTCCCTAAAACAGCATGCTCCCCTGAACAACACACTCCCTAAAACAGCATGCTCCCTTGAACAACACACTCCCTACAACAGCATGCTCCCCTGAACAACACACTCCCTAAAACAGCATACTCCCCGGATCAACACACTCCCTAAAACAGCATGCTCCCCTGAACAACACGCTCCCTAAAACAGCATGCTCCCCAGAACAACACGCTCCCTAAAACAGCATGCTCCCCTGATCAACACACTCCCTGAAACAGCATGCTCCCCTGAACAACACACTCCCTAAAACAGCATGCTCCCCTGAACAACACACTCCCTAAAACAGCATGCTCCCCTAAACAACACACTCCCTAAAACAGCATGCTCCCCTGATCAACACGCTCCATAAAACAGCATGCTCCCCTGATCAACACACTCCCAAAAACAGCACGCTCCCCTGAACAACACTCTCCCTAAAACAGCATGCTCCCCTGAACAACACGCTCCCTGAAACAGCATGCTCCCCTGATCAACACGCTCCCTAAAACAGCATGCTGCCCTGAACATCATGCTCCCTAAAACAGCATGCTTCCCTGAACAACACGCTCCCTAAAACAGCATGCTCCCCTGAACAACACGCTCCCTAAAACAGCATGCTCCCCTGATCAACACGCTCCCTAAAACAATAGGCTCCCCTGATCAACACAATCCCTAAAACAGCATGCTCCCCTGAACAACACGCTCCCTAAAACAGCATGCTCCCCTGAACAACACGCTCCCTAAAACAGCATGCTCCCCTGAACAACACGATCCCTAAAACAGCATGCTCCCCTGAACAACACGCTCCCTAAAACAACAGACTCCCCTGATCAACACAATCCCTAAAACAGCATGCTCCCCTGAACAACACGCTCCCTAAAACAATAGACTCCCCTGATCAACACAATCCCTAAAACAACATGCTCCTCTGAACAACATACTCCCTAAAACAGCATGCTCCCCTGAGCAACACGCTCCCTAAAACAGCACGCTCTCCGGATCAACACGCTCCCTAAAACAACAGGCTCCCCTGATCAACACTCTCCCTAAAACAGCATGCTCCCCTGAACAACACTCTCCCTAAAACAGCATGCTCCCCTAACAACACGCTCCCTAATACAGCTTGCTCCCCTGATCTACATGCTCAATAAAACAGCACGCTCCCCTGATCAACACGCTCCCTAAACTAACAGGCAACCCGATCAACACGCTCCCTAAAACTGCATGCTCCTCAGAACAACACGCTCCCGATAACATCATGCTCCCCTGACCAACACGCTCCCTGAAACAGCACGCTCTCCGGATCAACGCGCTCCCTAAAACAGCACGTTCCCCGGATCAACACCTTCCCAAAAACAGCATGCTCCCCTTATCAACACGCCCCTGAAAACAGCATGCTCCCCTGAACAACACGCTCCCTAAATCAGCATGCTCCCCTGAACAACACGCTCCCTAAAACAGCATGCTCCCCTGAACAACACACTCCCTAAAACAGCATGCTCCCCTGATCAACACGCTCCCGAAAACAGCATGCTCCCCTGAACAGCACGCTCCCTAAAACAACAGGCTCCCCTGATCAACACACTCCCTGAAACAGCGTGCTCCCCTGAACAACACACTCCCTAAAACAGCATGCTACCCTGAACAACACACTCCCTAAAACAGCATGCTCCCTTGAACAACACACTCCCTAAAACAGCATGCTCCCCTGAACAACACATTCCCTAAAACAGCATACTCCCCGGATCAACACACTCCCTAAAACAGCATGCTCCCCTGAACAACACGCTCCCTAAAACAGCATGCTCCCCAGAACAACACGCTCCCTAAAACAGCATGCTCCCCTGATCAACACACTCCCTGAAACAGCATGCTCCCCTGAACAACACACTCCCTAAAACAGCATGCTCCCCTGAACACACTCCCTAAAACAGCATGCTCCCCTGATCAACACGCTACCTAAAACAGCATGCTCGCCTGAGCAAAACGCAACCTAAAACAGCACGCTCTCCGGATCAACACGCTCCCTAAAACAACAGGCTCTCCTGATCAACACTCTCCCTAAAACAGCATGCTCCCCTGAACAACACACTCCCTAAAACTGCATGCTCCCCGGATCAACTCGCTCCCTAAAACAGCTTGCTCCCCTTATCAACACGTCCCCGAAAACAGCATGCTCCCCTGAACAACACGCCCCCGAAAACAGCATGCTCCCCTGAACAACACGCTCCCTAAAACAGCACGCTCCCCTGATCAACACGCTCCCTAAAACAGCATGCTCCCCTGATCAACACACTCCCTAAGACAGCATGCTCCCCGGATCAACACACTCCCTAAAACAGCATGCTCCCCTGAACAACACGCTCCCTAAAACAGCATGCTCCCCTGAACAACACGCTCCCAAAAACAGCATGCTCCCCTGATCAACACACTCCCTAAAACAGCATGGACCTCTGAACAACACACTCCCTGAAACAGCATGCTCCCCTGATCAACACACTCCCTAAAACAGCATGCTCCCCTGAACAACACACTCCCTAAAACAGCATGCTCCCCTGATCAACAAGCTCCCTAAAACAGCATGCTCCCCTGATCAACACGCTCCCTAAAACAGCATGCTCCCCTGATCAACACGCTCCCTAAAACAGTATGCTCCCCTGAACAACACGCTCCTGAAAACAGCATGCTCCCCAATCAACACGCTCCCTAAAACAGCATGCTCCCCTGATCAACACACTCCCTAAAACAGCATGCTCCCCGATCAACACGCTCCCAAAAACAGCATGGTCCCCTGAACAACACACTCCCTAAAACAGCATGCTCCCCTGAACAACACGCTCCCTGAAACAGAATGCTCCCCTGAACAACACGCTCCCTAAAACAGCATGCTCCCCTGAACAACATGCTCCCTATATCAGCATGCTCCCCTGATCAACACGGTCCCTAAAACAGCATGCTCCCCTAATCAACACGCTCCCTAAAACAGCATGCTCCCCTGAACAACACACTCCCTAAAACAGCATGCTCCCCTGAACAACACGTTCCCTTCAACAGCATGCTCCCCTGAACAACACACTCCCTAAAACAGCATGCTCCCCTGAACAACACGCTCCCTAAAACAGCATGCTCCCCTGTTCAACACGTTCCCTAAAACAGCATGCTCCCCTGAACAACACGCTCGTGAAAACAGCATGCTCCCCGATCAACACGCTCCCTAAAACAGCATGCTCCCCTGATCAACACGCTCCTGAAAACAGCATGCTCCCCTGATCAACACACTCCCTAAAACAGCATGCTCCCCTGATCAACACGCTCCCTAAAACAGCATGCTCCCTTGATCAACACACTCCTTAAAACAACATGCTCCCCTGATCAACACACTCCCTAAAACAGCATGCTCCCCTGATCAACATGCTCCTGAAAACAGCATGCTCCCCGATCAACACGCTCCCTAAAACAGCATGCTCCCCTGATCAACACGCTCCCTAAAACAGCATGCTCCCCTGATCAACACGCTCCCTAAAACAGCATGCTCCCCTGAACAACACGCTCCCTAAAACAGCATGCTCCCCTGAACAACACGCTCCCTAAAACAGCATGCTCCCCTGATCAACACACTCCTTAAAACAGCATGCTCCCCTGAACAACACGCTCCCTAAAACAGCATGCTCCCCTGAACAACACACTCCCTAAAACAGCATGCTCCCCTGATCAACACACTCCCTAAAACAGCATGCTCCCCTGAACAACACGCTCCCTAAAACAGCATGCTCCCCTGAACAACACACTCCCTAAAACAGCATGGTCCCCTGATCAACACACTCCCTAAAACAGCATGTACCCCTGAACAACACACTCCCTAAAACAGCATGCTCCCCTGATCAACACACTCCCTAAAACATCATGCTCCCCTGATCAACAAGCTCCCTAAAACAGCATGCTCCCCTGATCAACAAGCTCCCTAAAACAGTATGCTCCCCTGAACAATACGCTCGCTGAAACAGCATGCTCCCCTGAGCAAAACGCAACCTAAAACAGCACGCTCTCCGGATCAACACGCTCCCTAAAACAACAGGCTCCCCTCATCAACACTCTCCCTAAAACAGCATGCTCCCCTGAACAACACACTCCCTAAAACTGCATGCTCCCCTGATCAACACGCTCCCTAAAACAGCTTGCCCCCCTTATCAACCCCCCCCCGAAAACAGCATGCTCCCCTGAACAACACGCCCCCGAAAACAGCATGCTCCCCTGAACAACACGCTCCCTAAAACAGCATGCTCCCCTGATCAACTCACTCCCTAAAACAGCACGCTCCCCTGATCAACACGCTCCCTAAAACAGCACGCTGTCCGGATCAACACGCTCCCTGAAACAACAGGCTGCCCTGATCAACTCGCTCCCTAAAACAGGACGCTCCCCTGAACAACACGCTCCCTAAAACAGCATGCTCCCCTGAACAACACGCTCCCTAAAACAGCATGCTCCCCTGATCAACACGCTCCCTAAAACATCATCCTCCCCTGAACAACACGGTCCCTAAAACAGCATGCTCCCCTGAACAACACACTCCCTAAAACAGCATGCTCCCCTGAACAACACGCTCCCTAAAACAGCATGCTCCCCTGATCAACACACTCCCTAAAACAGCATGGACCCCTGAACAACACACTCCTGAAACAGCATGCTCCCCTGATCAACACACTCCCTAAAACAGCATGCTCCCCTGAACAACACACTCCCTAAAACATCATGCTCCCCTGATCAACACGCTCCCTAAAACAACAGGCTCCCCTGATCAACAAGCTCCCTAAAACAGCATGCTCCCCTGAACAACACACTCCCTAAAACTGCATGCTCCCCGGATCAACACGCTCCCTAAAACAGATTGCTCCCCTTATCAACACACTCCCTGAAACAGCGTGCTCCCCTGAACAACACGCTCCCTAAAACAGCACGCTCCCCTGATCAACACGCTCCCTAAAACAGCATGCTCCCCTGAACAACACGCTCGCTAAAACAGCATGCTCCCCGGATCAACACACTCCCTAAAACAGCATGCTCCCCTGAACAACACACTCCCTAAGACAGCATGCTCCCCGGATCAACACACTCCCTAAAACAGCATGCTCCCCTGAACAACACGCTCCCTAAAACAGCATGCTCCCCTGAACAACACGCTCCCAAAAACAGCATGCTCCCCTGATCAACACACTCCCTAAAACAGCATGCTCCCCTGAACAACACGCTCGCTAAAACAGCATGCTCCCCTGATCAACACACTCCCTAAAACAGCATGCTCCCCTGAACAACACACTCCCTAAGACAGCATGCTCCCCGGATCAACACACTCCCTAAAACAGCATGCTCCCCTGAACAACACACTCCCTAAAACAGCATGCTCCCCTGATCAACAAGCTCCCTAAAACAGCATGCTCCCCTGATCAACACGCTCCCTAAAACAGCATGCTCCCCTGATCAACACGCTCCCTAAAACAGTATGCTCCCCTGAACAACACGCTCCTGAAAACAGCATGCTCCCCAATCAACACGCTCCCTAAAACAGCATGCTCCCCTGATTAACACACTCCCTAAAACAGCATGCTCCCCTGAACAACACACTCCCTAAAACAGCATGCTCCCCTGAACAACACGCTCCCTAAAACAGCATGCTCCCCTGTTCAACACGTTCCCTTCAACAGCATGCTCCCCTGAACAACACACTCCCTAAAACAGCATGCTCCCCTGAACAACACGCTCCCTAAAACAGCATGCTCCCCTGTTCAACACGTTCCCTAAAACAGCATGCTCCCCTGAACAACACGCTCGTGAAAACAGCATGCTCCCCGATCAACACGCTCCCTAAAACAGCATGCTCCCCTGATCAACACGCTCCTGAAAACAGCATGCTCCCCTGATCAACACACTCCCTAAAACAGCATGCTCCCCTGATCAACACGCTCCCTAAAACAGCATGCTCCCTTGATCAACACACTCCTTAAAACAGCATGCTCCCCTGATCAACACACTCCCTAAAACAGCATGCTCCCCTGATCAACACGCTCCTGAAAACAGCATGCTCCCCGATCAACACGCTCCCTAAAACAGCATGCTCCCCTGATCAACACGCTCCCTAAAACAGCATGCGCCCCTGATCAACACGCTCCCTAAAACAGCATGCTCCCCTGAACAACACGCTCCCTAAAACAGCATGCTCCCCTGAACAACACGCTCCCTAAAACAGCGTGCTCCCCTGAACAACATGCTCACTATAACAGCATGCTCCCCTGATCAACACGCTCCTGAAAACAGCATGCTCCCCGATCAACACGCTCCCTAAAACAGCATGCTCCCCTGATCAACACGCTCCTGAAAACAGCATGCTCCCCTGATCAACACACTCCCTAAAACAGCATGCTCCCCTGATCAACACGCTCCCTAAAACAGCATGCTCCCCTGAACAACACACTCCCTAAAACAGCATGCTCCCCTGAACAACACACTCCCTAAAACAGCATGCTCCCCTGATCAACACACTCCCTAAAACAGCATGCTCCCCTGAACAACACACTCCCTAAAACAGCATGCTCCCCTGATCAACACACTCCCTAAAACAGCATGCTCCCCTGATCAACACACTCCCTAAAACAGCATGCTCCCCTGATCAACACGCTCCCTAAAACAGCATGCTCCCCTGAACAACACGCTCCCTAAAACAGCTTGCTCCCCTGAACAACACGCTCCCTAAAACAGCATGCTCCCCTGATCAACACGTTCCCTAAAACAGCATGCTCCCCTGATCAACACGTTCCCTAAAACAGCACGCACCCCTGAACAACACGCTCCCTAAAACAGCATGCTCCCCTGATCAACACGTTCCCTAAAACAGCACGCACCCCTGATCAACACGTTCCCTAAAACAGCACGCACCCCTGAACAACACGCTCCCTAAAACAGCATGCTCCCCTGAACAACACGCTCCCTAAAACAGCTTGCTCCCCTGATCAACACACTCCCTAAAACAGCTTGCTCCCCTGATCAACACGCTCCCTAAAACAGCTTGCTCCCCTGATCAACACACTCCCTAAAACAGCATGCTCCCCTGATCAACACATTCCCTAAAACAGCATGCTCCCCTGATCAACACGCTCCCTAAAACAGCATGCTCCCCTGAACAACACGCTCCCTAAAACAGCTTGCTCCCCTGAACAACACGCTCCCTAAAACAGCATGCTCCCCTGATCAACACGTTCCCTAAAACAGCATGCTCCCCTGATCAACACGCTCCCTAACACAGCTTGCTCCCCTGATCAACACGCTCCCTAAAACAGCTTGCTCCCCTGATCAACACACTCCCTAAAACAGCATGCTCCCCTGATCAACACACTCCCTAAAACAGCATGCTCCCCTGATCAACACGCTCCCTAAAACAGCATGCTCCCCTGAACAACACGCTCCCTAAAACAGCTTGCTCCCCTGAACAACACGCTCCCTAAAACAGCATGCTCCCCTGATCAACACGTTCCCTAAAACAGCACGCACCCCTGAACAACACGCTCCCTAAAACAGCATGCTCCCCTGATCAACACGTTCCCTAAAACAGCACGCACCCCTGATCAACACGTTCCCTAAAACAGCACGCACCCCTGAACAACACGCTCCCTAAAACAGCATGCTCCCCTGAACAACACGCTCCCTAAAACAGCTTGCTCCCCTGAACAACACGCTCCCTAAAACAGCATGCTCCCCTGATCAACACGTTCCCTAAAACAGCATGCTCCCCTGATCAACACGTTCCCTAAAACAGCACGCACCCCTGAACAACACGCTCCCTAAAACAGCATGCTCCCCTGAACAACACGCTCCCTAAAACAGCATGCTCCCCTGATCAACACGTTCCCTAAAACAGCACGCACCCCTGAACAACACGCTCCCTAAAACAGCATGCTCCCCTGATCAACACGTTCCCTAAAACAGCATGCTCCCCTGATCAACACGTTCCCTAAAACAGCACGCACCCCTGATCAACACGTTCCCTAAAACAGCACGCACCCCTGAACAACACGAGCATCAGGACCATCCTGTCTTCTGGAGCGTGTTGAACAGAGGAGCATGCTGTTTCAGGGAGCGTGTTGTTCAGGGGAGCATGCTGTTTCAGGGAACGTGTTGATCAGGGGAGCATGCTGTTTTAGGGAGCGTGTTGTTCAGGGGAGCAAGCTGTTTTAGGGAGCGTGTTGATCAGGGGAGCATGCTGTTTTAGGGAGTGTGTTGATCAGAGGAGCATGCTGTTTCAGGGAGCGTGTTGTTCAGGGGAGCATGCTGTTTTAGGGAGCGTGTTGTTCAGGGGAGCATGCTGTTTCAGGGAGCGTGTTGTTCAGGGGAGCATGCTGTTTTAGGGAGCATGTTGTTCAGGGGAGCATGCTGTTTTAGGGAGCATGTTGTTCAGGGGAGCATGCTGTTTTTGGGAGCATGTTGTTCAGGGGAGCATGCTGTCTTAGGGAGTGTGTTGTTCAGGGGAGCGTCCTGTTTTAGGGAGCGGGTTGATCAGGGGAGCATGGTGTTTTAGGGAATGTGTTGTTCAGGGGAGCATGCTGTTTTAGGGAGCATGTTGTTCAGGGGAGCATGCTGTTTTAGGGAGTGTGTTGTTCAGGGGAGCATGCTGTTTCAGGGAGCGTGTTGTTCAGGGGAGCATGCTGTTTTCGGGAACGTGTTGAACAGGGGAGCATGCTGTTTTAGGGAGCGTGTTGTTCAGGGCAGCATGCTGCTTTAGGGAGCGTGTTGATCAGGGGAGCATGCTGTTTTAGGGAGCGTGTTGTTCAGGAGAGCATGCTGTTTTAGGGAGTGTGTTGTTCAGGGGAGCATGCTGTTTTAGGGAGCGTGTTGTTCAGGGAAGCATGCTGTTTTAGGGAGCGTGTTGTTGAGGGGAGCATGCTGTCTTAGGGAGTGTGTTGTTCAGGGGAGCATGCTGTTTCAGGGAGCGTGTTGTTCAGGGGAGCGTGCTGTTTTAGGGAGTGTGTTGTTCAGGGGAGCATGCTGTTTTAGGGAGCATATTGATCAGGGGATCGTCCTGTTTTAGGGAACGTGTTGAACAGGTGAGCATGGTGTTCCAGGGGGCGTGTTGATCAGGGGAGCATGCTGTTTTCGGGAGCGTGTTGATCAGGGGAGCATGCTGTTTCAGGGAGCGTTTTGTTCAGGGGAGCGTCCTGTTTTAGGGACCCTGTTGATCAGGGGAGCATGATGTTTTAGGGAGCGTGTTGACCAGGGGAGCATGCTGTTTCAGGGAGCGTGTTGTTCAGGGGAGCATGCCGTTTCAGGGAGCGTGATGATCAGGGGAGCATGCTGTTTTAGGGAGGGTGTTGACCAGGGGAGCATGCAGTTTTAGGGAGCGTGTTGTTCAGGGGAGCATCCTGTTTTAGGGAGCGTGTTGTTCAGGGGAGCATGCAGTTTTAAGGAGCATGTTGTTCAGGGGAGCGTCCTGTTTTAGGGAGCGTGTTGTTCAGGGGAGCATTCTGTTTTAGGGAGCGTGTTGACCAGGGGAGCATGCTGTTTCAGGGAGCGTGTTGTTCAGGGGAGCATGCTGTTTTAGGAAGAGTGTTGTTCAGGGGAGCGTCCTGTTTTAGGGAGCGTGTTGTTCAGGGGAGCATGCTGTTTTAGGGAGCATATTGATCAGGGGAGCGTCCTGTTTTAGGGAAAGTGTTGAACAGGGGAGCATGGTGTTTCAGGGGGCGTGTTGTTCAGGGCAGCATGCTGTTTTAGGGAATGTGTTGATCAGGGGAGCATGCTGTTTTATGAAGCGTGTTGATCAGGGGAGCATGCTGTTTTAGGGAGCGTGTTGACCAGGGGAGCATGCTGTTTCAGGGAGCGTGTTTTTCAGGGGAGCATCTGTTTTAGGGAGAGTGTTGTTCAGGGGAGCATGCCGTTTCAGGGAGCATATTGTTCAGGTGAGCATGCTGTTTTAGGAAGCGTGTTGATCAGGGGAGCATCCTGTTTTAGGGACCCTGTTGATCAGGGGAGCATGCTGTTTCAGAGAGTGTGTTGTTCAGGGGAGCATGCAGTTTCAGGGAGCGTGTTGTTCAGGGGAGCATGCTAATTTAGGGAGCGTGTTGATCAGGGGAGCATGCTGTTTTAGGGAGTGTTTTGTTCAGGGCAGCATGCTGGTTTAGGGAGCGTGTTGTTCAGGGGGGCATTCTGTTTTAGGGAGCGTGTTGTTCCGGGGGGCATTCTGTTTTAGGGAGCATGTTGTTCAGGGAAGCATGCTGTTTTAGGGAGCGTGTTGTTCCGGGGGGCATTCTGTTTTAGGGAGCGTGTTGTTCAGGGGAGCATGCTGTTTTAGGAAGCGTGTTGATCGGGGGAGCATGCTGTTTTAGGGAGCGTGTTGTTCCGGGGGGCATTCTGTTTTAGGGAGCGTGTTGTTCAGGGGAGCATGCTGTTTTAGGGAGCGTGTTGTTCAGGGGAGCATGCTGTTTTAGGCAGTGTGTTGTTCAGGGGAGCATGCTGTTTGATGAAGCGTGTTGATCAGGGGAGCATGCTGTTTCAGGGAGCGTGTTGTTCAGGGGAGCATGCTGTTTTAGGGAGTGTGTTGTTCAGGGGAGTATGCTGTTTCAGGGAGCGTCTTGTTCAGGGGAGCATGCTGTTTCAGGGAGTGTGTTGTTCAGGGGAGCATGCTGTTTTAGGGAGAGTGTTGTTCAGGGGAGCATGCTGTTTTAGGGAGCGTGTTGTTCAGGGGAGCATGCTGTTTCAGGGAGCGTGTTGTTCAGGGGAGCATGCAGTTTCAGGGAGCGTGTTGTTCAGGGGAGCATGCTGTTTTAGGGAGTGTGTTGATCAGGGGAGCATGCTGTTTAAGGGAGTGTTTTGTTCAGGGGAGCATGCTGTTTTAGGGAGTGTTTTGTTCAGGGCAGCATGCTGGATTAGGGAGCGTGTTGTTCAGGGGAGCATGCTGTTTTAGGGAGTGTTTTGTTCAGAGGAGCGTCCTATTTTAGGGACCCTGTTGATCAGGGGAGCATGCTGTTTTAGGGAGCGTTTTGTTCAAGGGAGCGTCCTGTTTTCGGAACCCTGTTGATCAGGGGAGCATGCTGTTTTAGGGAGCGTTTTGTTCAGGGGAGCGTCCTGTTTTAGGGACCCTGTTGATCAGGGGAGCATGCTGTTTCAGGGAGCGTCTTGTTCAGGGGAGCATACTGTTTTAGGGAGCGTGTTGATCAGGGGAGCATGTAGTTTTAGGGAGCGTGTTGTTCAGGGGAGCATGCTGTTTTAGGGAGCGTGTTGTTCCGGGGGGCATGCTGTTTTAGGGAGCGTGTTGTTCAGGGGAGCATGCTGTTTCAGGGCGCATGTTGTTCAGGGGAGCATGCTGTTTTAGGGAGCGCGTTGATGAGGGGACCATGCTGTGTTAGGGAGCGTGTTGTTCAGGGGAGCATGCTGTTTTCGGGAGAGTGTTGTTCAGGTGAGCATGCTGTATTTGGGAGCGTGTTGATCAGGGGAGCATGCTGTTTTAGGGAGCATGTTGTTCAGGGGAGCATGCTGTTTTAGGGAACGTGTTGATCAGGGGAGCATGCTGTTTTAGGGAGCATGTTGATCAGGGGAGCATGCTGTTTTAGGGAGCGTGTTGTTCAGGGGAGCATGCTGTTTTAGGGAGCGTGTTGATCGGGGAGCATGCTGTTTTAGGGAGCGTGTTGAACAGGGGAGCATGCTGTTTTCGGGAGCGTGTTGTTCAGGGAAGCATGCTGTTTTAGGGAGCGTGTTGTTCCGGGGGGCATTCTGTTTTAGGGAGCGTGTTGTTCAGGGGAGCATGCTGTTTTAGGGAGCGTGTTGTTCAGGGGAGCATGCTGTTTTAGGGAGTGTGTTGTTCAGGGGAGCATGCTGTTTGATGAAGCGTGTTGATCAGGGGAGCATTCTGTTTTAGGGAGCGTGTTGTTCAGGGGAGCATGCTGTTTTAGGGAGCGTGTTGTTCAGGGGAGCATGCTGTTTTAGGGAGTGTGTTGTTCAGGGGAGCATGCTGTTTGATGAAGCGTGTTGATCAGGGGAGCATGCTGTTTCAGGGAGCGTGTTGTTCAGGGGAGCAAGCTGTTTTAGGGAGTGTGTTGTTCAGGGGAGTATGCTGTTTCAGGGAGCGTGTTGTTCAGGGGAGCATGCTGTTTCAGGGAGTGTGTTGTTCAGGGGAGCATGCTGTTTTAGGGAGAGTGTTGTTCAGGGGAGCATGCTGTTTTAGGGAGCGTGTTGTTCAGGGGAGCATGCTGTTTCAGGGAGCGTGTTGTTCAGGGGAGCATGCTGTTTTAGGGAGTGTGTTGATCAGGGGAGCATGCTGTTTAAGGGAGTGTTTTGTTCAGGGGAGCATGCTGTTTTAGGGAGTGTTTTGTTCAGGGCAGCATGCTGGTTTAGGGAGCGTGTTGTTCAGGGGAGCATGCTGTTTTAGGGAGCGTGTTGTTCAGGGGAGCATGCTGTTTTAGGGAGTGTTTTGTTCGGGGGAGCGTCCTATTTTAGGGACCATGTTAATCAGGGGAGCATGCTGTTTTAGGGAGCGTTTTGTTCAAGGGAGCGTCCTGTTTTCGGAACCCTGTTGATCAGGGGAGCATGCTGTTTTAGGGAGCGTTTTGTTCAGGGGAGCGTCCTGTTTTAGGGAGCGTGTTGATCAGGGGAGCATGTAGTTTTAGGGAGCGTGTTGTTCAGGGGAGCATGCTGTTTTAGGGAGCGTGTTGTTCCGGGGGGCATGCTGTTTTAGGGAGCGTGTTGTTCAGGGGAGCATGCTGTTTCAGGGCGCATGTTGTTCAGGGGAGCATGCTGTTTTAGGGAGCGCGTTGATGAGGGGACCATGCTGTGTTAGGGAGCGTGTTGTTCAGGGGAGCATGCTGTTTTCGGGAGAGTGTTGTTCAGGTGAGCATGCTGTATTTGAGAGCGTGTTGTTCAGGGGAGCATGCTGTTTTAGGGAGCGTGTTGTTCAGGGGAGCATGCTGTTTTAGGGAGCGTGTTGTTCAGGGGAGCATGCTGTTTTAGGGAGTGTGTTGTTCAGGGGAGCATGCTGTTTGATGAAGCGTGTTGATCAGGGGAGCATGCTGTTTCAGGGAGCGTGTTGTTCAGGGGAGCATGCTGTTTGAGGGAGTGTGTTGCTCAGGGGAGTATGCTGTTTCAGGGAGCGTGTTGTTCAGGGGAGCATGCTGTTTCAGGGAGTGAGTAGTTCAGGGGAGCATGCTGTTTTAGGGAGAGTGTTGTTCAGGGGAGCATGCTGTTTTAGGGAGCGTGTTGATCAGGGGAGCATGCTGTTTTAGGGAGCGTGTTGTTCTGGGGAGCATGTTGTTTCAGGGAGCGTGTTGTTTAGGGGAGCATGCAGTTTCAGGGAGCGTGTTGTTCAGGGGAGCATGCAGTTTCAGGGAGTGTGTTGATCAGGGGAGCATGCTGTTTAAGGGAGTGTTTTGTTCAGGGGAGCATGCTGTTTTTGGGAGTGTTTTGTTCAGGGCAGCATGCTGGTTTAGGGAGCGTGTTGTTCAGGTGAGCATGCTGTTTTAGGGAGCGTGTTGTTCAGGGGAGCATGCAGTTTTAGGGAGTGTTTTGTTCAGGGGAGCGTCCTGTTTTCGGAACCCTGTTCATCAGGGGAGCATGCTGTTTCAGGGAGCGTTTTGTTCAGGGGAGCATCCTGTTTTAGGGACCCTGTTGATCAGGGGAGCATGCTGTTTCAGGGAGCGTCTTGTTCAGGGGAGCATACTGTTTTAGGGAGCGTGTTGATCAGGGGAGCATGTAGTTTTAGGGAGCGTGTTGTTCATGGAGCATGCTGTTTCAGGGAGTGTGTTGTTCAGGGGAGCATGCTGTTTTAGGGAGAGTGTTGTTCAGGGGAGCATGCTGTTTTAGGGAGCGTGTTGATCAGGGGAGCATGCTGTTTTAGGGAGCGTGTTTTTCAGGGGAGCATGCTGTTTCAGGGAGCGTGTTGTTCAGGGGAGCATGCAGTTTCAGGGAGCGTGTTGTTCAGGGGAGCATGCTATTTTAGTGAGCGTGTTGATCAGGGGAGCATGCTGTTTTAGGGAGTGTTTTGTTCAGGGGAGCATGCTGTTTTAGGGAGTGTGTTGTTCAGGGGAGCATGCTGTTTGATGAAGCGTGTTGATCAGGGGAGCATGCTGTTTCAGGGAGCGTGTTGTTCAGGGGAGCATGCTGTTTTAGGGAGTGTGTTGTTCAGGGGAGTATGCTGTTTCAGGGAGCGTCTTGTTCAGGGGAGCATGCAGTTTCAGGGAGTGTGTTGTTCAGGGGAGCATGCTGTTTTAGGGAGAGTGTTGTTCAGGGGAGCATGCTGTTTTAGGGAGCGTGTTGTTCAGGGGAGCATGCTGTTTCAGGGAGCGTGTTGTTCAGGGGAGCATGCTGTTTTAGGGAGTGTGTTGATCAGGGGAGCATGCTGTTTAAGTGAGCGTGTTGTTCAGGGGAGCATGCTGTTTTAGGGAGTGTTTTGTTCAGGGCAGCATGCTGGTTTAGGGAGCGTGTTGTTCAGGGGAGCATGCTGTTTTAGGGAGCGTGTTGTTCAGGGGAGCATGCAGTTTTAGGGAGTGTTTTGTTCAGGGGAGCGTCCTATTTTAGGGACCCTGTTGATCAGGGGAGCATGTTGTTTTAGGGAGCGTTTTGTTCAAGGGAGCGTCCTGTTTTCGGAACCCTGTTGATCAGGGGAGCATGCTGTTTTAGGGAGCGTTTTGTTCAGGGGAGCGTCCTGTTTTAGGGACCCTGTTGATCAGGGGAGCATGCTGTTTCAGGGAGCATCTTGTTCAGGGGAGCATACTGTTTTAGGGAGCGTGTTGATCAGGGGAGCATGTAGTTTTAGGGAGCGTGTTGTTCAGGGGAGCATGCTGTTTTAGGGAGCGTGTTGTTCCGGGGGGCTTGCTGTTTTAGGGAGCGTCTTGTTCAGGGGAGCATGCTGTTTCAGGGCGCATGTTGTTCAGGGGAGCATGCTGTTTTAGGGAGCGCGTTGATGAGGGGACCATGCTGTGTTGGGGAGCGTGTTGTTCAGGGGAGCAACGTGTTTTAGGAAGCGTGTTGTTCAGGGGAGCATGCTGTTTTAGGGAGTGTGTTGTTCAGGGGAGCATGCTGTTTTAGGGAGCGTGTTGTTCAGGGGAGCATGCTGTTTTAGGGAGTGTGTTGTTCAGGGGAGCATGCTGTTTTAGGTAGCATTTTGTTCAGGGGAGCATGCTGTTTCAGGGAGCATGTTGTTCAGGGGAGCATGCTGTTTTAGGGAGCGCGTTGATGAGGGGAGCATGCTGTGTTAGGGAGCGTGTTGTTCAGGGGAGCATGCTGTTTTAGGGAGAGTGTTGTTCAGGGGAGCATGCTGTTTTAGGGAGCGTGTTGATCAGGGGAGCATGCTGTTTTAGGGAGCGTGTTGTTCAGGGGAGCATGCTGTTTTAGGGAACGTGTTGATCAGGGGAGCATGCTGTTTTAGGGACAATGTTGATCAGGGGAGCATGCTGTTTTAGGGAGCGTGTTGTTCAGGGGAGCATGCTGTTTTAGGGAGCGTGTTGTTCAGGGGAGCATCCTGTTTTAGGGAGCGTTTTGTTCAGGGGAGCGTCCTGTTTTAGGGACCGTGTTAATCAGGGGAGCATGCTGTTTTAGGGAGCGTGTTGTTCAGGGGAGCATGCTGTTTCAGGGAGCGTGTTGTTCAGGGGAGCATACTGTTTTAGGGAGCGTGTTGTTCAGGGTAGCATGCAGTTTTAGGGAGCGTTTTGTTCAGGGGAGCGTTCTGTTTTAGGGACCCTGTTGATCAAGGGAGCATGCTGTCTTAGGGAGTGTGTTGTTCAGGGGAGCATGCTGTTTTAGGGAGCATGTTGATCAGTGGAGCGTCCTGTTTTCGGAAACGTGTTGAACAGGGGAGCATGGTGTTTTAGGGAATGTGTTGTTCAGGGGAGCATGCTGTTTTAGGGAGCATGTTGATCAGGGGAGCGTCCTGTTTTAGGGACCCTGTTGATCAGGGGAGCATGCTGTTTAAGGGAGCGTGTTGTTCAGGGGAGCATGCTGTTTCAGAGAGCGTGTTTTTCAGGGGAGAATGCTGCATTAGAAAGAGTGTTGTTCAGGGGAGCATCCTGTTATAGGGAGCGTTTTGTTCAGGGGAGCGACCTGTTTTTGGGACCCTGTTGATCAAGGGAGCATGCTGTTTTAGGGAGCGTGTTGTTCAGGGGTGCGTCCTGTTTTAGGGACCCTTTTGATCAGGTGAGCATGCTGTTTCAGGGAGCGCGTTGTTCAGGGGAGCATACTGTTTAATGGAGCGTGTCGTTCAGGGGAGCATGCTGTTTCAGGGAGTGTGTTGTTCAGGGGAGCATACTGTTTTAGGGAGCGTGTTGTTCAGGGGAGCATACTGATTAGGGAGCGTGTTGTTCAGGGGAGCATACTGTTTAGGGAGCGTGTTGTTCAGGGGAGCATACTGTTTAGGGAGCGTGTTGTTCATGGGAGCATACTGTTTAGGGAGTGTGTTGTTCAGGGGAGCATGCTGTTTTAGGGAGCGTGTTGTTCAGGGGAGCATGCTGTTTTAGGGAGCGTGTTGTTCAGGGGAGCATGCTGTTTTAGGGAGCGTGTTGTTCAGGGGAGCATGCTGTTTTAGGGAGTGTGTTGTTCAGGGGAGCATGCTGTTTGATGAAGCGTGTTGATCAGGGGAGCATGCTGTTTCAGGGAGCGTGTTGTTCAGGGGAGCATGCTGTTTGAGGGAGTGTGTTGTTCAGGGGAGTATGCTGTTTCAGGGAGCGTGTTGTTCAGGGGAGCATGCTGTATTTGGGAGCGTGTTGTTCAGGGGAGCATGCTGTTTT
Organism: Chiloscyllium plagiosum; assembly: GCF_037043375.1. Classification (NCBI taxonomy): domain Eukaryota; kingdom Metazoa; phylum Chordata; class Chondrichthyes; order Orectolobiformes; family Hemiscylliidae; genus Chiloscyllium; species Chiloscyllium plagiosum. The sequence continues at coordinate 11,056,456 of NW_028270176.1, forward strand.
AGGGAGCGTGTTGTTCAGGGGAGCATGCTGTTTTAGGGAGCGTGTTGTTCAGGGGAGCATGCTGTTTTAGGGAGTGTGTTGTTCAGGGGAGCATGCTGTTTGATGAAGCGTGTTGATCAGGGGAGCATGCTGTTTCAGGGAGCGTGTTGTTCAGGGGAGCATGCTGTTTGAGGGAGTGTGTTGCTCAGGGGAGTATGCTGTTTCAGGGAGCGTGTTGTTCAGGGGAGCATGCTGTTTCAGGGAGTGTGTAGTTCAGGGGAGCATGCTGTTTTAGGGAGAGTGTTGTTCAGGGGAGCATGCTGTTTTCGGGAGCGTGTTGATCAGGGGAGCATGCTGTTTTAGGGAGCGTGTTGTTCTGGGGAGCATGTTGTTTCAGGGAGCGTGTTGTTTAGGGGAGCATGCAGTTTCATGGAGCGTGTTGTTCAGGGGAGCATGCAGTTTCAGGGAGTGTGTTGATCAGGGGAGCATGCTGTTTAAGGGAGTGTTTTGTTCAGGGGAGCATGCTGTTTTAGGGAGTGTTTTGTTCAGGGCAGCATGCTGGTTTAGGGAGCGTGTTGTTCAGGTGAGCATGCTGTTTTAGGGAGCGTGTTGTTCAGGGGAGCATGCAGTTTTAGGGAGTGTTTTGTTCAGGGGAGCGTCCTGTTTTCGGAACCCTGTTCATCAGGGGAGCATGCTGTTTCAGGGAGCGTTTTGTTCAGGGGAGCATCCTGTTTTAGGGACCCTGTTGATCAGGGGAGCATGCTGTTTCAGGGAGCGTCTTGTTCAGGGGAGCATACTGTTTTAGGGAGCGTGTTGATCAGGGGAGCATGTAGTTTTAGGGAGCGTGTTGTTCATGGAGCATGCTGTTTCAGGGAGTGTGTTGTTCAGGGGAGCATGCTGTTTTAGGGAGAGTGTTGTTCAGGGGAGCATGCTGTTTTAGGGAGCGTGTTGATCAGGGGAGCATGCTGTTTTAGGGAGCGTGTTTTTCAGGGGAGCATGCTGTTTCAGGGAGCGTGTTGTTCAGGGGAGCATGCAGTTTCAGGGAGCGTGTTGTTCAGGGGAGCATGCTATTTTAGGGAGCGTGTTGATCAGGGGAGCATGCTGTTTTCGGGAGTATTTTGTTCAGGGCATTATGCTGGTTTAGGGAGCGTGTTGTTCAGGGGAGCATGCTGTTTCAGGGAGCGTCTTGTTCCGGGGGGCATTCTGTTTTAGGGAGCGTGTTGTTCAGGGGGGCATTCTGTTTTAGGGAGCGTGTTGTTCCGGGGGGCATTCTGTTTTAGGGAGCGTGTTGTTCAGGGAAGCATGCTGTTTTAGGGAGCGTGTTGTTCCGGGGGGCATTCTGTTTTAGGGAGCGTGTTGTTCAGGGGAGCATGCTGTTTTAGGGAGCGTGTTGTTCAGGGGAGCATGCTGTTTTAGGGAGTGTGTTGTTCAGGGGAGCATGCTGTTTGATGAAGCGTGTTGATCAGGGGAGCATGCTGTTTCAGGGAGCGTGTTGTTCAGGGGAGCATGCTGTTTTAGGGAGTGTGTTGTTCAGGGGAGTATGCTGTTTCAGGGAGCGTGTTGTTCAGGGGAGCATGCTGTTTCAGGGAGTGTGTTGTTCAGGGGAGCATGCTGTTTTAGGGAGAGTGTTGTTCAGGGGAGCATGCTGTTTTAGGGAGCGTGTTGTTCAGGGGAGCATGCTGTTTCAGGGAGCGTGTTGTTCAGGGGAGCATGCTGTTTTAGGGAGTGTGTTGATCAGGGGAGCATGCTGTTTAAGGGAGTGTTTTGTTCAGGGGAGCATGCTGTTTTAGGGAGTGTTTTGTTCAGGGCAGCATGCTGGTTTAGGGAGCGTGTTGTTCAGGGGAGCATGCTGTTTTAGGGAGCGTGTTGTTCAGGGGAGCATGCAGTTTTAGGGAGTGTTTTGTTCGGGGGAGCGTCCTATTTTAGGGACCCTGTTAATCAGGGGAGCATGCTGTTTTAGGGAGCGTTTTGTTCAAGGGAGCGTCCTGTTTTCGGAACCCTGTTGATCAGGGGAGCATGCTGTTTTAGGGAGCGTTTTGTTCAGGGGAGCGTCCTGTTTTAGGGACCCTGTTGATCAGGGGAGCATGCTGTTTCAGGGAGCGTCTTGTTCAGGGGAGCATACTGTTTTAGGGAGCGTGTTGATCAGGGGAGCATGTAGTTTTAGGGAGCGTGTTGTTCAGGGGAGCATGCTGTTTTAGGGAGCGTGTTGTTCCGGGGGGCATGCTGTTTTAGGGAGCGTGTTGTTCAGGGGAGCATGCTGTTTCAGGGCGCATGTTGTTCAGGGGAGCATGCTGTTTTAGGGAGCGCGTTGATGAGGGGACCATGCTGTGTTAGGGAGCGTGTTGTTCAGGGGAGCATGCTGTTTTCGGGAGAGTGTTGTTCAGGTGAGCATGCTGTATTTGGGAGCGTGTTGATCAGGGGAGCATGCTGTTTTAGGGAGCATGTTGTTCAGGGGAGCATGCTGTTTTAGGGAACGTGTTGATCAGGGGAGCATGCTGTTTTAGGGAGCATGTTGATCAGGGGAGCATGCTGTTTTAGGGAGCGTGTTGTTCAGGGGAGCATGCTGTTTTAGGGAGCGAGTTGATCGGGGAGCATGCTGTTTTAGGGAGCGTGTTGAACAGGGGAGCATGCTGTTTTCGGGAGCGTGTTGTTCAGGGAAGCATGCTGTTTTAGGGAGCGTGTTGTTCCGGGGGGCATTCTGTTTTAGGGAGCGTGTTGTTCAGGGGAGCATGCTGTTTTAGGGAGCGTGTTGTTCAGGGGAGCATGCTGTTTTAGGGAGTGTGTTGTTCAGGGGAGCATGCTGTTTGATGAAGCGTGTTGATCAGGGGAGCATTCTGTTTTAGGGAGCGTGTTGTTCAGGGGAACATGCTGTTTTAGGGAGCGTGTTGTTCAGGGGAGCATGCTGTTTTAGGGAGTGTGTTGTTCAGGGGAGCATGCTGTTTGATGAAGCGTGTTGATCAGGGGAGCATGCTGTTTCAGGGAGCGTGTTGTTCAGGGGAGCAAGCTGTTTTAGGGAGTGTGTTGTTCAGGGGAGTATGCTGTTTCAGGGAGCGTGTTGTTCAGGGGAGCATGCTGTTTCAGGGAGTGTGTTGTTCAGGGGAGCATGCTGTTTTAGGGAGAGTGTTGTTCAGGGGAGCATGCTGTTTTAGGGAGCGTGTTGTTCAGGGGAGCATGCTGTTTCAGGGAGCGTGTTGTTCAGGGGAGCATGCTGTTTTAGGGAGTGTGTTGATCAGGGGAGCATGCTGTTTAAGGGAGTGTTTTGTTCAGGGGAGCATGCTGTTTTAGGGAGTGTTTTGTTCAGGGCAGCATGCTGGTTTAGGGAGCGTGTTGTTCAGGGGAGCATGCTGTTTTAGGGAGCGTGTTGTTCAGGGGAGCATGCTGTTTTAGGGAGTGTTTTGTTCGGGGGAGCGTCCTATTTGAGGGACCATGTTAATCAGGGGAGCATGCTGTTTTAGGGAGCGTTTTGTTCAAGGGAGCGTCCTGTTTTCGGAACCCTGTTGATCAGGGGAGCATGCTGTTTTAGGGAGCGTTTTGTTCAGGGGAGCGTCCTGTTTTAGGGAGCGTGTTGATCAGGGGAGCATGTAGTTTTAGGGAGCGTGTTGTTCAGGGGAGCATGCTGTTTTAGGGAGCGTGTTGTTCCGGGGGGCATGCTGTTTTAGGGAGCGTGTTGTTCAGGGGAGCATGCTGTTTCAGGGCGCATGTTGTTCAGGGGAGCATGCTGTTTTAGGGAGCGCGTTGATGAGGGGACCATGCTGTGTTAGGGAGCGTGTTGTTCAGGGGAGCATGCTGTTTTCGGGAGAGTGTTGTTCAGGTGAGCATGCTGTATTTGGGAGCGTGTTGTTCAGGGGAGCATGCTGTTTTAGGGAGCGTGTTGTTCAGGGGAGCATGCTGTTTTAGGGAGCGTGTTGTTCAGGGGAGCATGCTGTTTTAGGGAGTGTGTTGTTCAGGGGAGCATGCTGTTTGATGAAGCGTGTTGATCAGGGGAGCATGCTGTTTCAGGGAGCGTGTTGTTCAGGGGAGCATGCTGTTTGAGGGAGTGTGTTGCTCAGGGGAGTATGCTGATTCAGGGAGCGTGTTGTTCAGGGGAGCATGCTGTTTCAGGGAGTGAGTAGTTCAGGGGAGCATGCTGTTTTAGGGAGAGTGTTGTTCAGGGGAGCATGCTGTTTTAGGGAGCGTGTTGATCAGGGGAGCATGCTGTTTTAGGGAGCGTGTTGTTCTGGGGAGCATGTTGTTTCAGGGAGCGTGTTGTTTAGGGGAGCATGCAGTTTCAGGGAGCGTGTTGTTCAGGGGAGCATGCAGTTTCAGGGAGTGTGTTGATCAGGGGAGCATGCTGTTTAAGGGAGTGTTTTGTTCAGGGGAGCATGCTGTTTTTGGGAGTGTTTTGTTCAGGGCAGCATGCTGGTTTAGGGAGCGTGTTGTTCAGGTGAGCATGCTGTTTTAGGGAGCGTGTTGTTCAGGGGAGCATGCAGTTTTAGGGAGTGTTTTGTTCAGGGGAGCGTCCTGTTTTCGGAACCCTGTTCATCAGGGGAGCATGCTGTTTCAGGGAGCGTTTTGTTCAGGGGAGCATCCTGTTTTAGGGACCCTGTTGATCAGGGGAGCATGCTGTTTCAGGGAGCGTCTTGTTCAGGGGAGCATACTGTTTTAGGGAGCGTGTTGATCAGGGGAGCATGTAGTTTTAGGGAGCGTGTTGTTCATGGAGCATGCTGTTTCAGGGAGTGTGTTGTTCAGGGGAGCATGCTGTTTTAGGGAGAGTGTTGTTCAGGGGAGCATGCTGTTTTAGGGAGCGTGTTGATCAGGGGAGCATGCTGTTTTAGGGAGCGTGTTTTTCAGGGGAGCATGCTGTTTCAGGGAGCGTGTTGTTCAGGGGAGCATGCAGTTTCAGGGAGCGTGTTGTTCAGGGGAGCATGCTATTTTAGTGAGCGTGTTGATCAGGGGAGCATGCTGTTTTAGGGAGTGTTTTGTTCAGGGGAGCATGCTGTTTTAGGGAGTGTGTTGTTCAGGGGAGCATGCTGTTTGATGAAGCGTGTTGATCAGGGGAGCATGCTGTTTCAGGGAGCGTGTTGTTCAGGGGAGGATGCTGTTTTAGGGAGTGTGTTGTTCAGGGGAGTATGCTGTTTCAGGGAGCGTCTTGTTCAGGGGAGCATGCTGTTTCAGGGAGTGTGTTGTTCAGGGGAGCATGCTGTTTTAGGGAGAGTGTTGTTCAGGGGAGCATGCTGTTTTAGGGAGCGTGTTGTTCAGGGGAGCATGCTGTTTCAGGGAGCGTGTTGTTCAGGGGAGCATGCTGTTTTAGGGAGTGTGTTGATCAGGGGAGCATGCTGTTTAAGGGAGCGTGTTGTTCAGGGGAGCATGCTGTTTTAGGGAGTGTTTTGTTCAGGGCAGCATGCTGGTTTAGGGAGCGTGTTGTTCAGGGGAGCATGCTGTTTTAGGGAGCGTGTTGTTCAGGGGAGCATGCAGTTTTAGGGAGTGTTTTGTTCAGGGGAGCGTCCTATTTTAGGGACCCTGTTGATCAGGGGAGCATGTTGTTTTAGGGAGCGTTTTGTTCAAGGGAGCGTCCTGTTTTCGGAACCCTGTTGATCAGGGGAGCATGCTGTTTTAGGGAGCGTTTTGTTCAGGGGAGCGTCCTGTTTTAGGGACCCTGTTGATCAGGGGAGCATGCTGTTTCAGGGAGCATCTTGTTCAGGGGAGCATACTGTTTTAGGGAGCGTGTTGATCAGGGGAGCATGTAGTTTTAGGGAGCGTGTTGTTCAGGGGAGCATGCTGTTTTAGGGAGCGTGTTGTTCCGGGGGGCATGCTGTTTTAGGGAGCGTCTTGTTCAGGGGAGCATGCTGTTTCAGGGCGCATGTTGTTCAGGGGAGCATGCTGTTTTGGGAGCGCGTTGATGAGGGGACCATGCTGTGTTAGGGAGCGTGTTGTTCAGGGGAGCATGCTGTTTTCGGGAGAGTGTTGTTCAGGGGAGCATGCTGTTTTAGGGAGCGTGTTGATCAGGGGAGCATGCTGTTTTAGGGAGCATGTTGTTCAGGGGAGCATGCTGTTTTAGGGAACGTGTTGATCAGGGGAGCATGCTGTTTTAGGGAGCATGTTGATCAGGGGAGCATGCTGTTTTAGGGAGCGTGTTGTTCAGGGGAGCATGCTGTTTTAGGGAGCGTGTTGATCGGGGAGCATGCTGTTTTAGGGAGCGTGTTGAACAGGGGAGCATGCTGTTTTCGGGAGCGTTTTGTCAAGACAAGCATGCTGTTTTTGGGAGCGTGTTGATCAGGGGAGCATGCTGTTTTAGGGAGCTTGTTGTTTAGGGGAGCATGTTGTTTTAGGGAGTGTGTTGTTCAGGGGAGCATGCTGTTTTAGGTAGCATTTTGTTCAGGGGAGCATGCTGTTTCAGGGAGCATGTTGTTCAGGGGAGCATGCTGTTTTAGGGAGCGCGTTGATGAGGGGAGCATGCTGTGTTAGGGAGTGTGTTGTTCAGGGGAGCATGCTGTTTTAGGGAGAGTGTTGTTCAGGGGTGCATGCTGTTTTAGGGAGCGTGTTGATCAGGGGAGCATGCTGTTTTAGGGAGCGTGTTGTTCAGGGGAGCATGCTGTTTTAGGGAACGTGTTGATCAGGGGAGCATGCTGTTTTAGGGAGCATGTTGATCAGGGGAGCATGCTGTTTTAGGGAGCGTGTTGTTCAGGGGAGCATGCTGTTTTAGGGAGCGTGTTGATCGGGGAGCATGCTGGTTTAGGGAGCGTGTTGAACAGGGGAGCATGCAGTTTTCGGGAGCGTTTTGTTCAGACAAGCATGCTGTTTTAGGGAGCGTGTTGTTCAGGGCAGCATTCTGTTTCAGGGAGAGTGTTGTTCAGGGGAGCATGCTGTTTTAGGGAGCGTGCTGTTTTAGGGAGTGTGTTGTTCAGGGGAGCATGCTGTTTTAGGGACCATGTTGATCAGGGGAGCGTCCTGTTTTAGGGAACGTGTTGAACAGGGGAGCATGGTGTTTTAGGGGGCGTGTTGATCAGGGGAGCATGCTGTTTTAGGGAGCGTGTTGTTCAGGGGAGCATGCTGTTTCAGGGAGCGTGTTGTTCAGGGGAGCATACTGTTTTAGGGAGCGTGTTGTTCAGGGTAGCATGCAGTTTTAGGGAGCGTTTTGTTCAGGGGAGCGTTCTGTTTTAGGGACCCTGTTGATCAAGGGAGCATGCTGTCTTAGGGAGTGTGTTGTTCAGGGGAGCATGCTGTTTTAGGGAAGGTGTTGTTCAGGGGAGCATGCTGTTTTAGGGAGCATGTTGATCAGGGGAGCGTCCTGTTTTAGGGACCCTGTTGATCAGGGGAGCATGCTGTTTAAGGGAGCGTGTTGTTCAGGGGAGCATGCTGTTTCAGAGAGCGTGTTTTTCAGGGGAGAATGCTGTATTAGAAAGAGTGTTGTTCAGGGGAGCATCCTGTTTTAGGGAGCGTTTTGTTCAGGGGAGCGACCTGTTTTTGGGACCCTGTTGATCAAGGGAGCATGCTGTTTTAGGGAGCGTGTTGTTCAGGGGTGCGTCCTGTTTTAGGGACCCTTTTGATCAGGTGAGCATGCTGTTTCAGGGAGCGCGTTGTTCAGGGGAGCATACTGTTTAATGGAGTGTGTCGTTCAGGGGAGCATGCTGTTTCAGGGAGTGTGTTGTTCAGGGGAGCATACTGTTTTAGGGAGCGTGTTGTTCAGGGGAGCATACTGTTTAGGGAGCGTGTTGTTCAGGGGAGCATACTGTTTAGGGAGCGTGTTGTTCAGGGGAGCATACTGTTTAGGGAGCGTGTTGATCAGGGGAGCATGCTGTTTTAGGGAGCGTGTTGTTCAGGGGAGCATGCTGTTTTAGGGAGCATGTTGATCAGGGGAGCATGCTGTTTTAGGGAGAGTGTTGTTCAGGGGAGCATGCTGTTTTAGGGAGCGTGTTGTTCAGGGGAGCATGCTGTTTCAGGGAGCGTGTTGTTCAGGGGAGCATGCTGTTTTAGGGAGTGTGTTGATCAGGGGAGCATGCTGTTTAAGGGAGCGTGTTGTTCAGGGGAGCATGCTGTTTTAGGGAGTGTTTTGTTCAGGGCAGCATGCTGGTTTAGGGAGCGTGTTGTTCAGGGGAGCATGCTGTTTTAGGGAGCGTGTTGTTCAGGGGAGCATGCAGTTTTAGGGAGTGTTTTGTTCAGGGGAGCGTCCTATTTTAGGGACCCTGTTGATCAGGGGAGCATGTTGTTTTAGGGAGCGTTTTGTTCAAGGGAGCGTCCTGTTTTCGGAACCCTGTTGATCAGGGGAGCATGCTGTTTTAGGGAGCGTTTTGTTCAGGGGAGCGTCCTGTTTTAGGGACCCTGTTGATCAGGGGAGCATGCTGTTTCAGGGAGCATCTTGTTCAGGGGAGCATACTGTTTTAGGGAGCGTGTTGATCAGGGGAGCATGTAGTTTTAGGGAGCGTGTTGTTCAGGGGAGCATGCTGTTTTAGGGAGCGTGTTGTTCCGGGGGGCATGCTGTTTTAGGGAGCGTCTTGTTCAGGGGAGCATGCTGTTTCAGGGCGCATGTTGTTCAGGGGAGCATGCTGTTTTAGGGAGCGCGTTGATGAGGGGACCATGCTGTGTTAGGGAGCGTGTTGTTCAGGGGAGCATGCTGTTTTCGGGAGAGTGTTGTTCAGGGGAGCATGCTGTTTTAGGGAGCGTGTTGATCAGGGGAGCATGCTGTTTTAGGGAGCATGTTGTTCAGGGGAGCATGCTGTTTTAGGGAACGTGTTGATCAGGGGAGCATGCTGTTTTAGGGAGCATGTTGATCAGGGGAGCATGCTGTTTTAGGGAGCGTGTTGTTCAGGGGAGCATGCTGTTTTAGGGAGCGTGTTGATCGGGGAGCATGCTGTTTTAGGGAGCGTGTTGAACAGGGGAGCATGCTGTTTTCGGGAGCGTTTTGTCAAGACAAGCATGCTGTTTTTGGGAGCGTGTTGATCAGGGGAGCATGCTGTTTTAGGGAGCTTGTTGTTTAGGGGAGCATGTTGTTTTAGGGAGTGTGTTGTTCAGGGGAGCATGCTGTTTTAGGTAGCATTTTGTTCAGGGGAGCATGCTGTTTCAGGGAGCATGTTGTTCAGGGGAGCATGCTGTTTTAGGGAGCGCGTTGATGAGGGGAGCATGCTGTGTTAGGGAGTGTGTTGTTCAGGGGAGCATGCTGTTTTAGGGAGAGTGTTGTTCAGGGGTGCATGCTGTTTTAGGGAGCGTGTTGATCAGGGGAGCATGCTGTTTTAGGGAGCGTGTTGTTCAGGGGAGCATGCTGTTTTAGGGAACGTGTTGATCAGGGGAGCATGCTGTTTTAGGGAGCATGTTGATCAGGGGAGCATGCTGTTTTAGGGAGCGTGTTGTTCAGGGGAGCATGCTGTTTTAGGGAGCGTGTTGATCGGGGAGCATGCTGGTTTAGGGAGCGTGTTGAACAGGGGAGCATGCAGTTTTCGGGAGCGTTTTGTTCAGACAAGCATGCTGTTTTAGGGAGCGTGTTGTTCAGGGCAGCATTCTGTTTCAGGGAGAGTGTTGTTCAGGGGAGCATGCTGTTTTAGGGAGCGTGCTGTTTTAGGGAGTGTGTTGTTCAGGGGAGCATGCTGTTTTAGGGACCATGTTGATCAGGGGAGCGTCCTGTTTTAGGGAACGTGTTGAACAGGGGAGCATGGTGTTTTAGGGGGCGTGTTGATCAGGGGAGCATGCTGTTTTAGGGAGCGTGTTGTTCAGGGGAGCATGCTGTTTCAGGGAGCGTGTTGTTCAGGGGAGCATACTGTTTTAGGGAGCGTGTTGTTCAGGGTAGCATGCAGTTTTAGGGAGCGTTTTGTTCAGGGGAGCGTTCTGTTTTAGGGACCCTGTTGATCAAGGGAGCATGCTGTCTTAGGGAGTGTGTTGTTCAGGGGAGCATGCTGTTTTAGGGAAGGTGTTGTTCAGGGGAGCATGCTGTTTTAGGGAGCATGTTGATCAGGGGAGCGTCCTGTTTTAGGGACCCTGTTGATCAGGGGAGCATGCTGTTTAAGGGAGCGTGTTGTTCAGGGGAGCATGCTGTTTCAGAGAGCGTGTTTTTCAGGGGAGAATGCTGTATTAGAAAGAGTGTTGTTCAGGGGAGCATCCTGTTTTAGGGAGCGTTTTGTTCAGGGGAGCGACCTGTTTTTGGGACCCTGTTGATCAAGGGAGCATGCTGTTTTAGGGAGCGTGTTGTTCAGGGGTGCGTCCTGTTTTAGGGACCCTTTTGATCAGGTGAGCATGCTGTTTCAGGGAGCGCGTTGTTCAGGGGAGCATACTGTTTAATGGAGTGTGTCGTTCAGGGGAGCATGCTGTTTCAGGGAGTGTGTTGTTCAGGGGAGCATACTGTTTTAGGGAGCGTGTTGTTCAGGGGAGCATACTGTTTAGGGAGCGTGTTGTTCAGGGGAGCATACTGTTTAGGGAGCGTGTTGTTCAGGGGAGCATACTGTTTAGGGAGCGTGTTGATCAGGGGAGCATGCTGTTTTAGGGAGCGTGTTGTTCAGGGGAGCATGCTGTTTTAGGGAGCATGTTGATCAGGGGAGCATGCTGTTTTAGGGAGCGTGTTGTTCAGGGGGGCATGCTGTTTTAGGGAGCGTGTTGATCGGGGAGCATGCTGTTTTAGGGAGCGTGTTGAACAGGGGAGCATGCAGTTTTCGGGAGCGTTTTGTTCAGACAAGCATGCTGTTTTTGGGAGCGTGTTGATCAGGGGAGCATGCTGTTTTTGGGAGTGTGTTGATCAGGGGTGCATGCTGTTTTAGGGAGCGTGTTGTTCAGGGGAGCATGCTGTATTTGGGAGCGTGTTGATCAGGGGAGCATGCTGTTTTAGGGAGCGTGTTGTTCAGGGGAGCATGCTGTTTTAGGGAGCGTGTTGTTCAGGGCAGCATTCTGTTTCAGGGAGCGTGTTGTTCAGGGGAGCATGCTGTTTTAGGGAGCGTGCTGTTTTAGGGAGTGTGTTGTTGAGGGGAGCATGCTGTTTTAGGGAGCATGTTGATCAGGGGAGCGTCCTGTTTTAGGGAACATGTTGAACAGGGGAGCATGGTGTTTTAGGGGGCGTGTTGATCAGGGGAGCATGTTGTTTTAGGGAAAGTGTTGTTCAGGGGAGCATGCTGTTTTAGGGAGCATGTTGATCAGGGGAGCATGCTGTTTTAGGGCGCGTGTTGTTCAGGGGAGCTTGCTGTTTCAGGGAGTGTGTTGTTCAGGGGAGCGTACTGTTTAGGGAGCGTGTTGTTCAGGGGAGCATGCTGTTATAGGGAACGTGTTGATCAGGGGAACATGCTGTTTTAGGGAGCATGTTGATCAGGGGAGCATGCTGTTTTAGGGAGCGTGTTGTTCAGGGGAGCATGCTGTTTTAGGGAGCGTGTTGATCGGGGAGCATGCTGTTTTAGGGAGCGTGTTGAACAGGGGAGCATGCTGTTTTCGGGAGCGTTTTGTTCAGACAAGCATGCTGTTTTTGGGAGCGTGTTGATCAGGGGAGCATGCTGTTTTAGGGAGCGTGTTGTTTAGGGGACCATGTTGTTTTAGGGAGTGTGTTGTTCAGGGGAGCATGCTGTTTTAGGGAGCGCGTTGATGAGGGGAGCATGCTGTGTTAGGGAGTGTGTTGTTCAGGGGAGCATGCTGTTTTAGGGAGAGTGTTGTTCAGGGGAGCATGCTGTTTTAGGGAGTGTGTTGATCAGGGGAGCATGCTGTTTTAGGGAGCGTGTTGTTCAGGGGAGCATGCTGTTTTAGGGAACGTGTTGATCAGGGGAGCATGCTGTTTTAGGGAGCATGTTGATCAGGGGAGCATGCTGTTTTAGGGAGCGTGTTGTTCAGGGGAGCATGCTGTTTTAGGGAGCGTGTTGATCGGGGAGCATGCTGTTTTAGGGAGCGTGTTGAACAGGGGAGCATGCAGTTTTCGGGAGCGTTTTGTTCAGACAAGCATGCTGTTTTTGGGAGCGTGTTGATCAGGGGAGCATGCTGTTTTAGGGAGCGTGTTGTTCAGGGGAGCATGCTGTTTTTGGGAGCGTGTTGATCGGGGTGCATGCTGTTTTAGGGAGCGTGTTGAACAGGGGAGCTTGCTGTTTTCGGGAGCGTTTTGTTCAGACAAGCATGCTGTTTTTGGGAGCATGTTGATCAGGGGAGCATGCTGTTTTTGGGAGCGTGTTAATCAGGGGAGCATGCTGTTTTAGGGAGCGTGTTGTTCAGGGGAGCATGCTGTATTTGGGAGCGTGTTGTTCAGGGGAGCATGCTGTTTTAGGGAGCGTGTTGATCAGGGGAGCATGCTGTTTTAGGGAGCGTGGTGTTCAGGAGAGCATGCTGTTTTAGGGAGCGTGTTGTTCAGGGGAGCATGCTGTTTCAGGGAGCGTGTTGTTCAGGGAGCATGCTGTTTCAGGGAGTGTGTTGTTCAGGGGAGCATGCTGTCTTAGGGAGTGTGTTGTTCAGGGGAGCATGCTGTTTTAGGGAGCATGTTGATCAGGGGAACGTCCTGTTTTAGGGAACGTGTTGAACAGGGGAGCATGGTGTTTTAGGGGGCGTGTTGATCAGGGGAGCATGTTGTTTTAGGGAATGTGTTGTTCAGGGGAGCATGCTGTTTTAGGGAGCATGTTGATCAGGGGAGCGTCCTGTTTTAGGGAAAGTGTTGATCAGGGGAGCATGCTGTTTTAGGGAGCGTGTTGTTCAGGGGAGCATGCTGTTTTAGGGAGCGTGTTGATCGGGGAGCATGCTGTTTTAGGGAGCGTGTTGAACAGAGGAGCATGCAGTTTTCGGGAGCGTTTTGTTCAGACAAGCATGCTGTTTTTGGGAGCGTGTTGTTCAGGGGAGCATGCTGTTTTTGGGAGCGTGTTGATCGGGGTGCATGCTGTTTTAGGGAGCGTGTTGAACAGGGGAGCTTGCTGTTTTCGGGAGCGTTTTGTTCAGACAAGCATGCTGTTTTTGGGAGCATGTTGATCAGGGGAGCATGCTGTTTTTGGGAGCGTGCTAATCAGGGGAGCATGCTGTTTTAGGGAGCGTGTTGTTCAGGGGAGCATGCTGTATTTGGGAGCGTGTTGATCAGGGGAGCATGCTGTTTTAGGGAGCGTGTTGTTCAGGAGAGCATGCTGTTTTAGGGAGCGTGTTGTTCAGGGGAGCATGCTGTTTCAGGGAGCGTGTTGTTCAGGGAGCATGCTGTTTCAGGGAGTGTGTTGTTCAGGGGAGCATGCTGTCTTAGGGAGTGTGTTGTTCAGGGGAGCATGCTGTTTTAGGGAGCATGTTGATCAGGGGAGCGTCCTGTTTTAGGGAACGTGTTGAACAGGGGAGCATGGTGTTTTAGGGGGCGTGTTGATCAGGGGAGCATGTTGTTTTAGGGAATGTGTTGTTCAGGGGAGCATGCTGTTTTAGGGAGCATGTTGATCAGGGGAGCGTCCTGTTTTAGGGAAAGTGTTGATCAGGGGAGAATGCTGTCTTAGGAAGCGTGTTGTTCAGGGGAGCATGCTGTTTTAGGGAGCGTGTTGATCAGGAGAGTGTCCTGTTTTAGGGAACGTGATGATCAGGGGAGCACGCTGTTTCAGGGAGCGTGTTGCTCAGGGGAGCATGCTGTTTTAGGGAGCATGTTGTTCAGGGACGCATGCTGTGTTAGGGAGCGTGTTGTTCAGGGGAGCATGCTGTTTTAGGAAGCGTGTTGTTCAGGGACGCATGCTGTTTTAGGGAGTGTGTTGATCAGGGGAGCATGCTGTTTTAGGGAGCGTGTTGATCGGGGGAGCATGCTGTTTTAGGGACCGTGTTGATCAGGGGAGCATGCTGTTTTAGGGAGCGTGTTGTTCAGGGGAGCATGCTGTTTTAGGGAGCGTGCTGTTCAGGGGAGCATGTAGTTTTAGGAACCGTGTTGTTCAGGGGAGCATGCTGTTTCAGGGAGCGTGTTGTTCAGGGGAGCATACTGTTTAGGAAGCGGGTTGTTCAGGGGAGCATACTATTTAGGGAGCGTGTTGTTCAGGGAAGCATGCTGTTTTAGGGAGTGTGTTGTTCAGGGGAGCATGCTGTTTTAGGGAGCGTGTTGTTCAGGAGAGCATGCTGTTTTAGGGAGCGTGTTGATCCGGAGAGCGTGCTGTTTTATGGAGCGTGTTGTTCAGGGGAGCATGCTGTATTAGGGAGTGTGTTGTTCAGGGGAGCATGCTGTTTGATGAAGCGTGTTGTTCAGGGGAGCATGCTGTTTTAGGGAGTGTGTTGTTCAGGGGAGCATACTATTTAGGGAGCGTGTTGTTCAGGGGAGCATGCTGTTTTAGGGAGTGTGTTGTTCAGGGGAGCATGCTGTTTTAGGGACCGTGTTGTTCAGGGGAGCACGCTGTTTTAGGGAAAATGTTGTTCAGGGGAGCATGCTGTTTTAGGGAGTGTGTTGTTCAGGGGAGCAGACTATTTAGGGAGCGTGTTGTTCAGGGGAGCATGCTGTTTCAGGGAGTGTGTTGTTCAAGGGGAGCATGCTGTTTTAGGGAGCCTGTTGATCAGGAGAGTGTCCTGTTTTAGGGAACGTGATGATCAGGGGAGCATGCTGTTTCAGGGAGCGTGCTGCTCAGGGGAGCATGCTGTTTTAGGGAGCATGTTGTTCAGGGACGCATGCTGTGTTAGGGAGCGTGTTGATCAGGGGAGCATGCTGTTTTAGGGAGCGTGTTGATCGGGGGACCATGCTGTTTTAGGGACCGTGTTGATCAGGGGAGCATGCTGTTTTAGGGAGCGTGTTGTTCAGGGGAGCCTGCTGTTTTAGGGAGCGTGCTGTTCAGGGGAGCATGTAGTTTTAGGAACCGTGTTGTTCAGGGGAGCATGCTGTTTCAGGGAGCGTGTTGTTCAGGGGAGCATACTGTTTAGGAAGCGGGTTGTTCAGGGGAGCATACTATTTAGGGAGCGTGTTGTTCAGGGGAGCATGCTGTTTTAGGGAGCGTGTTGTTCAGGAGAGCATGCTGTTTTAGGGAGCGTGTTGATCCGGAGAGCGTGCTGTTTTAGGGAGCGTGTTGTTCAGGGGAGCATGCTGTATTAGGGAGTGTGTTGTTCAGGGGAGCATGCTGTTTTATGGAGCGTGTTGTTCAGGGGAGAATGCTGTTTCAGGGAGCGTGTTGTTCAGGGGAGCATGCTGTTTTAGGGAGCTTGTTGTTCAGGGGAGCATGCTGTTTTAGGGAGCGTGTTGTTCAGGGGAGCATGCTGTTTTAGGGAGTGTGTAGTTCAGGGGAGCATACTATTTAGGGAGCGTGTTGTTCAGGGGAGCATGCTGTTTTAGGGAGAGTGTTGTTCAGGGGAGCATGCTGTTTTCGGGAGCTTGTTGTTCAGGGGAGCATGCTGTTTTAGGGAGTGTGATGTTCAGGGGAGCATGCTGATTTAGGGAGTGTGTTGTTCAGGGCAGCATGCTGTTTTAGGGACCGTGTTGTTCAGGGGAGCATGCTGTGTTAGGGAGCAGGATGATCAGGGGAGCATGCTGTTTTCGGGAGCGTGTTGTTCGGGGAGCATGCTGTTTTCGGGAGCGTGTTGATCAGGGGAGCATGCTGTTTTAGGGAGTGTGTTGTTCAGGGGAGCATGCTGTTTTAGGGAGCGTGTTGTTCAGGGGCGCATGCTGTTTTCGGAAGCGTGTTGTTCAGGGGAGCATGCTGTTTTAGGGAGAGTGTTGATCGGGGAGTATGCTGTTTGAGGGAGCGTGTTGATCAGGGGAGCATGCTGTTTTAGGGAGCGTGTTGTTCAGGGGAGCATGCTGTTTTAGGGAGCGTGTTGTTCAGGGGAGCATGCTGTTTTAGGGAGTGTGTTGTTCAGGGGAGCATGCTGTTTTAGGTAGCATTTTGTTCAGCGGAGAATGCTGTTTCAGGGAGCATGTTGTTCAGGGGAGCATGCAGTTTTAGGGAGCGCGTTGATCAGGGGAGCATGCTGTGTTAGGGAGCGTGTTGTTCAGGGGAGCATGCTGTTTTAGGGAACGTGTTGATCAGGGGAGCATGCTGTTTTAGGGAGCATGTTGATCAGGGGAGCATGCTGTTTTAGGGAGCGTGTTGTTCAGGGGAGCATGCTGTTTTAGGGAGCGTGTTGATCGGGGAGCATGCTGTCTTAGGGAGTGTGTTGTTCAGGGGAGCATGCTGTTTTAGGGAGCATGTTGATCAGGGGAGCGTCCTGTTTTAGGGAACGTGTTGAACAGGGGAGCATGGTGTTTTAGGGGGCGTGTTGATCAGGGGAGCATGTTGTTTTAGGGAATGTGTTGTTCAGGGGAGCATGCTGTTTTAGGGAGCATGTTGATCAGGGGAGCGTCCTGTTTTAGGGAAAGTGTTGATCAGGGGAGAATGCTGTCTTAGGAAGCGTGTTGTTCAGGATGCATGCTGTTTTAGGGAGCGTGTTGATCAGGAGAGTGTCCTGTTTTAGGGAACGTGATGATCAGGGGAGCACGCTGTTTCAGGGAGCGTGTTGCTCAGGGGAGCATGCTGTTTTAGGGAGCATGTTGTTCAGGGACGCATGCTGTGTTAGGGAGCGTGTTGTTCAGGGGAGCATGCTGTTTTAGGAAGCGTGTTGTTCAGGGACGCATGCTGTTTTAGGGAGTGTGTTGATCAGGGGAGCATGCTGTTTTAGGGAGCGTGTTGATCGGGGGAGCATGCTGTTTTAGGGACCGTGTTGATCAGGGGAGCATGCTGTTTTAGGGAGCGTGTTGTTCAGGGGAGCATGCTGTTTTAGGGAGCGTGCTGTTCAGGGGAGCATGTAGTTTTAGGAACCGTTTTGTTCAGGGGAGCATGCTGTTTAGGAAGCGGGTTGTTCAGGGGAGCATACTATTTAGGAAGCGGGTTGTTCAGGGGAGCATGCTGTTTTAGGGAGTGTGTTGTTCAGGGGAGCATGCTGTTTTAGGGAGCGTGTTGTTCAGGAGAGCATGCTGTTTTAGGGAGCGTGTTGATCCGGAGAGCGTGCTGTTTTAGGGAGCGTGTTGTTCAGGGGAGCATGCTGTATTAGGGAGTGTGTTGTTCAGGGGAGCATGCTGTTTTAGGGAGTGTGTTGTTCAGGGGAGCATACTATTTAGGGAGCGTGTTGTTCAGGGGAGCATGCTGTTTTAGGGACCGTGTTGTTCAGGGGAGCACGCTGTTTTAGGGAAAATGTTGTTCAGGGGAGCATGCTGTTTTAGGGAGTGTGTTGTTCAGGGGAGCAGACTATTTAGGGAGCGTGTTGTTCAGGGGAGCATGCTGTTTCAGGGAGTGTGTTGTTCAAGGGGAGCATGCTGTTTTAGGGAGCCTGTTGATCAGGAGAGTGTCCTGTTTTAGGGAACGTGATGATCAGGGGAGCATGCTGTTTCAGGGAGCGTGCTGCTCAGGGGAGCATGCTGTTTTAGGGAGCATGTTGTTCAGGGACGCATGCTGTGTTAGGGAGCGTGTTGTTCAGGGGAGCATGCTGATTTAGGAAGCGTGTTGTTCAGGGGAACATGCTGTTTTAGGGAGTGTGTTGATCAGGGGAGCATGCTGTTTTAGGGAGCGTGTTGATCGGGGGAGCATGCTGTTTTAGGGACCGTGTTGATCAGGGGAGCAT
Source organism: Chiloscyllium plagiosum (assembly GCF_037043375.1). Taxonomy (NCBI): domain Eukaryota; kingdom Metazoa; phylum Chordata; class Chondrichthyes; order Orectolobiformes; family Hemiscylliidae; genus Chiloscyllium; species Chiloscyllium plagiosum. The sequence goes on from NW_028270176.1 coordinate 11,073,871, forward strand.
GCTGTTTTAGGGAGCGTGTTGTTCAGGGGAGCCTGCTGTTTTAGGGAGCGTGCTGTTCAGGGGAGCATGTAGTTTTAGGAACCGTGTTGTTCAGGGGAGCATGCTGTTTCAGGGAGCGTGTTGTTCAGGGGAGCATACTGTTTAGGAAGCGGGTTGTTCAGGGGAGCATACTATTTAGGGAGCGTGTTGTTCAGGGGAGCATGCTGTTTTAGGGAGCGTGTTGTTCAGGAGAGCATGCTGTTTTAGGGAGCGTGTTGATCCGGAGAGCGTGCTGTTTTAGGGAGCGTGTTGTTCAGGGGAGCATGCTGTATTAGGGAGTGTGTTGTTCAGGGGAGCATGCTGTTTTATGGAGCGTGTTGTTCAGGGGAGAATGCTGTTTCAGGGAGCGTGTTGTTCAAGGGAGCATGCTGTTTTAGGGAGCTTGTTGTTCAGGGGAGCATGCTGTTTTAGGGAGCGTGTTGTTCAGGGGAGCATGCTGTTTTAGGGAGTGTGTAGTTCAGGGGAGCATACTATTTAGGGAGCGTGTTGTTCAGGGGAGCATGCTGTTTTAGGGAGAGTGTTGTTCAGGGGAGCATGCTGTTTTCGGGAGCTTGTTGTTCAGGGGAGCATGCTGTTTTAGGGAGTGTGATGTTCAGGGGAGCATGCTGATTTAGGGACCGTGTTGTTCAGGGGAGCATGCTGTGTTAGGGAGCAGGATGATCAGGGGAGCATGCTGTTTTCGGGAGCGTGTTGTTCGGGGAGCATGCTGTTTTCGGGAGCGTGTTGATCAGGGGAGCATGCTGTTTTAGGGAGTGTGTTGTTCAGGGGAGCATGCTGTTTTAGGGAGCGTGTTGTTCAGGGGCGCATGCTGTTTTCGGAAGCGTGTTGTTCAGGGGAGCATGCTGTTTTAGGGAGAGTGTTGATCGGGGAGTATGCTGTTTGAGGGAGCGTGTTGATCAGGGGAGCATGCTGTTTTAGGGAGCGTGTTGTTCAGGGGAGCATGCTGTTTTAGGGAGCGTGTTGTTCAGGGGAGCATGCTGTTTTAGGGAGTGTGTTGTTCAGGGGAGCATGCTGTTTTAGGTAGCATTTTGTTCAGCGGAGAATGCTGTTTCAGGGAGCATGTTGTTCAGGGGAGCATGCAGTTTTAGGGAGCGCGTTGATCAGGGGAGCATGCTGTGTTAGGGAGCGTGTTGTTCAGGGGAGCATGCTGTTTTAGGGAACGTGTTGATCAGGGGAGCATGCTGTTTTAGGGAGCATGTTGATCAGGGGAGCATGCTGTTTTAGGGAGCGTGTTGTTCAGGGGAGCATGCTGTTTTAGGGAGCGTGTTGATCGGGGAGCATGCTGTTTTAGGGAGCGTGTTGAACAGGGGAGCTCGCTGTTTTCGGGAGCGTTTTGTTCAGACAAGCATGCTGTTTCAGGGAGTGTGTTGTTCAGGGGAGCATGCTGTCTTAGGGAGTGTGTTGTTCAGGGGAGCATGCTGTTTTAGGGAGTGTGTTGTTCAGGGGAGCATGCTGTTTTAGGGAGCGTGTTGTTCAGGGGCGCATGCTGTTTCAGGGAGTGTGTTGTTCAGGGGAGCATGCTGTCTTAGGGAGTGTGTTGTTCAGGGGAGCATGCTGTTTTAGGGACCGTGTTGTTCAGGGGAGCATGCTGTTTTAGGGAGAAGGATGATCAGGGGAGCATGCTGTTTTCGGGAGCGTGTTGTTCGGGGAGCATGCTGTTTTCGGGAGCGTGTTGATCAGGGGAGCATGCTGTTTTAGGGAGTGTGTTGTTCAGGGGAGCATGCTGTTTTAGGGAGCGTGTTGTTCAGGGGCGCATGCTGTTTTCGGAAGCGTGTTGTTCAGGGGAGCATGCTGTTTTAGGGAGAGTGTTGATCGGGGAGTATGTTGTTTGAGGGAGCGTGTTGATCAGGGGAGCATGCTGTTTTAGGGAGCGTGTTGTTCAGGGGAGCATGCTGTTTTAGGGAGCGTGTTGTTCAGGGCAGCATGCTGTTTTAGGGAGTGTGTTGTTCAGGGGAGCATGCTGTTTTAGGTAGCATTTTGTTCAGCGGAGAATGCTGTTTCAGGGAGCATGTTGTTCAGGGGAGCATGCAGTTTTAGGGAGCGCGTTGATCAGGGGAGCATGCTGTGTTAGGGAGCGTGTTGTTCAGGGGAGCATGCTGTTTTAGGGAACGTGTTGATCAGGGGAGCATGCTGTTTTAGGGAGCATGTTGATCAGGGGAGCATGCTGTTTTAGGGAGCGTGTTGTTCAGGGGAGCATGCTGTTTTAGGGAGCGTGTTGATCGGGGAGCATGCTGTTTTAGGGAGCGTGTTGAACAGGGGAGCTTGCTGTTTTCGGGAGCGTTTTGTTCAGACAAGCATGCTGTTTCAGGGAGCGTGTTGTTCATGGAACATGCTGTTTCAGCGAGTGTGTTGTTCAGGGGAGCATGCTGTCTTAGGGAGTGTGTTGTTCAGGGGAGCATGCTGTTTTAGGGAGCATGTTGATCAGGGGAGCGTCCTGTTTTAGGGAACGTGTTGAACAGGGGAGCATGGTGTTTTAGGGGGCGTGTTGATCAGGGGAGCATGTTGTTTTAGGGAATGTGTTGTTCAGGGGAGCATGCTGTTTTAGGGAGCATGTTGATCAGGGGAGCGTCCTGTTTTAGGGAAAGTGTTGATCTAGGGGAGAATGCTGTCTTAGGAAGCGTGTTGTTCAGGGGAGCATGCTGTTTTAGGGAGCGTGTTGATCAGGAGAGTGTCCTGTTTTAGGGAACGTGATGATCAGGGGAGCATGCTGTTTCAGGGAGCGTGTTGCTCAGGGGAGCATGCTGTTTTAGGGAGCATGTTGTTCAGGGACGCATGCTGTGTTAGGGAGCGTGTTGTTCAGGGGAGCATGCTGTTTTAGGAAGCGTGTTGTTCAGGGGAGCATGCTGTTTTAGGGAGTGTGTTGATCAGGGGAGCATGCTGTTTTAGGGAGCGTGTTGATCGGGGGAGCATGCTGTTTTAGGGACCGTGTTGATCAGGGGAGCATGCTGTTTTAGGGAGCGTGTTGTTCAGGGGAGCATGCTGTTTTAGGGAGCGTGCTGTTCAGGGGAGCATGTAGTTTTAGGAACCGTGTTGTTCAGGGGAGCATGCTGTTTCAGGGAGCGTGTTGTTCAGGGGAGCATACTGTTTAGGAAGCGGGTTGTTCAGGGGAGCATACTATTTAGGGAGCGTGTTGTTCAGGGGAGCATGCTGTTTCAGGGAGTGTGTTGTTCAGGGCAGCACGCTGTTTTAGGGAACGTGTTGATCAGGGGAGCATGCTGTTTTAGGGAGCATGTTGATCAGGGGAGCATGCTGTTTTAGGGAGCGTGTTGTTCAGGGGAGCATGCTGTTTTAGGGAGCGTGTTGAACAGGGGATCTTGCTGTTTTCGGGAGCGTTTTGTTCAGACAAGCATGCTGTTTTTGGGAGCATATTGATCAGGGGAGCATGCTGTTTTTGGGAGCGTGTTGATCAGGGGAGCATGCTGTTTTAGGGAGCGTGTTGTTCAGGGGAGCATGCTGTATTTGGGAGCGTGTTGATCAGGGGAGCATGCTGTTTTAGGGAGCGTGTTGTTCAGGAGAGCATGCTGTTTGATGAAGCGTGTTGTTCAGGGGAGCATGCTGTTTTATGGAGCGTGTTGTTCAGGGGAGCATGCTGTTTGATGAAGCGTGTTGTTCAGGGGAGCATGCTGTTTTATGGAGCGTGTTGTTCAGGGGAGCATGCTGTTTTAGGGAGTGTGTTGTTCAGTGGAGCATGCTGTTTGATGAAGCGTGTTGTTCAGGGGAGCATGCTGTTTTAGGGAGTGTGTTGTTCAGGGGAGCATACTATTTAGGGAGCGTGTTGTTCAGGGGAGCATGCTGTTTTAGGGAGTGTGTTGTTCAGGGGAGCACGCTGTTTTAGGGAGCATGTTGTTCAGGGGAGCATGCTGTTTGAGGGAGTGTGTTGTTCAGGGGAGCATACTATTTAGGGAGCGTGTTGTTCAGGGGAGCATGCTGTTTCAGGGAGTGTGTTGTTCAGGGGAGCATGCTGTTTTAGGGAGCGTGTTGATCAGGAGAGTGTCCTGTTTTAGGGAACGTGATGATCAGGGGAGCATGCTGTTTCAGGGAGCGTGCTGCTCAGGGGAGCATGCTGTTTTAGGGAGCATGTTGTTCAGGGACGCATGCTGTGTTAGGGAGCGTGTTGTTCAGGGGAGCATGCTGTTTTAGGAAGCGTGTTGTTCAGGGGAGCATGCTGTTTTAGGGAGTGTGTTGATCAGGGGAGCATGCTGTTTTAGGGAGCGTGTTGATCGGGGGAGCATGCTGTTTTAGGGACCGTGATGATCAGGGGAGCATGCTGTTTTAGGGAGCGTGTTGTTCAGGGGAGCATGCTGTTTTAGGGAGCGTGCTGTTCAGGGGAGCATGTAGTTTTAGGAACCGTGTTGTTCAGGGGAGCATGCTGTTTCAGGGAGCGTGTTGTTCAGGGGAGCATACTGTTTAGGAAGCGGGTTGTTCAGGGGAGCATACTATTTAGGGAGCGTGTTGCTCAGGGGAGCATGCTGTTTTAGGGAGTGTGTTGTTCAGGGGAGCATGCTGTTTTAGGGAGCGTGTTGTTCAGGAGAGCAGGCTGTTTTAGGGAGCGTGTTGATCCGGAGAGCGTGCTGTTTTAGGGAGTGTGTTGTTCAGGGGAGCATGCTGTTTTAGGGAGCGTGTTGTTCAGGGGCGCATGCTGTTTTCGGAAGCGTGTTGTTCAGGGGAGCATGCTGTTTTAGGGAGAGTGTTGATCGGGGAGTATGTTGTTTGAGGGAGCGTGTTGATCAGGGGAGCATGCTGTTTTAGGGAGCGTGTTGTTCAGGGGAGCATGCTGTTTTAGGGAGCGTGTTGTTCAGGGCAGCATGCTGTTTTAGGGAGTGTGTTGTTCAGGGGAGCATGCTGTTTTAGGTAGCATTTTGTTCAGCGGAGAATGCTGTTTCAGGGAGCATGTTGTTCAGGGGAGCATGCAGTTTTAGGGAGCGCGTTGATCAGGGGAGCATGCTGTGTTAGGGAGCGTGTTGTTCAGGGGAGCATGCTGTTTTAGGGAACGTGTTGATCAGGGGAGCATGCTGTTTTAGGGAGCATGTTGATCAGGGGAGCATGCTGTTTTAGGGAGCGTGTTGTTCAGGGGAGCATGCTGTTTTAGGGAGCGTGTTGATCGGGGAGCATGCTGTTTTAGGGAGCGTGTTGAACAGGGGAGCTTGCTGTTTTCGGGAGCGTTTTGTTCAGACAAGCATGCTGTTTCAGGGAGCGTGTTGTTCATGGAACATGCTGTTTCAGCGAGTGTGTTGTTCAGGGGAGCATGCTGTCTTAGGGAGTGTGTTGTTCAGGGGAGCATGCTGTTTTAGGGAGCATGTTGATCAGGGGAGCGTCCTGTTTTAGGGAACGTGTTGAACAGGGGAGCATGGTGTTTTAGGGGGCGTGTTGATCAGGGGAGCATGTTGTTTTAGGGAATGTGTTGTTCAGGGGAGCATGCTGTTTTAGGGAGCATGTTGATCAGGGGAGCGTCCTGTTTTAGGGAAAGTGTTGATCTAGGGGAGAATGCTGTCTTAGGAAGCGTGTTGTTCAGGGGAGCATGCTGTTTTAGGGAGCGTGTTGATCAGGAGAGTGTCCTGTTTTAGGGAACGTGATGATCAGGGGAGCATGCTGTTTCAGGGAGCGTGTTGCTCAGGGGAGCATGCTGTTTTAGGGAGCATGTTGTTCAGGGACGCATGCTGTGTTAGGGAGCGTGTTGTTCAGGGGAGCATGCTGTTTTAGGAAGCGTGTTGTTCAGGGGAGCATGCTGTTTTAGGGAGTGTGTTGATCAGGGGAGCATGCTGTTTTAGGGAGCGTGTTGATCGGGGGAGCATGCTGTTTTAGGGACCGTGTTGATCAGGGGAGCATGCTGTTTTAGGGAGCGTGTTGTTCAGGGGAGCATGCTGTTTTAGGGAGCGTGCTGTTCAGGGGAGCATGTAGTTTTAGGAACCGTGTTGTTCAGGGGAGCATGCTGTTTCAGGGAGCGTGTTGTTCAGGGGAGCATACTGTTTAGGAAGCGGGTTGTTCAGGGGAGCATACTATTTAGGGAGCGTGTTGTTCAGGGGAGCATGCTGTTTCAGGGAGTGTGTTGTTCAGGGCAGCACGCTGTTTTAGGGAACGTGTTGATCAGGGGAGCATGCTGTTTTAGGGAGCATGTTGATCAGGGGAGCATGCTGTTTTAGGGAGCGTGTTGTTCAGGGGAGCATGCTGTTTTAGGGAGCGTGTTGAACAGGGGATCTTGCTGTTTTCGGGAGCGTTTTGTTCAGACAAGCATGCTGTTTTTGGGAGCATATTGATCAGGGGAGCATGCTGTTTTTGGGAGCGTGTTGATCAGGGGAGCATGCTGTTTTAGGGAGCGTGTTGTTCAGGGGAGCATGCTGTATTTGGGAGCGTGTTGATCAGGGGAGCATGCTGTTTTAGGGAGCGTGTTGTTCAGGAGAGCATGCTGTTTGATGAAGCGTGTTGTTCAGGGGAGCATGCTGTTTTATGGAGCGTGTTGTTCAGGGGAGCATGCTGTTTGATGAAGCGTGTTGTTCAGGGGAGCATGCTGTTTTATGGAGCGTGTTGTTCAGGGGAGCATGCTGTTTTAGGGAGTGTGTTGTTCAGTGGAGCATGCTGTTTGATGAAGCGTGTTGTTCAGGGGAGCATGCTGTTTTAGGGAGTGTGTTGTTCAGGGGAGCATACTATTTAGGGAGCGTGTTGTTCAGGGGAGCATGCTGTTTTAGGGAGTGTGTTGTTCAGGGGAGCACGCTGTTTTAGGGAGCATGTTGTTCAGGGGAGCATGCTGTTTGAGGGAGTGTGTTGTTCAGGGGAGCATACTATTTAGGGAGCGTGTTGTTCAGGGGAGCATGCTGTTTCAGGGAGTGTGTTGTTCAGGGGAGCATGCTGTTTTAGGGAGCGTGTTGATCAGGAGAGTGTCCTGTTTTAGGGAACGTGATGATCAGGGGAGCATGCTGTTTCAGGGAGCGTGCTGCTCAGGGGAGCATGCTGTTTTAGGGAGCATGTTGTTCAGGGACGCATGCTGTGTTAGGGAGCGTGTTGTTCAGGGGAGCATGCTGTTTTAGGAAGCGTGTTGTTCAGGGGAGCATGCTGTTTTAGGGAGTGTGTTGATCAGGGGAGCATGCTGTTTTAGGGAGCGTGTTGATCGGGGGAGCATGCTGTTTTAGGGACCGTGATGATCAGGGGAGCATGCTGTTTTAGGGAGCGTGTTGTTCAGGGGAGCATGCTGTTTTAGGGAGCGTGCTGTTCAGGGGAGCATGTAGTTTTAGGAACCGTGTTGTTCAGGGGAGCATGCTGTTTCAGGGAGCGTGTTGTTCAGGGGAGCATACTGTTTAGGAAGCGGGTTGTTCAGGGGAGCATACTATTTAGGGAGCGTGTTGCTCAGGGGAGCATGCTGTTTTAGGGAGTGTGTTGTTCAGGGGAGCATGCTGTTTTAGGGAGCGTGTTGTTCAGGAGAGCAGGCTGTTTTAGGGAGCGTGTTGATCCGGAGAGCGTGCTGTTTTAGGGAGCGTGTTGTTCAGGGGAGCATGCTGTATTAGGGAGTGTGTTGTTCAGGGGAGCATGCTGTTTTATGGAGCATGTTGTTCAGGGGAGCATGCTGTTTCAGGGAGCGTGTTGTTCAGGGGAGCATGCTGTTTTAGGGAGTGTGTTGTTCAGTGGAGCATGCTGTTTGATTAAGCGTGTTGTTCAGGGGAGCATGCTGTTTTAGGGACTGTGTTGTTCAGGGGAGCATAATATTTAGGGAGCGTGTTGTTCAGGGGAGCATGCTGTTTTAGGGAGTGTGTTGTTCAGGGGAGCACGCTGTTTTAGGGAGCATGTTGTTCAGGGGAGCATGCTGTTTTAGGGAGTGTGTTGTTCAGGGGAGCATACTATTTAGGGAGCGTGTTGTTCAGGGGAGCATGCTGTTTTAGGGAGTGTGTTGTTCAGGGGAGCATGCTGTTTTAGGGAGTGTGTTGTTCAGGGGAGCACGCTGTTTTAGGGAGCATGTTGTTCAGGGATGCATGCTGCTTTAGGGAGCGTGTTGATCAGGGGAGCATGCTGTTTCAGGGAGCGTGTTGTTCAGGGGAGCATACTGTTTAGGAAGCGGGTTGTTCAGGGGAGCATACTATTTAGGGAGCGTGTTGTTCAGGGGAGCATGCTGTTTCAGGGAGTGTGTTGTTCAGGGCAGCACGCTGTTTTAGGGAACGTGTTGATCAGGGGAGCATGCTGTTTTAGGGAGCATGTTGATCAGGGGAGCATGCTGTTTTAGGGAGCGTGTTGTTCAGGGGAGCATGCTGTTTTAGGGAGCGTGTTGAACAGGGGATCTTGCTGTTTTCGGGAGCGTTTTGTTCAGACAAGCATGCTGTTTTTGGGAGCATATTGATCAGGGGAGCATGCTGTTTTTGGGAGCGTGTTGATCAGGGGAGCATGCTGTTTTAGGGAGCGTGTTGTTCAGGGGAGCATGCTGTATTTGGGAGCGTGTTGATCAGGGGAGCATGCTGTTTTAGGGAGCGTGTTGTTCAGGAGAGCATGCTGTTTGATGAAGCGTGTTGTTCAGGGGAGCATGCTGTTTTATGGAGCGTGTTGTTCAGGGGAGCATGCTGTTTGATGAAGCGTGTTGTTCAGGGGAGCATGCTGTTTTATGGAGCGTGTTGTTCAGGGGAGCATGCTGTTTTAGGGAGTGTGTTGTTCAGTGGAGCATGCTGTTTGATGAAGCGTGTTGTTCAGGGGAGCATGCTGTTTTAGGGAGTGTGTTGTTCAGGGGAGCATACTATTTAGGGAGCGTGTTGTTCAGGGGAGCATGCTGTTTTAGGGAGTGTGTTGTTCAGGGGAGCACGCTGTTTTAGGGAGCATGTTGTTCAGGGGAGCATGCTGTTTGAGGGAGTGTGTTGTTCAGGGGAGCATACTATTTAGGGAGCGTGTTGTTCAGGGGAGCATGCTGTTTCAGGGAGTGTGTTGTTCAGGGGAGCATGCTGTTTTAGGGAGCGTGTTGATCAGGAGAGTGTCCTGTTTTAGGGAACGTGATGATCAGGGGAGCATGCTGTTTCAGGGAGCGTGCTGCTGAGGGGAGCATGCTGTTTTAGGGAGCATGTTGTTCAGGGACGCATGCTGTGTTAGGGAGCGTGTTGTTCAGGGGAGCATGCTGTTTTAGGAAGCGTGTTGTTCAGGGGAGCATGCTGTTTTAGGGAGTGTGTTGATCAGGGGAGCATGCTGTTTTAGGGAGCGTGTTGATCGGGGGAGCATGCTGTTTTAGGGACCGTGTTGATCAGGGGAGCATGCTGTTTTAGGGAGCGTGTTGTTCAGGGGAGCATGCTGTTTTAGGGAGCGTGCTGTTCAGGGGAGCATGTAGTTTTAGGAACCGTGTTGTTCAGGGGAGCATGCTGTTTCAGGGAGCGTGTTGTTCAGGGGAGCATACTGTTTAGGAAGCGGGTTGTTCAGGGGAGCATACTATTTAGGGAGCGTGTTGCTCAGGGGAGCATGCTGTTTTAGGGAGTGTGTTGTTCAGGGGAGCATGCTGTTTTAGGGAGCGTGTTGTTCAGGAGAGCAGGCTGTTTTAGGGAGCGTGTTGATCCGGAGAGCGTGCTGTTTTAGGGAGCGTGTTGTTCAGGGGAGCATGCTGTATTAGGGAGTGTGTTGTTCAGGGGAGCATGCTGTTTTATGGAGCGTGTTGTTCAGGGGAGCATGCTGTTTCAGGGAGCGTGTTGTTCAGGGGAGCATGCTGTTTTAGGGAGTGTGTTGTTCAGTGGAGCATGCTGTTTGATTAAGCGTGTTGTTCAGGGGAGCATGCTGTTTTAGGGACTGTGTTGTTCAGGGGAGCATAATATTTAGGGAGCGTGTTGTTCAGGGGAGCATGCTGTTTTAGGGAGTGTGTTGTTCAGGGGAGCACGCTGTTTTAGGGAGCATGTTGTTCAGGGGAGCATGCTGTTTTAGGGAGTGTGTTGTTCAGGGGAGCATACTATTTAGGGAGCGTGTTGTTCAGGGGAGCATGCTGTTTTAGGGAGTGTGTTGTTCAGGGGAGCATGCTGTTTTAGGGAGTGTGTTGTTCAGGGGAGCACGCTGTTTTAGGGAGCATGTTGTTCAGGGATGCATGCTGCTTTAGGGAGCGTGTTGATCAGGGGAGCATGCTGTTTTAGGGAGCATCTTGTTCAGGGGAGCATGCTGTTTTAGGAAGCGTGTTGTTTAGGGGAGCATGCTGTTTCAGGGAGCGTGTTGTTCAGGGGAGCACGCTGTTTTAGGGAGCATCTTGTTCAGGGGAGCATGCTGTTATAGGGAGCGTGTTGTTCAGGGGAGCATGCTGTTTTAGGGAGCGTGTTGTTCAGGGGAGTACGCTGTTTTAGGGAGCATCTTGTTCAGGGGAGCATGCTGTTATAGGGAGCGTGTTGTTCAGGGGAGCATGCTGTTTTAGAGAGTGTGTTGTTCAGGGGAGCATGCTTTTTTTGGGGAGCGTGTTGTTCAGGGGAGCATGCTGATTTAGGAAGCGTGTTGTTCAGGGGAGCATGCTGTTTTAGGGAGTGTGTTGATCAGGGGAGCATGCTGTTTTAGGGAGCGTGTTGATCGGGGGAGCATGCTGTTTTAGGGACCGTGTTGATCAGGGGAGCATGCTGTTTTAGGGAGCGTGTTGTTCAGGGGAGCATGCTGTTTTAGGGAGCGTGCTGTTCAGGGGAGCATGTAGTTTTAGGAACCGTGTTGTTCAGGGGAGCATGCTGTTTCAGGGAGCGTGTTGTTCAGGGGAGCATACTGTTTAGGAAGCGGGTTGTTCAGGGGAGCATACTATTTAGGGAGCGTGTTGCTCAGGGGAGCATGCTGTTTTAGGGAGTGTGTTGTTCAGGGGAGCATGCTGTTTTAGGGAGCGTGTTGTTCAGAAGAGCAGGCTGTTTTAGGGAGCGTGTTGATCCGGAGAGCGTGCTGTTTTAGGGAGCGTGTTGTTCAGGGGAGCATGCTGTATTAGGGAGTGTGTTGTTCAGGGGAGCATGCTGTTTTATGGAGCGTGTTGTTCAGGGGAGCATGCTGTTTCAGGGAGCGTGTTGTTCAGGGGAGCATGCTGTTTTAGGGAGTGTGTTGTTCAGTGGAGCATGCTGTTTGATTAAGCGTGTTGTTCAGGGGAGCATGCTGTTTTAGGGACTGTGTTGTTCAGGGGAGCATAATATTTAGGGAGCGTGTTGTTCAGGGGAGCATGCTGTTTTAGGGAGTGTGTTGTTCAGGGGAGCACGCTGTTTTAGGGAGCATGTTGTTCAGGGGAGCATGCTGTTTTAGGGAGTGTGTTGTTCAGGGGAGCATACTATTTAGGGAGCGTGTTGTTCAGGGGAGCATGCTGTTTTAGGGAGTGTGTTGTTCAGGGGAGCATGCTGTTTTAGGGAGTGTGTTGTTCAGGGGAGCACGCTGTTTTAGGGAGCATGTTGTTCAGGGATGCATGCTGCTTTAGGGAGCGTGTTGATCAGGGGAGCATGCTGTTTTAGGGAGCATCTTGTTCAGGGGAGCATGCTGTTTTAGGGAGCCTGTTGATCAGGAGAGTGTCCTGTTTTAGGGAACGTGATGATCAGGGGAGCATGCTGTTTCAGGGAGCGTGCTGCTCAGGGGAGCATGCTGTTTTAGGGAGCATGTTGTTCAGGGACGCATGCTGTGTTAGGGAGCGTGTTGTTCAGGGGAGCATGCTGATTTAGGAAGCGTGTTGTTCAGGGGAACATGCTGTTTTAGGGAGTGTGTTGATCAGGGGAGCATGCTGTTTTAGGGAGCGTGTTGATCGGGGGAGCATGCTGTTTTAGGGACCGTGTTGATCAGGGGAGCATGCTGTTTTAGGGAGCGTGTTGTTCAGGGGAGCCTGCTGTTTTAGGGAGCGTGCTGTTCAGGGGAGCATGTAGTTTTAGGAACCGTGTTGTTCAGGGGAGCATGCTGTTTCAGGGAGCGTGTTGTTCAGGGGAGCATACTGTTTAGGAAGCGGGTTGTTCAGGGGAGCATACTATTTAGGGAGCGTGTTGTTCAGGGGAGCATGCTGTTTTAGGGAGCGTGTTGTTCAGGAGAGCATGCTGTTTTAGGGAGCGTGTTGATCCGGAGAGCGTGCTGTTTTAGGGAGCGTGTTGTTCAGGGGAGCATGCTGTATTAGGGAGTGTGTTGTTCAGGGGAGCATGCTGTTTTATGGAGCGTGTTGTTCAGGGGAGAATGCTGTTTCAGGGAGCGTGTTGTTCAAGGGAGCATGCTGTTTTAGGGAGCTTGTTGTTCAGGGGAGCATGCTGTTTTAGGGAGCGTGTTGTTCAGGGGAGCATGCTGTTTTAGGGAGTGTGTAGTTCAGGGGAGCATACTATTTAGGGAGCGTGTTGTTCAGGGGAGCATGCTGTTTTAGGGAGAGTGTTGTTCAGGGGAGCATGCTGTTTTCGGGAGCTTGTTGTTCAGGGGAGCATGCTGTTTTAGGGAGTGTGATGTTCAGGGGAGCATGCTGATTTAGGGACCGTGTTGTTCAGGGGAGCATGCTGTGTTAGGGAGCAGGATGATCAGGGGAGCATGCTGTTTTCGGGAGCGTGTTGTTCGGGGAGCATGCTGTTTTCGGGAGCGTGTTGATCAGGGGAGCATGCTGTTTTAGGGAGTGTGTTGTTCAGGGGAGCATGCTGTTTTAGGGAGCGTGTTGTTCAGGGGCGCATGCTGTTTTCGGAAGCGTGTTGTTCAGGGGAGCATGCTGTTTTAGGGAGAGTGTTGATCGGGGAGTATGCTGTTTGAGGGAGCGTGTTGATCAGGGGAGCATGCTGTTTTAGGGAGCGTGTTGTTCAGGGGAGCATGCTGTTTTAGGGAGCGTGTTGTTCAGGGGAGCATGCTGTTTTAGGGAGTGTGTTGTTCAGGGGAGCATGCTGTTTTAGGTAGCATTTTGTTCAGCGGAGAATGCTGTTTCAGGGAGCATGTTGTTCAGGGGAGCATGCAGTTTTAGGGAGCGCGTTGATCAGGGGAGCATGCTGTGTTAGGGAGCGTGTTGTTCAGGGGAGCATGCTGTTTTAGGGAACGTGTTGATCAGGGGAGCATGCTGTTTTAGGGAGCATGTTGATCAGGGGAGCATGCTGTTTTAGGGAGCGTGTTGTTCAGGGGAGCATGCTGTTTTAGGGAGCGTGTTGATCGGGGAGCATGCTGTTTTAGGGAGCGTGTTGAACAGGGGAGCTCGCTGTTTTCGGGAGCGTTTTGTTCAGACAAGCATGCTGTTTCAGGGAGTGTGTTGTTCAGGGGAGCATGCTGTCTTAGGGAGTGTGTTGTTCAGGGGAGCATGCTGTTTTAGGGAGTGTGTTGTTCAGGGGAGCATGCTGTTTTAGGGAGCGTGTTGTTCAGGGGCGCATGCTGTTTCAGGGAGTGTGTTGTTCAGGGGAGCATGCTGTCTTAGGGAGTGTGTTGTTCAGGGGAGCATGCTGTTTTAGGGACCGTGTTGTTCAGGGGAGCATGCTGTTTTAGGGAGAAGGATGATCAGGGGAGCATGCTGTTTTCGGGAGCGTGTTGTTCGGGGAGCATGCTGTTTTCGGGAGCGTGTTGATCAGGGGAGCATGCTGTTTTAGGGAGTGTGTTGTTCAGGGGAGCATGCTGTTTTAGGGAGCGTGTTGTTCAGGGGCGCATGCTGTTTTCGGAAGCGTGTTGTTCAGGGGAGCATGCTGTTTTAGGGAGAGTGTTGATCGGGGAGTATGTTGTTTGAGGGAGCGTGTTGATCAGGGGAGCATGCTGTTTTAGGGAGCGTGTTGTTCAGGGGAGCATGCTGTTTTAGGGAGCGTGTTGTTCAGGGCAGCATGCTGTTTTAGGGAGTGTGTTGTTCAGGGGAGCATGCTGTTTTAGGTAGCATTTTGTTCAGCGGAGAATGCTGTTTCAGGGAGCATGTTGTTCAGGGGAGCATGCAGTTTTAGGGAGCGCGTTGATCAGGGGAGCATGCTGTGTTAGGGAGCGTGTTGTTCAGGGGAGCATGCTGTTTCAGGGAGCGTGTTGTTCAGGGGAGCATGCTGTTTTAGGGAGTGTGTTGTTCAGTGGAGCATGCTGTTTGATTAAGCGTGTTGTTCAGGGGAGCATGCTGTTTTAGGGACTGTGTTGTTCAGGGGAGCATAATATTTAGGGAGCGTGTTGTTCAGGGGAGCATGCTGTTTTAGGGAGTGTGTTGTTCAGGGGAGCACGCTGTTTTAGGGAGCATGTTGTTCAGGGGAGCATGCTGTTTTAGGGAGTGTGTTGTTCAGGGGAGCATACTATTTAGGGAGCGTGTTGTTCAGGGGAGCATGCTGTTTTAGGGAGTGTGTTGTTCAGGGGAGCATGCTGTTTTAGGGAGTGTGTTGTTCAGGGGAGCACGCTGTTTTAGGGAGCATGTTGTTCAGGGATGCATGCTGCTTTAGGGAGCGTGTTGATCAGGGGAGCATGCTGTTTTAGGGAGCATCTTGTTCAGGGGAGCATGCTGTTTTAGGAAGCGTGTTGTTTAGGGGAGCATGCTGTTTCAGGGAGCGTGTTGTTCAGGGGAGCACGCTGTTTTAGGGAGCATCTTGTTCAGGGGAGCATGCTGTTATAGGGAGCGTGTTGTTCAGGGGAGCATGCTGTTTTAGGGAGCGTGTTGTTCAGGGGAGCACGCTGTTTTAGGGAGCATCTTGTTCAGGGGAGCATGCTGTTATAGGGAGCGTGTTGTTCAGGGGAGCATGCTGTTTTAGGGAGTGTGTTGTTCAGGGGAGCATGCTTTTTTTGGGGAGCGTGTTGTTCAGGGGAGCATGCTGATTTAGGAAGCGTGTTGTTCAGGGGAGCATGCTGTTTTAGGGTGCGTGTTGATCAGGTGAGCATGCTGTTGAAGGGAGCGTGTTGTTCGCGGAGCATGCTGTTTTAGGGAGCGTGTTGTTCAGGGGAGCATGCTGTTTTAGGGAGCGTGTTGATCAGGGGAGCATGCTTTTTTAGGGAGCGTGTTGTTCAGGGGAGCATGGTGTTTTAGGGACCGTGTTGTTCAGGGGAGCATGCTGTTTTAGGGAGCAGGACGATCAGGGGAGCATGCTGTTTTAGGGAGTGTGTTGTTCAGGCGAGCATGCTGTTTTCGGGAGCGTGATGATCAGGGGAGCATGCTGTTTTAGGGAGTGAGTTGTTCAGGGGAGCATGCTGCTTTGGGGAGCGTTTTGATCAGGGGAGCATGCTGTTTTAGGGAGCGTGTTGTTCAGGGGAGCATGCTGTTTTAGGAAGCGTGTTGTTCAGGGGAGCATGCTGTTTTAGGGAGCGTGTTGTTCAGAGGAGTATGCTGTTTGAGGGAGCGTGTTGATCAGGGGAGCATGCTGTTTTAGGGAGCGTGTTGTTCAGGGGAGCATGCTGTTTTAGGGAGCGTGTTGTTCAGGGGAGCATGCTGTTTTAGGGAGTGTGTTGATCAGGGGAGCATGCTGTTTTAGGGAGTGTGTTGATCAGGGGAGCATGCTGTTTTAGGGAGAGTGTTGTTCAGGGGAGCATGTTGTTTTAGGGAGTGTGTTGATCAGGGGAGCATGCTGTTTTAGGGAGAGTGTTGTTCAGGGGAGCATGCTGATTTAGGGACCGTGTTGTTCAGGGGAGCATGCTGTGTTAGGGAGCAGGATGATCAGGGGAGCATGCTGTTTTCGGGAGCGTGTTGTTCGGGGAGCATGCTGTTTTCGGGAGCGTGTTGATCAGGGGAGCATGCTGTTTTAGGGAGTGTGTTGTTCAGGGGAGCATGCTGTTTTAGGGAGCGTGTTGTTCAGGGGCGCATGCTGTTTTCGGAAGCGTGTTGTTCAGGGGAGCATGCTGTTTTAGGGAGAGTGTTGATCGGGGAGTATGCTGTTTGAGGGAGCGTGTTGATCAGGGGAGCATGCTGTTTTAGGGAGCGTGTTGTTCAGGGGAGCATGCTGTTTTAGGGAGCGTGTTGTTCAGGGGAGCATGCTGTTTTAGGGAGTGTGTTGTTCAGGGGAGCATGCTGTTTTAGGTAGCATTTTGTTCAGCGGAGAATGCTGTTTCAGGGAGCATGTTGTTCAGGGGAGCATGCAGTTTTAGGGAGCGCGTTGATCAGGGGAGCATGCTGTGTTAGGGAGCGTGTTGTTCAGGGGAGCATGCTGTTTTAGGGAACGTGTTGATCAGGGGAGCATGCTGTTTTAGGGAGCATGTTGATCAGGGGAGCATGCTGTTTTAGGGAGCGTGTTGTTCAGGGGAGCATGCTGTTTTAGGGAGCGTGTTGATCGGGGAGCATGCTGTTTTAGGGAGCGTGTTGAACAGGGGAGCTCGCTGTTTTCGGGAGCGTTTTGTTCAGACAAGCATGCTGTTTCAGGGAGTGTGTTGTTCAGGGGAGCATGCTGTCTTAGGGAGTGTGTTGTTCAGGGGAGCATGCTGTTTTAGGGAGTGTGTTGTTCAGGGGAGCATGCTGTTTTAGGGAGCGTGTTGTTCAGGGGCGCATGCTGTTTCATGGAGTGTGTTGTTCAGGGGAGCATGCTGTCTTAGGGAGTGTGTTGTTCAGGGGAGCATGCTGTTTTAGGGACCGTGTTGTTCAGGGGAGCATGCTGTTTTAGGGAGAAGGATGATCAGGGGAGCATGCTGTTTTCGGGAGCGTGTTGTTCGGGGAGCATGCTGTTTTCGGGAGCGTGTTGATCAGGGGAGCATGCTGTTTTAGGGAGTGTGTTGTTCAGGGGAGCATGCTGTTTTAGGGAGCGTGTTGTTCAGGGGCGCATGCTGTTTTCGGAAGCGTGTTGTTCAGGGGAGCATGCTGTTTTAGGGAGAGTGTTGATCGGGGAGTATGTTGTTTGAGGGAGCGTGTTGATCAGGGGAGCATGCTGTTTTAGGGAGCGTGTTGTTCAGGGGAGCATGCTGTTTTAGGGAGCGTGTTGTTCAGGGCAGCATGCTGTTTTAGGGAGTGTGTTGTTCAGGGGAGCATGCTGTTTTAGGTAGCATTTTGTTCAGCGGAGAATGCTGTTTCAGGGAGCATGTTGTTCAGGGGAGCATGCAGTTTTAGGGAGCGCGTTGATCAGGGGAGCATGCTGTGTTAGGGAGCGTGTTGTTCAGGGGAGCATGCTGTTTTAGGGAACGTGTTGATCAGGGGAGCATGCTGTTTTAGGGAGCATGTTGATCAGGGGAGCATGCTGTTTTAGGGAGCGTGTTGTTCAGGGGAGCATGCTGTTTTAGGGAGCGTGTTGATCGGGGAGCATGCTGTTTTAGGGAGCGTGTTGAACAGGGGAGCTTGCTGTTTTCGGGAGCGTTTTGTTCAGACAAGCATGCTGTTTCAGGGAGCGTGTTGTTCATGGAACATGCTGTTTCAGCGAGTGTGTTGTTCAGGGGAGCATGCTGTCTTAGGGAGTGTGTTGTTCAGGGGAGCATGCTGTTTTAGGGAGCATGTTGATCAGGGGAGCGTCCTGTTTTAGGGAACGTGTTGAACAGGGGAGCATGGTGTTTTAGGGGGCGTGTTGATCAGGGGAGCATGTTGTTTTAGGGAATGTGTTGTTCAGGGGAGCATGCTGTTTTAGGGAGCATGTTGATCAGGGGAGCGTCCTGTTTTAGGGAAAGTGTTGATCTAGGGGAGAATGCTGTCTTAGGAAGCGTGTTGTTCAGGGGAGCATGCTGTTTTAGGGAGCGTGTTGATCAGGAGAGTGTCCTGTTTTAGGGAACGTGATGATCAGGGGAGCATGCTGTTTCAGGGAGCGTGTTGCTCAGGGGAGCATGCTGTTTTAGGGAGCATGTTGTTCAGGGACGCATGCTGTGTTAGGGAGCGTGTTGTTCAGGGGAGCATGCTGTTTTAGGAAGCGTGTTGTTCAGGGGAGCATGCTGTTTTAGGGAGTGTGTTGATCAGGGGAGCATGCTGTTTTAGGGAGCGTGTTGATCGGGGGAGCATGCTGTTTTAGGGACCGTGTTGATCAGGGGAGCATGCTGTTTTAGGGAGCGTGTTGTTCAGGGGAGCATGCTGTTTTAGGGAGCGTGCTGTTCAGGGGAGCATGTAGTTTTAGGAACCGTGTTGTTCAGGGGAGCATGCTGTTTCAGGGAGCGTGTTGTTCAGGGGAGCATACTGTTTAGGAAGCGGGTTGTTCAGGGGAGCATACTATTTAGGGAGCGTGTTGTTCAGGGGAGCATGCTGTTTCAGGGAGTGTGTTGTTCAGGGCAGCACGCTGTTTTAGGGAGCATGCTGTTCAGGGGAGCATGCTGTTTTAGGGAGTGTGTTGTTCAGGGGAGCATACTGTTTAGGGAGCGTGTTGTTCAGGGGAGCATGCTGTTTTAGGGAACGTGTTGATCAGGGGAGCATGCTGTTTTAGGGAGCATGTTGATCAGGGGAGCATGCTGTTTTAGGGAGCGTGTTGTTCAGGGGAGCATGCTGTTTTAGGGAGCGTGTTGAACAGGGGATCTTGCTGTTTTCGGGAGCGTTTTGTTCAGACAAGCATGCTGTTTTTGGGAGCATATTGATCAGGGGAGCATGCTGTTTTTGGGAGCGTGTTGATCAGGGGAGCATGCTGTTTTAGGGAGCGTGTTGTTCAGGGGAGCATGCTGTATTTGGGAGCGTGTTGATCAGGGGAGCATGCTGTTTTAGGGAGCGTGTTGTTCAGGAGAGCATGCTGTTTGATGAAGCGTGTTGTTCAGGGGAGCATGCTGTTTTATGGAGCGTGTTGTTCAGGGGAGCATGCTGTTTGATGAAGCGTGTTGTTCAGGGGAGCATGCTGTTTTATGGAGCGTGTTGTTCAGGGGAGCATGCTGTTTTAGGGAGTGTGTTGTTCAGTGGAGCATGCTGTTTGATGAAGCGTGTTGTTCAGGGGAGCATGCTGTTTTAGGGAGTGTGTTGTTCAGGGGAGCATACTATTTAGGGAGCGTGTTGTTCAGGGGAGCATGCTGTTTTAGGGAGTGTGTTGTTCAGGGGAGCACGCTGTTTTAGGGAGCATGTTGTTCAGGGGAGCATGCTGTTTGAGGGAGTGTGTTGTTCAGGGGAGCATACTATTTAGGGAGCGTGTTGTTCAGGGGAGCATGCTGTTTCAGGGAGTGTGTTGTTCAGGGGAGCATGCTGTTTTAGGGAGCGTGTTGATCAGGAGAGTGTCCTGTTTTAGGGAACGTGATGATCAGGGGAGCATGCTGTTTCAGGGAGCGTGCTGCTCAGGGGAGCATGCTGTTTTAGGGAGCATGTTGTTCAGGGACGCATGCTGTGTTAGGGAGCGTGTTGTTCAGGGGAGCATGCTGTTTTAGGAAGCGTGTTGTTCAGGGGAGCATGCTGTTTTAGGGAGTGTGTTGATCAGGGGAGCATGCTGTTTTAGGGAGCGTGTTGATCGGGGGAGCATGCTGTTTTAGGGACCGTGTTGATCAGGGGAGCATGCTGTTTTAGGGAGCGTGTTGTTCAGGGGAGCATGCTGTTTTAGGGAGCGTGCTGTTCAGGGGAGCATGTAGTTTTAGGAACCGTGTTGTTCAGGGGAGCATGCTGTTTCAGGGAGCGTGTTGTTCAGGGGAGCATACTGTTTAGGAAGCGGGTTGTTCAGGGGAGCATACTATTTAGGGAGCGTGTTGCTCAGGGGAGCATGCTGTTTTAGGGAGTGTGTTGTTCAGGGGAGCATGCTGTTTTAGGGAGCGTGTTGTTCAGGAGAGCAGGCTGTTTTAGGGAGCGTGTTGATCCGGAGAGCGTGCTGTTTTAGGGAGCGTGTTGTTCAGGGGAGCATGCTGTATTAGGGAGTGTGTTGTTCAGGGGAGCATGCTGTTTTATGGAGCGTGTTGTTCAGGGGAGCATGCTGTATTAGGGAGTGTGTTGTTCAGGGGAGCATGCTGTTTCAGGGAGCGTGTTGTTCAGGGGAGCATGCTGTTTTAGGGAGTGTGTTGTTCAGTGGAGCATGCTGTTTGATTAAGCGTGTTGTTCAGGGGAGCATGCTGTTTTAGGGACTGTGTTGTTCAGGGGAGCATAATATTTAGGGAGCGTGTTGTTCAGGGGAGCATGCTGTTTTAGGGAGTGTGTTGTTCAGGGGAGCACGCTGTTTTAGGGAGCATGTTGTTCAGGGGAGCATGCTGTTTTAGGGAGTGTGTTGTTCAGGGGAGCATACTATTTAGGGAGCGTGTTGTTCAGGGGAGCATGCTGTTTTAGGGAGTGTGTTGTTCAGGGGAGCATGCTGTTTTAGGGAGTGTGTTGTTCAGGGGAGCACGCTGTTTTAGGGAGCATGTTGTTCAGGGATGCATGCTGCTTTAGGGAGCGTGTTGATCAGGGGAGCATGCTGTTTTAGGGAGCATCTTGTTCAGGGGAGCATGCTGTTTTAGGAAGCGTGTTGTTTAGGGGAGCATGCTGTTTCAGGGAGCGTGTTGTTCAGGGGAGCACGCTGTTTTAGGGAGCATCTTGTTCAGGGGAGCATGCTGTTATAGGGAGCGTGTTGTTCAGGGGAGCATGCTGTTTTAGGGAGCGTGTTGTTCAGGGGAGTACGCTGTTTTAGGGAGCATCTTGTTCAGGGGAGCATGCTGTTATAGGGAGCGTGTTGTTCAGGGGAGCATGCTGTTTTAGAGAGTGTGTTGTTCAGGGGAGCATGCTTTTTTTGGGGAGCGTGTTGTTCAGGGGAGCATGCTGATTTAGGAAGCGTGTTGTTCAGGGGAGCATGCTGTTTTAGGGAGTGTGTTGATCAGGGGAGCATGCTGTTTTAGGGAGCGTGTTGATCGGGGGAGCATGCTGTTTTAGGGACCGTGTTGATCAGGGGAGCATGCTGTTTTAGGGAGCGTGTTGTTCAGGGGAGCATGCTGTTTTAGGGAGCGTGCTGTTCAGGGGAGCATGTAGTTTTAGGAACCGTGTTGTTCAGGGGAGCATGCTGTTTCAGGGAGCGTGTTGTTCAGGGGAGCATACTGTTTAGGAAGCGGGTTGTTCAGGGGAGCATACTATTTAGGGAGCGTGTTGCTCAGGGGAGCATGCTGTTTTAGGGAGTGTGTTGTTCAGGGGAGCATGCTGTTTTAGGGAGCGTGTTGTTCAGAAGAGCAGGCTGTTTTAGGGAGCGTGTTGATCCGGAGAGCGTGCTGTTTTAGGGAGCGTGTTGTTCAGGGGAGCATGCTGTATTAGGGAGTGTGTTGTTCAGGGGAGCATGCTGTTTTATGGAGCGTGTTGTTCAGGGGAGCATGCTGTTTCAGGGAGCGTGTTGTTCAGGGGAGCATGCTGTTTTAGGGAGTGTGTTGTTCAGTGGAGCATGCTGTTTGATTAAGCGTGTTGTTCAGGGGAGCATGCTGTTTTAGGGACTGTGTTGTTCAGGGGAGCATAATATTTAGGGAGCGTGTTGTTCAGGGGAGCATGCTGTTTTAGGGAGTGTGTTGTTCAGGGGAGCACGCTGTTTTAGGGAGCATGTTGTTCAGGGGAGCATGCTGTTTTAGGGAGTGTGTTGTTCAGGGGAGCATACTATTTAGGGAGCGTGTTGTTCAGGGGAGCATGCTGTTTTAGGGAGTGTGTTGTTCAGGGGAGCATGCTGTTTTAGGGAGTGTGTTGTTCAGGGGAGCACGCTGTTTTAGGGAGCATGTTGTTCAGGGATGCATGCTGCTTTAGGGAGCGTGTTGATCAGGGGAGCATGCTGTTTTAGGGAGCATCTTGTTCAGGGGAGCATGCTGTTTTAGGAAGCGTGTTGTTTAGGGGAGCATGCTGTTTCAGGGAGCGTGTTGTTCAGGGGAGCACGCTGTTTTAGGGAGCATCTTGTTCAGGGGAGCATGCTGTTATAGGGAGCGTGTTGTTCAGGGGAGCATGCTGTTTTAGGGAGCGTGTTGTTCAGGGGAGCACGCTGTTTTAGGGAGCATCTTGTTCAGGGGAGCATGCTGTTATAGGGAGCGTGTTGTTCAGGGGAGCATGCTGTTTTAGGGAGTGTGTTGTTCAGGGGAGCATGCTTTTTTTGGGGAGCGTGTTGTTCAGGGGAGCATGCTGATTTAGGAAGCGTGTTGTTCAGGGGAGCATGCTGTTTTAGGGTGCGTGTTGATCAGGTGAGCATGCTGTTGAAGGGAGCGTGTTGTTCGCGGAGCATGCTGTTTTAGGGAGCGTGTTGTTCAGGGGAGCATGCTGTTTTAGGGAGCGTGTTGATCAGGGGAGCATGCTTTTTTAGGGAGCGTGTTGTTCAGGGGAGCATGGTGTTTTAGGGACCGTGTTGTTCAGGGGAGCATGCTGTTTTAGGGAGCAGGACGATCAGGGGAGCATGCTGTTTTAGGGAGTGTGTTGTTCAGGCGAGCATGCTGTTTTCGGGAGCGTGATGATCAGGGGAGCATGCTGTTTTAGGGAGTGAGTTGTTCAGGGGAGCATGCTGCTTTGGGGAGCGTTTTGATCAGGGGAGCATGCTGTTTTAGGGAGCGTGTTGTTCAGGGGAGCATGCTGTTTTAGGAAGCGTGTTGTTCAGGGGAGCATGCTGTTTTAGGGAGCGTGTTGTTCAGAGGAGTATGCTGTTTGAGGGAGCGTGTTGATCAGGGGAGCATGCTGTTTTAGGGAGCGTGTTGTTCAGGGGAGCATGCTGTTTTAGGGAGCGTGTTGTTCAGGGGAGCATGCTGTTTTAGGGAGTGTGTTGATCAGGGGAGCATGCTGTTTTAGGGAGTGTGTTGATCAGGGGAGCATGCTGTTTTAGGGAGAGTGTTGTTCAGGGGAGCATGTTGTTTTAGGGAGCTTGTTGTTCAGGGGAGCATGCTTTTTTAGGGACCGTGTTGTTCAGGGGAGCATGCTGTTTTAGGGAGCAGGACGATCAGGGGAGCATGCTGTTTCAGGGAGCGTGTTGCTCAGGGGAGCATGCTGTTTTAGGAAGCGTGTTGTTCAGGGGAGCATGCTGTTTTAGGGAGTGTGTTGATCAGGGGAGCATGCTGTTTTAGGGAGCGTGTTGATCGTGGGAGCATGCTGTTTTCGGGACCGTGTTGATCAGGGGAGCATGCTGTTTTAGGGAGCGTGTTGTTCAGGGGAGCATGCTGTTTTAGGGAGCGTGCTGTTCAGGGGAGCATGTAGTTTTAGGAACCGTGTTGTTCAGGGGAGCATGCTGTTTCAGGGAGCGTGTTGTTCAGGGGAGCATACTGTTTAGGAAGCGGGTTGTTCAGGGGAGCATACTATTTAGGGAGCGTGTTGTTCAGGGGAGCATGCTGTTCCAGGAAGTGTGTTGTTCAGGGCAGCACGCTGTTTTAGGGAGCATGCTGTTCAGGGGAGCATGCTGTTTTAGGGAGTGTGTTGTTCAGGGGAGCATACTGTTTAGGGAGCGTGTTGTTCAGGGGAGCATGCTGTTTTAGGGAACGTGTTGATCAGGGGAGCATGCTGTTTTAGGGAGCATGTTGATCAGGGGAGCATGCTGTTTTAGGGAGCGTGTTGTTCAGGGGAGCATGCTGTTTTAGGGAGCGTGTTGAACAGGGGAGCTTGCTGTTTTCGGGAGCGTTTTGTTCAGACAAGCATGCTGTTTTTGGGAGCATATTCATCAGGTGAGCATGCTGTTTTTGGGAGCGTGTTGATCAGGGGAGCATGCTGTTTTAGGGAGCGTGTTGTTCTGGGGAGCATGCTGTATTTGGGAGCGTGTTGATCAGGGGAGCATGCTGTTTTAGGGAGCGTGTTGTTCAGGAGAGCATGCTGTTTTAGGGAGCGTGTTGTTCAGGAGAGCATGCTGTTTTAGGGAGCGTGTTGATCCGGAGAGCGTGCTGTTTTAGGGAGCGTGTTGTTCAGGGGAGCATGCTGTATTAGGGAGTGTGTTGTTCAGGGGAGCATGCTGTTTTATGGAGCGTGTTGTTCAGGGGAGCATGCTGTTTTAGGGAGTGTGTTGTTCAGTGGAGCATGCTGTTTGATGAAGCGTGTTGTTCAGGGGAGCATGCTGTTTTAGGGAGTGTGTTGTTCAGGGGAGCATACTATTTAGGGAGCGTGTTGTTCAGGGGAGCATGCTGTTTTAGGGAGTGTCTTGTTCAGGGGAGCACGCTGTTTTAGGGAGCATGTTGTTCAGGGGAGCATGCTGTTTTAGGGAGTGTGTTGTTCAGGGGAGCATACTATTTAGGGAGCGTGTTGTTCAGGGGAGCATGCTGTTTCAGGGAGTGTGTTGTTCAGGGGAGCATGCTGTTTTAGGGAGCCTGTTGATCAGGAGAGTGTCCTGTTTTAGGGAACGTGATGATCAGGGGAGCATGCTGTTTCAGGGAGCGTGCTGCTCAGGGGAGCATGCTGTTTTAGGGAGCATGTTGTTCAGGGACGCATGCTGTGTTAGGGAGCGTGTTGTTCAGGGGAGCATGCTGTTTTAGGAAGCGTGTTGTTCAGGGGAGCATGCTGTTTTAGGGAGTGTGTTGATCAGGGGAGCATGCTGTTTTAGGGAGCGTGTTGATCGGGGGAGCATGCTGTTTTAGGGACCGTGTTGATCAGGGGAGCATGCTGTTTTAGGGAGCGTGTTGTTCAGGGGAGCATGCTGTTTTAGGGAGCGTGCTGTTCAGGGGAGCATGTAGTTTTAGGAACCGTGTTGTTCAGGGGAGAATGCTGTTTCAGGGAGCGTGTTGTTCAGGGGAGCATACTGTTTAGGAAGCGGGTTGTTCAGGGGAGCATACTATTTAGGGAGCGTGTTGCTCAGGGGAGCATGCTGTTTTAGGGAGTGTGTTGTTCAGGGGAGCATGCTGTTTTAGGGAGCGTGTTGTTCAGGGGAGCATGCTGTATTAGGGAGTGTGTTGTTCAGGGGAGCATGCTGTTTTATGGAGCGTGTTGTTCAGGGGAGCATGCTGTTTCAGGGAGCGTGTTGTTCAGGGGAGCATGCTGTTTTAGGGAGTGTGTTGTTCAGTGGAGCATGCTGTTTGATTAAGCGTGTTGTTCAGGGGAGCATGCTGTTTTAGGGAGTGTGTTGTTCAGGGGAGCATACTATTTAGGGAGCGTGTTGTTCAGGGGAGCATGCTGTTTTAGGGAGTGTGTTGTTCAGGGGAGCACGCTGTTTTAGGGAGCATGTTGTTCAGGGGAGCATGCTGTTTTAGGGAGTGTGTTGTTCAGGGGAGCATACTATTTAGGGAGCGTGTTGTTCAGGGGAGCATGCTGTTTTAGGGAGTGTGTTGTTCAGGGGAGCATGCTGTTTTAGGGAGTGTGTTGTTCAGGGGAGCACGCTGTTTTAGGGAGCATGTTGTTCAGGGGTGCATGCTGCTTGAGGGAGCGTGTTGATCAAGGGAGCATGCTGTTTTAGGGAGCATCTTGTTCAGGGGAGCATGCTGTTTTCGGAAGCGTGTTGTTTAGGGGAGCATGCTGTTTCAGGGAGCGTGTTGTTCAGGGGAGCACGCTGTTTTAGGGAGCATCTTGTTCAGGGGAGCATGCTGTTTTAGGGAGCGTGTTGTTCAGGGGAGCATGCTGTTTAAGGGAGCGTGTTGTTCAGGGGAGCATGCTGTTTTAGGGAGTGTGTTGTTCAGGGGAGCATGCTTTTTTTGGGGAGCGTGTTGTTCAGGGGAGCATGCTGATTTAGGAAGCGTGTTGTTCAGGGGAGCATGCTGTTTTAGGGTGCGTGTTGATCAGGTGAGCATGCTGTTGAAGGGAGCGTGTTGTTCGCGGAGCATGCTGTTTTAGGGAGCGTGTTGTTCAGGGGAGCATGCTGTTTTAGGGAGCGTGTTGATCAGGGGAGCATGCTTTTTTAGGGAGCGTCTTGTTCAGGGGAGCATGCTGTTTTAGGGACCGTGTTGTTCAGGGGAGCATGCTGTTTTAGGGAGCAGGACGATCAGGGGAGAATGCTGTTTTAGGGAGTGTGTTGTTCAGGCGAGCATGCTGTTTTCGGGAGCGTGTTGATCAGGGGAGCATGCTGTTTTAGGGAGTGAGTTGTTCAGGGGAGCATGCTGCTTTGGGGAGCGTTTTGATCAGGGGAGCATGCTGTTTTAGGGAGCGTGTTGTTCAGGGGAGCATGCTGTTTTAGGAAGCGTGTTGTTCAGGGGAGCATGCTGTTTTAGGGAGCATGTTGATCGGGGAGTATGCTGTTTGAGGGAGCGTGTTGATCAGGGGAGCATGCTGTTTTAGGGAGCGTGTTGTTCAGGGGAGCATGCTGTTTTAGGGAGCGTGTTGTTCAGGGGAGCATGCTGTTTTAGGGAGTGTGTTGATCAGGGGAGCATGCTGTTTTAGGGAGAGTGTTGTTCCGGGGAGCATGCTGTTTTAGGGAGCTTGTTGTTCAGGGGAGCATGCTTTTTTAGGGAGCGTGTTGTTCAGGGGAGCATGCTGTTTTAGGGACCGTGTTGTTCAGGGGAGCATGCTGTTTTAGGGAGCAGGACGATCAGGGGAGAATGCTGTTTTAGGGAGTGTGTTGTTCAGGGGAGCATGCTGCTTTGGGGAGCGTTTTGATCAGGGGAGCATGCTGTTTTAGGGAGCGTGTTGTTCAGGGGAGCATGCTGTTTTAGGAAGTGTGTTGTTCAGGGGAGCATGCTGTTTTAGGGAGCGTGTTGATCGGGGAGTATGCTGTTTGAGGGAGCGTGTTGATCAGGGGAGCATGCTGTTTTAGGGAACGTGATGATCAGGGGAGCATGCTGTTTCAGGGAGCGTGCTGCTCAGGGGAGCATGCTGTTTTAGGGAGCATGTTGTTCAGGGACGCATGCTGTGTTAGGGAGCGTGTTGTTCAGGGGAGCATGCTGTTTTAGGAAGCGTGTTGTTCAGGGGAGCATGCTGTTTTAGGGAGTGTGTTGATCAGGGGAGCATGCTGTTTTAGGGAGCGTGTTGATCAGGGGAGCATGCTGTTTTAGGGACCGTGTTGATCAGGGGAGCATGCTGTTTTAGGGAGCGTGCAGTTCAGGGGAGCATGCTGTTTTAGGGAGCGTGCTGTTCAGGGGAGCATGTAGTTTTAGGAACCGTGTTGTTCAGGGGAGCATGCTGTTTCAGGGAGCGTGTTGTTCAGGGGAGCATACTGTTTAGGAAGCGGGTTGTTCAGGGGAGCATACTATTTAGGGAGCAGGACGATCAGGGGAGAATGCTGTTTTAGGGAGTGTGTTGTTCAGGGGAGCATGCTGCTTTGGGGAGCGTTTTGATCAGGGGAGCATGCTGTTTTAGGGAGCGTGTTGATCAGGGGAGCATGCTGTTTTAGGAAGTGTGTTGTTCAGGGGAGCATGCTGTTTTAGGGAGCGTGTTGATCGGGGAGTATGCTGTTTGAGGGAGCGTGTTGATCAGGGGAGCATGCTGTTTTAGGGAGCGTGTTGTTCAGGGGAGCATGCTGTTTTAGGGAGCGTGTTGTTCAGGGGAGCATGCTGTTTTAGGGAGTGTGTTGTTCAGGGCAGCAAGCTGTTTTAGGTAGCATTTTGTTCAGCGGAGCATGCTGTTTCAGGGAGCATGTTGTTCAGGGGAGCATGCAGTTTTAGGGAGCGCGTTGATCAGGGGAGCATGCTGTGTTAGGGAGCGTGTTGTTCAGGGGAGCATGCTGTTTTAGGGAACGTGTTGATCGGGGAGCATGCTGCTTTCGGGAGCATGTTGATCAGGGGAGCATGCTGTTTTAGGGAGCATGTTGTTCAGGGGAGAATGCTGTTTTAGGGAGCGTGTTGATCGGGGAGCATGCTGTTTTAGGGAGCGTGTTGAACAGGGGAGCATGCTGTTTTCGGGAGCGTTTTGTTCATACAAGCATGCTGTTTTTGGGAGCGTGTTGATCAGGGGAGCATGCTGTTTTTGGGAGCGTGTTGATCAGGGGTGCATGCTGTTTTAGGGAGCGTGTTTTTCAGGGGAGCATGCAGTATTTGGGAGCGTGTTGATCAGGGGAGCATGCTGTTTTAGGGAGCGTGTTGACCAGGGGAGCATGCTGTCTTAGGAAGTGTGTTGGTCAGGGGAGCATGCTGTTTCAGGGAGCGTGTTGTTCAGGGGAGCATGCTGTTTCAGGGAGCGTGTTGTTCAGGGGAGCATGCTGTTTTCGGCAGTGTGTTGTTCAGGGGAGCATGCTGTCTTAGGGAGTGTGTTATTCAGGGGAGCATGCTGTTTTAGGGAGCGTCTTGTTCAGGGGAGCATGCTGTTTTAGGGAGCGTGTTGTTCAGGGGAGCATGCTGTTTCAGGGAGGGTGATGTTCAGGGGAGCATTCAGTTTCAGGGAGCGTGTTGTTCAGGGGAGCATGCTGTTTTAAGGAGTGTGTTGTTCAGGGGTGCATGCTGTTTTAGGGAGAGTGTTGTTCAGGGGAGCATGATGTTTTAGGGAGTGTGTTGTTCAGGGGAGCATGCTGTTTTAGGTCGCGTTTTGTTCAGGAGAGCATGCTGTTTTAGGGTGAGTGTTGTTCAGGGGAGCATGCTGTTTTAGGGAGTGTGTTGATCAGGGGAGCATGCTGTTTTAGGGAGAGTGTTGTTCAGGTGAGCATGCTGTTTCAGGGAGCGTGTTGTTCAGGGCAGCATGCTGTTTTAGGGAGCGTGTTGTTCAGGGGAGCATGCTGTTTTAGGGAGTGTGTTGTTCAGGGGAGCATGCTGTTTTAGGGAGCGTGTTGTTCAGGGGAGCATTCTGTTTCAGGGAGCGTGTTGTTCCGGGGAGCATGCTGTTTTAGGGAGCGTGCTGTTTTAGGGAGTGTGTTGATCAGGGGAGCGTCCTGTTTTAGGGAACGTGTTGAACAGGGGAGCATGGTGTTTTAGGGGGCGTGTTGATCAGGGGAGTATGTTGTTTTAGGGAATGTGTTGTTCAGGGGAGCATGCTGTTTTAGGGAGCGTGTTGATCAGGGGAGCATGCTGTTTTAGGGAGTGTGTTGTTCAGGGGAGCATGCTGTTTTAGGGAGCGTGTTGTTCAGGGGAGCATGCTGTTTTCGGAAGCGTGTTGTTCAGGGGTGCATGCTGTTTTAGGGAGAGTGTTGATCGGGGAGTATGCTGTTTGTGGGAGCGTGTTGATCAGGGGAGCATGCTGTTTTAGGGAGCGTGTTGTTCAGGGGAGCATGCTGTTTTAGGGAGCGTGTTGTTCAGGGGAGCATGCTGTTTTAGGGAGTGTGTTGTTCAGGGGAGCATGCTGTTTTAGGTAGCATTTTGTTCAGCGGAGAATGCTGTTTCAGGGAACATGTTGTTCAGGGGAGCATGCAGTTTTAGGGAGCGCGTTGATCAGGGGAGCATGCTGTGTTAGGGAGCGTGTTGTTCAGGGGAGCATGCTGTTTTAGGGAACGTGTTGATCAGGGGAGCATGCTGTTTTAGGGAGCATGTTTATCAGGGGTCCATGCTGTTTTAGGGAGCGTGTTGATCGGGGAGCATGCTGTTTTAGGGAGCGTGTTGAACAGGGGAGCTTGCTGTTTTCGGGAGCGTTTTGTTCAGACAAGCATGCTGTTTTTGGGAGCATGTTGATCAGGGGAGCATGCTGTTTTAGGGAGCGTGTTGTTCAGGAGAGCATGCTGTTTTAGGGAGCGTGTTGTTCAGGGGAGCATGCTGTTTCAGGGAGCGTGTTGTTCAGGGAGCATGCTGTTTCAGGGAGTGTGTTGTTCAGGGGAGCATGCTGTCTTAGGGAGTGTGTTGTTCAGGGGAGCATGCTGTTTTAGGGAGCATGTTGATCAGGGGAGCGTCCTGTTTTAGGGAACGTTTTAAACAGGGGAGCATGGTGTTTTAGGGGGCGTGTTGATCAGGGGAGCATGTTGTTTTAGGGAATGTGTTGTTCAGGGGAGCATGCTGTTTTAGGGAGCGTGTTGTTCAGGGGAGCATGCTGTATTAGGGAGTGTGTTGTTCAGGGGAGCATGCTGTTTTATGGAGCGTGTTGTTCAGGGGAGCATGCTGTTTTAGGGAGTGTGTTGTTCAGTGGAGCATGCTGTTTGATGAAGCGTGTTGTTCAGGGGAGCATGCTGTTTTAGGGAGCATGTTGATCAGGGGAGCGTCCTGTTTTAGGGAAAGTGTTGATCAGGGGAGAATGCTGTCTGAGGAAGCGTGTTGTTCAGGGGAGCATGCTGTTTTAGGGAGCGTGTTGATCAGGAGAGTGTCCTGTTTTAGGGAACGTGATGATCAGGGGAGCATGCTGTTTCAGGGAGCGTGTTGCTCAGGGGAGCATGCTGTTTTAGGGAGCATGTTGTTCAGGGACGCATGCTGTGTTAGGGAGCGTGTTGTTCAGGGGAGCATGCTGTTTTAGGAAGCGTGTTGTTCAGGGGAGCATGCTGTTTTAGGGAGTGTGTTGATCAGGGGAGCATGCTGTTTTAGGGAGCGTGTTGATCGGGGGAGCATGCTGTTTTAGGGACCGTGTTGATCAGGGGAGCATGCTGTTTTAGGGAGCGTGTTGTTCAGGGGAGCATGCTGTTTGAGGGAGCGTGCTGTTCAGGGGAGCATGTAGTTTTAGGAACCGTGTTGTTCAGGGGAGCATGCTGTTTCAGGGAGCGTGTTGTTCAGGGGAGCATACTGTTTAGGAAGCGGGTTGTTCAGGGGAGCATACTATGAAGGGAGCGTGTTGTTCAGGGGAGCATGCTGTTTTAGGGAGTGTGTTGTTCAGGGGAGCATGCTGTTTTAGGGAGCGTGTTGTTCAGGAGAGCATGCTGTTTTAGGGAGCGTGTTGATCCGGAGAGCGTGCTGTTTTAGGGAGCGTGTTGTTCAGGGGAGCATGCTGTTTTAGGGAGTGTGTTGTTCAGGGGAGCATGCTGTTTTATGGAGCGTGTTGTTCAGGGGAGCATGCTGTTTTAGGGAGTGTGTTGTTCAGTGGAGCATGCTGTTTGATGAAGCGTGTTGTTCAGGGGAGCATGCTGTTTTAGGGAGTGTGTTGTTCAGGGGAGCATACTATTTAGGGAGCGTGTTGTTCAGGGGAGCATGCTGTTTTAGGGAGCGTGTTGTTCAGGGGAGCACGCTGTTTTAGGGAGCATGTTGTTCAGGGGAGCATGCTGTTTTAGGGAGTGTGTTGTTCAGGGGAGCATACTATTTAGGGAGCGTGTTGTTCAGGGGAGCATGCTGTTTCAGGGAGTGTGTTGTTCAGGGGAGCATGCTGTTTTAGGGAGCCTGTTGATCAGGAGAGTGTCCTGTTTTAGGGAACGTGATGATCAGGGGAGCATGCTGTTTCAGGGAGCGTGCTGCTCAGGGGAGCATGCTGTTTTAGGGAGCATGTTGTTCAGGGACGCATGCTGTGTTAGGGAGCGTGTTGTTCAGGGGAGCATGCTGATTTAGGAAGCGTGTTGTTCAGGGGAGCATGCTGTTTTAGGGAGTGTGTTGATCAGGGGAGCATGCTGTTTTAGGGAGCGTGTTGATCGGGGGAGCATGCTGTTTTAGGGACCGTGTTGATCAGGGGAGCATGCTGTTTTAGGGAGCGTGTTGTTCAGGGGAGCATGCTGTTTTAGGGAGCGTGCTGTTCAGGGGAGCATGTAGTTTTAGGAACCGTGTTGTTCAGGGGAGCATGCTGTTTCAGGGAGCGTGTTGTTCAGGGGAGCATACTGTTTAGGAAGCGGGTTGTTCAGGGGAGCATACTATTTAGGGAGCGTGTTGTTCAGGGGAGCATGCTGTTTTAGGGAGTGTGTTGTTCAGGGGAGCATGCTGTTTTAGGGAGCGTGTTGTTCAGGAGAGCATGCTGTTTTAGGGAGCGTGTTGATCCGGAGAGCGTGCTGTTTTAGGGAGCGTGTTGTTCAGGGGAGCATGCTGTATTAGGGAGTGTGTTGTTCAGGGGAGCATGCTGTTTTATGGAGCGTGTTGTTCAGGGGAGCATGCTGTTTCAGGGAGCGTGTTGTTCAGGGGAGCATGCTGTTTTAGGGAGTGTGTTGTTCAGTGGAGCATGCTGTTTGATGAAGCGTGTTGTTCAGGGGAGCATGCTGTTTTAGGGAGTGTGTTGTTCAGGGGAGCATACTATTTAGGGAGCGTGTTGTTCAGGGGAGCATGCTGTTTTAGGGACCGTGTTGATCAGGGGAGCATGCTGTTTTAGGGAGCGTCTTGTTCAGGGGAGCATGCTGTTTTAGGGAGCGTGTTGTTCAGGGGAGCATGCTGTTTTAGGAAGCGTGTTGTTCAGGGGCGCATGCTGTTTTAGGGAGCGTGTTGATCAGGGGAGCATGCTGTTTCAGGGAGAGTGTTGTTCAGGGGAGCATGCTGTTTTACGGAGCATGTTGTTCAGGGGAGCATGCCGTTTTAGGGAGCATGTTGATCAGGGGAGCATGCTGTTTTAGGGAGACTGTTGTTCAGGGGAGCATGCTGTTTTAGGGAGCTTGTTGTTCAGGGGAGCATGCTGTTTTAGGGAGCGTGTTGTTCAGGGGAGCATGCTGTTTTACGGAGCATGTTGTTCAGGGGAGCATACTGTTTAGGAAGCGGGTTGTTCAGGGGAGCATACTATGAAGGGAGCGTGTTGTTCAGGGGAGCATGCTGTTTTAGGGAGTGTGTTGTTCAGGGGAGCATGCTGTTTTAGGGAGCGTGTTGTTCAGGAGAGCATGCTGTTTTAGGGAGCGTGTTGATCCGGAGAGCGTGCTGTTTTAGGGAGCGTGTTGTTCAGGGGAGCATGCTGTTTTAGGGAGTGTGTTGTTCAGGGGAGCATGCTGTTTTATGGAGCGTGTTGTTCAGGGGAGCATGCTGTTTTAGGGAGTGTGTTGTTCAGTGGAGCATGCTGTTTGATGAAGCGTGTTGTTCAGGGGAGCATGCTGTTTTAGGGAGTGTGTTGTTCAGGGGAGCATACTATTTAGGGAGCGTGTTGTTCAGGGGAGCATGCTGTTTTAGGGAGCGTGTTGTTCAGGGGAGCACGCTGTTTTAGGGAGCATGTTGTTCAGGGGAGCATGCTGTTTTAGGGAGTGTGTTGTTCAGGGGAGCATACTATTTAGGGAGCGTGTTGTTCAGGGGAGCATGCTGTTTCAGGGAGTGTGTTGTTCAGGGGAGCATGCTGTTTTAGGGAGCCTGTTGATCAGGAGAGTGTCCTGTTTTAGGGAACGTGATGATCAGGGGAGCATGCTGTTTCAGGGAGCGTGCTGCTCAGGGGAGCATGCTGTTTTAGGGAGCATGTTGTTCAGGGACGCATGCTGTGTTAGGGAGCGTGTTGTTCAGGGGAGCATGCTGATTTAGGAAGCGTGTTGTTCAGGGGAGCATGCTGTTTTAGGGAGTG
The DNA here is from genome assembly GCF_037043375.1 of Chiloscyllium plagiosum. Classification (NCBI taxonomy): domain Eukaryota; kingdom Metazoa; phylum Chordata; class Chondrichthyes; order Orectolobiformes; family Hemiscylliidae; genus Chiloscyllium; species Chiloscyllium plagiosum. Next base: position 11,106,620 of record NW_028270176.1, read on the forward strand.
TGTTGATCAGGGGAGCATGCTGTTTTAGGGAGCGTGTTGATCGGGGGAGCATGCTGTTTTAGGGACCGTGTTGATCAGGGGAGCATGCTGTTTTAGGGAGCGTGTTGTTCAGGGGAGCATGCTGTTTTAGGGAGCGTGCTGTTCAGGGGAGCATGTAGTTTTAGGAACCGTGTTGTTCAGGGGAGCATGCTGTTTCAGGGAGCGTGTTGTTCAGGGGAGCATACTGTTTAGGAAGCGGGTTGTTCAGGGGAGCATACTATTTAGGGAGCGTGTTGTTCAGGGGAGCATGCTGTTTTAGGGAGTGTGTTGTTCAGGGGAGCATGCTGTTTTAGGGAGCGTGTTGTTCAGGAGAGCATGCTGTTTTAGGGAGCGTGTTGATCCGGAGAGCGTGCTGTTTTAGGGAGCGTGTTGTTCAGGGGAGCATGCTGTATTAGGGAGTGTGTTGTTCAGGGGAGCATGCTGTTTTATGGAGCGTGTTGTTCAGGGGAGCATGCTGTTTCAGGGAGCGTGTTGTTCAGGGGAGCATGCTGTTTTAGGGAGTGTGTTGTTCAGTGGAGCATGCTGTTTGATGAAGCGTGTTGTTCAGGGGAGCATGCTGTTTTAGGGAGTGTGTTGTTCAGGGGAGCATACTATTTAGGGAGCGTGTTGTTCAGGGGAGCATGCTGTTTTAGGGACCGTGTTGATCAGGGGAGCATGCTGTTTTAGGGAGCGTCTTGTTCAGGGGAGCATGCTGTTTTAGGGAGCGTGTTGTTCAGGGGAGCATGCTGTTTTAGGAAGCGTGTTGTTCAGGGGAGCATGCAGTTTTAGGGAGCGTGTTGATCAGGGGAGCATGCTGTTGTAGGGAGCGTGTTGTTCGGGGAGCATGCTGTTTTAGGGAGCGTGTTGTTCAGGGGCGCATGCTGTTTTAGGGAGCGTGTTGATCAGGGGAGCATGCTGTTTCAGGGAGAGTGTTGTTCAGGGGAGCATGCTGTTTTACGGAGCATGTTGTTCAGGGGAGCATGCTGTTTTAGGGAGCATGTTGATCAGGGGAGCATGCTGTTTTAGGGAGAGTGTTGTTCAGGGGAGCATGCTGTTTTAGGGAGCTTGTTGTTCAGGGGAGCATGCTGTTTTAGGGAGCGTGTTGTTCAGGGGAGCATGCTGTTTTACGGAGCATGTTGTTCAGGGGAGCATGCTGTTTTAGGGAGCATGTTGATCAGGGGAGCATGCTGTTTTAGGGAGCGTGTTGTTCAGGGCAGCATGCTGTGTTCGGGACCGTGTTGTTCAGGGGAGCATGCTGTTTTAGGGAGAAAGATGATCAGGGGAGCATGCTGTTTTCGGGAGCGTGTTGTTCGGGGAGCATGCTGTTTTCGGGAGCGTGTTGATCAGGGGAGCATGCTGTTTTAGGGAGTGTGTTGTTCAGGGGAGCATGCTGTTTTAGGGAGCGTGTTGTTCAGGGGAGCATGCTGTTTTCGGAAGCGTGTTGTTCAGGGGAGCATGCTGTTTTACGGAGAGTGTTGATCGGGGAGTATGCTGTTTGAGGGAGCGTGTTGATCAGGGGAGCATGCTGTTTTAGGGAGCGTGTTGTTCAGGGGAGCATGCTGTTTTAGGGAGCGTGTTGTTCAGGGGAGCATGCTGTTTTAGGGAGTGTGTTGTTCAGGGGAGCATGCTGTTTTAGGTAGCATTTTGTTCAGCGGAGAATGCTGTTTCAGGGAGCATGTTGTTCAGGGGAGCATGCAGTTTTAGGGAGCGCGTTGATCAGGGGAGCATGCTGTGTTAGGGAGCGTGTTGTTCAGGGAAGCATGCTGTTTTAGGGAACGTGTTGATCAGGGGAGCATGCTGTTTTAGGGAGCATGTTGATCAGGGAGCATGCTGTTTTAGGGAGCGTGTTGATCAGGGATGCATGCTGTTTTTGGGAGCGTGTTGATCAGGGGAGCATGCTGTTTTAGGGAGCGTGTTGTTCAGGGGAGCATGCTGTATTTGGGAGCGTGTTGATCAGGGGAGCATGCTGTTTTAGGGAGCGTGTTGTTCAGGAGAGCATGCTGTTTTAGGGAGCGTGTTGTTCAGGGGAGCATGCTGTTTCAGGGAGGGTGTTGTTCAGGGAGCATGCTGTTTCAGGGAGTGTGTTGTTCAGGGGAGCATGCTGTCTTAGGGAGTGTGTTGTTCAGGGGAGCATGCTGTTTTAGGGAGCATGTTGATCAGGGGAGCGTCCTGTTTTAGGGAACGTGTTGAACAGGGGAGCATGGTGTTTTAGGGGGCGTGTTGATCAGGGGAGCATGTTGTTTTAGGGAATGTGTTGTTCAGGGGAGTATGCTGTTTTAGGGAGCATGTTGATCAGGGGGGCATGCTGTTTCAGGGAGCGTGTTGCTCAGGGAGCATGCTGTTTTAGGGAGCATGTTGTTCAGGGACGCATGCTGTGTGTGGGAGCGTGTTGTTAAGGGGAGCATGCTGTTTTAGGAAGCGTGTTGTTCAGGGGAGCATGCTGTTTTAGGGAGTGTGTTGATCAGGGGAGCATGCTGTTTTAGGGAGCGTGTTGATCGGGGGAGCATGCTGTTTTAGGGAGCGTGTTTATCGGGGGAGCATGCTGTTTTAGGGACCGTGTTGATCAGGGGAGCATGCTGTTTTAGGGAGCGTGCTGTTCAGGGGAGCATGTAGTTTTAGGAACCGTGTTGTTCAGGGGAGCATGCTGTTTCAGGGAGCGTGTTGTTCAGGGGAGCATACTGTTTAGGAAGCGGGTTGTTCAGGGGAGCATACTATTTAGGGAGCGTGTTGTTCAGGGGAGCATGCTGTTTTAGGGAGCATGTTGTTCAGGGGAGCATGCTGTTTTAGGGAGCATGTTGATCAGGGGAGCATGCTGTTTTAGGGAGAGTGTTGTTCAGGGGAGCATGCTGTTTTAGGGAGCTTGTTGTTCAGGGGAGCATGCTGTTTTAGGGAGCGTGTTGTTCAGGGGAGCATGCTGTTTTACGGAGCATGTTGTTCAGGGGAGCATGCTGATTTAGGGAGCGTGTTGTTCAGGGGAGCATGCTGTTTTAGGGAGCATGTTGATCAGGGGAGCGTGCTGTTTTCGGGAGAAAGATGATCAGGGGAGCATGCTGTTTTCGGGAGCGTGTTGTTCGGGGAGCATGCTGTTTTCAGGAGCGTGTTGATCAGGGGAGCATGCTGTTTTAGGGAGTGTGTTGTTCAGGGGAGCATGCTGTTTTAGGGAGCGTGTTGTTCAGGGGAGCATGCTGTTTTCGGAAGCGTGTTGTTCAGGGGAGCATGCTGTTTTAGGGAGAGTGTTGATCGGGGAGTATGCTGTTTGAGGGAGCGTGTTGATCAGGGGAGCATGCAGTTTTAGGGAGCGTGTTGTTCAGGGGAGCATGCTGTTTTAGGGAGCGTGTTGTTCAGGGGAGCATGCTGTTTAAGGGAGTGTGTTGTTCAGGGGAGCATGCTGTTTTAGGGAGTGTGTTGTTCAGGGGAGCATGCTGTTTTAGGTAGCATTTTGTTCAGCGGAGAATGCTGTTTCAGGGAGCATGTTGTTCAGGGGCGCATGCAGTTTTAGGGAGCGCGTTGATCAGGGGAGCATGCTGTGTTAGGGAGCGTGCTGTTCAGGGGAGCATGCTGTTTTAGGGAACGTGTTGATCAGGGGAGCATGCTGTTTTAGGGAGCATGTTGATCAGGGGAGCATGCTGTTTTAGGGAGCGTGTTGATCAGGGATGCATGCTGTTTTTGGGAGCGTGTTGATCAGGGGAGCATGCTGTTTTAGGGAGCGTGTTGTTCAGGGGAGCATGCTGTATTTGGGAGCGTGTTGATCAGGGGAGCATGCTGTTTTAGGGAGCGTGTTGTTCAGGAGAGCATGCTGTTTTAGGGAGCGTGTTGTTCAGGGGAGCATGCTGTTTCAGGGAGGGTGTTGTTCAGGGAGCATGCTGTTTCAGGGAGTGTGTTGTTCAGGGGAGCATGCTGTCTTAGGGAGTGTGTTGTTCAGGGGAGCATGCTGTTTTAGGGAGCATGTTGATCAGGGGAGCGTCCTGTTTTAGGGAACGTGTTGAACAGGGGAGCATGGTGTTTTAGGGGGCGTGTTGATCAGGGGAGCATGTTGTTTTAGGGAATGTGTTGTTCAGGGGAGTATGCTGTTTTAGGGAGCATGTTGATCAGGGGAGCGTCCTGTTTTAGGGAAAGTGTTGATCAGGGGAGAATGCTGTCTTAGGAAGCGTGTTGTTCAGGGGGGCATGCTGTTTTAGGGAGCGTGTTGTTCAGGGGAGCATGCTGTATTTGGGAGCGTGTTGATCAGGGGAGCATGCTGTTTTAGGGAGTGTGTTGTTCAGGAGAGCATGCTGTTTTAGGGAGCGTGTTGTTCAGGGGAGCATGCTGTTTCAGGGAGGGTGTTGTTCAGGGAGCATGCTGTTTCAGGGAGTGTGTTGTTCAGGGGAGCATGCTGTCTTAGGGAGTGTGTTGTTCAGGGGAGCATGCTGTTTTAGGGAGCATGTTGATCAGGGGAGCGTCCTGTTTTAGGGAACGTGATGATCAGGGGAGCATGCTGTTTCAGGGAGCGTGTTGCTCAGGGAGCATGCTGTTTTAGGGAGCATGTTGTTCAGGGACGCATGCTGTGTGAGGGAGCGTGTTGTTAAGGGGAGCATGCTGTTTTAGGAAGCGTGTTGTTCAGGGGAGCATGCTGTTTTAGGGAGTGTGTTGATCAGGGGAGCATGCTGTTTTAGGGAGCGTGTTGATCGGGGGAGCATGCTGTTTTAGGGAGCGTGTTTATCGGGGGAGCATGCTGTTTTAGGGAGCGTGTTGATCAGGGATGCATGCTGTTTTTGGGAGCGTGTTGATCAGGGGAGCATGCTGTTTTAGGGAGCGTGTTGTTCAGGGTAGCATGCTGTATTTGGGAGCGTGTTGATCAGGGGAGCATGCTGTTTTAGGGAGCGTGTTGTTCAGGAGAGCATGCTGTTTTAGGGAGCGTGCTGTTCAGGGGAGCATGTAGTTTTAGGAACCGTGTTGTTCAGGGGAGCATGCTGTTTCAGGGAGCGTGTTGTTCAGGGGAGCATACTGTTTAGGAAGCGGGTTGTTCAGGGGAGCATACTATTTAGGGAGCGTGTTGTTCAGGGGAGCATGTTGTTTTAGGGAGTGTGTTGTTCAGGGGAGCATGCTGTTTTAGGGAGCGTGTTGTTCAGGAGAGCATGCTGTTTTAGGGAGCGTGTTGATCCGGAGAGCGTGCTGTTTTAGGGAGCGTGTTGTTCAGGGGAGCATGCTGTATTAGGGAGTGTGTTGTTCAGGGGAGCATGCTGTTTTATGGAGCTTGTTGTTCAGGGGAGCATGCCGTTTTAGGGAGTGTGTTGTTCAGTGGAGCATGCTGTTTGATGAAGCGTGTTGTTCAGGGGAGCATGGTGTTTTAGGGAGTGTGTTGTTCAGGGGAGCATACTATTTAGGGAGCGTGTTGTTCAGGGGAGCATGCTGTTTTAGGGAGTGTGTTGTTCAGGGGAGCACGCTGTTTTAGGGAGCATGTTGTTCAGGGGAGCATGCTGTTTTAGGGAGTGTGTTGTTCAGGGGAGCATACTATTTAGGGAGCGTGTTGTTCAGGGGAGCATGCTGTTTCAGGGAGTGTGTTGTTCAGGGGAGCATGCTGTTTTAGGGAGCGTGTTGATCAGGAGAGTGTCCTGTTTTAGGGAACGTGATGATCAGGGGAGCATGCTGTTTCAGGGAGCGTGCTGCTCAGGGGAGCATGCTGTTTTAGGGAGCATGTTGTTCAGGGCAGCATGCTGTGTTAGGGAGCGTGTTGTTCAGGGGAGCATGCTGTTTTAGGAAGCGTGTTGTTCAGGGGAGCATGCTGTTTTAGGGAGTGTGTTGATCAGGGGAGCATGCTGCTTTAGGGAGCGTGTTGATCGGGGGAGCATGCTGTTTTAGGGACCGTGTTGATCAGGGGAGCATGCTGTCTTAGGGAGTGTGTTGTTCAGGGGAGCATGCTGTTTTAGGGAGCGTGCTGTTCAGGGGAGCATGTAGTTTTAGGAACCGTGTTGTTCAGGGGAGCATGCTGTTTCAGGGAGCGTGTTGTTCAGGGGAGCATACTGTTTAGGAAGCGGGTTGTTCAGGGGAGCATACTATTTAGGGAGCGTGTTGTTCAGGGGAGCATGCTGTTTTAGGGAGTGTGTTGTTCAGGGGAGCATGCTGTTTTAGGGAGCGTGTTGTTCAGGAGAGCATGCTGTTTTAGGGAGCGTGTTGATCCGGAGAGCGTGCTGTTTTAGGGAGCGTGTTGTTCAGGGGAGCATGCTGTATTCGGGAGTGTGTTGTTCAGTGGAGCATGCTGCTTTAGGGAGTGTGTTGTTCAGAGGAGCATGCTGTATTAGGGAGTGTGTTGTTCAGGGGAGCATGCTGTTTTATGGAGCGTGTTGTTCAGGGGAGCATGCTGTTTTAGGGAGCGTGTTGTTCAGGGGAGCATGCTGTTTTAGGGAGTGTGTTGTTCTGGGGAGCATGCTGTTTTAGGGAGCTTGTTGTTCAGGGGAGCATGCTGTTTTACGGAGCATGTTGTTCAGGGGAGCATGCTGTTTTACGGAGCGTGTTGTTCAGGGAAGCATGCTGTTTTACGGAGCGTGTTGTTCAGGGAAGCATGCTGTTTTACGGAGCATGTTGTTCAGGGCAGCATGCTGTTTTAGGGACCGTGTTGTTCAGGGGAGCATGCTGTTTTAGGGAGCAGGATGATCAGGGGAGCATGCTGTTTTCGGGAGTGTGTTGTTCAGGGGAGCATGCTGTTTTCAGGAGCGTGTTGTTCGGGGAGCATGCTGTTTTCGGGAGCGTGTTGATCGGGGAGCATGCTGTTTTAGGGAGTGTGTTGTTCAGGGGAGCATGCTGTTTTATGGAGCGTGTTGTTCAGGGGAGCATGCTGTTTGATGAAGCGTGTTGTTCAGGGGAGCATGCTGTTTTAGGGAGTGTGTTGTTCAGGGGAGCATACTATTTAGGGAGCGTGTTGTTCAGGGGAGCATGCTGTTTTAGGGAGTGTGTTGTTGAGGGGAGCACGCTGTTTTAGGGAGCATGTTGTTCAGGGGAGCATGCTGTTTTAGGGAGTGTGTTGTTCAGGGGAGCATACTATTTAGGGAGCGTGTTGTTCAGGGGAGCATGCTGTTTTAGGGAGTGTGTTGTTCTGGGGAGCATGCTGTTTTAGGGAGCTTGTTGTTCAGGGGAGCATGCTGTTTTACGGAGCATGTTGTTCAGGGGAGCATGCTGTTTTACGGAGCATGTTGTTCAGGGCAGCATGCTGTTTTAGGGACCGTGTTGTTCAGGGGAGCATGCTGTTTTAGGGAGCAGGATGATCAGGGGAGCATGCTGTTTTCGGGAGTGTGTTGTTCAGGGGAGCATGCTGTTTTCAGGAGCGTGTTGTTCGGGGAGCATGCTGTTTTCGGGAGCGTGTTGATCGGGGAGCATGCTGTTTTAGGGAGCGTGTTGTTCAGGGGAGCATGCTGTTTTAGGGAGTGTGTTGTTCAGGGGAGCATGCTGTTTTATGGAGCTTGTTGTTCAGGGGAGCATGCTGTTTTAGGGAGTGTGTTGTTCAGGGGAGCATGGTGTTTTAGGGAGTGTGTTGTTCAGGGGAGCATACTATTTAGGGAGCGTGTTGTTCAGGGGAGCATGCTGTTTTAGGGAGTGTGTTGTTCAGGGGAGCACGCTGTTTTACGGAGCATGTTGTTCAGGGGAGCATGCTGTTTTAGGGAGTGTGTTGTTCAGGGGAGCATACTATTTAGGGAGCGTGTTGTTCAGGGGAGCATGCTGTTTCAGGGAGTGTGTTGTTCAGGGGAGCATGCTGTTTTAGGGAGCGTGTTGATCAGGAGAGTGTCCTGTTTTAGGGAACGTGATGATCAGGGGAGCATGCTGTTTCAGGGAGCGTGCTGCTCAGGGGAGCATGCTGTTTTAGGGAGCATGTTGTTCAGGGCAGCATGCTGTGTTAGGGAGCGTGTTGTTCAGGGGAGCATGCTGTTTTAGGAAGCGTGTTGTTCAGGGGAGCATGCTGTTTTAGGGAGTGTGTTGATCAGGGGAGCATGCTGCTTTAGGGAGCGTGTTGATCGGGGGAGCATGCTGTTTTAGGGACCGTGTTGATCAGGGGAGCATGCTGTCTTAGGGAGTGTGTTGTTCAGGGGAGCATGCTGTTTTAGGGAGCGTGCTGTTCAGGGGAGCATGTAGTTTTAGGAACCGTGTTGTTCAGGGGAGCATGCTGTTTCAGGGAGCGTGTTGTTCAGGGGAGCATACTGTTTAGGAAGCGGGTTGTTCAGGGGAGCATACTATTTAGGGAGCGTGTTGTTCAGGGGAGCATGCTGTTTTAGGGAGTGTGTTGTTCAGGGGAGCATGCTGTTTTAGGGAGCGTGTTGTTCAGGAGAGCATGCTGTTTTAGGGAGCGTGTTGATCCGGAGAGCGTGCTGTTTTAGGGAGCGTGTTGTTCAGGGGAGCATGCTGTATTAGGGAGTGTGTTGTTCAGGGGTGCATGCTGTTTTATGGAGCGTGTTGTTCAGGGGAGCATGCTGTTTCAGGGAGCGTGTTGTTCAGGGGAGCATGCTGTTTTAGGGAGTGTGTTGTTCAGTGGAGCATGCTGCTTTAGCGAGTGTGTTGTTGAGAGGAGCATGCTGTATTAGGGAGTGTGTTGTTCAGGGGAGCATGCTGTTTTATGGAGCGTGTTGTTCAGGGGAGCATGCTGTTTGATGAAGCGTGTTGTTCAGGGGAGCATGCTGTTTTAGGGAGTGTGTTGTTCAGGGGAGCATAATATTTAGGGAGCGTGTTGTTCAGGGGAGCATGCTGTTTTAGGGAGTGTGTTGTTGAGGGGAGCACGCTGTTTTAGGGAGCATGTTGTTCAGGGGAGCATGCTGTTTTAGGGAGTGTGTTGTTCAGGGGAGCATACTATTTAGGGAGCGTGTTGTTCAGGGGAGCATGCTGTTTTAGGGAGTGTGTTGTTCTGGGGAGCATGCTGTTTTAGGGAGCTTGTTGTTCAGGGGAGCATGCTGTTTTACGGAGCATGTTGTTCAGGGGAGCATGCTGTTTTACGGAGCGTGTTGTTCAGGGAAGCATGCTGTTTTACGGAGCGTGTTGTTCAGGGAAGCATGCTGTTTTACGGAGCATGTTGTTCAGGGGAGCATGCTGTTTTAGGGACCGTGTTGTTCAGGGGAGCATGCTGTTTTAGGGAGCAGGATGATCAGGGGAGCATGCTGTTTTCGGGAGTGTGTTGTTCAGGGGAGCATGCTGTTTTCAGGAGCGTGTTGTTCGGGGAGCATGCTGTTTTCGGGAGCGTGTTGATCGGGGAGCATGCTGTTTTAGGGAGTGTGTTGTTCAGGGGAGCATGCTGTTTTATGGAGCGTGTTGTTCAGGGGAGCATGCTGTTTTCGGAAGCGTGTTGTTCAGGCGAGCATGCTGTTTTAGGGAGAGTGTTGATCGGGGAGTATGCTGTTTGAGGGAGCGTGTTGATCAGGGGAGCATGCTGTTTTAGGGAGCGTGTTGTTCAGGGGAGCATGCTGTTTTAGGGAGCGTGTTGTTCAGGGGAGCATGCTGTTTTAGGGAGTGTGTTGTTCAGGGGAGCATGCTGTTTTAGGTAGCATTTTGTTCAGCGGAGAATGCTGTTTCAGGGAGCATGTTGTTCAGGGGAGCATGCAGTTTTAGGGAGCGCGTTGATCAGGGGAGCATGCTGTGTTAGGGAGCGTGTTGTTCAGGGGAGCATGCTGTTTTAGGGAACGTGTTGATCAGGGGAGCATGCTGTTTTAGGGAGCATGTTGATCAGGGGAGCATGCTGTTTTAGGGAGTGTGTTGTTCAGGGGAGCATGTTGTTTTAGGGAGCGTGTTGATCGGGGAGCATGCTGTTTTAGTGAGCGTGTTGAACAGGGGAGCTTGCTGTTTTCGGGAGCGTTTTGTTCAGACAAGCATGCTGTTTTTGGGAGCGTGTTGATCAGGGGAGCATGCTGTTTTAGGGAGCGTGTTGTTCAGGGGAGCATGCTGTATTTGGGAGCGTGTTGATCAGGGGAGCATGCTGTTTTAGGGAGCGTGTTGTTCAGGAGAGCATGCTGTTTTAGGGAGCGTGTTGTTCAGGGGAGCATGCTGTTTTAGGGAGTGTGTTGTTCAGGGGAGCATGCTGTTTTAGGGAGTGTGTTGTTCAGGGGAGCATGCTGTCTTAGGGAGTGTGTTGTTCAGGGGAGCATGCTGTTTTAGGGAGCATGTTGATCAGGGGAGCGTCCTGTTTTAGGGAACGTGTTGAACAGGGGAGCATAGTGTTTTAGGGGGCGTGTTGATCAGGGGAGCATATTGTTTGAGGGAATGTGTTGTTCAGGGGAGCATGCTGTTTTAGGGAGCATGTTGATCAGGGGAGCGTCCTGTTTTAGGGAAAGTGTTGATCAGGGGAGAATGCTGTCTTAGGAAGCGTGTTGTTCAGGGGAGCATGCTGTTTTAGGGAGCGTGTTGATCAGGAGAGTGTCCTGTTTTAGGGAACGTGATGATCAGGGGAGCATGCTGTTTCAGGGAGCGTGTTGCTCAGGGGAGCATGCTGTTTTAGGGAGCATGTTGTTCAGGGACGCATGCTGTGTTAGGGAGCGTGTTGTTCAGGGGAGCATGCTGTTTTAGGAAGCGTGTTGTTCAGGGGAGCATGCTGTTTAAGGGAGTGTGTTGATCAGGGGAGCATGCTGTTTTAGGGAGCGTGTTGTTCAGGGGAGCATGCTGTTTTAGGGAGTGTGTTGTTGAGGGGAGCACGCTGTTTTAGGGAGCATGTTGTTCAGGGGAGCATGCTGTTTTAGGGAGTGTGTTGTTCAGGGGAGCATACTATTTAGGGAGCGTGTTGTTCAGGGGAGCATGCTGTTTTAGGGAGTGTGTTATTCTGGGGAGCATGCTGTTTTACGGAGCATGTTGTTCAGGGGAGCATACTATTTAGGGAGCGTGTTGTTCAGGGGAGCATGCTGACTTAGGGAGTGTGTTGTTCAGGGCAGCATGCTGTTTTAGGGAGTGTGTTGTTCAGTGGAGCATGCTGTTTGATGAAGCGTGTTGTTCATGGGAGCATGGTGTTTTAGGGAGTGTGTTGTTCAGGGGAGCATACTATTTAGGGAGCGTGTTGTTCAGGGGAGCATGCTGTTTTAGGGAGCGTGTTGATCAGGAGAGTGTCCTGTTTTAGGGAGCATATTGTTCAGGGGAGCATGCTGTTTTAGGGAGTGTGTTGTTCAGGGGAGCATGCTGTTTCAGGGAGTGTGTTGTTCAGGGGAGCACGCTGTTTTAGGGAGCATATTGTTCAGGGGAGCATGCTGTTTTAGGGAGTGTGTTGTTCAGGGGAGCATGCTGTTTCAGGGAGTGTGTTGTTCAGGGGAGCATGCTGTTTTAGGGAGCGTGTTGATCAGGAGAGTGTCCTGTTTTAGGGAACGTGATGATCAGGGGAGCATGCTGTTTCAGGGAGCGTGCTGCTCAGGGGAGCATGCTGTTTTAGGGAGCATGTTGTTCAGGGCAGCATGCTGTGTTAGGGAGCGTGTTGTTCAGGGGAGCATGCTGTTTTAGGAAGCGTGTTGTTCTGGGGAGCATGCTGTTTTAGGGAGTGTGTTGATCAGGGGAGCATGCTGTTTTAGGGAGCGTGTTGATCGGGGGAGCATGCTGTTTTAGGGACCGTGTTGATCAGGGGAGAATGCTGTTTTAGGGAGCGTGTTGTTCAGGGGAGCATGCTGTTTTAGGGAGCGTGCTGTTCAGGGGAGCATGTAGTTTTAGGAACCATGTTGTTCAGGGGAGCATGCTGTTTCAGGGAGCGTGTTGTTCAGGGGAGCATACTGTTTAGGAAGCGGGTTGTTCAGGGGAGCATACTATTTAGGGAGCGTGTTGTTCAGGGGAGCATGCTGTTTTAGGGAGTGTGTTGTTCAGGGGAGCATGCTGTTTTAGGGAGCGTGTTGTTCAGGAGAGCATGCTGTTTTAGGGAGCGTGTTGATCCGGAGAGCGTGCTGTTTTAGGGAGCGTGTTGTTCAGGGGAGCATGCTGTATTAGGGAGTGTGTTGTTCAGGGGTGCATGCTGTTTTATGGAGCGTGTTGTTCAGGGGAGCATGCTGTTTCAGGGAGCGTGTTGTTCAGGGGAGCATGCTGTTTTAGGGAGTGTGTTGTTCAGTGGAGCATGCTGCTTTAGGGAGTGTGTTGTTCAGGGGAGCATGCTGTATTAGGGAGTGTGTTGTTCAGGGGAGCATGCTGTTTTATGGAGCGTGTTGTTCAGGGGAGCATGCTGTTTGATGAAGCGTGTTGTTCAGGGGAGCATGCTGTTTTAGGGAGTGTGTTGTTCAGGGGAGCATACTATTTAGGGAGCGTGTTGTTCAGGGGAGCATGCTGTTTTAGGGAGTGTGTTGTTGAGGGGAGCACGCTGTTTTAGGGAGCATGTTGTTCAGGGGAGCATGCTGTTTTAGGGAGTGTGTTGTTCAGGGGAGCATACTATTTAGGGAGCGTGTTGTTCAGGGGAGCATGCTGTTTTAGGGAGTGTGTTGTTCTGGGGAGCATGCTGTTTTAGGGAGCTTGTTGTTCAGGGGAGCATGCTGTTTTAGGGAGCGTGTTGTTCAGGGGAGCATGCTGTTTTACGGAGCATGTTGTTCAGGGGAGCATGCTGATTTAGGGAGTGTGTTGTTCAGGGCAGCATGCTGTTTTAGGGACCGTGTTGTTCAGGGGAGCATGCTGTTTTAGGGAGCAGGATGATCAGGGGAGCATGCTGTTTTCGGGAGTGTGTTGTTCAGGGGAGCATGCTGTTTTCGGGAGCGTGTTGTTCGGGGAGCATGCTGTTTTCGGGAGCGTGTTGATCGGGGAGCATGCTGTTTTAGGGAGTGTGTTGTTCAGGGGAGCATGCTGTTTTAGGGAGCGTGTTGTTCAGGGGAGCATGCTGTTTTCGGAAGCGCGTTGTTCAGGGGAGCATGCTGTTTTAGGGAGAGTGTTGATCGGGGAGTATGCTGTTTGAGGGAGCGTGTTGATCAGGGGAGCATGCTGTTTTAGGGAGCGTGTTGTTCAGGGGAGCATGCTGTTTTAGGTAGCATTTTGTTCAGCGGAGAATGCTGTTTCAGGGAGCATGTTGTTCAGGGGAGCATGCAGTTTTAGGGAGCGCGTTGATCAGGGGAGCATGCTGTGTTAGGGAGCGTGTTGTTCAGGGGAGCATGCTGTTAAAGGGAACGTGTTGATCAGGGGAGCATGCTGTTTTAGGGAGTGTGTTGTTCAGGGGAGCATGTTGTTTTAGGGAGCGTGTTGATCGGGGAGCATGCTGTTTTAGTGAGCGTGTTGAACAGGGGAGCTTGCTGTTTTCGAGAGCGTTTTGTTCAGACAAGCATGCTGTTTTTGGGAGCATGTTGATCAGGGGAGCATGCTGTTTTAGGGAGCGTGTTGTTCAGGGGAGCATGCTGTATTTGGGAGCGTGTTGATCAGGGGAGCATGCTGTTTTAGGGAGCGTGTTGTTCAGGAGAGCATGCTGTTTTAGGGAGCGTGTTGTTCAGGGGAGCATGCTGTGACAGGGAGCGTGCTGTTCAGGGGAGCATGCTGTTTTAGGGAGTGTGTTGTTCAGGGGAGCATGCTGTCTTAGGGAGTGTGTTGTTCAGGGGAGCATGCTGTTTTAGGGAGCATGTTGATCAGGGGAGCGCCCTGTTTTAGGGAACGTGTTGAACAGGGGAGCATAGTGTTTTAGGGGGCGTGTTGATCAGGGGAGCATATTGTTTCAGGGAATGTGTTGTTCAGGGGAGCATGCTGTTTTAGGGAGCATGTTGATCAGGGGAGCGTCCTGTTTTAGGGAAAGTGTTGATCAGGGGAGAATGCTGTCTTAGGAAGCGTGTTGTTCAGGGGAGCATGCTGTTTTAGGGAGCGTGTTGATCAGGAGAGTGTCCTGTTTTAGGGAACGTGATGATCAGGGGAGCATGCTGTTTCAGGGAGCGTGTTGCTCAGGGGAGCATGCTGTTTTAGGGAGCATGTTGTTCAGGGACGCATGCTGTGTTAGGGAGCGTGTTGTTCAGGGGAGCATGCTGTTTTAGGAAGCGTGTTGTTCAGGGGAGCATGCTGTTTTAGGGAGTGTGTTGATCAGGGGAGCATGCTGTTTTAGGGAGCGTGTTGATCGGGGGAGCATGCTGTTTTAGGGACCGTGTTGATCAGGGGAGAATGCTGTTTTAGGGAGCGTGTTGTTCAGGGGAGCATGCTGTTTTAGGGAGCGTGCTGTTCAGGGGAGCATGTAGTTTTAGGAACCGTGTTGTTCAGGGGAGCATGCAGTTTCAGGGAGCGTGTTGTTCAGGGGAGCATACTGTTTAGGAAGCGGGTTGTTCAGGTGAGCATACTATTTAGGGAGCGTGTTGTTCAGGGGAGCATGCTGTTTTACGGAGTGTGTTGTTCAGGGGAGCATGCTGTTTTAGGGAGCGTGTTGTTCAGGAGAACATGCTGTTTTAGGGAGCGTGTTGATCCGGAGAGCGTGCTGTTTTAGGGAGCGTGTTGTTCAGGGGAGCATGCTGTATTAGGGAGTGTGTTGTTCAGGGGAGCATGCTGTTTTATGGAGCGTGTTGTTCAGGGGAGCATGCTGTTTCAGGGAGCGTGTTGTTCAGGGGAGCATGCTGTTTTAGGGAGTGTGTTGTTCAGTGGAGCATGCTGTTTGATGAAGCGTGTTGTTCAGGGGAGCATGCTGTTTTAGGGAGTGTGTTGTTCAGGGGAGCATACTATTTAGGGAGCGTGTTGTTCAGGGGAGCATGCTGTTTTAGGGAGTGTGTTGTTGAGGGGAGCACGCTGTTTTAGGGAGCATGTTGTTCAGGGGAGCATGCTGTTTTAGGGAGTGTGTTGTTCAGGGGAGCATACTATTTAGGGAGCGTGTTGTTCAGGGGAGCATGCTGTTTTAGGGAGTGTGTTGTTCTGGGGAGCATGCTGTTTTAGGGAGCTTGTTGTTCAGGGGAGCATGCTGTTTAAGGGAGCGTGTTGTTCAGGGGAGCATGCTGTTTTACGGAGCATGTTGTTCAGGGGAGCATGCTGTTTCAGGGAGCGTGTTATTCAGGGGAGCATGCTGTTTTAGGGAGCAGGATGATCAGGGGAGCATGCTGTTTTCGGGAGTGTGTTGTTCAGGGGAGCATGCTGTTTTCGGGAGCGTGTTGTTCGGGGAGCATGCTGTTTTCGGGAGCGTGTTGATCGGGGAGCATGCTGTTTTAGGGAGTGTGTTGTTCAGGGGAGCATGCTGTTTTAGGGATCGTGTTGTTCAGAGGAGCATGCTGTTTTCGGAAGCGTGTTGTTCAGGGGAGCATGCTGTTTTAGGGAGAGTGTTGATCGGGGAGTATGCTGTTTGAGGGAGCGTGTTGATCAGGGGAGTATGCTGTTTTAGGGAGCGTGTTGTTCAGGGGAGCATGCTGTTTTAGGGAGCGTGTTGTTCAGGGGAGCATGCTGTTTTAGGGAGTGTGTTGTTCAGGGGAGCATGCTGTTTTAGGTAGCATTTTGTTCAGCGGAGAATGCTGTTTCAGGGAGCATGTTGTTCAGGGGAGCATGCAGTTTTAGGGAGCGCGTTGATCAGGGGAGCATGCTGTGTTAGGGAGCGTGTTATTCAGGGGAGCATACTGTTTTAGGGAACGTGTTGATCAGGGGAGCATGCTGTTTTAGGGAGCATGTTGATCAGGGGAGCATGCTGTTTTAGGGAGTGTGTTGTTCAGGGGAGCATGTTGTTTTAGGGAGCGTGTTGATCGGGGAGCATGCTGTTTTAGTGAGCGTGTTGAACAGGGGAGCTTGCTGTTTTCGGGAGCGTTTTGTTCAGACAAGCATGCTGTTTTTGGGAGCATGTTGATCAGGGGAGCATGCTGTTTTAGGGAGCGTGTTGTTCAGGGGAGCATGCTGTATTTGGGAGCGTGTTGATCAGGGGAGCATGCTGTTTTAGGGAGCGTGTTGTTCAGGAGAGCATGCTGTTTTAGGGAGCGTGTTGTTCAGGGGAGCATGCTGTTACAGGGAGCGTGCTGTTCAGGGGAGCATGCTGTTTTAGGGAGTGTGTTGTTCAGGGGAGCATGCTGTCTTAGGGAGTGTGTTGTTCAGGGGAGCATGCTGTTTTAGGGAACATGTTGATCAGGGGAGCGTCCTGTTTTAGGGAACGTGTTGAACAGGGGAGCAGAGTGTTTTAGGGGGCGTGTTGATCAGGGGAGCATATTGTTTTAGGGAATGTGTTGTTCAGGGGAGCATGCTGTTTTAGGGAGCATGTTGATCAGGGGAGCGTCCTGTTTTAGGGAAAGTGTTGATCAGGGGAGAATGCTGTCTTAGGAAGCGTGTTGTTCAGGGGAGCATGCTGTTTTAGGGAGCGTGTTGATCAGGAGAGTGTCCTGTTTTAGGGAACGTGATGATCAGGGGAGCATGCTGTTTCAGGGAGCGTGTTGCTCAGGGGAGCATGCTGTTTTAGGGAGCATGTTGTTCAGGGACGCATGCTGTGTTAGGGAGCGTGTTGTTCAGGGGAGCATGCTGTTTTAGGAAGCGTGTTGTTCAGGGGAACATGCTGTTTTAGGGAGTGTGTTGATCAGGGGAGCATGCTGTTTTAGGGAGCGTGTTGATCGGGGGAGCATGCTGTTTTAGGGACCGTGTTGATCAGGGGAGCATGCTGTTTTAGGGAGCGTGTTGTTTAGGGGAGCATGCTGTTTTAGGGAGCGTGCTGTTCAGGGGAGCATGTAGTTTTAGGAACCGTGTTGTTCAGGGGAGCATGCTGTTTCAGGGAGCGTGTTGTTCAGGGAAGCATACTGTTTAGGAAGCGGGTTGTTCAGGGGAGCATACTATTTAGGGAGCGTGTTGTTCAGGGGATCATGCTGTTTTAGGGAGCGTGTTGTTCAGGAGAGCATGCTGTATTAGGGAGTGTGTTGTTCAGGGGAGCATGCTGTTTTATGGAGCGTGTTGTTCAGTGGAGCATGCTGTTTGATGTAGCGTGTTGTTCAGGGGAGCATGCTGTTTTAGGGAGTGTGTTGTTCAGGGGAGCATACTATTTAGGGAGCGTGTTGTTCAGGGGAGCATGCTGTTTTAGGGAGTGTGTTGTTCAGGGGAGCACGCTGTTTTAGGGAGCATGTTGTTCAGGGGAGCATACTGTTTTAGGGAGTGTGTTGTTCAGGCGAGCATACTATTTAGGGAGCGTGTTGTTCAGGGGAGCATGCTGTTTTAGGGAGTGTGTTGTTCGGGGAGCATGCTGTTTTAGGGAGCGTGTTGATCAGGAGAGTGTCCTGTTTCAGGGAGCGTGCTGCTCAGGGGAGCATGCTGTTTTAGGGAGCATGTTGTTGAGGGACGCATGCTGTGTTAGGGAGCGTGTTGTTCAGGGGAGCATGCTGTTTTAGGAAGCGTGTTGTTCAGGGGAGCATGCTGTTTTAGGGAGTGTGTTGTTCAGGGGAGCATACTATTTAGGGAGCGTGTTGTTCAGGGGAGCATGCTGTTTTAGGGAGTGTGTTGTTGAGGGAAGCACGCTGTTTTAGGGAGCATGTTGTTCAGGGGAGCATGCTGTTTTAGGGAGTGTGTTGTTCAGGGGAGCATGCTGTTTTAGGGAACATGTTGATCAGGGGAGCGTCCTGTTTTAGGGAACGTGTTGAACAGGAGAGCAGAGTGTTTTAGGGGGCGTGTTGATCAGGGGAGCATATTGTTTTAGGGAGCGTGTTGTTCAGGGGAGCATGCTGTTTTAGGGAGCATGTTGATCAGGGGAGCGTCCTGTTTTAGGGAAAGTGTTGATCAGGGGAGAATGCTGTCTTAGGAAGCGTGTTGTTCAAGGGAGCATATTGTTTTAGGGAGCGTGTTGTTCAGGGGAGCATGCTGTTTCAGGGAGCGTGTTGCTCAGGGAAGCATACTGTTTAGGAAGCGGGTTGTTCAGGGGAGCATACTATTTAGGGAGCGTGTTGTTCAGGGGAGCATGCTGTTTTAGGGAGCGTGTTGTTCAGGAGAGCATGCTGTTTTAGGGAGCGTGTTGATCCGGAGAGCGTGCTGTTTTAGGGAGCGTGTTGTTCAGGGGAGCATACTATTTAGGGAGCGTGTTGTTCAGGGGAGCATGCTGTTTTAGGGAGTGTGTTGTTCAGGGGAGCACGCTGTTTTAGGGAGCATGTTGTTCAGGGGAGCATGCTGTTTGATGTAGCGTGTTGTTCAGGGGAGCATGCTGTTTTAGGGAGTGTGTTGTTCAGGGGAGCATACTATTTAGGGAGCGTGTTGTTCAGGGGAGCATGCTGTTTTAGGGAGTGTGTTGTTCAGGGGAGCACGCTGTTTTAGGGAGCATGTTGTTCAGGGGAGCATACTGTTTTAGGGAGTGTGTTGTTCAGGCGAGCATACTATTTAGGGAGCGTGTTGTTCAGGGGAGCATGCTGTTTTAGGGAGTGTGTTGTTCAGGGGAGCATGCTGTTTTAGGGAGCGTGTTGATCAGGAGAGTGTCCTGTTTCAGGGAGCGTGCTGCTCAGGGGAGCATGCTGTTTTAGGGAGCATGTTGTTCAGGGACGCATGCTGTGTTAGGGAGCGTGTTGTTCAGGGGAGCATGCTGTTTTAGGAAGCGTGTTGTTCAGGGGAGCATGCTGTTTAAGGGAGTGTGTTGTTCAGGGGAGCATACTATTTAGGGAGCGTGTTGTTCAGGGGAGCATGCTGTTTTAGGGAGTGTGTTGTTGAGGGGAGCACGCTGTTTTAGGGAGCATGTTGTTCAGGGGAGCATGCTGTTTTAGGGAGTGTGTTGTTCAGGGGAGCATACAATTTAGGGAGCGTGTTGTTCAGGGGAGCATGCTGTTTTAGGGAGCATGTTGTTCAGGGGAGCATGCTGTTTTAGGGAGTGTGTTGTTCAGGGGAGCATACTATTTAGGGAGCGTGTTGTTCTGGGGAGCATGCTGTTTTAGGGAGCTTGTTGTTCAGGGGAGCATGCTGTTTTAGGGAGCGTGTTGTTCAGGGGAGCATGCTGGTTTACGGAGCATGTTGTTCAGGGGAGCTGCTGTTTTAGGGAGCAGGATGATCAGGGGAGCATGCTGTTTTCGGGAGTGTGTTGTTCAGGAGAGCATGCTGTTTTAGGGACCGTGTTGTTCGGGGAGCATGCTGTTTTCGGGAGCGTGTTGATCGGGGAGCATGCTGTTTTAGGGAGTGTGTTGTTCAGGGGAGCATGCTGTTTTAGGGAGCGTGTTGTTCAGGGGAGCATGCTGTTTTCGGAAGCGTGTTGTTCAGGGGAGCATGCTGTTTTAGGGAGAGTGTTGATCGGGGAGTATGCTGTTTGAGGGAGCGTGTTGATCAGGGGAGCATGCTGTTTTAGGGAGCATGTTGTTCAGGGGAGCATGTTGTTTTAGGGAGCGTGTTGTTCAGGGGAGCATGCTGTTTTAGGTAGCATTTTGTTCAGCGGAGAATGCTGTTTCAGGGAGCATGTTGTTCCGGGGAGCATGCAGTTTTAGGGAGCGCGTTGATCAGGGGAGCATGCTGTGTTAGGGAGCGTGTTGTTCAGGGGAGCATGCTGTTTTAGGGAACGTGTTGATCAGGGGAGCATGCTGTTTTAGGGAGCATGTTGATCAGGGGAGCATGCTGTTTTAGGGAGTGTGTTGTTCAGGGGAGCATGTTGTTTTAGGGAGCGTGTTGATCGGGGAGCATGCTGTTTTAGTGAGCGTGTTGAACAGGGGAGCTTGCTGTTTTCGGGAGCGTTTTGTTCAGACAAGCATGCTGTTTTTGGGAGCATTTGGATCAGGGGAGCATGCTGTTTCAGGGAGCGTGTTGTTCAGGGGAGCATGCTGTATTTGGGAGCGTGTTGATCAGGGGAGCATGCTGTTTTAGGGAGCGTGTTGTTCAGGAGAGCATGCTGTTTTAGGGAGCGTGTTGTTCAGGGGAGCATGCTGTTACAGGGAGCGTGTTGTTCAGGGGAGCATGCTGTTTTCGGGAGTGTGTTGTTCAGGGGAGCATGCTGTCTTAGGGAGTGTGTTGTTCAGGGGAGCATGCTGTTTTAGGGAACATGTTGATCAGGGGAGCGTCCTGTTTTAGGGAACGTGTTGAACAGGGGAGCAGAGTGTTTTAGGGGGCGTGTTGATCAGGGGAGCATATTGTTTTAGGGAATGTGTTGTTCAGGGGAGCATGCTGTTTTAGGGAGTGTGTTGTTCGGGGAGCATGCTGTTTTAGGGAGCGTGTTGATCAGGAGAGTGTCCTGTTTCAGGGAGCGTGCTGCTCAGGGGAGCATGCTGTTTTAGGGAACATGTTGTTGAGGGACGCATGCTGTGTTAGGGAGCGTGTTGTTCAGGGGAGCATGCTGTTTTAGGAAGCGTGTTGTTCAGGGGAGCATGCTGTTTTAGGGAGTGTGTTGTTCAGGGGAGCATACTATTTAGGGAGCGTGTTGTTCAGGGGAGCATGCTGTTTTAGGGAGTGTGTTGTTGAGGGGAGCACGCTGTTTTAGGGAGCATGTTGTTCAGGGGAGCATGCTGTTTTAGGGAGTGTGTTGTTCAGGGGAGCATGCTGTTTTAGGGAACATGTTGATCAGGGGAGCGTCCTGTTTTAGGGAACGTGTTGAACAGGAGAGCAGAGTGTTTTAGGGGGCGTGTTGATCAGGGGAGCATATTGTTTTAGGGAGCGTGTTGTTCAGGGGAGCATGCTGTTTTAGGGAGCATGTTGATCAAGGGAGCGTCCTGTTTTAGGGAAAGTGTTGATCAGGGGAGAATGCTGTCTTAGGAAGCGTGTTGTTCAAGGGAGCATATTGTTTTAGGGAGCGTGTTGTTCAGGGGAGCATGCTGTTTCAGGGAGCGTGTTGTTCAGGGAAGCATACTGTTTAGGAAGCGGGTTGTTCAGGGGAGCATACTATTTAGGGAGCGTGTTGTTCAGGGGAGCATGCTGTTTTAGGGAGCGTGTTGTTCAGGAGAGCATGCTGTTTTAGGGAGCGTGTTGATCCGGAGAGCGTGCTGTTTTAGGGAGCGTGTTGTTCAGGGGAGCATACTATTTAGGGAGCGTGTTGTTC
The DNA here is from genome assembly GCF_037043375.1 of Chiloscyllium plagiosum. Classification (NCBI taxonomy): domain Eukaryota; kingdom Metazoa; phylum Chordata; class Chondrichthyes; order Orectolobiformes; family Hemiscylliidae; genus Chiloscyllium; species Chiloscyllium plagiosum. The sequence goes on from NW_028270176.1 coordinate 11,127,423, forward strand.
AGGGGAGCATGCTGTTTTAGGGAGTGTGTTGTTCAGGGGAGCACGCTGTTTTAGGGAGCATGTTGTTCAGGGGAGCATGCTGTTTGATGTAGCGTGTTGTTCAGGGGAGCATGCTGTTTTAGGGAGTGTGTTGTTCAGGGGAGCATACTATTTAGGGAGTGTGTTGTTCAGGGGAGCATGCTGTTTTAGGGAGTGTGTTGTTCAGGGGAGCACGCTGTTTTAGGGAGCATGTTGTTCAGGGGAGCATACTGTTTTAGGGAGTGTGTTGTTCAGGCGAGCATACTATTTAGGGAGCGTGTTGTTCAGGGGAGCATGCTGTTTTAGGGAGTGTGTTGTTCAGGGGAGCATGCTGTTTTAGGGAGCGTGTTGATCAGGAGAGTGTCCTGTTTCAGGGAGCGTGCTGCTCAGGGGAGCATGCTGTTTTAGGGAGCATGTTGTTCAGGGACGCATGCTGTGTTAGGGAGCGTGTTGTTCAGGGGAGCATGCTGTTTTAGGAAGCGTGTTGTTCAGGGGAGCATGCTGTTTAAGGGAGTGTGTTGTTCAGGGGAGCATACTATTTAGGGAGCGTGTTGTTCAGGGGAGCATGCTGTTTTAGGGAGTGTGTTGTTGAGGGGAGCACGCTGTTTTAGGGAGCATGTTGTTCAGGGGAGCATGCTGTTTTAGGGAGTGTGTTGTTCAGGGGAGCATACAATTTAGGGAGCGTGTTGTTCAGGGGAGCATGCTGTTTTAGGGAGCATGTTGTTCAGGGGAGCATGCTGTTTTAGGGAGTGTGTTGTTCAGGGGAGCATACTATTTAGGGAGCGTGTTGTTCTGGGGAGCATGCTGTTTTAGGGAGCTTGTTGTTCAGGGGAGCATGCTGTTTTAGGGAGCGTGTTGTTCAGGGGAGCATGCTGGTTTACGGAGCATGTTGTTCAGGGGAGCTGCTGTTTTAGGGAGCAGGATGATCAGGGGAGCATGCTGTTTTCGGGAGTGTGTTGTTCAGGAGAGCATGCTGTTTTAGGGACCGTGTTGTTCAGGGGAGCATGCTGTTTTAGGGAGCAGGATGATCAGGGGAGCATGCTGTTTTCGGGAGTGTGTTGTTCAGGGGAGCATGCTGTTTTCGGGAGCGTGTTGTTCGGGGAGCATGCTGTTTTCGGGAGCGTGTTGATCGGGGAGCATGCTGTTTTAGGGAGTGTGTTGTTCAGGGGAGCATGCTGTTTTAGGGAGCGTGTTGTTCAGGGGAGCATGCTGTTTTCGGAAGCGTGTTGTTCAGGGGAGCATGCTGTTTTAGGGAGAGTGTTGATCGGGGAGTATGCTGTTTGAGGGAGCGTGTTGATCAGGGGAGCATGCTGTTTTAGGGAGCATGTTGTTCAGGGGAGCATGTTGTTTTAGGGAGCGTGTTGTTCAGGGGAGCATGCTGTTTTAGGTAGCATTTTGTTCAGCGGAGAATGCTGTTTCAGGGAGCATGTTGTTCCGGGGAGCATGCAGTTTTAGGGAGCGCGTTGATCAGGGGAGCATGCTGTGTTAGGGAGCGTGTTGTTCAGGGGAGCATGCTGTTTTAGGGAACGTGTTGATCAGGGGAGCATGCTGTTTTAGGGAGCATGTTGATCAGGGGAGCATGCTGTTTTAGGGAGTGTGTTGTTCAGGGGAGCATGTTGTTTTAGGGAGCGTGTTGATCGGGGAGCATGCTGTTTTAGTGAGCGTGTTGAACAGGGGAGCTTGCTGTTTTCGGGAGCGTTTTGTTCAGACAAGCATGCTGTTTTTGGGAGCATTTGGATCAGGGGAGCATGCTGTTTCAGGGAGCGTGTTGTTCAGGGGAGCATGCTGTATTTGGGAGCGTGTTGATCAGGGGAGCATGCTGTTTTAGGGAGCGTGTTGTTCAGGAGAGCATGCTGTTTTAGGGAGCGTGTTGTTCAGGGGAGCATGCTGTTACAGGGAGCGTGTTGTTCAGGGGAGCATGCTGTTTTCGGGAGTGTGTTGTTCAGGGGAGCATGCTGTCTTAGGGAGTGTGTTGTTCAGGGGAGCATGCTGTTTTAGGGAACATGTTGATCAGGGGAGCGTCCTGTTTTAGGGAACGTGTTGAACAGGGGAGCAGAGTGTTTTAGGGGGCGTGTTGATCAGGGGAGCATATTGTTTTAGGGAATGTGTTGTTCAGGGGAGCATGCTGTTTTAGGGAGCATGTTGATCAGGGGAGCGTCCTGTTTTAGGGAAAGTGTTGATCAGGGGAGAATGCTGTCTTAGGAAGCGTGTTGTTCAGGGGAGCATGCTGTTTTAGGGAGCGTGTTGATCAGGAGAGTGTCCTGTTTTAGGGAACGTGATGATCAGGGGAGCATGCTGTTTCAGGGAGCGTGTTGCTCAGGGGAGCATGCTGTTTTAGGGAGCATGTTGTTCAGGGACGCATGCTGTGTTAGGGAGCGTGTTGTTCAGGGGAGCATGCTGTTTTAGGAAGCGTGTTGTTCAGGGGAACATGCTGTTTTAGGGAGTGTGTTGATCAGGGGAGCATGCTGTTTTAGGGAGCGTGTTGATCGGGGGAGCATGCTGTTTTAGGGACCGTGTTGATCAGGGGAGCATGCTGTTTTAGGGAGCGTGTTGTTCAGGGGAGCATGCTGTTTTAGGGAGCGTGCTGTTCAGGGGAGCATGTAGTTTTAGGAACCGTGTTGTTCAGGGGAGCATGCTGTTTCAGGGAGCGTGTTGTTCAGGGAAGCATACTGTTTAGGAAGCGGGTTGTTCAGGGGAGCATACTATTTAGGGAGCGTGTTGATCCGGAGAGCGTGCTGTTTTAGGGAGCATGTTGTTCAGGGGAGCATGCAGTATTAGGGAGTGTGTTGTTCAGGGGAGCATGCTGTTTTATGGAGCGTGTTGTTCAGTGGAGCATGCTGTTTTAGGGAGTGTGTTGTTCAGGGGAGCATGCTGTTTTAGGGAGTGTGTTGTTCAGGGGAGCATACTATTTAGGGAGCGTGTTGTTCAGGGGAGCATGCTGTTTTAGGGAGTGTGTTGTTCAGGGGAGCACGCTGTTTTAGGGAGCATGTTGTTCAGGGGAGCATACTGTTTTAGGGAGTGTGTTGTTCAGGCGAGCATACTATTTAGGGAGCGTGTTGTTCAGGGGAGCATGCTGTTTTAGGGAGTGTGTTGTTCAGGGGAGCATGCTGTTTTAGGGAGAGTGTTGATCAGGAGAGTGTCCTGTTTCAGGGAGCGTGCTGCTCAGGGGAGCATGCTGTTTTAGGGAGCATGTTGTTCAGGGACGCATGCTGTGTTAGGGAGCGTGTTGTTCAGGGGAGCATGCTGTTTTAGGAAGCGTGTTGTTCAGGGGAGCATGCTGTTTTAGGGAGCGTCTTGTTCAGGGGAGCATGCTGTTTCAGGGACCGTGTTGTTCAGGGGAGCATGCTGTTTTAGGGAGTGTGTTGTTCAGGGGAGCACGCAGTTTTAGGGAGCATGTTGTTCAGGGGAGCATGCTGTTTTAGGGAGCGTGCTGTTTTAGGGAGTGTGTTGTTCAGGGGAGCATGCTGTCTTAGGGAGTGTGTTGTTCAGGGGAGCATGCTGTTTTAGGGAGCATGTTGATCAGGGGAGCGTCCTGTTTTAGGGAACGTGTTGAACAGGGGAGCATGGTGTTTTAGGGGGCGTGTTGATCAGGGGAGCATGTTGTTTCAGGGAATGTGTTGTTCAGGGGAGCATGGTGTTTTAGGGGCCGTGTTGATCAGGGGAGCATGTTGTTTCAGGGAATGTGTTGTTCAGGGGAGCATGCTGTTTTAGGGAGCATGTTGATCAGGGGAGCGTCCTGTTTTAGGGAAAGTGTTGATCAGGGGAGCATGCTGTCTTAGGAAGCGTGTTGTTCAGGGGAGCATGCTGTTTTAGGGAGCGTGTTGATCAGGAGAGTGTCCTGTTTTAGGGAACGTGATCATCAGGGGAGCATGCTGTTTCAGGGAGCGTGTTGCTCAGGGGAGCATGCTGTTTTAGGGAGGGTGTTGTTCAGGGGAGCATGCTGTTTTAGGAAGCGTGTTGTTCAGGGGAGCATGCTGTTTTAGGGAGTGTGTTGATCAGGGGAGCATGCTGTTTTAGGGAGCGTGTTGATCGGGGGAGCATGCTGTTTTAGGGACCGTGTTGATCAGGGGAGCATGCTGTTTTAGGGAGCGTCTTGTTCAGGGGAGCATGCTGTTTTAGGGAGCGTGTTGTTCAGGGGAGCATGCTGTTTTAGGAAGCGTGTTGTTCAGGGGAGCATGCTGTTTTAGGGTGCGTGTTGATCAGGGGTGCATGCTGTTTTAGGGAGCGTGTTGTTCAGGGGAGCATGCTGTTTCAGGGAGCGTGTTGTTCAGGGGAGCATGCTGTTTTAGGGAGCGTGTTGTTCAGGAGAGCATGCTGTTTTCGGGAGCGTGTTGTTCAGGGGAGCATGCTGTTTTAGGGTGCGTGTTGATCAGGGGTGCATGTTGTTTTAGGGAGTGTGTTGTTCAGGGGAGCATGCTGTTTTAGGGTGCGTGTTGATCAGGGGAGCATACTGTTTTAGGGAGTGTGTTGTTCAGGGGAGCATGCTGTCTTAGGGAGCGTGTTGTTCAGGGGAGCATACTGTTTTATGCAGCGTGTTGTTCAGGGGAGCATGCTGTTACAGGGAGCGTGTTGTTCAGGGAGCATGCTGTTTTAGGGAGTGTGTTGTTCAGGGGAGCATGCTGTCTTAGGGAGTGTGTTGTTCAGGGGAGCATGCTGTTTTAGGGAGCATGTTGATCAGGGGAGCGTCCTGTTTTAGGGAACGTGTTGAACAGGGGAGCATGGTGTTTTAGGGGGCGTGTTGATCAGGGGAGCATGTTGTTTTAGGGAATGTGTTGTTCAGGGGAGCATGCTGTTTTAGGGAGCATGTTGATCAGGGGAGCGTCCTGTTTTAGGGAAAGTGTTGATCAGGGGAGAATGCTGTCTTAGGAAGCGTGTTGTTCAGGGTAGCATGCTGTTTTAGGGAGCGTGTTGATCAGGAGAGTGTCCTGTTTTAGGGAACGTGATGATCAGGGGAGCATGCTGTTTCAGGGAGCGTATTGCTCAGGGGAGCATGCTGTTTTAGGGAGCATGTTGTTCAGGGAAGCATGCTGTGTTAGGGAGCGTGTTGTTCAGGGGAGCATGCTGTTTTAGGAAGCGTGTAGTTCAGGGGAGCATGCTGTTTTAGGGAGTGTGTTGATCAGGGGAGCATGCTGTTTTAGGGAGCGTGTTGATCGGGGGAGCATGCTGTTTTAGGGACCGTGTTGATCAGGGGAGCATGCTGTTTTAGGGAGCGTGTTGTTCAGTGGAGCATGCTGTTTTAGGGAGCGTGCTGTTCAGGGGAGCATGTAGTTTTAGGAACCGTGTTGTTCAGGGGAGCATGCTGTTTCAGGGAGCGTGTTGTTCTGGGGAGCATACTGTTTAGGAAGCGGGTTGTTCAGGGGAGCATACTATTTAGGGAGCGTGTTGTTCAGGGGAGCATGCTGTTTTAGGGAGTGTGTTGTTCAGGGGAGCATGCTGTTTTAAGGAGCGTGTTGTTCAGGAGAGCGTGCTGTTTTAGGGAGCGTGTTGTTCAGGGGTGCATGCTGTATTAGGGAGTGTGTTGATCAGGGGAGAATGCTGTCTTAGGAAGCGTGTTGTTCAGGGGAGCATGCTGTTTTCGGGAGCGTGTTGATCAGGAGAGTGTCCTGTTTTAGGGAACGTGATGATCAGGGGAGCATGCTGTTTCAGGGAGCGTGTTGCTCAGGGGAGCATGCTGTTTTAGGGAGCATGTTGTTCAGGGACGCATGCTGTGTTAGGGAGCGTGTTGCTCAGGGGAGCATGCTGTTTTAGGAAGCGTGTAGTTCAGGGGAGCATGCTGTTTTAGGGAGTGTGTTGATCAGGGGAGCATGCTGTTTTAGGGAGCGTGTTGATCGGGGGAGCATGCTGTTTTAGGGACCGTGTTGATCAGGGGAGCATGCTGTTTTAGGGAGCGTGTTGTTCAGTGGAGCATGCTGTTTTAGGGAGCGTGCTGTTCAGGGGAGCATGTAGTTTTAGGAACGGTGTTGTTTCGGAGAGCATGCTGTTTCAGGGAGCGTGTTGTTCTGGGGAGCATACTGTTTAGGAAGCGGGTTGTTCAGGGGAGCATACTATTTAGGGAGCGTGTTGTTCAGGGGAGCATGCTGTTTTAGGGAGTGTGTTGTTCAGGGGAGCATGCTGTTTTAAGGAGCGTGTTGTTCAGGAGAGCGTGCTGTTTTAGGGAGCGTGTTGTTCAGGGGTGCATGCTGTATTAGGGAGTGTGTTGATCAGGGGAGAATGCTGTCTTAGGAAGCGTGTTGTTCAGAGGAGCATGCTGTTTTAGGGACCGTGTTGATCAGGGGAGCATGCTGTTTTAGGGAGCGTGTTGTTCAGTGGAGCATGCTGTTTTAGGGAGCGTGCTGTTCAGGGGAGCATGTAGTTTTAGGAACCGTGTTGTTCAGGGGAGCATGCTGTTTCAGGGAGCGTGTTGTTCAGGGGAGCATACTGTTTAGGAAGCGGGTTGTTCAGGGGAGCATACTATTTAGGGAGCGTGTTGTTCAGGGGAGCATGCTGTTTTAGGGAGTGTGTTGTTCAGGGGAGCATGCTGTTTTAAGGAGCGTCTTGTTCAGGAGAGCATGCTGTTTTAGGGAGCGTGTTGTTCAGGGGAGCATGCTGTTTGATGAAGCGTGTTGTCCAGGGGAGCATGCTGTTTTAGGGAGTGTGTTGTTCAGGGGAGCATACTATTTAGGGAGCGTGTTGTTCAGGGCAGCATGCTGTATTAGGGAGTGTGTTGTTCAGGGGAGCATGCTGTTTTATGGAGCGTGTTGTTCAGGGGAGCATGCTGTTTTAGGGAGTGTGTTGTTCAGTGGAGCATGCTGTTTGATGAAGCGTGTTGTTCAGGGGAGCATGCTGTTTTAGGGAGTGTGTTGTTCAGGGGAGCATGCTGTTTTAGGGAGTGTGTTGTTCAGGGGACCACGCTGTTTTAGGGAGCATGTTGTTCAGGGGTGCATGCTGCTTTAGGGAGCGTGTTGATCAGGGGAGCATGCTGTTTTAGGGAGCATCTTGTTCAGGGGAGCATGCTGTTTTAGGAAGCGTGTTGTTTAGGGGAGCATGCTGTTTCAGGGAGCGTGTTGTTCAGGGGAGCACGCTGTTTTAGGGAGCATGTTGTTCAGGGGAGCATGCTGTTTTAGGGAGCGTGTTGTTCAGGGGAGCATGCTGTTTTAGGGAGTGTGTTGTTCATGGGAGCATGCTGTTTTAGGGAGTGTGTTGTTCAGGGGAGCACGCAGTTTTCGGGAGCATGTTGTTCAGGGGAGCATGCTGTTTCAGGGAGCGTGTTGATCAGGAGAGCATGCTGTCTTAGGGAGTGTGTTGTTCAGGGGAGCATGCTGTTATAGGGAGCGTGTTGACCAGGGGAGCATGCTGTCTCAGGGATTGTGTTGTTCAGGGGAGCATGCTGTCTTAGGGAGTGTGTTGTTCAGGGGAGCATGCTGTTATAGGGAGCGTGTTGTTCAGGGCAGCATTCTGTTTCAGGGAGCGTGTTGTTCAGGGGAGCATGCTGTTTTAGGGAGCGTGCTGTTTTAGGGAGTGTGTTGTTCAGGGGAGCATGCTGTCTTAGGGAGTGTGTTGTTCAGGGGCGCATGCTGTTTTAGGGAGCATGTTGATCAGGGGAGCGTCCTGTTTTAGGGAACGTGTTGAACAGGGGAGCATGGTGTTTTAGGGAGCGTGTTGATCAGGGGAGCATGTTGTTTCAGGGAATGTGTTGTTCAGGGGAGCATGCTGTTTTAGGGAGCATGTTGATCAGGGGAGCGTCCTGTTTTAGGGAAAGTGTTGATCAGGGGAGCATGCTGTCTTAGGAAGCGTGTTGTTCAGGGGAGCATGCTGTTTTAGGGAGCGTGTTGATCAGGAGAGTGTCCTGTTTTAGGGAACGTGATCATCAGGGGAGCATGCTGTTTCAGGGAGCGTGTTGCTCAGGGGAGCATGCTGTTTTAGGGAGCATGTTGTTCAGGGGAGCATGCTGTGTTAGGGAGGGTGTTGTTCAGGGGAGCATGCTGTTTTAGGAAGCGTGTTGTTCAGGGGAGCATGCTGTTTTAGGGAGTGTGTTGATCAGGGGAGCATGCTGTTTTAGGGAGCGTGTTGATCGGGGGAGCATGCTGTTTTAGGGACCGTGTTGATCAGGGGAGCATGCTATTTTAGGGAGCCTCTTGTTCAGGGGAGCATGCTGTTTTAGGGAGCGTCTTGTTCAGGGGAGCATGCTGTTTTAGCGAGCGTGTTGTTCAGGGGAGCATGCTGTTTTAGGAAGCGTGTTGTTCAGGGGAGCATGCTGTTTTAGGGTGCGTGTTGATCAGGGGTGCATGCTGTTTTAGGGAGCGTGTTGTTCAGGGGAGCATGCTGTATTTGGGAGCGTGTTGATCAGGGGAGCATGCTGTTTTAGGGAGCGTGTTGTTCAGGAGAGCATGCTGTTTTAGGGAGCGTGTTGTTCAGGGGAGCATGCTGTTTTAGGGAGTGTGTTGTTCAGGGGAGCATGCTGTCTTAGGGAGTGTGTTGTTCAGGGGAGCATGCTGTTTTAGGGAGCATGTTGATTAGGGGAGCGTCCTGTTTTAGGGAACGTGTTGAACAGGGGAGCATGGTGTTTTAGGGGGCGTGTTGATCAGGGGAGCATGTTGTTTTAGGGAATGTGTTGTTCAGGGGAGCATGCTGTTTTAGGGAGCATGTTGATCAGGGGAGCGTCCTGTTTTAGGGAAAGTGTTGATCAGGGGAGAATGCTGTCTTAGGAAGCGTGTTGTTCAGGGGAGCATGCTGTTTTAGGGAGCGTGTTGATCAGGAGAGTGTCCTGTTTTAGGGAACGTGATGATCAGGGGAGCATGCTGTTTCAGGGAGCGTATTGCTCAGGGGAGCGTGCTGTTTTAGGGAGCATGTTGTTCAGGGAAGCAAGCTGTGTTAGGGAGCGTGTTGTTCAGGGGAGCATGCTGTTTTAGGAAGCGTGTAGTTCAGGGGAGCATGCTGTTTTAGGGAGTGTGTTGATCAGGGGAGCATGCTGTTTTAGGGAGCGTGTTGATCGGGGGAGCATGCTGTTTTAGGGACCGTGTTGATCAGGGGAGCATGCTGTTTTAGGGAGCGTGTTGTTCAGTGGAGCATGCTGTTTTAGGGAGCGTGCTGTTCAGGGGAGCATGTAGTTTTAGGAACCGTGTTGTTCAGGGGAGCATGCTGTTTCAGGGAGCGTGTTGTTCTGGGGAGCATACTGTTTAGGAAGCGGGTTGTTCAGGGGAGCATACTATTTAGGGAGCGTGTTGTTCAGGGGAGCATGCTGTTTTAGGGAGTGTGTTGTTCAGGGGAGCATGCTGTTTTAAGGAGCGTGTTGTTCAGGAGAGCGTGCTGTTTTAGGGAGCGTGTTGTTCAGGGTGCATGCTGTATTAGGGAGTGTGTTGATCAGGGGAGAATGCTGTCTTAGGAAGCGTGTTGTTCAGGGGAGCATGCTGTTTTAGGGAGCGTGTTGATCAGGAGAGTGTCCTGTTTTAGGGAACGTGATGATCAGGGGAGCATGCTGTTTCAGGGAGCGTGTTGCTCAGGGGAGCATGCTGTTTTAGGGAGCATGTTGTTCAGGGACGCATGCTGTGTTAGGGAGCGTGTTGTTCAGGACAGCATTCTGTTTCAGGGAGCGTGTTGTTCAGGGGAGCATGCTGTTTTAGGGAGTGTGCTGTTTTAGGGAGTGTGTTGTTCAGGGGAGCATGCTGTCTTAGGGAGTGTGTTGTTCAGGGGAGCATGCTGTTTTAGGGAGCATGTTGATCAGGGGAGCGTCCTGTTTTAGGGAACGTGTTGAACAGGGGAGCATGGTGTTTTAGGGGGCGTGTTGATCAGGGGAGCATGTTGTTTTAGGGAATGTGTTGTTCAGGGGAGCATGCTGTTTTAGGGAGCATGTTGTTCAGGGGAGCGTCCTGTTTTAGGGAAAGTGTTGATCAGGGGAGCATGCTGTCTTAGGAAGCGTGTTGTTCAGGGGAGCATGCTGTTTTAGGGAGCGTGTTGATCAGGAGAGTGTCCTGTTTTAGGGAACGTGATCATCAGGGGAGCATGCTGTTTCAGGGAGCGTGTTGCTCAGGGGAGCATGCTGTTTTAGGGAGCATGTTGTTCAGGGGAGCATGCTGTGTTAGGGAGGGTGTTTTTCAGGGGAGCATGCTGTTTTAGGAAGCGTGTTGGTCAGGGGAGCATGCTGTTTTAGGGAGTGTGTTGATCAGGGGAGCATGCTGTTTTAGGGAGCGTGTTGATCGGGGGAGCATGCTGTTTTAGGGACCGTGTTGATCAGGGGAGCATGCTATTTTAGGGAGCCTCTTGTTCAGGGGAGCATGCTGTTTTAGCGAGCGTGTTGTTCAGGGGAGCATGCTGTTTTAGGAAGCGTGTTGTTCAGGGGAGCATGCTGTTTTAGGGTGCGTGTTGATCAGGGGTGCATGCTGTTTTAGGGAGCGTGTTGTTCAGGCAAGCATGCTGTATTTGGGAGCGTGTTGATCAGGGGAGCATGCTGTTTTAGGGAGCGTGTTGTTCAGGAGAGCATGCTGTTTTAGGGAGCGTGTTGTTCAGGGGAGCATGCTGTTACAGGGAGCGTGTTGTTCAGGGAGCATGCTGTTCAGGGGAGCATGCTGTCTTAGGGAGTGTGTTGTTCAGGGGAGCATGCTGTTTTAGGGAGCATGTTGATTAGGGGAGCGTCCTGTTTTAGGGAACGTGTTGAACAGGGGAGCATGGTGTTTTAGGGGGCGTGTTGATCAGGGGAACATGTTGTTTTAGGGAGCATGTTGTTCAGGGGAGCATGCTGTTTTAGGGAGCATGTTGATCAGGGGAGCGTCCTGTTTTAGGGAAAGTGTTGATCAGGGGAGAATGCTGTCTTAGGAAGCGTGTTGTTCAGGGGAGCATGCTGTTTTAGGGAGCGTGTTGATCAGGAGAGTGTCCTGTTTTAGGGAACGTGATGATCAGGGGAGCATGCTGTTTCAGGGAGCGTATTGCTCAGGGGAGCATGCTGTTTTAGGAAGCGTGTAGTTCAGGGGAGCATGCTGTTTTAGGGAGTGTGTTGATCAGGGGAGCATGCTGTTTTAGGGAGCGTGTTGATCGGGGGAGCATGCTGTTTTAGGGACCGTGTTGATCAGGGGAGCATGCTGTTTTAGGGAGCGTGTTGTTCAGTGGAGCATGCTGTTTTAGGGAGCGTGCTGTTCAGGGGAGCATGTAGTTTTAGGAACCGTGTTGTTCAGGGGAGCATGCTGTTTCAGGGAGCGTGTTGTTCTGGGGAGCATACTGTTTAGGAAGCGGGTTGGTCAGGGGAGCATACTATTTAGGGAGCGTGTTGTTCAGGGGAGCATGCTGTTTTAGGGAGTGTGTTGTTCAGGGGAGCATGCTGTTTTAAGGAGCGTGTTGTTCAGGAGAGCGTGCTGTTTTAGGGAGCGTGTTGTTCAGGGGTGCATGCTGTATTAGGGAGTGTGTTGATCAGGGGAGAATGCTGTCTTAGGAAGCGTGTTGTTCAGGGGAGCATGCTGTTTTAGGGAGCGTGTTGATCAGGAGAGTGTCCTGTTTTAGGGAACGTGATGATCAGGGGAGCATGCTGTTTCAGGGAGCGTGTTGCTCAGGGGAGCATGCTGTTTTAGGGAGCATGTTGTTCAGGGACGCATGCTGTGTTAGGGAGCATGTTGTTCAGGGGAACATGCTGTTTTAGGAAGCGTGTAGTTCAGGGGAGCATGCTGTTTTAGGGAGTGTGTTGATCAGGGGAGCATGCTGTTTTAGGGAGCGTGTTGATCGGGGGAGCATGCTGTTTTAGGGACCGTGTTGATCAGGGGAGCATGCTGTTTTAGGGAGCGTGTTGTTCAGTGGAGCATGCTGTTTTAGGGAGCGTGCTGTTCAGGGGAGCATGTAGTTTTAGGAACCGTGTTGTTCAGGGGAGCATGCTGTTTCAGGGAGCGTGTTGTTCTGGGGAGCATACTGTTTAGGAAGCGGGTTGTTCAGGGGAGCATACTATTTAGGGAGCGTGTTGTTCAGGGGAGCATGCTGTTTTAGGGAGTGTGTTGTTCAGGGGAGCATGCTGTTTTAAGGAGCGTGTTGTTCAGGAGAGCGTGCTGTTTTAGGGAGCGTGTAGTTCAGGGGTGCATGCTGTATTAGGGAGTGTGTTGATCAGGGGAGAATGCTGTCTTAGGAAGCGTGTTGTTCAGGGGAGCATGCTGTTTTAGGGACCGTGTTGATCAGGGGAGCATGCTGTTTTAGGGAGCGTGTTGTTCAGTGGAGCATGCTGTTTTAGGGAGCGTGCTGTTCAGGGGAGCATGTAGTTTTAGGAACCGTGTTGTTCAGGGGAGCATGCTGTTTCAGGGAGCGTGTTGTTCAGGGGAGCATACTGTTTAGGAAGCGGGTTGTTCAGGGGAGCATACTATTTAGGGAGCGTGTTGTTCAGGGGAGCATGCTGTTTTAGGGAGTGTGTTGTTCAGGGGAGCATGCTGTTTTAGGGAGCGTCTTGTTCAGGAGAGCATGCTGTTTTAGGGAGCGTGTTGTTCAGGGGAGCATGCTGTTTGATGAAGCGTGTTGTTCAGGGGAGCATGCTGTTTTAGGGAGTGTGTTGTTCAGGGGAGCATGCTGTTTTAAGGAGCGTCTTGTTCAGGAGAGCATGCTGTTTTAGGGAGCGTGTTGTTCAGGGGAGCATGCTGTTTGATGAAGCGTGTTGTTCAGGGGAGCATGCTGTTTTAGGGAGTGTGTTGTTCAGGGGAGCATACTATTTAGGGAGCGTGTTGTTCAGGGGAGCATGCTGTATTAGGGAGTGTGTTGTTCAGGGGAGCATGCTGTTTTATGGAGCGTGTTGTTCAGGGGAGCATGCTGTTTCAGGGAGCGTGTTGTTCAGTGGAGCATGCTGTTTGATGAAGCGTGTTGTTCAGGGGAGCATGCTGTTTTAGGGAGTGTGTTGTTCAGGGGAGCATACTATGAAGGGAGCGTGTTGTTCAGGGGAGCATGCTGTTTTAGGGAGTGTGTTGTTCAGGGGAGCACGCTGTTTTAGGGAGCATGTTGTTCAGGGGAGCATGCTGTTTTAGGGAGTGTGTTGTTCAGGGGAGCATACTATTTAGGGAGCGTGTTGTTCAGGGGAGCATGCTGTTTTAGGGAGTGTGTTGTTCAGGGGAGCATGCTGTTTTAGGGAGTGTGTTGTTCAGGGGAGCACGCTGTTTTAGGGCGCATGTTGTTCAGGGGTGCATGCTGCTTTAGGGAGCGTGTTGATCAGGGGAGCATGCTGTTTTAGGGAGCATCTTGTTCAGGGGAGCATGCTGTTTTAGGAAGCGTGTTGTTTAGGGGAGCATGCTGTTTCAGGGAGCGTGTTGTTCAGGGGAGCACGCTGTTTTAGGGAGCATGTTGTTCAGGGGAGCATGCTGTTTTAGGGAGCGTCTTGTTCAGGGGAGCATGCTGTTTTAGGGAGCGTGTTGTTCAGGGGAGCATGCTGTTTTAGGGAGTGTGTTGTTCAGGGGAGCATGCTGTTTTAGGGAGTGTGTTGTTCAGGGGAGCACGCAGTTTTCGGGAGCATGTTGTTCAGGGGAGCATGCTGTTTCAGGGAGCGTGTTGATCAGGAGAGCATGCTGTCTTAGGGAGTGTGTTGTTCAGGGGAGCATGCTGTTATAGGGAGCGTGTTGACCAGGGGAGCATGCTGTCTCAGGGAGTGTGTTGTTCAGGGGAGCATGCTGTTTAGGGAGCGTGTTGTTCAGGGCAGCATTCTGTTTCAGGGAGCGTGTTGTTCAGGGGAGCGTGCTGTTTTAGGGAGCGTGCTGTTTTAGGGAGTGTGTTGTTCAGGGGAGCATGCTGTCTTAGGGAGTGTGTTGTTCAGGGGAGCATGCTGTTTTAGGGAGCATGTTGATCAGGGGAGCGTCCTGTTTTAGGGAACGTGTTGAACAGGGGAGCATGGTGTTTAAGGGGGCGTGTTGATCAGGGGAGCATGTTGTTTCAGGGAATGTGTTGTTCAGGGGAGCATGCTGTTTTAGGGAGCATGTTGATCAGGGGAGCGTCCTGTTTTAGGGAAAGTGTTGATCAGGGGAGCATGCTGTCTTAGGAAGCGTGTTGTTCAGGGGAGCATGCTGTTTTAGGGAGCGTGTTGAACAGGAGAGTGTCCTGTTTTAGGGAACGTGATTAGCAGGGGAGCATGCTGTTTCAGGGAGCGTGTTGCTCAGGGGAGCATGCTGTTTTAGGGAGCATGTTGTTCAGGGGAGCATGCTGTGTTAGGGATGGTGTTGTTCAGGGGAGCATGCTGTTTTAGGAAGCGTGTTGTTCAGGGGAGCATGCTGTTTTAGGGAGTGTGTTGATCAGGGGAGCATGCTGTTTTAGGGAGCGTGATAATCGGGGGAGCATGCTCTTTTAGGGACCGTGTTGATCAGGGGAGCATGCTATTTTAGGGAGCCTCTTGTTCAGGGGAGCATGCTGTTTTAGGGAGCGTCTTGTTCAGGGGAGCATGCTGTTTTAGCGAGTGTGTTGTTCAGGGGAGCATGCTGTTTTAGGAAGCGTGTTGTTCAGGGGAGCATGCTGTTTTAGGGTGCGTGTTGATCAGGGGTGCATGCTGTTTTAGGGAGCGTGTTCTTCAGGGGAGCATGCTGTATTTGGGAGCGTGTTGAACAGGGGAGCATGGTGTTTTAGGGGGCGTGTTGATCAGGGGAGCATGCTGTTTTAGGGAGCGTGTTGATCGGGGGAGCATGCTGTTTTAGGGACCGTGTTGATCAGGGGAGCATGCTATTTTAGGGAGCCTCTTGTTCAGGGGAGCATGCTGTTTTAGGGAGCATGTTGATCAGGGGAGCATCCTGTTTTAGGGAAAGTGTTGATCAGGGGAGCATGCTGTCTTAGGAAGCGTGTTGTTCAGGGGAGCATGCTGTTTTAGGGAGCATGTTGATCAGGGGAGCGTCCTGTTTTAGGGAAAGTGTTGATCAGGGGAGCATGCTGTCTTAGGAAGCGTGTTGTTCAGGGGAGCATGCTGTTTTAGGGAGCGTGTTGATCAGGAGAGTGTCCTGTTTTAGGGAACGTGATCATCAGGGGAGCATGCTGTTTCAGGGAGCGTGTTGCTCAGGGGAGCATGCTGTTTTAGGGAGCATGTTGTTCAGGGGAGCATGCTGTGTTAGGGAGGGTGTTGTTCAGGGGAGCATGCTGTTTTAGGAAGCGTGTTGTTCAGGGGAGCATGCTGTTTTAGGGAGTGTGTTGATCAGGGGAGCATGCTGTTTTAGGGAGCGTGTTGATCGGGAGAGCATGCTGTTTTAGGGACCGAGTTGATCAGGGGAGCATGCTATTTTAGGGAGCCTCTTGTTCAGGGGAGCATGCTGTTTTAGGGAGCGTCTTGTTCAGGGGAGCATGCTGTTTTAGCGAGCGTGTTGTTCAGGGGAGCATGCTGTTTTAGGAAGCGTGTTGTTCAGGGGAGCATGCTGTTTTAGGGTGCGTGTTGATCAGGGGTGCATGCTGTTTTAGGGAGCGTGTTGTTCAGGGGAGCATGCTGTATTTGGGAGCGTGTTGAACAGGGGAGCATGGTGTTTTAGGGGGCGTGTTGATCAGGGGAGCATGTTGTTTTAGGGAATGTGTTGTTCAGGGGAGCATGCTGTTTTAGGGAGCATGTTGATCAGGGGAGCATCCTGTTTTAGGGAAAGTGTTGATCAGGGGAGAATGCTGTCTTAGGAAGCGTGTTGTTCAGGGGAGCATGCTGTTTTAGGGAGCATGTTGATCAGGAGAGTGTCCTGTTTTAGGGAACGTGATGATCAGGGGAGCATGCCGTTTCAGGGAGCGTGTTGCTCAGGGAAGCATGCTGTTTTAGGGAGCATGTTGTTCAGGGACGCATGCTGTGTTAGGGAGCGTGTTGTTCAGGGGAGCATGCTGTTTTAAGTAGCGTGTAGTTCAGGGGAGCATGCTGTTTTAGGGAGTGTGTTGATCAGGGGAGCATGCTGTTTTAGGGAGCGTGTTGATCGGGGGAGCATGCTGTTTTAGGGACCGTGTTGATCAGGGGAGCATGCTGTTTTAGGGAGCGTGTTGTTCAGTGGAGCATGCTGTTTTAGGGAGCGTGCTGTTCAGGGGAGCATGTAGTTTTAGGAACCGTGTTGTTCAGGGGAGCATGCTGTTTCAGGGAGCATGTTGTTTAGGGGAGCATACTGTTTAGGAAGCGGGTTGTTCAGGGGAGCATACTATTTAGGGAGCGTGTTGTTCAGGGGAGCATGCTGTTTTAGGGAGTGTGTTGTTCAGGGGAGCATGCTGTTTTAAGGAGCGTGTTGTTCAGGAGAGCATGCTGTTTTAGGGAGCGTGTTGATCCGGAGAGCGTGCTGTTTTAGGGAGCGTGTTGTTCAGGGGTGCATGCTGTATTAGGGAGTGTGTTGTTCAGGGGAGCATGCTGTTTTATGGAGCGTGTTGTTCAGGGGAGCATGCTGTTTCAGGGAGCGTGTTGTTCAGGGGAGCATGCTGTTTTAGGGAGTGTGTTGTTCAGTGGAGCATGCTGTTTGATGAAGCGTGTTGTTCAGGGGAGCATGCTGTATTTGGGAGCGTGTTGATCAGGGGAGCATGCTGTTTTAGGGAGCGTGTTGTTCAGGAGAGCATGCTGTTTTAGGGAGCGTGTTGTTCAGGGGAGCATGCTGTTTTAGGGAGCATGTTGTTCAGGGGAGCATGCTGTTTTAGGGAGTGTGTTGTTCAGGGGAGCATACTATTTAGGGAGCGTGTTGTTCAGGGGAGCATGCTGTTTTAGGGAGTGTGTTGTTCAGGGGAGCACGCTGTTTTAGGGAGCATGTTGTTCAGGGGTGCATGCTGTTTTAGGGAGTGTGTTGTTCAGGGGAGCACGCTGTTTTAGGGAGCATGTTGTTCAGGGGTGCATGCTGTTTTAGGGAGTGTGTTGATCAGGGGAGAATGCTGTCTTAGGAAGCGTGTTGTTCAGGGGAGCATGCTGTTTTCGGGAGCGTGTTGATCAGGAGAGTGTCCTGTTTTAGGGAACGTGATGATCAGGGGAGCATGCTGTTTCAGGGAGCGTGTTGCTCAGGGGAGCATGCTGTTTTAGGGAGCATGTTGTTCAGGGACGCATGCTGTGTTAGGGAGCGTGTTGCTCAGGGGAGCATGCTGTTTTAGGAAGCGTGTAGTTCAGGGGAGCATGCTGTTTTAGGGAGTGTGTTGATCAGGGGAGCATGCTGTTTTAGGGAGCGTGTTGATCGGGGGAGCATGCTGTTTTAGGGACCGTGTTGATCAGGGGAGCATGCTGTTTTAGGGAGCGTGTTGTTCAGTGGAGCATGCTGTTTTAGGGAGCGTGCTGTTCAGGGGAGCATGTAGTTTTAGGAACGGTGTTGTTCAGGAGAGCATGCTGTTTCAGGGAGCGTGTTGTTCTGGGGAGCATACTGTTTAGGAAGCGGGTTGTTCAGGGGAGCATACTATTTAGGGAGCGTGTTGTTCAGGGGAGCATGCTGTTTTAGGGAGTGTGTTGTTCAGGGGAGCATGCTGTTTTAAGGAGCGTGTTGTTCAGGAGAGCGTGCTGTTTTAGGGAGCGTGTTGTTCAGGGGTGCATGCTGTATTAGGGAGTGTGTTGATCAGGGGAGAATGCTGTCTTAGGAAGCGTGTTGTTCAGGGGAGCATGCTGTTTTAGGGACCGTGTTGATCAGGGGAGCATGCTGTTTTAGGGAGCGTGTTGTTCAGTGGAGCATGCTGTTTTAGGGAGCGTGCTGTTCAGGGGAGCATGTAGTTTTAGGAACCGTGTTGTTCAGGGGAGCATGCTGTTTCAGGGAGCGTGTTGTTCAGGGGAGCATACTGTTTAGGAAGCGGGTTGTTCAGGGGAGCATACTATTTAGGGAGCGTGTTGTTCAGGGGAGCATGCTGTTTTAGGGAGTGTGTTGTTCAGGGGAGCATGCTGTTTTAAGGAGCGTCTTGTTCAGGAGAGCATGCTGTTTTAGGGAGCGTGTTGTTCAGGGGAGCATGCTGTTTGATGAAGCGTGTTGTCCAGGGGAGCATGCTGTTTTAGGGAGTGTGTTGTTCAGGGGAGCATACTATTTAGGGAGCGTGTTGTTCAGGGCAGCATGCTGTATTAGGGAGTGTGTTGTTCAGGGGAGCATGCTGTTTTATGGAGCGTGTTGTTCAGGGGAGCATGCTGTTTCAGGGAGCGTGTTGTTCAGGGGAGCATGCTGTTTTAGGGAGTGTGTTGTTCAGTGGAGCATGCTGTTTGATGAAGCGTGTTGTTCAGGGGAGCATGCTGTTTTAGGGAGTGTGTTGTTCAGGGGAGCATACTATGAAGGGAGCGTGTTGTTCAGGGGAGCATGCTGTTTTAGGGAGTGTGTTGTTCAGGGGAGCACGCTGTTTTAGGGAGCATGTTGTTCAGGGGAGCATGCTGTTTTAGAGAGTGTGTTGTTCAGGGGAGCATACTATTTAGGGAGCGTGTTGTTCAGGGGAGCATGCTGTTTTAGGGAGTGTGTTGTTCAGGGGAGCATGCTGTTTTAGGGAGTGTGTTGTTCAGGGGACCACGCTGTTTTAGGGAGCATGTTGTTCAGGGGTGCATGCTGCTTTAGGGAGCGTGTTGATCAGGGGAGCATGCTGTTTTAGGGAGCATCTTGTTCAGGGGAGCATGCTGTTTTAGGAAGCGTGTTGTTTAGGGGAGCATGCTGTTTCAGGGAGCGTGTTGTTCAGGGGAGCACGCTGTTTTAGGGAGCATGTTGTTCAGGGGAGCATGCTGTTTTAGGGAGCGTGTTGTTCAGGGGAGCATGCTGTTTTAGGGAGTGTGTTGTTCATGGGAGCATGCTGTTTTAGGGAGTGTGTTGTTCAGGGGAGCACGCAGTTTTCGGGAGCATGTTGTTCAGGGGAGCATGCTGTTTCAGGGAGCGTGTTGATCAGGAGAGCATGCTGTCTTAGGGAGTGTGTTGTTCAGGGGAGCATGCTGTTATAGGGAGCGTGTTGACCAGGGGAGCATGCTGTCTCAGGGAGTGTGTTGTTCAGGGGAGCATGCTGTCTTAGGGAGTGTGTTGTTCAGGGGAGCATGCTGTTATAGGGAGCGTGTTGTTCAGGGCAGCATTCTGTTTCAGGGAGCGTGTTGTTCAGGGGAGCATGCTGTTTTAGGGAGCGTGCTGTTTTAGGGAGTGTGTTGTTCAGGGGAGCATGCTGTCTTAGGGAGTGTGTTGTTCAGGGGCGCATGCTGTTTTAGGGAGCATGTTGATCAGGGGAGCGTCCTGTTTTAGGGAACGTGTTGAACAGGGGAGCATGGTGTTTTAGGGGGCGTGTTGATCAGGGGAGCATGTTGTTTCAGGGAATGTGTTGTTCAGGGGAGCATGCTGTTTTAGGGAGCATGTTGATCAGGGGAGCGTCCTGTTTTAGGGAAAGTGTTGATCAGGGGAGCATGCTGTCTTAGGAAGCGTGTTGTTCAGGGGAGCATGCTGTTTTAGGGAGCGTGTTGATCAGGAGAGTGTCCTGTTTTAGGGAACGTGATCATCAGGGGAGCATGCTGTTTCAGGGAGCGTGTTGCTCAGGGGAGCATGCTGTTTTAGGGAGCATGTTGTTCAGGGGAGCATGCTGTGTTAGGGAGGGTGTTGTTCAGGGGAGCATGCTGTTTTAGGAAGCGTGTTGTTCAGGGGAGCATGCTGTTTTAGGGAGTGTGTTGATCAGGGGAGCATGCTGTTTTAGGGAGCGTGTTGATCGGGGGAGCATGCTGTTTTAGGGACCGTGTTGATCAGGGGAGCATGCTATTTTAGGGAGCCTCTTGTTCAGGGGAGCATGCTGTTTTAGGGAGCGTCTTGTTCAGGGGAGCATGCTGTTTTAGCGAGCGTGTTGTTCAGGGGAGCATGCTGTTTTAGGAAGCGTGTTGTTCAGGGGAGCATGCTGTTTTAGGGTGCGTGTTGATCAGGGGTGCATGCTGTTTTAGGGAGCGTGTTGTTCAGGGGAGCATGCTGTATTTGGGAGCGTGTTGATCAGGGGAGCATGCTGTTTTAGGGAGCGTGTTGTTCAGGAGAGCATGCTGTTTTAGGGAGCGTGTTGTTCAGGGGAGCATGCTGTTTTAGGGAGTGTGTTGTTCAGGGGAGAATGCTGTCTTAGGAAGCGTGTTGTTCAGGGGAGCATGCTGTTTTAGGGAGCGTGTTGATCAGGAGAGTGTCCTGTTTTAGGGAACGTGATGATCAGGGGAGCATGCTGTTTCAGGGAGCGTATTGCTCAGGGGAGCGTGCTGTTTTAGGGAGCATGTTGTTCAGGGAAGCAAGCTGTGTTAGGGAGCGTGTTGTTCAGGGGAGCATGCTGTTTTAGGAAGCGTGTAGTTCAGGGGAGCATGCTGTTTTAGGGAGTGTGTTGATCAGGGGAGCATGCTGTTTTAGGGAGCGTGTTGATCGGGGGAGCATGCTGTTTTAGGGACCGTGTTGATCAGGGGAGCATGCTGTTTTAGGGAGCGTGTTGTTCAGTGGAGCATGCTGTTTTAGGGAGCGTGCTGTTCAGGGGAGCATGTAGTTTTAGGAACCGTGTTGTTCAGGGGAGCATGCTGTTTCAGGGAGCGTGTTGTTCTGGGGAGCATACTGTTTAGGAAGCGGGTTGTTCAGGGGAGCATACTATTTAGGGAGCGTGTTGTTCAGGGGAGCATGCTGTTTTAGGGAGTGTGTTGTTCAGGGGAGCATGCTGTTTTAAGGAGCGTGTTGTTCAGGAGAACGTGCTGTTTTAGGGAGCGTGTTGATCAGGGTGCATGCTGTATTAGGGAGTGTGTTGATCAGGGGAGAATGCTGTCTTAGGAAGCGTGTTGTTCAGGGGAGCATGCTGTTTTAGGGAGCGTGTTGATCAGGAGAGTGTCCTGTTTTAGGGAACGTGATGATCAGGGGAGCATGCTGTTTCAGGGAGCGTGTTGCTCAGGGGAGCATGCTGTTTTAGGGAGCATGTTGTTCAGGGACGCATGCTGTGTTAGGGAGCGTGTTGTTCAGGACAGCATTCTGTTTCAGGGAGCGTGTTGTTCAGGGGAGCATGCTGTTTTAGGGAGTGTGCTGTTTTAGGGAGTGTGTTGTTCAGGGGAGCATGCTGTCTTAGGGAGTGTGTTGTTCAGGGGAGCATGCTGTTTTAGGGAGCATGTTGATCAGGGGAGCGTCCTGTTTTAGGGAACGTGTTGAACAGGGGAGCATGGTGTTTTAGGGGGCGTGTTGATCAGGGGAGCATGTTGTTTTAGGGAATGTGTTGTTCAGGGGAGCATGCTGTTTTAGGGAGCATGTTGATCAGGGGAGCGTCCTGTTTTAGGGAAAGTGTTGATCAGGGGAGCATGCTGTCTTAGGAAGCGTGTTGTTCAGGGGAGCATGCTGTTTTAGGGAGCGTGTTGATCAGGAGAGTGTCCTGTTTTAGGGAACGTGATCATCAGGGGAGCATGCTGTTTCAGGGAGCGTGTTGCTCAGGGGAGCATGCTGTTTTAGGGAGCATGTTGTTCAGGGGAGCATGCTGTGTTAGGGAGGGTGTTTTTCAGGGGAGCATGCTGTTTTAGGAAGCGTGTTGGTCAGGGGAGCATGCTGTTTTAGGGAGTGTGTTGATCAGGGGAGCATGCTGTTTTAGGGAGCGTGTTGATCGGGGGAGCATGCTGTTTTAGGGACCGTGTTGATCAGGGGAGCATGCTATTTTAGGGAGCCTCTTGTTCAGGGGAGCATGCTGTTTTAGCGAGCGTGTTGTTCAGGGGAGCATGCTGTTTTAGGGAGCATCTTGTTCAGGGGAGCATGCTGTTTTAGGAAGCGTGTTGTTTAGGGGAGCATGCTGTTTCAGGGAGCGTGTTGTTCAGGGGAGCACGCTGTTTTAGGGAGCATGTTGTTCAGGGGAGCATGCTGTTTTAGGGAGCGTGTTGTTCAGGGGAGCATGCTGTTTTAGGGAGTGTGTTGTTCAGGGGAGCATGCTGTTTTAAGGAGCGTGTTGTTCAGGAGAGCATGCTGTTTTAGGGAGCGTGTTGATCCGGAGAGCGTGCTGTTTTAGGGAGCGTGTTGTTCAGGGGTGCATGCTGTATTAGGGAGTGTGTTGTTCAGGGGAGCATGCTGTTTTATGGAGCGTGTTGTTCAGGGGAGCATGCTGTTTCAGGGAGCGTGTTGTTCAGGGGAGCATGCTGTTTTAGGGAGTGTGTTGTTCAGTGGAGCATGCTGTTTCATGAAGCGTGTTGTTCAGGGGAGCATGCTGTTTTAGGGAGCGTGTTGTTCAGGAGAGCATGCTGTTTTAGGGAGCGTGTTGTTCAGGGGAGCATGCTGTTTTAGGGAGCATGTTGTTCAGGGGAGCATGCTGTTTTAGGGAGTGTGTTGTTCAGGGGAGCATACTATTTAGGGAGCGTGTTGTTCAGGGGAGCATGCTGTTTTAGGGAGTGTGTTGTTCAGGGGAGCATGCTGTTTTAGGGAGTGTGTTGTTCAGGGGAGCACGCTGTTTTAGGGAGCATGTTGTTCAGGGGTGCATGCTGCTTTAGGGAGCGTGTTGATCAGGGGAGCATGCCGTTTTAGGGAGCATCATGTTCAGGGGAGCATGCTGTTTTAGGAAGCGTGTTGTTTAGGGGAGCATGCTGTTTCAGGGAGCGTGTTGTTCAGGGGAGCACGCTGTTTTAGGGAGCATCTTGTTCAGGGGAGCATGCTGTTTTAGGGAGCCTGTTGTTCAGGGGAGCATGCTGTTTTAGGGAGTGTGTTGTTCAGGGGGGCATGCTGTTTTACGGAGCGTGTTGTTCAGGGGAGCATGCTGTTTTAGGGAGTGTGTTGTTCAGGGGAGCATGCTGTTTTAGGGAGCGTGTTGTTCAGGGGAGCATGCTGTTTTAGGAAGCGTGTTGTTCAGGGGAGCATGCTGTTTTAGGGTGCGTGTTGATCAGGTGAGCATGCTGTTGAAGGGAGCGTGTTGTTCGGGGAGCATGCTGTTTTAGGGAGCGTGTTGTTCAGGGGAGCATGCTGTTTTAGGGAGCGTGTTGATCAGGGGAGCATGCTGTTTCAGGGAGAGTGTTGTTCAGGGGAGCATGCTGTTTTACGGAGCATGTTGTTCAGGGGAGCATGCTGTTTTAGGGTGAGTGTTGATCAGGGGAGCATGCTGTTTTAGGGAGAGTGTTGTTCAGGGGAGCATGCTGTTTTACGGAGCATGTTCTTCAGGGGAACATGCTGATTTAGGGAGTGTGTTGTTCAGGGGAGCATGCTGTTTTAGGGACCGTGTTGTTCAGGGGAGCATGCTGTTTTAGGGAGCAGGACGATCAGGGGAGAATGCTGTTTTAAGGAGTGTGTTGTTCAGGGGAGCATGCTGTTTTCGGGAGCGTGTTGATCAGGGGAGCATGCTGTTTTAGGGAGTGAGTTGTGCATGGGAGCATGCTGCTTTGGGGAGTGTTTTGATCAGGGGAGCATGCTGTTTTAGGGAGCGTGTTGTTCAGGGGAGCATGCTGTTTTAGGAAGCGTGTTGTTCAGGGGAGCATGCTGTTTTAGGGAGCGTGTTGATCGGGGAGTATGCTGTTTGAGGGAGCGTGTTGATCAGGGGAGCATGCTGTTTTAGGGAGCGTGTTGTTCAGGGGAGCATGCGGTTTTAGGGAGCGTGTTGTTCAGGGGAGCATGCTGTTTTAGGGAGTGTGTTGTTCAGGGGAGCAAGCTGTTTTAGGGAACGTGTTGATCAGGGGAGCATGCTGTGTTAGGGAGCGTGTTGTTCAGGGGAGCATGCTGTTTTAGGGAACGTGTTGATCAGGGGAGCATGCTGCTTTAGGGAGCATGTTGATCAGGGGAGCATGCTGTTTTAGGGAGCGTGGTGTTCAGGGGAGAATGCTGTTTTATGGAGCGTGTTGATCGGGGAGCATGCTGTTTTAGGGAGCGTGTTGAACAGGGGAGCATGCTGTTTTCGGGAGCGTTTTGTTCATACAAGCATGCTGTTTTTGGGAGCGTGTTGATCAGGGGAGTTTGCTGTTTTTGGGAGCGTGTTGATCAGGGGTGCATGCTGTTTTAGGGAGCGTGTTGTTCAGGGGAGCATGCAGTATTTGGGAGCGTGTTGATCAGGGGAGCATGCTGTTTTAGGGAGCGTGTTGTTCAGGGGAGCATGCTGTTTGAGGGAGCGTGTTGACCAGGGGAGCATGCTGTCTTAGGGAGTGTGTTGTTCAGGGGAGCATGCTGTTTCAGGGAGCGTGTTGTTCAGGGGAGCATGCTGTTTCAGGGAGCGTGTTGTTCAGGGGAGCATGCTGTTTTCGGCAGTGTGTTGTTCAGGGGAGCATGCTGTCTTAGGGAGTGTGTTATTCAGGGGAGCATGCTGTTTTAGGGAGCGTCTTGTTCAGGGGAGCATGCTGTTTTAGGGAGCGTGTTGTTCAGGGGAGCATGCTGTTTCAGGGAGCGTGTTGTTCAGGGGAGCATTCAGTTTCAGGGAGCGTGTTGTTCAGGGGAGCATGCTGTTTTAGGGAGTGTGTTGTTCAGGGGTGCATGCTGTTTTAGGGAGAGTGTTGTTCAGGGGAGCATGCTGTTATAGGGAGTGTGTTGTTCAGGGGAGCATGCTGTTTTAGATAGCGTTTTGTTCAGGAGAACATGCTGTTTTAGGGTGAGTGTTGTTCAGGGGAGCATGCTGTTTTAGGGAGTGTGTTGATCGGGGAGCATGCTGTTTTCGGGAGCGTGTTGTTCAGGGGAGCATGCTGTTTTTGGGAGTGTGTTGTTCAGGGGAGCATGCTGTTTCAGGGAGCGTGTTGTTCAGGGGAGCATTCTGTTTCAGGGAGCGTGTTGTTCAGGGGAGCATGCTGTTTTAGGGAGCGTGCTGTTTTAGGGAGTGTGTTGTTCAGGGGAGCCTGCTGTCTGAAGGAGTGTGTTGTTCAGGGGAGCATGCTGTTTTAGGGAGCATGTTGATCAGGGGAGCGTCCTGTTTTAGGGAACGTGTTGAACAGGGGAGCATGGTGTTTTAGGGGGCGTGTTGATCAGGGGAGCATGTTGTTTTAGAGAATGTGTTGTTCAGGGGAGCATGCTGTTTTAGGGAGCATGTTGATCAGGGGAGCGTCTTGTTTTAGGGAAAGTGTTGATCAGGGGAGCATGCTGTCTTAGGAAGCGTGTTGTTCAGGGGAGCATGCTGTTTTAGGGAGCGTGTTGATCAGGAGAGTGTCCTGTTTTAGGGAACGTGTTGAACAGGGGTGCATGGTGTTTCAGGGAGCGTGTTGCTCAGGGGAGCATGCTGTTTTAGGGAGCATGTTGTTCAGGGGAGCATGCTGTGTTAGGGAGGGTGTTGTTCAGGGGAGCATGCTGTTTTAGGAAGCGTGTTGTTCAGGGGAGCATGCTGTTTTAGGGAGTGTGTTGATCAGGGGAGCATGCTGTTTTTGGGAGCGTGTTGATCGGGGGAGCATGCTGTTTTAGGGACCGTGTTGATTAGGGGAGCATGCTGTTTTAGGGAGCGTCTTCTTCAGGGAAGCATGCTGTTTTAGGGAGTGTCTTGTTCAGGGGAGCATGCTGTTTTAGGGAGCGTGTTGTTCAGCAGAGCATGCTGTTTTAAGGAGCGTGTTGTTCAGGAGAGCATGCTGTTTTAGGGAGCGTGTTGATCCGGAGAGCGTGCTGTTTTAGGGAGCGTGTTGTTCAGGGGTGCATGCTGTATTAGGGAGTGTGTTGTTCAGGGGAGCATGCTGTTTTATGGAGCGTGTTGTTCAGGGGAGCATGCTGTTTCAGGGAGCGTGTTGTTCAGGGGAGCATGCTGTTTTAGGGAGTGTGTTGTTCAGTGGAGCATGCTGTTTGATGAAGCGTGTTGTTCAGGGGAGCATGCTGTATTTGGGAGCGTGTTGATCAGGGGAGCATGCTGTTTTAGGGAGCGTGTTGTTCAGGAGAGCATGCTGTTTTAGGGAGCGTGTTGACCAGGGGAGCATGCTGTCTTAGGGAGTGTGTTGTTCAGGGGAGCATGCTGTTTCAGGGAGCGTGTTGTTCAGGGGAGCATGCTGTTTCAGGGAGCGTGTTGTTCAGGGGAGCATGCTGTTTTCGGCAGTGTGTTGTTCAGGGGAGCATGCTGTCTTAGGGAGTGTGTTATTCAGGGGAGCATGCTGTTTTAGGGAGCGTCTTGTTCAGGGGAGCATGCTGTTTTAGGGAGCGTGTTGTTCAGGGGAGCATGCTGTTTCAGGGAGCGTGTTGTTCAGGGGAGCATTCAGTTTCAGGGAGCGTGTTGTTCAGGGGAGCATGCTGTTTTAGGGAGTGTGTTGTTCAGGGGTGCATGCTGTTTTAGGGAGAGTGTTGTTCAGGGGAGCATGCTGTTATAGGGAGTGTGTTGTTCAGGGGAGCATGCTGTTTTAGGTAGCGTTTTGTTCAGGAGAACATGCTGTTTTAGGGTGAGTGTTGTTCAGGGGAGCATGCTGTTTTAGGGAGTGTGTTGATCGGGGAGCATGCTGTTTTCGGGAGCGTGTTGTTCAGGGGAGCATGCTGTTTTTGGGAGTGTGTTGTTCAGGGGAGCATGCTGTTTCAGGGAGCGTGTTGTTCAGGGGAGCATTCTGTTTCAGGGAGCGTGTTGTTCAGGGGAGCATGCTGTTTTAGGGAGCGTGCTGTTTTAGGGAGTGTGTTGTTCAGGGGAGCCTGCTGTCTGAAGGAGTGTGTTGTTCAGGGGAGCATGCTGTTTTAGGGAGCATGTTGATCAGGGGAGCGTCCTGTTTTAGGGAACGTGTTGAACAGGGGAGCATGGTGTTTTAGGGGGCGTGTTGATCAGGGGAGCATGTTGTTTTAGGGAATGTGTTGTTCAGGGGAGCATGCTGTTTTAGGGAGCATGTTGATCAGGGGAGCGTCTTGTTTTAGGGAAAGTGTTGATCAGGGGAGCATGCTGTCTTAGGAAGCGTGTTGTTCAGGGGAGCATGCTGTTTTAGGGAGCGTGTTGATCAGGAGAGTGTCCTGTTTTAGGGAACGTGTTGAACAGGGGTGCATGGTGTTTCAGGGAGCGTGTTGCTCAGGGGAGCATGCTGTTTTAGGGAGCATGTTGTTCAGGGGAGCATGCTGTGTTAGGGAGGGTGTTGTTCAGGGGAGCATGCTGTTTTAGGAAGCGTGTTGTTCAGGGGAGCATGCTGTTTTAGGGAGTGTGTTGATCAGGGGAGCATGCTGTTTGTGGGAGCGTGTTGATCGGGGGAGCATGCTGTTTTAGGGACCGTGTTGATCAGGGGAGCATGCTGTTTTAGGGAGCGTCTTCTTCAGGGAAGCATGCTGTTTTAGGGAGTGTCTTGTTCAGGGGAGCATGCTGTTTTAGGGAGCGTGTTGTTCAGGGGAGCATGCTGTTTTAAGGAGCGTGTTGTTCAGGAGAGCATGCTGTTTTAGGGAGCGTGTTGATCCGGAGAGCGTGCTGTTTTAGGGAGCGTGTTGTTCAGGGGTGCATGCTGTATTAGGGAGTGTGTTGTTCAGGGGAGCATGCTGTTTTATGGAGCGTGTTGTTCAGGGGAGCATGCTGTTTCAGGGAGCGTGGTGTTCAGGGGAGCATGCTGTTTTAGGGAGTGTGTTGTTCAGTGGAGCATGCTGTTTGATGAAGCGTGTTGTTCAGGGGAGCATGCTGTATTTGGGAGCGTGTTGATCAGGGGAGCATGCTGTTTTAGGGAGCGTGTTGTTCAGGAGAGCATGCTGTTTTAGGGAGCGTGTTGTTCAGGGGAGCATGCTGTTTTAGGGAGCATGTTGTTCAGGGGAGCATGCTGTTTTAGGGAGTGTGTTGTTCAGGGGAGCATACTATTTAGGGAGCGTGTTGTTCAGGGGAGCATGCTGTTTTAGGGAGTGTGTTGTTCAGGGGAGCATGCTGTTTTAGGGAGTGTGTTGTTCAGGGGAGCACGCTGTTTTAGGGAGCATGTTGTTCAGGGGTGCATGCTGCTTTAGGGAGCGTGTTGATCAGGGGAGCATGCCGTTTTAGGGAGCATCATGTTCAGGGGAGCATGCTGTTTTAGGAAGCGTGTTGTTTAGGGGAGCATGCTGTTTCAGGGAGCGTGTTGTTCAGGGGAGCACGCTGTTTTAGGGAGCATCTTGTTCAGGGGAGCATGCTGTTTTAGGGAGCCTGTTGTTCAGGGGAGCATGCTGTTTTAGGGAGTGTGTTGTTCAGGGGGGCATGCTGTTTTACGGAGCGTGTTGTTCAGGGGAGCATGCTGTTTTAGGGAGTGTGTTGTTCAGGGGAGCATGCTGTTTTAGGGAGCGTGTTGTTCAGGGGAGCATGCTGTTTTAGGAAGCGTGTTGTTCAGGGGAGCATGCTGTTTTAGGGTGCGTGTTGATCAGGTGAGCATGCTGTTGAAGGGAGCGTGTTGTTCGGGGAGCATGCTGTTTTAGGGAGCGTGTTGTTCAGGGGAGCATGCTGTTTTAGGGAGCGTGTTGATCAGGGGAGCATGCTGTTTCAGGGAGAGTGTTGTTCAGGGGAGCATGCTGTTTTACGGAGCATGTTGTTCAGGGGAGCATGCTGTTTTAGGGTGAGTGTTGATCAGGGGAGCATGCTGTTTTAGGGAGAGTGTTGCTCAGGGGAGCA
Source organism: Chiloscyllium plagiosum (assembly GCF_037043375.1). Classification (NCBI taxonomy): domain Eukaryota; kingdom Metazoa; phylum Chordata; class Chondrichthyes; order Orectolobiformes; family Hemiscylliidae; genus Chiloscyllium; species Chiloscyllium plagiosum. Next base: position 11,155,680 of record NW_028270176.1, read on the forward strand.
TGCTGTTTTACGGAGCATGTTCTTCAGGGGAACATGCTGATTTAGGGAGTGTGTTGTTCAGGGGAGCATGCTGTTTTAGGGACCGTGTTGTTCAGGGGAGCATGCTGTTTTAGGGAGCAGGACGATCAGGGGAGCATGCTGTTTTAGGGAGTGAGTTGTTCAGGGGAGCATGCTGCTTTGGGGAGTGTTTTGATCAGGGGAGCATGCTGTTTTAGGGAGCGTGTTGTTCAGGGGAGCATGCTGTTTTAGGAAGCGTGTTGTTCAGGGGAGCATGCTGTTTTAGGGAGCGTGTTGATCGGGGAGTATGCTGTTTGAGGGAGCGTGTTGATCAGGGGAGCATGCTGTTTTAGGGAGCGTGTTGTTCAGGGGAGCATGCGGTTTTAGGGAGCGTGTTGTTCAGGGGAGCATGCTGTTTTAGGGAGTGTGTTGTTCAGGGGAGCAAGCTGTTTTAGGGAACGTGTTGATCAGGGGAGCATGCTGTGTTAGGGAGCGTGTTGTTCAGGGGAGCATGCTGTTTTAGGGAACGTGTTGATCAGGGGAGCATGCTGCTTTAGGGAGCATGTTGATCAGGGGAGCATGCTGTTTTAGGGAGCGTGTTGTTCAGGGGAGAATGCTGTTTTATGGAGCGTGTTGATCGGGGAGCATGCTGTTTTAGGGAGCGTGTTGAACAGGGGAGCATGCTGTTTTCGGGAGCGTTTTGTTCATACAAGCATGCTGTTTTTGGGAGCGTGTTGATCAGGGGAGTTTGCTGTTTTTGGGAGCGTGTTGATCAGGGGTGCATGCTGTTTTAGGGAGCGTGTTGTTCAGGGGAGCATGCAGTATTTGGGAGCGTGTTGATCAGGGGAGCATGCTGTTTTAGGGAGCGTGTTGTTCAGGGGAGCATGCTGTTTTAGGGAGCGTGTTGACCAGGGGAGCATGCTGTCTTAGGGAGTGTGTTGTTCAGGGGAGCATGCTGTTTCAGGGAGCGTGTTGTTCAGGGGAGCATGCTGTTTCAGGGAGCGTGTTGTTCAGGGGAGCATGCTGTTTTCGGCAGTGTGTTGTTCAGGGGAGCATGCTGTCTTAGGGAGTGTGTTATTCAGGGGAGCATGCTGTTTTAGGGAGCGTGTTGTTCAGGGGAGCATGCTGTTTTAGGGAGCGTGTTGTTCAGGGGAGCATGCTGTTTCAGGGAGCGTGTTGTTCAGGGGAGCATTCAGTTTCAGGGAGCGTGTTGTTCAGGGGAGCATGCTGTTTTAGGGAGTGTGTTGTTCAGGGGTGCATGCTGTTTTAGGGAGAGTGTTGTTCAGGGGAGCATGCTGTTATAGGGAGTGTGTTGTTCAGGGGAGCATGCTGTTTTAGGTAGCGTTTTGTTCAGGAGAACATGCTGTTTTAGGGTGAGTGTTGTTCAGGGGAGCATGCTGTTTTAGGGAGTGTGTTGATCGGGGAGCATGCTGTTTTCGGGAGCGTGTTGTCCAGGGGAGCATGCTGTTTTTGGGAGTGTGTTGTTCAGGGGAGCATGCTGTTTCAGGGAGCGTGTTGTTCAGGGGAGCATTCTGTTTCAGGGAGCGTGTTGTTCAGGGGAGCATGCTGTTTTAGGGAGCGTGCTGTTTTAGGGAGTGTGTTGTTCAGGGGAGCCTGCTGTCTGAAGGAGTGTGTTGTTCAGGGGAGCATGCTGTTTTAGGGAGCATGTTGATCAGGGGAGCGTCCTGTTTTAGGGAACGTGTTGAACAGGGGAGCATGGTGTTTTAGGGGGCGTGTTGATCAGGGGAGCATGTTGTTTTAGGGAATGTGTTGTTCAGGGGAGCATGCTGTTTTAGGGAGCATGTTGATCAGGGGAGCGTCTTGTTTTAGGGAAAGTGTTGATCAGGGGAGCATGCTGTCTTAGGAAGCGTGTTTTCAGGGGAGCATGCTGTTTTAGGGAGCGTGTTGATCAGGAGAGTGTCCTGTTTTAGGGAACGTGTTGAACAGGGGTGCATGGTGTTTCAGGGAGCGTGTTGCTCAGGGGAGCATGCTGTTTTAGGGAGCATGTTGTTCAGGGGAGCATGCTGTGTTAGGGAGGGTGTTGTTCAGGGGAGCATGCTGTTTTAGGAAGCGTGTTGTTCAGGGGAGCATGCTGTTTTAGGGAGTGTGTTGATCAGGGGAGCATGCTGTTTTTGGGAGCGTGTTGATCGGGGGAGCATGCTGTTTTAGGGACCGTGTTGATCAGGGGAGCATGCTGTTTTAGGGAGCGTCTTCTTCAGGGAAGCATGCTGTTTTAGGGAGTGTCTTGTTCAGGGGAGCATGCTGTTTTAGGGAGCGTGTTGTTCAGGGGAGCATGCTGTTTTAGGAAGCGTGTTGTTCAGGGGAGCATGCTGTTTTAGGGTGCGTGTTGATCAGGTGAGCATGCTGTTGAAGGGATCGTGTTGTTCGGGGAGCATGCTGTTTTAGGGAGCGTGTTGTTCAGGGGAGCATGCTGTTTTAGGGAGCGTGTTGATCAGGGGAGCATACTGTTTCAGGGAGAGTGTTGTTCAGGGGAGCATGCTGTTTTAGGGAGCTTGTTGTTCAGGGGAGCTTGCTGTTTTAGGGAGCGTGTTGATCGGGCTAGCATGCTGTTTTAGGGACCGTGTTGATCAGGGGAGCATGCTATTTTAGGGAGCGTCTTGTTCTGGGGAGCATGCTGTTTTAGGGAGCGTCTTGTTCAGGGGAGCATGCTGTTTTAGGGAGCGTGTTGTTCAGGGGAGCATGCTGTTTTAGGAAGCGTGTTGTTCAGGGGAGCATACTATTTAGGGAGCGTGTTGTTCAGGGGAGCATGCTGTATTTGGGAGCGTGTTGATCAGGGGAGCATGCTGTTTTAGGGAGCGTGTTGTTCAAGAGAGCATGCTGTTTTAGGGAGCGTGTTGTTCAGGGGAGCATGCTGTTACAGGGAGCGTGTTGTTCAGGGAGCATGCTGTTTTAGGGAGTGTGTTGTTCAGGGGAGCATGCTGTCTTAGGGAGTGTGTTGTTCAGGGGAGCATGCTGTTTTAGGGAGCATGTTGATCAGGGGAGCGTCCTGTTTTAGGGAAAGTGTTGATCAGGGGAGAATGCTGTCTTAGGAAGCGTGTTGTTCAGGGGAGCATGCTGTTTTAGGGAGCGTGTTGATCAGGAGAGTGTCCTGTTTTAGGGAACGTGATGATCAGGGGAGCATGCTGTTTCAGGGAGCGTGTTGCTCAGGGGAGCATGCTGTTTTAAGGAGCATGTTGTTCAGGGACGCATGCTGTGTTAGGGAGCGTGTTGTTCAGGGGAGCATGCTGTTTTAGGAAGAGTGTAATTCAGGAGAGCATGCTGTTTTAGGGAGTGTGTTGATCAGGGGAGCATGCTGTCTTAGGGTTGTTCAGGGGAGCATGCTGTTTCAGGGAGCGTGTTGTTCAGGGGAGCATGCTGTTTCAGGGAGCGTGTTGTTCAGGGGAGCATGCTGTTTTCGGCAGTGTGTTGTTCAGGGGAGCATGCTGTTTTAGGGAGTGTGTTATTCAGGGGAGCATGCTGTTTTAGGGAGCGTCTTGTTCAGGGGAGCATGCTGTTTTAGGGAGCGTGTTGTTCAGGGGAGCAGGCTGTTTCAGGGAGCATGTTGTTCAGGGGAGCATTCAGTTTCAGGGAGCGTGTTGTTCAGGGGAGCATGATGTTTTTGGGAGCGTGTTGCTCAGGGGACCATGCTGTTTTAGGGAGAGTGTTGTTCAGGGGAGCATGCTGTTTTAGGGAGTGTGTTGTTCAGGGGAGCATGCTGTTTTAGGTAGCGTTTTGTTCAGGAGAGCATGCTGTTTTAGGGTGAGTGTTGTTCAGGGGAGCATGCTGTTTTAGGGAGTGTGTTGATCAGGGGAGCATGCTGTTTTAGGGAGAGCCTTGTTCAGGTGAGCATGCTGTTTCAGGGAGCGTGTTGTTCAGGGCAGCATGCTGTTTTAGGGAGCGTGTTGTTCAGGGGAGCATGCTGTTTTAGGGAGTGTGTTGTTCAGGGGAGCATAGTGTTTTAGGGAGCGTGTTGTTCAGGGGAGCATTCTGTTTCAGGGAGCGTGTTGTTCAGGGGAGCATGCTGTTTTAGGGAGCGTGCTGTTTTAGGGAGTGTGTTGTTCAGGGGAGCCTGCTGTCTGAAGGAGTGTGTTGTTCAGGGGAGCATGCTGTTTTAGGGAGCATGTTGATCAGGGGAGCGTCCTGTTTTAGGGAACGTGTTGAACAGGGGAGAATGGTGTTTTAGGGGGCGTGTTGATCAGGGGAGCATGTTGTTTTAGGGAATGTGTTGTTCAGGGGAGCATGCTGTTTTAGGGAGCATGTTGATCAGGGGAGCGTCCTGTTTTAGGGAAAGTGTTGATCAGGGGAGCATGCTGTCTTAGGAAGCGTGTTGTTCAGGGGAGCATGCTGTTTTAGGGAGCGTGTTGATCAGGAGAGTGTCCTGTTTTAGGGAACATGTTGAGCAGGGGAGCATGGTGTTTCAGGGAGCGTGTTGCTCAGGGGAGCATGCTGTTTTAGGGAGCATGTTGTTCAGGGGAGCATGCTGTTTTAGGGAGCGTGTTGTTCAGGGGAGCATGCTGTTACAGGGAGCGTGTTGTTCAGGGAGCATGCTGTTTTAGGGAGTGTGTTGTTCAGGGGAGCATGCTGTCTTAGGGAGTGTGTTGTTCAGGGGAGCATGCTGTTTTAGGGAGCATGTTGATCAGGGGAGCGTCCTGTTTTAGGGAAAGTGTTGATCAGGGGAGAATGCTGTCTTAGGAAGCGTGTTGTTCAGGGGAGCATGCTGTTTTAGGGAGCGTGTTGATCAGGAGAGTGTCCTGTTTTAGGGAACGTGATGATCAGGGGAGCATGCTGTTTCAGGGAGCGTGTTGCTCAGGGGAGCATGCTGTTTTAAGGAGCATGTTGTTCAGGGACGCATGCTGTGTTAGGGAGCGTGTTGTTCAGGGGAGCATGCTGTTTTAGGAAGAGTGTAATTCAGGAGAGCATGCTGTTTTAGGGAGTGTGTTGATCAGGGGAGCATGCTGTCTTAGGGTTGTTCAGGGGAGCATGCTGTTTCAGGGAGCGTGTTGTTCAGGGGAGCATGCTGTTTCAGGGAGCGTGTTGTTCAGGGGAGCATGCTGTTTTCGGCAGTGTGTTGTTCAGGGGAGCATGCTGTTTTAGGGAGTGTGTTATTCAGGGGAGCATGCTGTTTTAGGGAGCGTCTTGTTCAGGGGAGCATGCTGTTTTAGGGAGCGTGTTGTTCAGGGGAGCAGGCTGTTTCAGGGAGCGTGTTGTTCAGGGGAGCATTCAGTTTCAGGGAGCGTGTTGTTCAGGGGAGCATGATGTTTTTGGGAGCGTGTTGCTCAGGGGACCATGCTGTTTTAGGGAGAGTGTTGTTCAGGGGAGCATGCTGTTTTAGGGAGTGTGTTGTTCAGGGGAGCATGCTGTTTTAGGTAGCGTTTTGTTCAGGAGAGCATGCTGTTTTAGGGTGAGTGTTGTTCAGGGGAGCATGCTGTTTTAGGGAGTGTGTTGATCAGGGGAGCATGCTGTTTTAGGGAGAGCGTTGTTCAGGTGAGCATGCTGTTTCAGGGAGCGTGTTGTTCAGGGCAGCATGCTGTTTTAGGGAGCGTGTTGTTCAGGGGAGCATGCTGTTTTAGGGAGTGTGTTGTTCAGGGGAGCATAGTGTTTTAGGGAGCGTGTTGTTCAGGGGAGCATTCTGTTTCAGGGAGCGTGTTGTTCAGGGGAGCATGCTGTTTTAGGGAGCGTGCTGTTTTAGGGAGTGTGTTGTTCAGGGGAGCCTGCTGTCTGAAGGAGTGTGTTGTTCAGGGGAGCATGCTGTTTTAGGGAGCATGTTGATCAGGGGAGCGTCCTGTTTTAGGGAACGTGTTGAACAGGGGAGAATGGTGTTTTAGGGGGCGTGTTGATCAGGGGAGAATGTTGTTTTAGGGAATGTGTTGTTCAGGGGAGCATGCTGTTTTAGGGAGCATGTTGATCAGGGGAGCGTCCTGTTTTAGGGAAAGTGTTGATCAGGGGAGCATGCTGTCTTAGGAAGCGTGTTGTTCAGGGGAGCATGCTGTTTTAGGGAGCGTGTTGATCAGGAGAGTGTCCTGTTTTAGGGAACGTGTTGATCAGGGGAGCATGCTGTCTTAGGAAGCGTGTTGTTCAGGGGAGCATGCTGTTTTAGGGAGCGTGTTGATCAGGAGAGTGTCCTGTTTTAGGGAACATGTTGAGCAGGGGAGCATGGTGTTTCAGGGAGCGTGTTGCTCAGGGGAGCATGCTGTTTTAGGGAGCATGTTGTTCAGGGGAGCATGCTGTTTTAGGGAGTGTGTTGTTCAGGGGAGCATGCTGTCTTAGGGAGTGTGTTGTTCAGGGGAGCATGCTGTTTTAGGGAGCATGTTGATCAGGGGAGCGTCCTGTTTTAGGGAACGTGTTGAACAGGGGAGCATGGTGTTTTAGGGGGCGTGTTGATCAGGGGAGCATGTTGTTTTAGGGAATGTGTTGTTCAGGGAAGCATGCTGTTTTAGGGAGCATGTTGATCAGGGGAGCGTCCTGTTTTAGGGAAAGTGTTGATCAGGGGAGAATGCTGTCTTAGGGAGCGTGTTGTTCAGGGGAGCATGCTGTTTTAGGGAGCGTGTTGATCAGGAGAGTGTCCTGTTTTAGGGAACGTGATGATCAGGGGAGCATGCTGTTTCAGGGAGCGTGTTGCTCAGGGGAGCATGCTGTTTTAGGGAGCATGTTGTTCAGGGACGCATGCTGTTTTAGGGAGTGTGTTGATCAGGGGAGCATGCTGTTTTAGGGAGTGTGTTGTTCAGGGGAGCACGCTGTTTTCGGGAGAATGTTGTTCAGGGGAGCATGCTGTTTTAGGGAGTGGGTTGTTCAGGGGAGCATACTATTTAGGGAGCGTGTTGTTCAGGGGAGCATGCTGTTTTAGGGAGTGTGTTGTTCAGGGGAGCATGCTGTTTTAGGGAGTGTGTTGTTCAGGGGAGCACGCTGTTTTAGGGAGCATGTTGTTCAGGGGTGCATGCTGCTTCAGGGAGCGTGTTGTTCAGGGGAGCATGCTGTTTTAGCGAGCATCTTGTTCAGGGGAGCATGCAGTTTTAGGAAGCGTGTTGTTTAGGGGAGCATGCTGTTTCAGGGAGCGTGTTGTTCAGGGGAGCACGCTGTTTTAGGGAGCATGTTGTTCAGGGGAGCATGCTGTTTGAGGGAGCGTCTTGTTCAGGGGAGCATGCTGTTTTAGGGAGCGTGTTGTTCAGGGGAGCATGCTGTTTTAGGGAGTGTGTTGTTCAGGGGAGCATGCTGTTTTAGGGAGCGTGTTGTTCAGGGGAGCATGCTGTTTTAGGAAGCGTGTTGTTCAGGGGAGCATGCTGTTTTAGGGTGCGTGTTGATCAGGTGAGCATGCTGTTGAAGGGAGCGTGTTGTTCGGGGAGCATGTTGTTTTAGGGAGCGTGTTGTTCAGGGGAGCATGCTGTTTCAGGGAGAGTGTTGTTCAGGGGAGCATGCTGTTTTAGGGAGCTTGTTGTTCAGGGGAGCATACTGTTTTAGGGAGCGTGTTGTTCAGGGGAGCATGCTGTTTTACGGAGCATGTTGTTCAGGGGAGCATGCTGTTTCAGGGAGAGTGTTGTTCAGGGGAGCATGCTGTTTTAGGGAGCTTGTTGTTCAGGGGAGCATGCTGTTTTAGGGAGCGTGTTGTTCAGGGGAGCATGCTGTTTTACGGAGCATGTTGTTCAGGGGAGCATGCTGTTATAGGGTGAGTGTTGATCAGGGGAGCATGCTGTTTTAGGGAGAGTGTTGTTCAGGGGAGCATGCTGTTTTAGGGAGCTTGTTGTTCAGGGGAGCATGCTGTTTTTGGGAGCGTGTTGTTCAGGGGAGCATGCTGTTTCAGGGAGCGTGTTGTTCAGGGGAGCATTCAGTTTCAGGGAGCGTGTTGTTCAGGGGAGCATGCTGTTTTAGGGAGTGTGTTGTTCAGGGGAGCATGCTGTTTTAGTGAGTGTGTTGTTCAGGGGTGCATGCTGTTTTAGGGAGAGTGTTGTTCAGGGGAGCATGCTGTTTTAGGGAGTGTGTTGTTCAGGGGAGCATGCTGTTTTAGGTAGCGTTTTGTTCAGGAGAGCATGCTGTTTTAGGGTGAGTGTTGATCAGGGGAGCATGCTGTTTTAGGGAGAGTGTTGTTCAGGTGAGCATGCTGTTTCAGGGAGCGTGTTGTTCAGGGGAGCATGCTGTTTTAGGGAGCGTGTTGTTCAGGGGAGCATGCTGTTTTAGGGAGTGTGTTGATCAGGTGAGCATACTGTTTCAGGGAGAGTGTTGTTCAGGGGAGCATGCTGTTTTAGGGAGCTTGTTGTTCAGGGGAGCATGCTGTTTTAGGGAGCGTGTTGATCGGGGGAGCATGCTGTTTTATGGACCGTGTTGATCAGGGGAGCATGCTATTTTAGGGAGCGTCTTGTTCAGGGGAGCATGCTGTTTTAGGGAGCGTCTTGTTCAGGGGAGCATGCTGTTTTAGGGACCGTGTTGATCAGGGGAGCATGCTATTTTAGGGAGCGTCTTGTTCAGGGGAGCATGCTGTTTTAGGGAGCGTGTTGTTCAGGGGAGCATGCTGTTTTAGGAAGCGTGTTGTTCAGGGGAGCATGCTGTTTTAGCGTGCGTGTTGATCAGGGGTGCATGCTGTTTTAGGGAGCGTGTTGTTCAGGGGAGCATGCTGTATTTGGGAGCGTGTTGATCAGGGGAGCATGCTGTTTTAGGGAGCGTGTTGTTCAGGAGAGCATGCTGTTTTAGGGAGCGTGTTGTTCAGGGGAGCATGCTGTTACAGGGAGCGTGTTGTTCAGAGAGCATGCTGTTTTAGGGAGTGTGTTGTTCAGTGGAGCATGCTGTCTTAGGGAGTGTGTTGTTGTTGAGGGGAGCATGCTGTTTTAGGGAGCATGTTGATCAGGGGAGCGTCCTGTTTTAGGGAACGTGTTGAACAGGGGAGCATGGTGTTTTAGGGGGCGTGTTGATCAGGGGAGCATGTTGTTTTAGGGAATGTGTTGTTCAGGGGAGCATGCTGTTTTAGGGAGCATGTTGATCAGGGGAGCGTCCTGTTTTAGGGAAAGTGTTGATCAGGGGAGAATGCTGTCTTAGGAAGCGTGTTGTTCAGGGGAGCATGCTGTTTTAGGGAGCGTGTTGATCAGGAGAGTGTCCTGTTTTAGGGAACGTGATGATCAGGGGAGCATGCTGTTTCAGGGAGCGTGTTGATCAGGGGAGCATGCTGTTTTAGGGAGCATGTTGTTCAGGGACGCATGCTGTGTTAGAGAGCGTGTTGTTCAGGGGAGCATGCTGTTTTAGGAAGCGTGTAGTTCAGGGGAGCATGCTGTTTTAGGGAGTGTGTTGATCAGGGGAGCATGCTGTTTTAGGGAGCGTGTTGATCGGGGGAGCATGCTGTTTTAGGGACCGTGTTGATCAGGGGAGCATGCTGTTTTAGGGAGCGTGTTGTTCAGTGGAGCATGCTGTTTTAGGGAGCGTGCTGTTCAGGGGAGCATGTAGTTTTAGGAACCGTGTTGTTCAGGGGAGCATGCTGTTTCAGGGAGCGTGTTGTTCAGGGGAGCATACTGTTTAGGAAGCGGGTTGTTCAGGGGAGCATACTATTTAGGGAGCGTGTTGTTCAGGGGAGCATGCTGCTTTAGGGAGTGTGTTGTTCAGGGGAGCATGCTGTTTTAAGGAGCGTGTTGTTCAGGAGAGCATGCTGTTTTAGGGAGCGTGTTGATCCGGAGAGCGTGCTGTTTTAGGGAGCGTGTTGTTCAGGGGTGCATGCTGTATTAGGGAGTGTGTTGTTCAGGGGAGCATGCTGTTTTATGGAGCGTGTTGTTCAGGGGAGCATGCTGTTTCAGGGAGCGTGTTGTTCAGGGGAGCATGCTGTTTTAGGGAGTGTGTTGTTCAGTGGAGCATGCTGTTTGATGAAGCGTGTTGTTCAGGGGAGCATGCTGTTTTAGGGAGTGTGTTGTTCAGGGGAGCATACTATTCAGGGAGCGTGTTGTTCAGGGGAGCATGCTGTTTTAGGGAGTGTGTTGTTCAGGGGAGCACGCTGTTTTAGGGAGCATGTTGTTCAGGCGAGCATGCTGTTTTAGGGAGTGTGTTGTTCAGGGGAGCATACTATTTAGGGAGCGTGTTGTTCAGGGGAGCATGCTGTTTTAGGGAGTGTGTTGTTCAGGGGAGCATGCTGTTTTACGGAGTGTGTTGTTCAGGGGAGCACGCTGTTTTAGGGAGCATGTTGTTCAGGGGTGCATGCTGCTTTAGGGAGCGTATTGTTCAGGGGAGCATCCTGTTTTAGGGAGTGTGTTGTTCAGGGGAGCATGCTGTTTTAGGGAGCATCTTGTTCAGGGGAGCATGCTGTTTTAGGAAGCGTGTTGTTTAGGGGAGCATGCTGCTTTAGGGAGCATGTTGATCAGGGGAGCATGCTGTTTTAGGGAGTGTGTTGTTCAGGGGAGCATGCTGTTTTAGGGAGCATCTTGTTCAGGGGAGCATGCTGTTTTAGGAAGCGTGTTGTTTAGGGGAGCATGCTGTTTCAGGGAGCGTGTTGTTCAGGGGAGCACGCTGTTTGAGGGAGCATGTTGTTCAGGGGAGCATGCTGTTTTAGGGAGCGTCTTGTTCAGGGGAGCATGCTGTTTTAGGGAGCGTGTTGTTCAGGGGAGCATGCTGTTTGAGGGAGCGTGTTGTTCAGGGGAGCATGCTGTTTTAGGAAGCGTGTTGTTCAGGGGAGCATGCTGTTTTAGGGTGCGTGTTGATCAGGTGAGCATGCTGTTGAAGGGAGCGTGTTGTTCGGGGAGCATGCTGTTTTAGGGAGCGTGTTGTTCAGGGGAGCATGCTGTTTTAGGGAGCATGTTGATCAGGGGAGCATGCTGTTTCAGGGAGAGTGTTGTTCAGGGGAGCATGCTGTTTTAGGGAGCTTGTTGTTCAGGGGAGCATGCTGTTTTAGGGAGCGTGTTGTTCAGGGGAGAATGCTGTTTTACGGAGCATGTTGGTCAGGGGAGCATGCTGTTTTAGGGTGAGTGTTGATCAGGGGAGCACGCTGTTTTAGGGAGAGTGTTGTTCAGGGGAGCATGCTGTTTTAGGGAGCGTGTTGTTCAGGGGAGCATGCTTTTTTAGGGAGCGTGTTGTTCAGGGGAGCATGCTGTTTTACGGAGCATGTTCTTCAGGGGAACATGCTGATTTAGGGAGTGTGTTGTTCAGGGGAGCATGCTGTTTTAGGGACCGTGTTGTTCAGGGGAGCATGCTGTTTTAGGGAGCAGGACGATCAGGGGAGAATGCTGTTTTAGGGAGTGTGTTGTTCAGGGGAGCATGCTGTTTTCGGGAGCGTGTTGATCAGGGGAGCATGCTGTTTTAGGGAGTGTGTTGTTCAGGGGAGCATGCAGTTTTGGGGAGCGTTTTGATCAGGGAAGCATGCTGTTTTAGGGAGCGTGTTGTTCAGGGGAGCATGCTGTTTTAGGAAGCGTGTTGTTCAGGGGAGCATGCTGTTTTAGGGAGCGTGTTGATCGGGGAGTATGCTGTTTGAGGGAGCGTGTTGATCAGGGGAGCATGCTGTTTTAGGGAGCGTGTTGTTCAGGGGAGCATGCTGTTTTAGGGAGCGTGTTGTTCAGGGGAGCATGCTGTTTTAGGGAGTGTGTTGTTCAGGGGAGCAAGCTGTTTTAGGTAGCATTTTGTTCAGCGGAGCATGCTGTTTCAGGGAGCATGTTGTTCAGGGGAGCATGCAGTTTTAGGGAGCGCGTTGATCAGGGGAGCATGCTGTGTTAGGGAGCGTGTTGTTCAGGGGAGCATGCAGTTTTAGGGAACGTGTTGATCAGGGGAGCATGCTGCTTTAGGGAGCATGTTGATCAGACAAGCATGCTGTTTTAGGTAGCGTGTTGTTCAGGGGAGAATGCTGTTTTAGGGAGCGTGTTGATCGGGGAGCATGCTGTTTTAGGGAGCGTGTTGAACAGGGGAGCATGCTGTTTTCGGGAGCGTTTTGTTCATACAAGCATGCTGTTTTTGGGAGCGTGTTGATCAGGGGAGCATGCTGTTTTTGGGAGCGTGTTGATCAGGGGTGCATGCTGTTTTAGGGAGCGTGTTGTTCAGGGGAGCATGCAGTATTTGGGAGCGTGTTGATCAGGGGAGCATGCTGTTTTAGGGAGCGTGTTGTTCAGGGGAGCATGCTGTTTTAGGGAGCGTGTTGACCAGGGGAGCATGCTGTCTTAGGGAGTGTGTTGTTCAGGGGAGCATGCTGTTTCAGGGAGCGTGTTGTTCAGGGGAGCATGCTGTTTCAGGGAGCGTGTTGTTCAGGGGAGCATGCTGTTTTCGGCAGTGTGTTGTTCAGGGGAGCATGCTGTCTTAGGGAGTGTGTTATTCAGGGGAGCATGCTGTTTTAGGGAGCGTCTTGTTCAGGGGAGCATGCTGTTTTAGGGAGCGTGTTGTTCAGGGGAGCATGCTGTTTCAGGGAGCGTGTTGTTCAGGGGAGCATTCAGTTTCAGGGAGCGTGTTGTTCAGGGGAGCATGCTGTTTTAGGGAGTGTGTTGTTCAGGGGTGCATGCTGTTTTAGGGAGAGTGTTGTTCAGGGGAGCATGCTGTTTTAGGGAGTGTTTGTTCAGGGGAGCATGCTGTTTTAGGTAGCGTTTTGTTCAGGAGAGCATGCTGTTTTAGGGTGAGTCTTGTTCAGGGGAGCATGCTGTTTTAGGGAGTGTGTTGATCAGGGGAGCATGCTGTTTTAGGGAGAGTGTTGTTCAGGTGAGCATGCTGTTTCAGGGAGCGTGTTGTTCAGGGGAGCATGCTGTTTTAGGGAGTGTGTTGTTCAGGGGAGCATGCAGTTTTAGAGAGTGTTTTGTTCAGGGGAGCATGCTGTTTTAGGGAGCGTGTTGTTCAGGGGAGCATGCTGTTTTAGTGAGCGTGTTGTTTAGGGGAGCATGCTGTTTTAGTGAGCGTGTTGTTTAGGGGAGCATGCTGTTTTAGGGAGCGTGTTGTTCAGGGGAGCATGCTGTTTTAGGGAGTGTGTTGTTCAGGGGAGCATGCTGTTTTAGGGAGCGTGTTGTTCAGGGGAGCATTCTGTTTCAGGGAGCGTTTTGATCAGGGGAGCATGCTGTTTTAGGGAGCGTGCTGTTTGAGGGAGTGTGTTGTTCAGGGGAGCCTGCTGTCTTAAGGAGTGTGTTGTTCAGGGGAGCATGCTGTTTTAGGGAGCATGTTGATCAGGGGAGCGTCCTGTTTTCGGGAACGTGTTGAACAGGGGAGCATGGTGTTTTAGGGGGCGTGTTGATCAGGGGAGCATGTTGTTTTAGGGAATGTGTTGTTCAGGGGAGCATGCTGTTTTAGGGAGCATGTTGATCAGGGGAGCGTCCTGTTTTAAGGAAAGTGTTGATCAGGGGAGCATGCTGTTTTAGGGAGAGTGTTGTTCAGGGGAGCATGCTGTTTTAGGGAGCTTGTTGTTCAGGGGAGCATGCTTTTTTAGGGAGCGTGTTGTTCAGGGGAGCATCCTGTTTTACGGAGCATGTTCTTCAGGGGAGCATGCTGTTTTAGGGAGCGTGTTGTTCAGGGGAACATGCAGTATTTGGGAGCGTGTTGATCAGGGGAGCATGCTGTTTTAGGGAGCGTGTTGTTCAGGGGAGGATGCTGTTTTAGGGAGCGTGTTGACCAGGGGAGCATGCTGTCTTAGGGAGTGTGTTGTTCAGGGGAGCATGCTGTTTCAGGGAGCGTGTTGTTCAGGGGAGCATGCTGTTTCAGGGAGCGTGTTGTTCAGGGGAGCATGCTGTTTTAGGGAATGTGTTGTTCAGGGGAGCATGCTGTCTTAGGGAGTGTGTTATTCAGGGGAGAATGCTGTTTTAGGGAGCGTCTTGTTCAGGGGAGCATGCTGTTTTAGGGAGCGTGTTGTTCAGGGGAGCATGCTGTTTCAGGGACCGTGTTGTTCAGGGGAGCATGCTGTTTCAGGGAGCGTGTTGTTCAGGGGAGCATGCTGTTTTCGGCAGTGTGCTGTTCAGGGGAGCATGCTGTCTTAGGGAGTGTGTTATTCAGGGGAGCATGCTGTTTTAGGGAGCGTCTTGTTCAGGGGAGCATGCTGTTTTAGGGAGCGTGTTGTTCAGGGGAGCATGCTGTTTCAGGGAGCGTGTTGTTCAGGGGAGCATTCAGTTTCAGGGAGCGTGTTGTTCAGGGGAGCATGCTGTTTTAGAGAGTGTGTTGTTCAGGGGTGCATGCTGTTTTAGGGAGAGTGTTGTTCAGGGGAACATGCTGTTTTAGGGAGTGTGTAGTTCAGGGGAGCATGCTGTTTTAGGTAGCGTTTTGTTCAGGAGAGCATGCTGTTTTAGGGTGAGTGTTGTTCAGGGGAGCATGCTGTTTTAGGGAGTGTGTTGATCAGGGGAGCATGCTGTTTTAGGGAGAGTGTTGTTCAGGTGAGCATGCTGTTTCAGGGAGCGTGTTGTTCAGGGCAGCATGCTGTTTTAGGGAGCGTGTTGTTCAGGGGAGCATGCTGTTTTAGGGAGTGTGTTGTTCAGGGGAGCATGCTGTTTTAGGGAGCGTGTTGTTCAGGGGAGCATTCTGTTTCAGGGAGCGTGTTGTTCAGGGGAGCATGCTGTTTTAGGGAGCGTGCTGTTTTAGGGAGTGTGTTGTTCAGGGGAGCCTGCTGTCTTAAGGAGTGTGTTGTTCAGGGGAGCATGCTGTTTTAGGGAGCATGTTGATCAGGGGAGCGTCCTGTTTTAGGGAACGTGTTGAACAGGGGAGCATGGTGTTTTCCGGGGCGTGTTGATCAGGGGAGCATGTTGTTTTAGGGAATGTGTTGTTCAGGGGAGCATGCTGTTTTAGGGAGCATGTTGATTAGGGGAGCGTCCTGTTTTAGGGAAAGTGTTGATCAGGGGAGCATGCTGTCTTAGGAAGCGTGTTGTTCAGGGGGGCATGCTGTTTTAGGGAGCGTGTTGATCAGGAGAGTGTTCTGTTTTAGGGAACGTGTTGAACAGGGGAGCATGGTGTTTCAGGGAGCGTGTTGCTCAGGGGAGCATGCTGTTTTAGGGAGCATGTTGTTCAGGGGAGCATGCTGTGTTAGGGAGGGTGTTGTTCAGGGGAGCATGCTGTTTTCTGAAGCGTGTTGTTCAGGGGAGCATTCTGTTTTAGGGAGTGTGTTGATCAGGGGAGCATGCTGTTTTTGGGAGCGTGTTGATCGGGGGAGCATGCTGTTTTAGGGAGCGTGTTGATCAGGGGAGCATGCTGTTTTAGGGAGCGTCTTCTTCAGGGGAGCATGCTGTTTTAGGGAGTGTCTTGTTCAGGGGAGCATGCTGTTTTAGGGAGCGTGTTGTTCAGGGGAGCATGCTGTTTTAGGGTGCGTGTTGATCAGGTGAGCATGCTGTTGAAGGGACCGTGTTGTTCGGGGAGCATGCTGTTTTAGGGAGCGTGTTGTTCAGGGGAGCATGCTGTTTCAGGGAGCGTGTTGATCAGGGGAGCATACTGTTTCAGGGAGAGTGTTGTTCAGGGGAGCATGCTGTTTTAGTGAGCTTCTTGTTCAGGGGAGCATGCTGTTTTAGGGAGGGTGTTGTTCAGGGGAGCATGCTGTTTTAGGGAGCGTGTTGATCCGGAGAGCGTGCTGTTTTAGGGAGCGTGTTGTTCAGGGGAGCATGCTGTATTAGGGAGTGTGTTGTTCAGGGGAGCATGCTGTTTTATGGAGCGTGTTATTCAGGGCAGCATGCTGTTTCAGGGAGCGTGTTGTTCAGGGGAGCAGGCTGTTTTAGGGAGTGTGTTGTTCAGGGGAGCATGCTGTTTTAGGGAGTGTGTTGTTCAGGGGAGCATACTATTTAGGGAGCGTGTTGTTCAGGGGAGCATGCTGTTTTAGGGAGTGTGTTGTTCAGGGGAGCATGCTGTTTTAGGGAGTGTGTTGGTCAGGGGAGCACGCTGTTTTAGGGAGCATGTTGTTCAGGGGAGCATGCTGTTTTAGGGAGTGTGTTGTTCAGGGGAGCATACTATTTAGGGAGCGTGTTGTTCAGGGGAGCATGCTGTTTTAGGGAGTGTGTTGTTCAGGGGAGCATGCTGTTTTAGGGAGTGTGTTGTTCAGGGGAGCACGCTGTTTTAGGAAGCATGTTGTTCAGGGGAGCATGCTGCTTTAGGGAGCGTGTTGATCAGGGGTGCATGCTGTTTTAGGGAGTGTCTTGTTCAGGGGAGCATGCTGTTTTAGGGAGCGTGTTGTTCAGGGGAGCATGCTGTTTCAGGGAGCGTGTTGTTCAGGGGAGCACGCTGTTTTAGGGAGCATGTTGTTCAGGGGAGCATGCTGTTTTAGGGAGCGTCTTGTTCAGGGGAGCATGCTGTTTTAGGGAGCGGGTTGTTCAGGGGAGCATGCTGTTTTAGGGAGTGTGTTGTTCAGGGGAGCATGCTGTTTTAGGGAGTGTGTTGTTCAGGGGAGCACGTAGTTTTAGGGAGCGTGTTGTTCAGGGGAGCATGCTGTTTCAGGGAGCGTGTTGATCAGGGGAGCATGCTGTTTTAGTGAGCGTGTTGTTCAGGGGAGCATGCTGTTGAGGGAGCGTGTTGTTCAGGGGAGCATGATGTTCTAGGGAGTGTGTTGTTCAGGGTAGCATACTGTTTTAGGGAGTGTGTTGTTCAGGGGAGCATGCTGTTCTAGGGAGCGTGTTGTTCAGGAGAGCATGCTGTTTTAGGAGCGTGTTGATCCGGAGAACGTGTTGTTTTAGGGAGCGTGTTGTTCAGGGGAGCATGATGTATTAGTGAGTGTGTTGTTCAGGGGAGCATGCTGTTATATGGAGCGTGTTGTTCAGGGGAGCATGCTGTTTCAGGGAGCGTGTTGTTCAGGGGAGAATGCTGTTTTAGGGAGCGTGTTGTTCAGGGGAGCATGCTGTTTTAGGGAGCATGATGTTCAGGGGAGCATGCTGTTTTAGGGAGTGTGCTGTTCAGGGGAGCATACGATTTAGGGAGTGCGTTGTTCAGCGGAGCATGCTGTTTTCGGGAGTGTGTTGTTCAGGGGAGCACGCTGTTTTAGGGAGCATGTTGTTCAGGGGAGCATGCTGCTTTAGGGAGCGTGTTGATCAGGGGAGCATGCTGTTTTAGGGAGCGTGTTGTTCAGGGGAGCATGCTGTTTTAGGGAGCGTGTTGTTCAGGGGAGCATGCTGTTTCAGGGAGCGTGTTGTTCAGGGGAGCACGCTGTTTTAGGGAGTGTGTTGTACAGTGGAGCATGCTGTTTGATGAAGCGTGTTGTTCAGGGGAGCATGCTGTTTTAGGGAGTGTGTTGTTCAGGGGAGCATGCTGTTTTAGGGAGTGTGTTGTTCAGGGGAGTACGCTGTTTTAGGGAGCATGTTGTTCAGGGGAGCATGCTGTTTTAGGGAGTGTGTTGTTCAGGGGAGCATACTATTTAGGGAGCGTGTTGTTCAGGGGAGCATGCTGTTTTAGGGAGTGTGTTGTTCAGGGGAGCATGCTGTTTTAGGGAGTGTGTTGTTCAGGGGAGCATGCTGTTTTAGGGAGCGTGTTGTTCAGGGGAGCATGCTGCTTTAGGGAGCGTGTTGATCAGGGGAGCATGCTGTTTTAGGGAGCGTCTTGTTCAGGGGAGCATGCTGTTTCAGGGAGCGTGTTGTTGAGGGGAGCACGCTGTTTTAGGGAGTGTGTTGTTTAGGGGAGCATGCTGTTTCAAGGAGCGTGTTGGTCAGGGGAGCATGCTGTTTTAGGGAGCGGGTTGATCAGGGGAGCATGCTGTTTCAGGGAGCGTGTTGTTCAGGGGAGCATGCTGTTTTAGGGAGTGTGTTGTTCAGGGGAGCATGCTGTTTTAGGGAGCGTGTTGTTCAGGGGAGCATGCTGTTTTAGGAAGTGTGTTGTTTAGGGGAGCATGCTGGTTTAGGAAGTGTGTTGTTTAGGGGAGCATGCTGTTTTAGGGAGTGTGATGATCAGGGGAGCATGCTGTTTTAGGGAGTGTGTGGTTCAGGGGAGCACGCTGATTTAGGGAGTGTGTTGGTCAGGGGAGCATGCTGTTTTAGGGAGTGTGTTGTTCAGGGGAGCATGCTGTTTTAGGGAGCGGGTTGATCAGGGAAGCATGCTGTTTCAGGGAGCGTGTTGTTCAGGGGAGCATGCTGTTTTAGGGAGCGTGTTGTTCAGGGGAGCATGCCGTTTTAGGGAGTGTGTTGTTCAGGGGAGCATGCTGTTTTAGGGAGCGTGTTGTTCAGGGGAGCATGCTGTTTTAGGAAGTGTGTTGTTTAGGGGAGCATGCTGTTTCAGGGAGCGTGTTGATCAGGGGAGCATGCTGTTTTAGGGAGCGTGTTGTTCAGGGGAGCATGCTGTTTTAGGGAGCGTGTTGTTCTGGGGAGCATGCTGTTTCAGGGAGCGTGTTGTTTAGGGGAGCATGCTGTTTTAGGGAGCGTGTTGTTTAGGGGAGCATGCTGTTTTAGGGAGCGTGTTGTTCAGGGGAGCATGCTGTTTCAGGGAGCGTGTTCTTCAGGGGAGCGTGCTGTTTTAGGAAGTGTGTTGTTCAGGGGAGCATGCTGTTTTAGGGAGCGTGTTGTTCAGGGGAGCATGCTGTTTCAGGGAGTGTGTTGTTCAGGGGAGCATGCTGTTTGAGGGAGCGTGTTGTTTTGGGGAGCGTGCTGTTTTAGGAAGTGTGTTGTTCAGGGGAGCATGCTGTTTTAGGGAGCGTGTTGATCAGGGGAGCATGCTGTTTTAGGGAGCGTGTTGATCGGGGAGCATGCTGTTTTGGGGAGCGTGTTGTTCAGGGGAGCATGCTGTTTTAGGGAGCGTGTTGTTCAGGAGAGCATGCTGTTTGATGAAGCGTGTTGTTCAGGGGAGCATGCTGTTTTAGGGAGCGTGTTGTTCAGGGGAGAATGCTGTTTTAGGGAGTGTGTTGTTCAGTGGAGCATGCTGTTTGATGAAGCGTGTTGTTCAGGGGAGCATGCTGTTTTAGGGAGCGTGTTGTTCAGGGGAGCATACTATTTCGGGAGCATGTTGTTCAGGGGAGCATGCTGTTTGAGCGAGTGTGTTGTTCAGGGGAGCATGCTGTTTTAGGGAGCGTGTTGTTCAGGGGAGCATGCTGTTTTAGGGAGCATGTTGTTCAGGGGAGCATGCTGTTTTAGGGAGTGTGCTGTTCAGGGGAGCATACGATTTAGGGAGCGCGTTGTTCAGCGGAGCATGCTGTTGTAGGGAGTGTGTTGTTCAGGGGAGCATGCTGTTTTCGGGAGTGTGTTGTTCAGGGGAGCACGCTGTTTTAGGGAGCATGTTGTTCAGGGGAGCATGCTGCTTTAGGGAGCGTGTTGATCAGGGGAGCATGCTGTTTTAGGGAGCGTCTTGTTCAGGGGAGCATGCTGTTTTAGGGAGCGTGTTGTTCAGGGGAGCATGCTGTTTCAGGGAGCGTGTTGTTCAGGGGAGCATGCTGTTTTAGGGAGCATGTTGTTCAGGGGAGCATGCTGTTGTAGGGAGTGTGTTGTTCAGGGGAGCATGCTGTTTCAAGGAGCGTGTTGTTCAGGGGAGCATGCTGTTTTAGGAAGCGTATTGATCAGGGGAGCATGCTGTTTTAGGGAGTGTGTTGTTCAGGGGAGCATGCTGTTTCAGGGAGTGTGTTGTTCAGGGGAGCATGCTGTTTTAGGGAGCGTGTTGATCAGGGGAGCATGCTGTTGTAGGGAGCGTGTTGTTCGGGGAGCATGCTGTTTTAGGGATCGTGTTGTTCAGGGGAGCATGCTGTTTTGGGAACCGTGTTGATCGGGGAGCATGCTGTTTTAGGGAGCGTGTTGTTCAGGGGAGCATGCTGTTTCAGGGAGTGTGTTGTTCAGGGGAGCACGCTGTTTTAGGGAGCATGTTGTTCAGGGGAGCATGCTGTTTTAGGGAGCGTCTTGTTCAGGGGAGCACGCTGTTTTAGGGAGCATGTTGTTCAGGGGAGCATGCTGCTTTAGGGAGCGTGTTGATCAGGGGAGCATGCTGTTTTAGGGAGCGTCTTGTTCAGGGGAGCATGCTGTTTTAGGGAGCGTGTTGTTCAGGGGAGCATGCTGTTTCAGGGAGCGTGTTGTTCAGGGGAGCATGCTGTTTTAGGGAGCATGTTGTTCAGGGGAGCATGCTGTTGTAGGGAGTGTGTTGTTCAGGGGAGCATGCTGTTTCAAGGAGCGTGTTGTTCAGGGGAGCATGCTGTTTTAGGAAGCGTATTGATCAGGGGAGCATGCTGTTTTAGGGAGTGTGTTGTTCAGGGGAGCATGCTGTTTCAGGGAGTGTGTTGTTCAGGGGAGCATGCTGTTTTAGGGAGCGTGTTGATCAGGGGAGCATGCTGTTGTAGGGAGCGTGTTGTTCGGGGAGCATGCTGTTTTAGGGATCGTGTTGTTCAGGGGAGCATGCTGTTTTGGGAACCGTGTTGATCGGGGAGCATGCTGTTTTAGGGAGCGTGTTGTTCAGGGGAGCATGCTGTTTCAGGGAGTGTGTTGTTCAGGGGAGCACGCTGTTTTAGGGAGCATGTTGTTCAGGGGAGCATGCTGTTTTAGGGAGCGTCTTGTTCAGGGGAGCATGCTGTTTTAGGGAGCATGTTGTTCAGGGGAGCATGCTGTTTTAGGGAGTGTGTTGTTCAGGGGAGCATGCTGTTTTAGGGAGTGTGTTGTTCAGGGGAGCACGCAGTTTTAGGGAGCGTGTTGTTCAGGGGAGCATGCTGTTTCAGGGAGCGTGTTGTTCAGGGGAGCATGCTGTTTTAGGGAGCGTGTTGTTCAGGGGAGCATGCTGTTGAGGGAGCGTGTTGTTCAGGGGAGCATGCTGTTCTAGGGAGTGTGTTGTTCAGGGGAGCATACTGTTTTAGGGAGTGTGTTGATCAGGGGAGCATGCTGTTCTAGGGAGCGTGTTGTTCAGGAGAGCATGCTGTTTTAGGAGCGTGTTGATCCGGAGAGCGTGCTGTTTCAGGGAGCGTGTTGTTCAGGGGAGCATGCTGTTTTAGGGAGCGTGTTGATCAGGGGAGCATGCTGTTTTAGGGAGCGTGTTGTTCAGGGGAGCATGCTGTTTTAGGGAGCATGTTGTTCAGGGGAGCATGCTGTTTTAGGGAGTGTGCTGTTCAGGGGAGCATACGATTTAGGGAGCGCGTTGTTCAGCGGAGCATGCTGTTGTAGGGAGTGTGTTGTTCAGGGGAGCATGCTGTTTTCGGGAGTGTGTTGTTCAGGGGAGCACGCTGTTTTAGGGAGCATGTTGTTCAGGGGAGCATGCTGCTTTAGGGAGCGTGTTGATCAGGGGAGCATGCTGTTTTAGGGAGCGTCTTGTTCAGGGGAGCATGCTGTTTTAGGGAGCGTGTTGTTCAGGGGAGCATGCTGTTTCAGGGAGCGTGTTGTTCAGGGGAGCATGCTGTTTTAGGGAGCATGTTGTTCAGGGGAGCATGCTGTTGTAGGGAGTGTGTTGTTCAGGGGAGCATGCTGTTTCAAGGAGCGTGTTGTTCAGGGGAGCATGCTGTTTTAGGAAGCGTATTGATCAGGGGAGCATGCTGTTTTAGGGAGTGTGTTGTTCAGGGGAGCATGCTGTTTCAGGGAGTGTGTTGTTCAGGGGAGCATGCTGTTTTAGGGAGCGTGTTGATCAGGGGAGCATGCTGTTGTAGGGAGCGTGTTGTTCGGGGAGCATGCTGTTTTAGGGATCGTGTTGTTCAGGGGAGCATGCTGTTTTGGGAACCGTGTTGATCGGGGAGCATGCTGTTTTAGGGAGCGTGTTGTTCAGGGGAGCATGCTGTTTCAGGGAGTGTGTTGTTCAGGGGAGCACGCTGTTTTAGGGAGCATGTTGTTCAGGGGAGCATGCTGTTTTAGGGAGCGTCTTGTTCAGGGGAGCATGCTGTTTTAGGGAGCATGTTGTTCAGGGGAGCATGCTGTTTTAGGGAGTGTGTTGTTCAGGGGAGCATGCTGTTTTAGGGAGTGTGTTGTTCAGGGGAGCACGCAGTTTTAGGGAGCGTGTTGTTCAGGGGAGCATGCTGTTTCAGGGAGCGTGTTGTTCAGGGGAGCATGCTGTTTTAGGGAGCGTGTTGTTCAGGGGAGCATGCTGTTGAGGGAGCGTGTTGTTCAGGGGAGCATGCTGTTCTAGGGAGTGTGTTGTTCAGGGGAGCATACTGTTTTAGGGAGTGTGTTGATCAGGGGAGCATGCTGTTCTAGGGAGCGTGTTGTTCAGGAGAGCATGCTGTTTTAGGAGCGTGTTGATCCGGAGAGCGTGCTGTTTCAGGGAGCGTGTTGTTCAGGGGAGCATGCTGTTTTAGGGAGCGTGTTGATCAGGGGAGCATGCTGTTTCAGGGAGCGTGTTGTTCAGGGGAGAATGCTGTTTTAGGGAGTGTGTTGTTCAGTGGAGCATGCTGTTTGATGAAGCGTGTTGTTCAGGAGAGCATGCTGTTTTAGGGAGTGTGTTGTTCAGGGGAGCATACTATTTAGGGAGCGTGTTGTTCAGGGGAGCATGCTGTTTTAGGGAGTGTGTTGTTCAGGGGAGCATGCTGTTTTAGGGAGAGTGTTGTTCAGGGGAGCACGCTGTTTTAGGGAGCATGTTGTTCAGGGGAGCATGCTGTTTTAGGGAGTGTGTTGTTCAGGGGAGCATACCATTTAGGGAGCGTGTTGTTCAGGGGAGCATGCTGTTTTAGGGAGTGTGTTGTTCAGGGGAGCATGCTGTTTTCGGGAGTGTGTTGTTCAGGGGAGCACGCTGTTTTAGGGAGCATGTTGTTCAGGGGAGCATGCTGCTTTAGGGAGCGTGTTGATCAGGGGAGCATGCTGTTTTAGGGAGCGTCTTGTTCAGGCGAGCATGCTGTTTTAGGGAGCGTCTTGTTCAGGGGAGCATGCTGTTTCAGGGAGCGTGTTGTTCAGGGGAGCACGCAGTTTTAGGGAGCATGTTGTTCAGGGGAGCATGCTGTTTTAGGGAGTGTGTTGTTCAGGGGAGCATGCTGTTTTATGGAGCGTGTTGTTCAGGGGAGCATGCTGTTTTAGGAAGCGTGTTGTTCAGGGGAGCATGCTGTTTTAGGGAGCGTGTTGTTCAGGGGAGCATGCTGTTTTAGGGAGCTTGTTGTTCAGGGGAGCATGCTGTTTTAGGGAGCGTGTTGATCAGGGGAGCATGGTGTTTAAGGGAGAGTGTTGTTCAGGGGAGCATGCTGTTTTAGGGAGCTTGTTGTTCAGGGGAGCATGCTGTTTTAGGGAGCGTGTTGTTCAGGGGAGCATGCTGTTTTACGGAGCATGTTGTTCAGGGGAGCATGCTGTTTTAGGGAGAGTGTTGATCAGGGGAGCATGCTGTTTTAGGGAGAGTGTTGTTCAGGGGAGCATGTTGTTTTAGGGAGCGTGTTGTTCAGGGGAGCATGCTGTTTTAGGGAGAGTGTTGATCAGGGGAGCATGCTGTTTTAGGGAGAGTGTTGTTCAGCGGAGCATGCTGTTTTAGGGAGCTTGTTGATCAGGGGAGCATGTTGTTTTAGGGAGCGTGTTGTTCAGGGGAGCATGCTGTATTTGGGAGCGTGTTGATCAGGGGAGCATGCTGTTTTGGGGAGCGTGTTGTTCAGGGGAGCATGCTGTTTTAGGGAGCGTGTTGTTCAGGGGAGCATGCTGCTTTAGGGAGCGTGTTGATCAGGGGAGCATGCTGTTTTAGGGAGCGTCTTGTTCAGGGGAGCATGCTGTTTCAGGGAGCGTGTTGTTCAGGAGAGCATGCTGTATGAGGGAGCGTGTTGATCCGGAGAGCGTGCTGTTTTAGGGAGCGTGTTATTCAGGGGAGCATGCTGTTTTAGGGAGAGTGTTGATCAGGGGAGCATGCTGTTTTAGGGAGAGTGTTGTTCAGCGGAGCATGCTGTTTTAGGGAGCTTGTTGATCAGGGGAGCATGTTGTTTTAGGGAGCGTGTTGTTCAGGGGAGCATGCTGTATTTGGGAGCGTGTTGATCAGGGGAGCATGCTGTTTTAGGGAGCGTGTTGTTCAGGGGAGCATGCTGTTTTAGGGAGCGTGTTGACCAGGGGAGCATGCTGTCTTAGGGAGTGTGTTTTTCAAGGGAGCATGCTGTTTTAGGGAGCGTGTTGTTCAGGGGAGCATGCTGTTTTAGGGAGCGTGTTGTTCAGGGGAGCATGCTGTTTCAGGGAGCGTGTTGTTCAGGGGAGCATGCTGTTTTAGGGAGTGTGTTGTACAGTGGAGCATGCTGTTTGATGAAGCGTGTTGTTCAGGGGAGCATGCTGTTTTAGGGAGCGTGTTGTTCAGGAGAGCATGCTGTTTTAGGGAGCGTGTTGATCCGGAGACCGTGCTGTTTTAGGGAGCGTGTTGTTCAGGAGAGCATGCTGTATTAGGGCGCGTGTTGATCCGGAGAGCGTGCTGTATTAGGGAGTGTGTTGTTCAGGGGAGCATGCTGTTTTATGGAGCGTGTTGAACAGGGGAGCATGGTGTTTTAGGGGGCGTGTTGATCAGGGGAGCATGTTGTTTGAGGGAATGTGTTGTTCAGGGGAGCATGCTGTTTTACGGAGCATGTTGATCAGGGGAGCGTCCTGTTTTAGGGAAAGTGTTGATCAGGGGAGCATGCTGTCTTAGGGAGCATGTTATTCAGGGGAGCATGCTGTGTTCGGGAGCGTGTTGTTCAGGGGAGCATTCTGTTTTAGGAAGCGTGTTGTTCAGGGGAGCATGCTTTTTTAGGGAGTGTGTTGATCAGGGGAGCATGCTGTTTTAGGGAGCGTGTTGATCGGGGGAGCATGCTGTTTTAGGGACCGTGTTGATCAGGGGACCATGCTGTTTTCGGGAGCGTGTTGTTCAGGGGAGCATGCTGTTTCAGGGAGCGTGTTGTTCAGGGGAGCATACTGTTTAGGAAGCGAGTTGTTCAGGGGAGCATGCTGTTTTAGGGAGCGTGTTGTTCAGGGGAGCATGCTGTTTTAGGGAGCGTGTAGTTCAGGGGAGCATGCTGTTTTAGGGAGTGTGTTGTTCAGGGGAGCATGCTGTTTTAGGGAGCGTGTTGATCCGGAGACCGTGCTGTTTTAGGGAGCGTGTTGTTCAGGAGAGCATGCTGTATTAGGGAGCGTGTTGATCCGGAGAGCGTGCTGTTTTAGGGAGCGTGTTGTTCAGGGGAGCAGGCTGTATTAGGGAGTGTGTTGTTCAGGGGAGCATGCTGTTTTATGGAGCGTGTTGTTCAGGGGAGCATGCTGTTTTAGGGAGTGTGTTGTACAGTGGAGCATGCTGTTTGATGAAGCGTGTTGTTCAGGGGAGCATGCTGTTTCAGGGAGTGTGTTGTTCAGGGGAGCATGCTGTTTTAGGGAGTGTGTTGTTCAGGGGAGTACGCTGTTTTAGGGAGCATGTTGTTCAGGGGAGCATGCTGTTTTAGGGAGTGTGTTGTTCAGGGGAGCATACTATTTAGGGAGCGTGTTGTTCAGGGGAGCATGCTGTTTTAGGGAGTGTGTTGTTCAGGGGAGCATGCTGTTTTAGGGAGTGTGTTGTTCAGGGGTGCATGCTGTTTTAGGGAGAGTGTTGTTCAGGGGAGCATGCAGCTTTAGGGAGCGTGTTGATCAGGGGAGCATGCTGTTTTAGGGAGCGTCTTGTTCAGGGGAGCTTGCTGTTTCAGGGAGCGTGTTGTTCAGGGGAGCACGCTGTTTTAGGGAGTGTGTTGTTTAGGGGAGCATGATGTTTCAAGGAGCGTGTTGGTCAGGGGAGCATGCTGTTTTAGGGAGCGGGTTGATCAGGGGAGCATGCTGTTTCAGGGAGCGTGTTGTTCAGGGGAGCATGCTGTTTTAGGGAGTGTGTTGTTCAGGGGAGCATGCTGTTTTAGGGAGCGTGTTGTTCAGGGGAGCATGCTGTTTTAGGAAGTGTGTTGTTTAGGGGAGCATGCTGGTTTAGGGAGCGGGTTGATCAGGGGAGCATGCTGTTTTAGGAAGTGTGTTGTTTCGGGGAGCATGCTGTTTTAGGGAGTGTGTTGATCAGGGGAGCATGCTGTTTTAGGGAGTGTGTGGTTCAGGGGAGCACGCTGTTTTAGGGAGTGTGTTGTTCAGGGGAGCATGCTGTTTCAAGGAGCGTGTTGGTCAGGGGAGCATGCTGTTTTAGGGAGCGGGTTGATCAGGGGAGCATGCTGTTTCAGGGAGCGTGTTGTTCAGGGGAGCATGCTGTTTTAGGGAGCGTGTTGTTCAGGGGAGCACACTGTTTTAGGGAGCGGGTTGATCAGGGGAGCATGCTGTTTCAGGGAGCGTGTTGTTCAGGGGAGCATGCCGTTTTAGGGAGTGTGTTGTTCAGGGGAGCATGCTGTTTTAGGGAGCGTGTTGTTCAGGGGAGCATGCTGTTTTAGGGAGCGTGTTGTTCAGGGGAGCATGCTGTTTCAGGGAGCGTGTTGTTCAGGGGAGCATGCTGTTTTAGGGAGTGTGTTGTACAGTGGAGCATGCTGTTTGATGAAGCGTGTTGTTCAGGGGAGCATGCTGTTTTAGGGAGCGTGTTGTTCAGGAGAGCATGCTGTTTTAGGGAGCGTGTTGATCCGGAGACCGTGCTGTTTTAGGGAGCGTGTTGTTCAGGAGAGCATGCTGTATTAGGGCGCGTGTTGATCCGGAGAGCGTGCTGTATTAGGGAGTGTGTTGTTCAGGGGAGCATGCTGTTTTATGGAGCGTGTTGAACAGGGGAGCATGGTGTTTTAGGGGGCGTGTTGATCAGGGGAGCATGTTGTTTGAGGGAATGTGTTGTTCAGGGGAGCATGCTGTTTTACGGAGCATGTTGATCAGGGGAGCGTCCTGTTTTAGGGAAAGTGTTGATCAGGGGAGCATGCTGTCTTAGGGAGCATGTTATTCAGGGGAGCATGCTGTGTTCGGGAGCGTGTTGTTCAGGGGAGCATTCTGTTTTAGGAAGCGTGTTGTTCAGGGGAGCATGCTTTTTTAGGGAGTGTGTTGATCAGGGGAGCATGCTGTTTTAGGGAGCGTGTTGATCGGGGGAGCATGCTGTTTTAGGGACCGTGTTGATCAGGGGACCATGCTGTTTTCGGGAGCGTGTTGTTCAGGGGAGCATGCTGTTTCAGGGAGCGTGTTGTTCAGGGGAGCATACTGTTTAGGAAGCGAGTTGTTCAGGGGAGCATGCTGTTTTAGGGAGCGTGTTGTTCAGGGGAGCATGCTGTTTTAGGGAGCGTGTAGTTCAGGGGAGCATGCTGTTTTAGGGAGTGTGTTGTTCAGGGGAGCATGCTGTTTTAGGGAGCGTGTTGATCCGGAGACCGTGCTGTTTTAGGGAGCGTGTTGTTCAGGAGAGCATGCTGTATTAGGGAGCGTGTTGATCCGGAGAGCGTGCTGTTTTAGGGAGCGTGTTGTTCAGGGGAGCAGGCTGTATTAGGGAGTGTGTTGTTCAGGGGAGCATGCTGTTTTATGGAGCGTGTTGTTCAGGGGAGCATGCTGTTTTAGGGAGTGTGTTGTACAGTGGAGCATGCTGTTTGATGAAGCGTGTTGTTCAGGGGCGCATGCTGTTTCAGGGAGTGTGTTGTTCAGGGGAGCATGCTGTTTTAGGGAGTGTGTTGTTCAGGGGAGTACGCTGTTTTAGGGAGCATGTTGTTCAGGGGAGCATGCTGTTTTAGGGAGTGTGTTGTTCAGGGGAGCATACTATTTAGGGAGCGTGTTGTTCAGGGGAGCATGCTGTTTTAGGGAGTGTGTTGTTCAGGGGAGCATGCTGTTTTAGGGAGTGTGTTGTTCAGGGGTGCATGCTGTTTTAGGGAGAGTGTTGTTCAGGGGAGCATGCAGCTTTAGGGAGCGTGTTGATCAGGGGAGCATGCTGTTTTAGGGAGCGTCTTGTTCAGGGGAGCTTGCTGTTTCAGGGAGCGTGTTGTTCAGGGGAGCACGCTGTTTTAGGGAGTGTGTTGTTTAGGGGAGCATGCTGTTTCAAGGAGCGTGTTGGTCAGGGGAGCATGCTGTTTTAGGGAGCGGGTTGATCAGGGGAGCATGCTGTTTCAGGGAGCGTGTTGTTCAGGGGAGCATGCTGTTTTAGGGAGTGTGTTGTTCAGGGGAGCATGCTGTTTTAGGGAGCGTGTTGTTCAGGGGAGCATGCTGTTTTAGGAAGTGTGTTGTTTAGGGGAGCATGCTGGTTTAGGGAGCGGGTTGATCAGGGGAGCATGCTGTTTTAGGAAGTGTGTTGTTTCGGGGAGCATGCTGTTTTAGGGAGTGTGTTGATCAGGGGAGCATGCTGTTTTAGGGAGTGTGTGGTTCAGGGGAGCACGCTGTTTTAGGGAGTGTGTTGTTCAGGGGAGCATGCTGTTTCAAGGAGCGTGTTGGTCAGGGGAGCATGCTGTTTTAGGGAGCGGGTTGATCAGGGGAGCATGCTGTTTCAGGGAGCGTGTTGTTCAGGGGAGCATGCTGTTTTAGGGAGCGTGTTGTTCAGGGGAGCACACTGTTTTAGGGAGCGGGTTGATCAGGGGAGCATGCTGTTTCAGGGAGCGTGTTGTTCAGGGGAGCATGCCGTTTTAGGGAGTGTGTTGTTCAGGGGAGCATGCTGTTTTAGGGAGCGTGTTGTTCAGGGGAGCATGCCGTTTTAGGAAGTGTGTTGTTTAGGGGAGCATGCTGTTTTAGGGAGCGTGTTGTTTAGGGGAGCATGCTGTTTTAGGGAGCGTGTTGTTCAGGGGAGCATGCTGTTTTAGGGAGCGTGTTGTTCTGGGGAGCATGCTGTTTCAGGGAGCGTGTTGTTTAGGGGAGCATGCTGTTTTAGGGAGCGTGTTGTTTAGGGGAGCATGCTGTTTTAGGGAGCGTGTTGTTCAGGGGAGCATGCTGTTTCAGGGAGCGTGTTGTTCAGGGGAGCGTGCTGTTTTAGGAAGTGTGTTGTTCAGGGGAGCATGCTGTTTTAGGGAGCGTGTTGTTCAGGGGAGCATGCTGTTTCAGGGAGTGTGTTGTTCAGGGGAGCATGCTGTTTCAGGGAGCGTGTTGTTTTGGGGAGCGTGCTGTTTTAGGAAGTGTGTTGTTCAGGGGAGCATGCTGTTTTAGAGAGCGTGTTGATCAGGGGAGCATGCTGTTTTAGGGAGCGTGTTGATCGGGGAGCATGCTGTTTTGGGGAGCGTGTTGTTCAGGGGAGCATGCTGTTTTAGGGAGCGTGTTGTTCAGGGGAGCATGCTGCTTTAGGGAGCGTGTTGATCAGGGGAGCATGCTGTTTTAGGGAGCGTCTTGTTCAGGGGAGCATGCTGTTTCAGGGAGCGTGTTGTTCAGGAGAGCATGCTGTATGAGGGAGCGTGTTGATCCGGAGAGCGTGCTGTTTTAGGGAGCGTGTTATTCAGGGGAGCATGCTGTATTAGGGAGTGTGTTGTTCAGGGGAGCATGCTGTTTCAGGGAGCGTGTTGTTCAGGGGAGCATGCTGTTTTAGGGAGTGTGTTGTACAGTGGAGCATGCTGTTTGATGAAGCGTGTTGTTCAGGGGAGCATGCTGTTTCAGGGAGCGTGTTGTTCAGGGGAGCATGCTGTTTTAGGAAGCGTGTTGTTCAGGGGAGCATGCTGTTTTAGGAAGCATGTTGTTCAGGGGAGCATGCTGTTTTAGGAAGTGTGTTGTTCAGGGGAGCATGCTGTTGAGGGAGCGTGTTGTTCAGGGGAGCATGCTGTTCTAGGGAGTGTGTTGTTCAGGGGAGCATACTGTTTTAGGGAGTGTGTTGATCAGGGGAGCATGCTGTTCTAGGGAGCGTGTTGTTCAGGAGAGCATGCTGTTTTAGGAGCGTGTTGATCCGGAGAGCGTGCTGTTTCAGGGAGCGTGTTGTTCAGGGGAGCATGCTGTTTTAGGGAGCGTGTTGATCAGGGGAGCATGCTGTTTCAGGGAGCGTGTTGTTCAGGGGAGAATGCTGTTTTAGGGAGTGTGTTGTTCAGTGGAGCATGCTGTTTGATGAAGCGTGTTGTTCAGGAGAGCATGCTGTTTTAGGGAGTGTGTTGTTCAGGGGAGCATACTATTTAGGGAGCGTGTTGTTCAGGGGAGCATGCTGTTTTAGGGAGTGTGTTGTTCAGGGGAGCATGCTGTTTTAGGGAGAGTGTTGTTCAGGGGAGCACGCTGTTTTAGGGAGCATGTTGTTCAGGGGAGCATGCTGTTTTAGGGAGTGTGTTGTTCAGGGGAGCATACCATTTAGGGAGCGTGTTGTTCAGGGGAGCATGCTGTTTTAGGGAGTGTGTTGTTCAGGGGAGCATGCTGTTTTCGGGAGTGTGTTGTTCAGGGGAGCACGCTGTTTTAGGGAGCATGTTGTTCAGGGGAGCATGCTGCTTTAGGGAGCGTGTTGATCAGGGGAGCATGCTGTTTTAGGGAGCGTCTTGTTCAGGGGAGCATGCTGTTTTAGGGAGCGTCTTGTTCAGGGGAGCATGCTGTTTCAGGGAGCGTGTTGTTCAGGGGAGCACGCAGTTTTAGGGAGCATGTTGTTCAGGGGAGCATGCTGTTTTAGGGAGTGTGTTGTTCAGGGGAGCATGCTGTTTTATGGAGCGTGTTGTTCAGGGGAGCATGCTGTTTTAGGAAGCGTGTTGTTCAGGGGAGCATGCTGTTTTAGGGAGCGTGTTGTTCAGGGGAGCATGCTGTTTTAGGGAGCTTGTTGTTCAGGGGAGCATGCTGTTTTAGGGAGCGTGTTGATCAGGGGAGCATGGTGTTTTAGGGAGAGTGTTGTTCAGGGGAGCATGCTGTTTTAGGGAGCTTGTTGTTCAGGGGAGCATGCTGTTTTAGGGAGCGTGTTGTTCAGGGGAGCATGCTGTTTTACGGAGCATGTTGTTCAGGGGAGCATGCTGTTTTAGGGAGAGTGTTGATCAGGGGAGCATGCTGTTTTAGGGAGAGTGTTGTTCAGGGGAGCATGTTGTTTTAGGGAGCGTGTTGTTCAGGGGAGCATGCTGTTTTAGGGAGAGTGTTGATCAGGGGAGCATGCTGTTTTAGGGAGAGTGTTGTTCAGCGGAGCATGCTGTTTTAGGGAGCTTGTTGATCAGGGGAGCATGTTGTTTTAGGGAGCGTGTTGTTCAGGGGAGCATGCTGTATTTGGGAGCGTGTTGATCAGGGGAGCATGCTGTTTTGGGGAGCGTGTTGTTCAGGGGAGCATGCTGTTTTAGGGAGCGTGTTGTTCAGGGGAGCATGCTGCTTTAGGGAGCGTGTTGATCAGGGGAGCATGCTGTTTTAGGGAGCGTCTTGTTCAGGGGAGCATGCTGTTTCAGGGAGCGTGTTGTTCAGGAGAGCATGCTGTATGAGGGAGCGTGTTGATCCGGAGAGCGTGCTGTTTTAGGGAGCGTGTTATTCAGGGGAGCATGCTGTTTTAGGGAGAGTGTTGATCAGGGGAGCATGCTGTTTTAGGGAGAGTGTTGTTCAGCGGAGCATGCTGTTTTAGGGAGCTTGTTGATCAGGGGAGCATGTTGTTTTAGGGAGCGTGTTGTTCAGGGGAGCATGCTGTATTTGGGAGCGTGTTGATCAGGGGAGCATGCTGTTTTAGGGAGCGTGTTGTTCAGGGGAGCATGCTGTTTTAGGGAGCGTGTTGACCAGGGGAGCATGCTGTCTTAGGGAGTGTGTTTTTCAAGGGAGCATGCTGTTTTAGGGAGCGTGTTGTTCAGGGGAGCATGCTGTTTTAGGGAGCGTGTTGTTCAGGGGAGCATGCTGTTTCAGGGAGCGTGTTGTTCAGGGGAGCATGCTGTTTTAGGGAGTGTGTTGTACAGTGGAGCATGCTGTTTGATGAAGCGTGTTGTTCAGGGGAGCATGCTGTTTTAGGGAGCGTGTTGTTCAGGAGAGCATGCTGTTTTAGGGAGCGTGTTGATCCGGAGACCGTGCTGTTTTAGGGAGCGTGTTGTTCAGGAGAGCATGCTGTATTAGGGCGCGTGTTGATCCGGAGAGCGTGCTGTATTAGGGAGTGTGTTGTTCAGGGGAGCATGCTGTTTTATGGAGCGTGTTGAACAGGGGAGCATGGTGTTTTAGGGGGCGTGTTGATCAGGGGAGCATGTTGTTTGAGGGAATGTGTTGTTCAGGGGAGCATGCTGTTTTACGGAGCATGTTGATCAGGGGAGCGTCCTGTTTTAGGGAAAGTGTTGATCAGGGGAGCATGCTGTCTTAGGGAGCATGTTATTCAGGGGAGCATGCTGTGTTCGGGAGCGTGTTGTTCAGGGGAGCATTCTGTTTTAGGAAGCGTGTTGTTCAGGGGAGCATGCTTTTTTAGGGAGTGTGTTGATCAGGGGAGCATGCTGTTTTAGGGAGCGTGTTGATCGGGGGAGCATGCTGTTTTAGGGACCGTGTTGATCAGGGGACCATGCTGTTTTCGGGAGCGTGTTGTTCAGGGGAGCATGCTGTTTCAGGGAGCGTGTTGTTCAGGGGAGCATACTGTTTAGGAAGCGAGTTGTTCAGGGGAGCATGCTGTTTTAGGGAGCGTGTTGTTCAGGGGAGCATGCTGTTTTAGGGAGCGTGTAGTTCAGGGGAGCATGCTGTTTTAGGGAGTGTGTTGTTCAGGGGAGCATGCTGTTTTAGGGAGCGTGTTGATCCGGAGACCGTGCTGTTTTAGGGAGCGTGTTGTTCAGGAGAGCATGCTGTATTAGGGAGCGTGTTGATCCGGAGAGCGTGCTGTTTTAGGGAGCGTGTTGTTCAGGGGAGCAGGCTGTATTAGGGAGTGTGTTGTTCAGGGGAGCATGCTGTTTTATGGAGCGTGTTGTTCAGGGGAGCATGCTGTTTTAGGGAGTGTGTTGTACAGTGGAGCATGCTGTTTGATGAAGCGTGTTGTTCAGGGGAGCATGCTGTTTCAGGGAGTGTGTTGTTCAGGGGAGCATGCTGTTTTAGGGAGTGTGTTGTTCAGGGGAGTACGCTGTTTTAGGGAGCATGTTGTTCAGGGGAGCATGCTGTTTTAGGGAGTGTGTTGTTCAGGGGAGCATACTATTTAGGGAGCGTGTTGTTCAGGGGAGCATGCTGTTTTAGGGAGTGTGTTGTTCAGGGGAGCATGCTGTTTTAGGGAGTGTGTTGTTCAGGGGTGCATGCTGTTTTAGGGAGAGTGTTGTTCAGGGGAGCATGCAGCTTTAGGGAGCGTGTTGATCAGGGGAGCATGCTGTTTTAGGGAGCGTCTTGTTCAGGGGAGCTTGCTGTTTCAGGGAGCGTGTTGTTCAGGGGAGCACGCTGTTTTAGGGAGTGTGTTGTTTAGGGGAGCATGCTGTTTCAAGGAGCGTGTTGGTCAGGGGAGCATGCTGTTTTAGGGAGCGGGTTGATCAGGGGAGCATGCTGTTTCAGGGAGCGTGTTGTTCAGGGGAGCATGCTGTTTTAGGGAGTGTGTTGTTCAGGGGAGCATGCTGTTTTAGGGAGCGTGTTGTTCAGGGGAGCATGCTGTTTTAGGAAGTGTGTTGTTTAGGGGAGCATGCTGGTTTAGGGAGCGGGTTGATCAGGGGAGCATGCTGTTTTAGGAAGTGTGTTGTTTCGGGGAGCATGCTGTTTTAGGGAGTGTGTTGATCAGGGGAGCATGCTGTTTTAGGGAGTGTGTGGTTCAGGGGAGCACGCTGTTTTAGGGAGTGTGTTGTTCAGGGGAGCATGCTGTTTCAAGGAGCGTGTTGGTCAGGGGAGCATGCTGTTTTAGGGAGCGGGTTGATCAGGGGAGCATGCTGTTTCAGGGAGCGTGTTGTTCAGGGGAGCATGCTGTTTTAGGGAGCGTGTTGTTCAGGGGAGCACACTGTTTTAGGGAGCGGGTTGATCAGGGGAGCATGCTGTTTCAGGGAGCGTGTTGTTCAGGGGAGCATGCCGTTTTAGGGAGTGTGTTGTTCAGGGGAGCATGCTGTTTTAGGGAGCGTGTTGTTCAGGGGAGCATGCCGTTTTAGGAAGTGTGTTGTTTAGGGGAGCATGCTGTTTTAGGGAGCGTGTTGTTTAGGGGAGCATGCTGTTTTAGGGAGCGTGTTGTTCAGGGGAGCATGCTGTTTTAGGGAGCGTGTTGTTCTGGGGAGCATGCTGTTTCAGGGAGCGTGTTGTTTAGGGGAGCATGCTGTTTTAGGGAGCGTGTTGTTTAGGGGAGCATGCTGTTTTAGGGAGCGTGTTGTTCAGGGGAGCATGCTGTTTCTGGGAGCGTGTTGTTCAGGGGAGCGTGCTGTTTTAGGAAGTGTGTTGTTCAGGGGAGCATGCTGTTTTAGGGAGCGTGTTGTTCAGGGGAGCATGCTGTTTCAGGGAGTGTGTTGTTCAGGGGAGCATGCTGTTTGAGGGAGCGTGTTGTTTTGGGGAGCGTGCTGTTTTAGGAAGTGTGTTGTTCAGGGGAGCATGCTGTTTTAGAGAGCGTGTTGATCAGGGGAGCATGCTGTTTTAGGGAGCGTGTTGATCGGGGAGCATGCTGTTTTGGGGAGCGTGTTGTTCAGGGGAGCATGCTGTTTTAGGGAGCGTGTTGTTCAGGGGAGCATGCTGCTTTAGGGAGCGTGTTGATCAGGGGAGCATGCTGTTTTAGGGAGCGTCTTGTTCAGGGGAGCATGCTGTTTCAGGGAGCGTGTTGTTCAGGAGAGCATGCTGTATGAGGGAGCGTGTTGATCCGGAGAGCGTGCTGTTTTAGGGAGCGTGTTATTCAGGGGAGCATGCTGTATTAGGGAGTGTGTTGTTCAGGGGAGCATGCTGTTTCAGGGAGCGTGTTGTTCAGGGGAGCATGCTGTTTTAGGGAGTGTGTTGTACAGTGGAGCATGCTGTTTGATGAAGCGTGTTGTTCAGGGGAGCATGCTGTTTCAGGGAGCGTGTTGTTCAGGGGAGCATGCTGTTTTAGGAAGCGTGTTGTTCAGGGGAGCATGCTGTTTTAGGAAGCATGTTGTTCAGGGGAGCATGCTGTTTTAGGAAGTGTGTTGTTCAGGGGAGCATGCTGTTTTAGGGAGCGTGTTGATCTGGGAGCATGCTGTTTTGGGGAGCATGTTGTTGAGGGGAGCATGCTGTTTTAGGGAGTGTGTTGTTCAGGGGAGCATGCTGTTTTAGGGAGCGTGTTGTTCAGGAGAGCATGCTGTTTTAGGGAGCGTGTTGATCCGCAGAGCGTGCTCTTTTGGGGAGCGTGTTGTTCAGGAGAGCATGCTGTATTAGGGAGCGTGTTGATCCGGAGAGCGTGCTGTTTTAGGGAGCGTGTTGTTCAGGGGAGCATGCTGTATTAGGGAGTGTGTTGTTCAGGGGAGCATGCTGTTTTAGGGAGCGTGTTGACCAGGGGAGCATGCTGTCTTAGGGAGTGTGTTGTTCAGGGGAGCATGCTGTTTCAGGGAGCGTGTTGTTCAGGGGAGCATGCTGTTTCAGGGAGCGTGTTGTTCAGGGGAGCATGATGTTTTCGGCAGTGTGTTGTTCAGGGGAGCATGCTGTCTTAGGGAGTGTGTTGTTCAGGGGAGCATGCTGTTTCAGGGAGCGTGTTGTTCAGGGGAGCATGCTGTTTTAGGGAGCGTGTTGTTCAGGGGAGCATGCTGTTGAGGGAGCGTGTTGTTCAGGGGAGCATGCTGTTCTAGGGAGTGTGTTGTTCAGGGGAGCATACTGTTTTAGGGAGTGTGTTGATCAGGGGAGCATGCTGTTCTAGGGAGCGTGTTGTTCAGGAGAGCATGCTGTTTTAGGAGCGTGTTGATCCGGAGAGCGTGCTGTTTCAGGGAGCGTGTTGTTCAGGGGAGCATGCTGTTTTCGGCAGTGTGTTGTTCAGGGGAGCATGCTGTCTTAGGGAGTGTGTTATTCAGGGGAGCATGCTGTTTTAGGGAGCGGGTGTTCAGGGGAGCATGCTGTTTCAGGGAGCGTGTTGTTTAGGGGAGCATGCTGTTTTAGGAAGCATGTTGTTCAGGGGAGCATGCTGTTTTAGGAAGTGTGTTGTTCAGGGGAGCATGCTGTTTTAGGGAGCGTTTTGATCGGGGAGCATGCTGTTTTGGGGAGCGTGTTGTTCAGGGGAGCATGCTGTTTTAGGGAGTGTGTTGTTCAGGGGAGCATGCTGTTTTAGGGAGCGTGTTGTTCAGGAGAGCATGCTGTTTTAGGGAGCGTGTTGATCCGGAGAGCGTGCTCTTTTGAGGAGCGTGTTGTTCAGGAGAGCATGCTGTATTAGGGAGCGTGTTGATCCGGAGAGCGTGCTGTTTTAGGGAGCGTGTTGTTCAGGGGAGCATGCTGTATTAGGGAGTGTGTTGTTCAGGGGAGCATGCTGTTTTAGGGAGCGTGTTGACCAGGGGAGCATGCTGTCTTAGGGAGTGTGTTGTTCAGGGGAGCATGCTGTTTCAGGGTGCGTGTTGATCAGGTGAGCATGCTGTTGAAGGGACCGTGTTGTTCGGGGAGCATGCTGTTTTAGGGAGCGTGTTGTTCAGGGGAGCATGCTGTTTAAGGGAGCGTGTTGATCAGGGGAGCATACTGTTTCAGGGAGAGTGTTGTTCAGGGGAGCATGCTGTTTTAGGGAGCTTGTTGTTCAGGGGAGCATGCTGTTTTAGGGAGCGTGTTGTTCAGGGGAGCATGCTGTTTTAGGGAGCGTGTTGATCCGGAGAGCGTGCTGTTTTAGGGAGCGTGTTGTTCAGGGGAGCATGCTGTATTAGGGAGTGTGTTGTTCAGGGGAGCATGCTGTTTTATGGAGCGTGTTATTCAGGGCAGCATGCTGTTTCAGGGAGCGTGTTGTTCAGGGGAGCAGGCTGTTTTAGGGAGTGTGTTGTTCAGGGGAGCATGCTGTTTTAGGGAGTGTGTTGTTCAGGGGAGCATACTATTTAGGGAGCGTGTTGTTCAGGGGAGCATGCTGTTTTAGGGAGCGTGTTGTTCAGGAGAGCATGCTGTTTTAGGGAGCGTGTTGATCCGGAGAGCGTGCTCTTTTGGGGAGCGTGTTGTTCAGGAGAGCATGCTGTATTAGGGAGCGTGTTGATCCGGAGAGCGTGCTGTTTTAGGGAGCGTGTTGTTCAGGGGAGCATGCTGTATTAGGGAGTGTGTTGTTCAGGGGAGCATGCTGTTTTAGGGAGCGTGTTGACCAGGGGAGCATGCTGTCTTAGGGAGTGTGTTGTTCAGGGGAGCATGCTGTTTCAGGGAGCGTGTTGTTCAGGGGAGCATGCTGTTTCAGGGAGCGTGTTGTTCAGGGGAGCATGCTGTTTTCGGCAGTGTGTTGTTCAGGGGAGCATGCTGTCTTAGGGAGTGTGTTATTCAGGGGAGCATGCTGTTTTAGGGAGCATCTTGTTCAGGGGAGCATGCTGTTTTAGGGAGCGTGTTGTTCAGGGGAGCATGCTGTTTCAGGGAGCGTGTTGTTCAGGGGAGCATGCTGTTTCAGGGAGCGTGTTGTTCAGGGGAGCATGCTGTTTTCGGCAGTGTGTTGTTCAGGGGAGCATGCTGTCTTAGGGAGTGTGTTATTCAGGGGAGCATGCTATTTTAGGGAGCGTCTTGTTCAGGGGAGCATGCTGTTTTAGGGAGCGTGTTGTTCAGGGGAGCATGCTGTTTCAGGGAGCGTGTTGTTCAGGGGAGCATTCAGTTTCAGGGAGCGTGTTGTTCAGGGGAGCGTGCTGTTTTAGGGAGTGTGTTGTTCAGGGGTGCATGCTGTTTTAGGGAGAGTGTTGTTCAGGGGAACATGCTGTTTGAGGGAGTGTGTTGTTCAGGGGAGCATGCTGTTTTAGGTAGCGTTTTGTTCAGGAGAGCATGCTGTTTTAGGGTGAGTGTTGTTCAGGGGAGCATGCTGTTTTAGGGAGTGTGTTGATCAGGGGAGCATGCTGTTTTAGGGAGAGTGTTGTTCAGGTGAGCATGCTGTTTCAGGGAGCGTGTTGTTCAGGGCAGCATGCTGTTTTAGGGAGCGTGTTGTTCAGGGGAGCATGCTGTTTTAGGGAGTGTGTTGTTCAGGGGAGCATGCTGTTTTAGGGAGCGTGTTGTTCAGGGGAGCATTCTGTTTCAGGGAGCGTGTTGTTCAGGGGAGCATGCTGTTTTAGGGAGCGTGCTGTTTTAGGGAGTGTGTTGTTCAGGGGAGCCTGCTGTCTTAAGGAGTGTGTTGTTCAGGGGAGCATGCTGTTTTAGGGAGCATGTTGATCAGGGGAGCGTCCTGTTTTAGGGAACGTGTTGAACAGGGGAGCATGGTGTTTTCCGGGGCGTGTTGATCAGGGGAGCATGTTGTTTTAGGGAATGTGTTGTCCAGGGGAGCATGCTGTTTTAGGGAGCATGTTGATTAGGGGAGCGTCCTGTTTTAGGGAAAGTGTTGATCAGGGGAGCATGCTGTCTTAGGAAGCTTGTTGTTCAGGGGAGCATGCTGTTTTAGGGAGCGTGTTGATCAGGAGAGTGTTCTGTTTTAGGGAACGTGTTGAACAGGGGAGCATGGTGTTTCAGGGAGCGTGTTGCTCAGGGGAGCATGCTGTTTTAGGGAGCATGTTGTTAAGGGGAGCATGCTGTGTTAGGGAGGGTGTTGTTCAGGGGAGCATGCTGTTTGATGAAGCGTGTTGTTCAGGGGAGCATTCTGTTTTAGGGAGTGTGTTGATCAGGGGAGCATGCTGTTTTTGGGAGCGTGTTGATCGGGGGAGCATGCTGTTTTAGGGAGCGTGTTGATCAGGGGAGCATGCTGTTTTAGGGAGCGTCTTCTTCAGGGGAGCATGCTGTTTTAGGGAGTGTCTTGTTCAGGGGAGCATGCTGTTTTAGGGAGCGTGTTGTTCAGGGGAGCATGCTGTTTTAGGAAGCGTGTTGTTCAGGGGAGCATGCTGTTTTAGGGTGCGTGTTGATCAGGTGAGCATGCTGTTGAAGGGACCGTGTTGTTCAGGGAGCATGCTGTTTTAGGGAGCGTGTTGTTCAGGGGAGCATGCTGTTTCAGGGAGCGTGTTGATCAGGGGAGCATACTGTTTCAGGGAGAGTGTTGTTCAGGGGAGCATGCTGTTTTAGGGAGCTTGTTGTTCAGGGGAGCATGCTGTTTTAGGGAGCGTGTTGTTCAGGGGATCATGCTGTTTTAGGGAGCGTGTTGATCCGGAGAGCGTGCTGTTTTAGGGAGCGTGTTGTTCAGGGGAGCATGCTGTATTAGGGAGTGTGTTGTTCAGGGGAGCATGCTGTTTTATGGAGCGTGTTATTCAGGGCAGCATGCTGTTTCAGGGAGCGTGTTGTTCAGGGGAGCAGGCTGTTTTAGGGAGTGTGTTGTTCAGGGGAGCATGCTGTTTTAGGGAGTGTGTTGTTCAGGGGAGCATACTATTTAGGGAGCGTGTTGTTCAGGGGAGCATGCTGTTTTAGGGAGTGTGTTGTTCAGGGGAGCATGCTGTTTTAGGGAGTGTGTTGGTCAGGGGAGCACGCTGTTTTAGGGAGCATGTTGTTCAGGGGAGCATGCTGTTTTAGGGAGTGTGTTGTTCAGGGGAGCATACTATTTAGGGAGCGTGTTGTTCAGGGGAGCATGCTGTTTTAGGGAGTGTGTTGTTCAGGGGAGCATGCTGTTTTAGGGAGTGTGTTGTTCAGGGGAGCACGCTGTTTTAGGGAGCATGTTGTTCAGGGGAGCATGCTGCTTTAGGGAGCGTGTTGATCAGGGGTGCATGCTGTTTTAGGGAGTGTGTTGTTCAGGGGAGCATGCTGTTTTAGGGAGCGTGTTGTTCAGGGGAGCATGCTGTTTCAGGGAGCGTGTTGTTCAGGGGAGCACGCTGTTTTAGGGAGCATGTTGTTCAGGGGAGCATGCTGTTTTAGGGAGCGTCTTGTTCAGGGGAGCATGCTGTTTTAGGGAGCGGGTTGTTCAGGGGAGCATGCTGTTTTTGGGAGTGTGTTGTTCAGGGGAGCATGCTGTTTTAGGGAGTGTGTTGTTCAGGGGAGCACGCAGTTTTATGGAGCATGTTGTTCAGGGGAGCATGCTGTTTCAGGGAGCGTGTTGATCAGGGGAGCATGCTGTTTTAGTGAGCGTGTTGTTCAGGGGAGCATGCTGTTGAGGGAGCGTGTTGTTCAGGGGAGCATGATGTTCTAGGGAGTGTGTTGTTCAGGGGAGCATACTGTTTTAGGGAGTGTGTTGTTCAGGGGAGCATGCTGTTCTAGGGAGCGTGTTGTTCAGGAGAGCATGCTGTTTTAGGAGCGTGTTGATCTGGAGAACGTGCTGTTTTAGGGAGCGTGTTGTTCAGGGGAGCATGATGTATTAGTGAGTGTGTTGTTCAGGGGAGCATGCTGTTATATGGAGCGTGTTGTTCAGGGGAGAATGCTGTTTTAGGGAGTGTGTTGTTCAGTGGAGCATGCTGTTTGATGAAGCGTGTTGTTCAGGGGAGCATGCTGTTTTAGGGAGCGTGTTGTTCAGGGGAGCATACTATTTAGGGAGCATGTTGTTCAGGGGAGCATGCTGTTTGAGGGAGTGTGTTGTT
Source organism: Chiloscyllium plagiosum (assembly GCF_037043375.1). Taxonomy (NCBI): domain Eukaryota; kingdom Metazoa; phylum Chordata; class Chondrichthyes; order Orectolobiformes; family Hemiscylliidae; genus Chiloscyllium; species Chiloscyllium plagiosum. The sequence continues at coordinate 11,195,578 of NW_028270176.1, forward strand.
CAGGGGAGCATGCTGTTTTAGGGAGCGTGTTGTTCAGGGGAGCATGCTGTTTTAGGGAGCATGTTGTTCAGGGGAGCATGCTATTTTAGGGAGTGTGCTGTTCAGGGGAGCATACGATTTAGGGAGCGCGTTGTTCAGCGGAGCATGCTATTTTAGAGAGTGTGTTGTTCAGGGGAGCATGCTGTTTTCGGGAGTGTGTTGTTCAGGGGAGCACGCTGTTTTAGGGAGCATGTTGTTCAGGGGAGCATGCTGCTTTAGGGAGCGTGTTGATCAGGGGAGCATGCTGTTTTAGGGAGCGTCTTGTTCAGGGGAGCATGCTGTTTTAGGGAGCGTGTTGTTCAGGGGAGCATGCTGTTTCAGGGAGCGTGTTGTTCAGGGGAGCACGCTGTTTTAGGGAGCATGTTGTTCAGGGGAGCATGCTGTTGTAGGGAGTGTGTTGTTCAGGGGAGCATGCTGTTTCAAGGAGCGTGTTGTTCAGGGGAGCATGCTGTTTTAGGAAGCGTATTGATCAGGGGAGCATGCTGTTTTAGGGAGTGTGTTGTTCAGGGGAGCATGCTGTTTCAGGGAGTGTGTTGTTCAGGGGAGCATGCTGTTTTAGGGAGCGTGTTGATCAGGGGAGCATGCTGTTGTAGGGAGCGTGTTGTTCGGGGAGCATGCTGTTTTAGGGATCGTGTTGTTCAGGGGAGCATGCTGTTTTGGGAACCGTGTTGATCGGGGAGCATGCTGTTTTAGGGAGCGTGTTGTTCAGGGGAGCATGCTGTTTCAGGGAGTGTGTTGTTCAGGGGAGCACGCTGTTTTAGGGAGCATGTTGTTCAGGGGAGCATGCTGTTTTAGGGAGCGTCTTGTTCAGGGGAGCATGCTGTTTTAGGGAGCGTGTTGTTCAGGGGAGCATGCTGTTTTAGGGAGTGTGTTGTTCAGGGGAGCATGCTGTTTTAGGGAGTGTGTTGATCCGGAGAGCGTGCTGTTTTAGGGAGCGTGTTATTCAGGGGAGCATGCTGTATTAGGGAGTGTGTTGTTCAGGGGAGCATGCTGTTTTACGGAGCATGTTGTTCAGGGGAGCATGCTGTTTCAGGGAGCGTGTTGTTCAGGGGAGCATGCTGTTTTAGGGAGTGTGTTGTACAGTGGAGCATGCTGTTTGATGAAGCGTGTTGTTCAGGGGAGCATGCTGTTTCAGGGAGCGTGTTGTTCAGGGGAGCATGCTGTTTTAGGAAGCGTGTTGTTCAGGGGAGCATGCTGTTTTAGGGAGCGTGTTGTTCAGGGGAGCATGCTGTTTTAGGGAGCGTGTAGTTCAGGGGAGCATGCTGTTTTAGGGAGTGTGTTGTTCAGGGGAGCATGCTGTTTTAGGGAGCGTGTTGATCCGGAGACCGTGCTGTTTTAGGGAGCGTGTTGTTCAGGAGAGCATGCTGTATTAGGGAGCGTGTTGATCCGGAGAGCGTGCTGTTTTAGGGAGCGTGTTGTTCAGGGGAGCAGGCTGTATTAGGGAGTGTGTTGTTCAGGGGAGCATGCTGTTTTATGGAGCGTGTTGTTCAGGGGAGCATGCTGTTTTAGGGAGTGTGTTGTACAGTGGAGCATGCTGTTTGATGAAGCGTGTTGTTCAGGGGAGCATGCTGTTTCAGGGAGTGTGTTGTTCAGGGGAGCATGCTGTTTTAGGGAGTGTGTTGTTCAGGGGAGTACGCTGTTTTAGGGAGCATGTTGTTCAGGGGAGCATGCTGTTTTAGGGAGTGTGTTGTTCAGGGGAGCATACTATTTAGGGAGCGTGTTGTTCAGGGGAGCATGCTGTTTTAGGGAGTGTGTTGTTCAGGGGAGCATGCTGTTTTAGGGAGTGTGTTGTTCAGGGGTGCATGCTGTTTTAGGGAGAGTGTTGTTCAGGGGAGCATGCAGCTTTAGGGAGCGTGTTGATCAGGGGAGCATGCTGTTTTAGGGAGCGTCTTGTTCAGGGGAGCTTGCTGTTTCAGGGAGCGTGTTGTTCAGGGGAGCACGCTGTTTTAGGGAGTGTGTTGTTTAGGGGAGCATGCTGTTTCAAGGAGCGTGTTGGTCAGGGGAGCATGCTGTTTTAGGGAGCGGGTTGATCAGGGGAGCATGCTGTTTCAGGGAGCGTGTTGTTCAGGGGAGCATGCTGTTTTAGGGAGTGTGTTGTTCAGGGGAGCATGCTGTTTTAGGGAGCGTGTTGTTCAGGGGAGCATGCTGTTTTAGGAAGTGTGTTGTTTAGGGGAGCATGCTGGTTTAGGGAGCGGGTTGATCAGGGGAGCATGCTGTTTTAGGAAGTGTGTTGTTTCGGGGAGCATGCTGTTTTAGGGAGTGTGTTGATCAGGGGAGCATGCTGTTTTAGGGAGTGTGTGGTTCAGGGGAGCACGCTGTTTTAGGGAGTGTGTTGTTCAGGGGAGCATGCTGTTTCAAGGAGCGTGTTGGTCAGGGGAGCATGCTGTTTTAGGGAGCGGGTTGATCAGGGGAGCATGCTGTTTCAGGGAGCGTGTTGTTCAGGGGAGCATGCTGTTTTAGGGAGCGTGTTGTTCAGGGGAGCACACTGTTTTAGGGAGCGGGTTGATCAGGGGAGCATGCTGTTTCAGGGAGCGTGTTGTTCAGGGGAGCATGCCGTTTTAGGGAGTGTGTTGTTCAGGGGAGCATGCTGTTTTAGGGAGCGTGTTGTTCAGGGGAGCATGCCGTTTTAGGAAGTGTGTTGTTTAGGGGAGCATGCTGTTTTAGGGAGCGTGTTGTTTAGGGGAGCATGCTGTTTTAGGGAGCGTGTTGTTCAGGGGAGCATGCTGTTTTAGGGAGCGTGTTGTTCTGGGGAGCATGCTGTTTCAGGGAGCGTGTTGTTTAGGGGAGCATGCTGTTTTAGGGAGCGTGTTGTTTAGGGGAGCATGCTGTTTTAGGGAGCGTGTTGTTCAGGGGAGCATGCTGTTTCAGGGAGCGTGTTGTTCAGGGGAGCGTGCTGTTTTAGGAAGTGTGTTGTTCAGGGGAGCATGCTGTTTTAGGGAGCGTGTTGTTCAGGGGAGCATGCTGTTTCAGGGAGTGTGTTGTTCAGGGGAGCATGCTGTTTGAGGGAGCGTGTTGTTTTGGGGAGCGTGCTGTTTTAGGAAGTGTGTTGTTCAGGGGAGCATGCTGTTTTAGAGAGCGTGTTGATCAGGGGAGCATGCTGTTTTAGGGAGCGTGTTGATCGGGGAGCATGCTGTTTTGGGGAGCGTGTTGTTCAGGGGAGCATGCTGTTTTAGGGAGCGTGTTGTTCAGGGGAGCATGCTGCTTTAGGGAGCGTGTTGATCAGGGGAGCATGCTGTTTTAGGGAGCGTCTTGTTCAGGGGAGCATGCTGTTTCAGGGAGCGTGTTGTTCAGGAGAGCATGCTGTATGAGGGAGCGTGTTGATCCGGAGAGCGTGCTGTTTTAGGGAGCGTGTTATTCAGGGGAGCATGCTGTATTAGGGAGTGTGTTGTTCAGGGGAGCATGCTGTTTCAGGGAGCGTGTTGTTCAGGGGAGCATGCTGTTTTAGGGAGTGTGTTGTACAGTGGAGCATGCTGTTTGATGAAGCGTGTTGTTCAGGGGAGCATGCTGTTTCAGGGAGCGTGTTGTTCAGGGGAGCATGCTGTTTTAGGAAGCGTGTTGTTCAGGGGAGCATGCTGTTTTAGGAAGCATGTTGTTCAGGGGAGCATGCTGTTTTAGGAAGTGTGTTGTTCAGGGGAGCATGCTGTTGAGGGAGCGTGTTGTTCAGGGGAGCATGCTGTTCTAGGGAGTGTGTTGTTCAGGGGAGCATACTGTTTTAGGGAGTGTGTTGATCAGGGGAGCATGCTGTTCTAGGGAGCGTGTTGTTCAGGAGAGCATGCTGTTTTAGGAGCGTGTTGATCCGGAGAGCGTGCTGTTTCAGGGAGCGTGTTGTTCAGGGGAGCATGCTGCTTTAGGGAGCGTGTTGATCAGGGGAGCATGCTGTTTCAGGGAGCGTGTTGTTCAGGGGAGAATGCTGTTTTAGGGAGTGTGTTGTTCAGTGGAGCATGCTGTTTGATGAAGCGTGTTGTTCAGGAGAGCATGCTGTTTTAGGGAGTGTGTTGTTCAGGGGAGCATACTATTTAGGGAGCGTGTTGTTCAGGGGAGCATGCTGTTTTAGGGAGTGTGTTGTTCAGGGGAGCATGCTGTTTTAGGGAGAGTGTTGTTCAGGGGAGCACGCTGTTTTAGGGAGCATGTTGTTCAGGGGAGCATGCTGTTTTAGGGAGTGTGTTGTTCAGGGGAGCATACCATTTAGGGAGCGTGTTGTTCAGGGGAGCATGCTGTTTTAGGGAGTGTGTTGTTCAGGGGAGCATGCTGTTTTCGGGAGTGTGTTGTTCAGGGGAGCACGCTGTTTTAGGGAGCATGTTGTTCAGGGGAGCATGCTGCTTTAGGGAGCGTGTTGATCAGGGGAGCATGCTGTTTTAGGGAGCGTCTTGTTCAGGGGAGCATGCTGTTTTAGGGAGCGTCTTGTTCAGGGGAGCATGCTGTTTTAGGGAGCGTGTTGTTCTGGGGAGCATGCTGTTTCAGGGAGCGTGTTGTTTAGGGGAGCATGCTGTTTTAGGGAGCGTGTTGTTTAGGGGAGCATGCTGTTTTAGGGAGCGTGTTGTTCAGGGGAGCATGCTGTTTCAGGGAGCGTGTTGTTCAGGGGAGCGTGCTGTTTTAGGAAGTGTGTTGTTCAGGGGAGCATGCTGTTTTAGGGAGCGTGTTGTTCAGGGGAGCATGCTGTTTCAGGGAGTGTGTTGTTCAGGGGAGCATGCTGTTTGAGGGAGCGTGTTGTTTTGGGGAGCGTGCTGTTTTAGGAAGTGTGTTGTTCAGGGGAGCATGCTGTTTTAGAGAGCGTGTTGATCAGGGGAGCATGCTGTTTTAGGGAGCGTGTTGATCGGGGAGCATGCTGTTTTGGGGAGCGTGTTGTTCAGGGGAGCATGCTGTTTTAGGGAGCGTGTTGTTCAGGGGAGCATGCTGCTTTAGGGAGCGTGTTGATCAGGGGAGCATGCTGTTTTAGGGAGCGTCTTGTTCAGGGGAGCATGCTGTTTCAGGGAGCGTGTTGTTCAGGAGAGCATGCTGTATGAGGGAGCGTGTTGATCCGGAGAGCGTGCTGTTTTAGGGAGCGTGTTATTCAGGGGAGCATGCTGTATTAGGGAGTGTGTTGTTCAGGGGAGCATGCTGTTTCAGGGAGCGTGTTGTTCAGGGGAGCATGCTGTTTTAGGGAGTGTGTTGTACAGTGGAGCATGCTGTTTGATGAAGCGTGTTGTTCAGGGGAGCATGCTGTTTCAGGGAGCGTGTTGTTCAGGGGAGCATGCTGTTTTAGGAAGCGTGTTGTTCAGGGGAGCATGCTGTTTTAGGAAGCATGTTGTTCAGGGGAGCATGCTGTTTTAGGAAGTGTGTTGTTCAGGGGAGCATGCTGTTGAGGGAGCGTGTTGTTCAGGGGAGCATGCTGTTCTAGGGAGTGTGTTGTTCAGGGGAGCATACTGTTTTAGGGAGTGTGTTGATCAGGGGAGCATGCTGTTCTAGGGAGCGTGTTGTTCAGGAGAGCATGCTGTTTTAGGAGCGTGTTGATCCGGAGAGCGTGCTGTTTCAGGGAGCGTGTTGTTCAGGGGAGCATGCTGTTTTAGGGAGCGTGTTGATCAGGGGAGCATGCTGTTTCAGGGAGCGTGTTGTTCAGGGGAGAATGCTGTTTTAGGGAGTGTGTTGTTCAGTGGAGCATGCTGTTTGATGAAGCGTGTTGTTCAGGAGAGCATGCTGTTTTAGGGAGTGTGTTGTTCAGGGGAGCATACTATTTAGGGAGCGTGTTGTTCAGGGGAGCATGCTGTTTTAGGGAGTGTGTTGTTCAGGGGAGCATGCTGTTTTAGGGAGAGTGTTGTTCAGGGGAGCACGCTGTTTTAGGGAGCATGTTGTTCAGGGGAGCATGCTGTTTTAGGGAGTGTGTTGTTCAGGGGAGCATACCATTTAGGGAGCGTGTTGTTCAGGGGAGCATGCTGTTTTAGGGAGTGTGTTGTTCAGGGGAGCATGCTGTTTTCGGGAGTGTGTTGTTCAGGGGAGCACGCTGTTTTAGGGAGCATGTTGTTCAGGGGAGCATGCTGCTTTAGGGAGCGTGTTGATCAGGGGAGCATGCTGTTTTAGGGAGCGTCTTGTTCAGGGGAGCATGCTGTTTTAGGGAGCGTCTTGTTCAGGGGAGCATGCTGTTTCAGGGAGCGTGTTGTTCAGGGGAGCACGCAGTTTTAGGGAGCATGTTGTTCAGGGGAGCATGCTGTTTTAGGGAGTGTGTTGTTCAGGGGAGCATGCTGTTTTATGGAGCGTGTTGTTCAGGGGAGCATGCTGTTTTAGGAAGCGTGTTGTTCAGGGGAGCATGCTGTTTTAGGGAGCGTGTTGTTCAGGGGAGCATGCTGTTTTAGGGAGCTTGTTGTTCAGGGGAGCATGCTGTTTTAGGGAGCGTGTTGATCAGGGGAGCATGGTGTTTTAGGGAGAGTGTTGTTCAGGGGAGCATGCTGTTTTAGGGAGCTTGTTGTTCAGGGGAGCATGCTGTTTTAGGGAGCGTGTTGTTCAGGGGAGCATGCTGTTTTACGGAGCATGTTGTTCAGGGGAGCATGCTGTTTTAGGGAGAGTGTTGATCAGGGGAGCATGCTGTTTTAGGGAGAGTGTTGTTCAGGGGAGCATGTTGTTTTAGGGAGCGTGTTGTTCAGGGGAGCATGCTGTTTTAGGGAGAGTGTTGATCAGGGGAGCATGCTGTTTTAGGGAGAGTGTTGTTCAGCGGAGCATGCTGTTTTAGGGAGCTTGTTGATCAGGGGAGCATGTTGTTTTAGGGAGCGTGTTGTTCAGGGGAGCATGCTGTATTTGGGAGCGTGTTGATCAGGGGAGCATGCTGTTTTGGGGAGCGTGTTGTTCAGGGGAGCATGCTGTTTTAGGGAGCGTGTTGTTCAGGGGAACATGCTGCTTTAGGGAGCGTGTTGATCAGGGGAGCATGCTGTTTTAGGGAGCGTCTTGTTCAGGGGAGCATGCTGTTTCAGGGAGCGTGTTGTTCAGGAGAGCATGCTGTATGAGGGAGCGTGTTGATCCGGAGAGCGTGCTGTTTTAGGGAGCGTGTTATTCAGGGGAGCATGCTGTTTTAGGGAGAGTGTTGATCAGGGGAGCATGCTGTTTTAGGGAGAGTGTTGTTCAGCGGAGCATGCTGTTTTAGGGAGCTTGTTGATCAGGGGAGCATGTTGTTTTAGGGAGCGTGTTGTTCAGGGGAGCATGCTGTATTTGGGAGCGTGTTGATCAGGGGAGCATGCTGTTTTAGGGAGCGTGTTGTTCAGGGGAGCATGCTGTTTTAGGGAGCGTGTTGACCAGGGGAGCATGCTGTCTTAGGGAGTGTGTTTTTCAAGGGAGCATGCTGTTTTAGGGAGCGTGTTGTTCAGGGGAGCATGCTGTTTTAGGGAGCGTGTTGTTCAGGGGAGCATGCTGTTTCAGGGAGCGTGTTGTTCAGGGGAGCATGCTGTTTTAGGGAGTGTGTTGTACAGTGGAGCATGCTGTTTGATGAAGCGTGTTGTTCAGGGGAGCATGCTGTTTTAGGGAGCGTGTTGTTCAGGAGAGCATGCTGTTTTAGGGAGCGTGTTGATCCGGAGACCGTGCTGTTTTAGGGAGCGTGTTGTTCAGGAGAGCATGCTGTATTAGGGCGCGTGTTGATCCGGAGAGCGTGCTGTATTAGGGAGTGTGTTGTTCAGGGGAGCATGCTGTTTTATGGAGCGTGTTGAACAGGGGAGCATGGTGTTTTAGGGGGCGTGTTGATCAGGGGAGCATGTTGTTTGAGGGAATGTGTTGTTCAGGGGAGCATGCTGTTTTACGGAGCATGTTGATCAGGGGAGCGTCCTGTTTTAGGGAAAGTGTTGATCAGGGGAGCATGCTGTCTTAGGGAGCATGTTATTCAGGGGAGCATGCTGTGTTCGGGAGCGTGTTGTTCAGGGGAGCATTCTGTTTTAGGAAGCGTGTTGTTCAGGGGAGCATGCTTTTTTACGGAGTGTGTTGATCAGGGGAGCATGCTGTTTTAGGGAGCGTGTTGATCGGGGGAGCATGCTGTTTTAGGGACCGTGTTGATCAGGGGACCATGCTGTTTTCGGGAGCGTGTTGTTCAGGGGAGCATGCTGTTTCAGGGAGCGTGTTGTTCAGGGGAGCATACTGTTTAGGAAGCGAGTTGTTCAGGGGAGCATGCTGTTTTAGGGAGCGTGTTGTTCAGGGGAGCATGCTGTTTTAGGGAGCGTGTAGTTCAGGGGAGCATGCTGTTTTAGGGAGTGTGTTGTTCAGGGGAGCATGCTGTTTTAGGGAGCGTGTTGATCCGGAGACCGTGCTGTTTTAGGGAGCGTGTTGTTCAGGAGAGCATGCTGTATTAGGGAGCGTGTTGATCCGGAGAGCGTGCTGTTTTAGGGAGCGTGTTGTTCAGGGGAGCAGGCTGTATTAGGGAGTGTGTTGTTCAGGGGAGCATGCTGTTTTATGGAGCGTGTTGTTCAGGGGAGCATGCTGTTTTAGGGAGTGTGTTGTACAGTGGAGCATGCTGTTTGATGAAGCGTGTTGTTCAGGGGAGCATGCTGTTTCAGGGAGTGTGTTGTTCAGGGGAGCATGCTGTTTTAGGGAGTGTGTTGTTCAGGGGAGTACGCTGTTTTAGGGAGCATGTTGTTCAGGGGAGCATGCTGTTTTAGGGAGTGTGTTGTTCAGGGGAGCATACTATTTAGGGAGCGTGTTGTTCAGGGGAGCATGCTGTTTTAGGGAGTGTGTTGTTCAGGGGAGCATGCTGTTTTAGGGAGTGTGTTGTTCAGGGGTGCATGCTGTTTTAGGGAGAGTGTTGTTCAGGGGAGCATGCAGCTTTAGGGAGCGTGTTGATCAGGGGAGCATGCTGTTTTAGGGAGCGTCTTGTTCAGGGGAGCTTGCTGTTTCAGGGAGCGTGTTGTTCAGGGGAGCACGCTGTTTTAGGGAGTGTGTTGTTTAGGGGAGCATGCTGTTTCAAGGAGCGTGTTGTTCAGGGGAGCATGCTGTTTCAAGGAGCGTGTTGGTCAGGGGAGCATGCTGTTTTAGGGAGCGGGTTGATCAGGGGAGCATGCTGTTTCAGGGAGCGTGTTGTTCAGGAGAGCATGCTGTTTTAGGGAGTGTGTTGTTCAGGGGAGCATGCTGTTTTAGGGAGCGTGTTGTTCAGGGGAGCATGCTGTTTTAGGAAGTGTGTTGTTTCGGGGAGCATGCTGTTTTAGGGAGTGTGTTGATCAGGGGAGCATGCTGTTTTAGGGAGTGTGTGGTTCAGGGGAGCACGCTGTTTTAGGGAGTGTGTTGTTCAGGGGAGCATGCTGTTTCAAGGAGCGTGTTGGTCAGGGGAGCATGCTGTTTTAGGGAGCGGGTTGATCAGGGGAGCATGCTGTTTCAGGGAGCGTGTTGTTCAGGGGAGCATGCTGTTTTAGGGAGCGTGTTGTTCAGGGGAGCACACTGTTTTAGGGAGCGGGTTGATCAGGGGAGCATGCTGTTTCAGGGAGCGTGTTGTTCAGGGGAGCATGCCGTTTTAGGGAGTGTGTTGTTCAGGGGAGCATGCTGTTTTAGGGAGCGTGTTGTTCAGGGGAGCATGCCGTTTTAGGAAGTGTGTTGTTTAGGGGAGCATGCTGTTTTAGGGAGCGTGTTGTTTAGGGGAGCATGCTGTTTTAGGGAGCGTGTTGTTCAGGGGAGCATGCTGTTTTAGGGAGCGTGTTGTTCTGGGGAGCATGCTGTTTCAGGGAGCGTGTTGTTTAGGGGAGCATGCTGTTTTAGGGAGCGTGTTGTTTAGGGGAGCATGCTGTTTTAGGGAGCGTGTTGTTCAGGGGAGCATGCTGTTTCAGGGAGCGTGTTGTTCAGGGGAGCGTGCTGTTTTAGGAAGTGTGTTGTTCAGGGGAGCATGCTGTTTTAGGGAGCGTGTTGTTCAGGGGAGCATGCTGTTTCAGGGAGTGTGTTGTTCAGGGGAGCATGCTGTTTGAGGGAGCGTGTTGTTTTGGGGAGCGTGCTGTTTTAGGAAGTGTGTTGTTCAGGGGAGCATGCTGTTTTAGAGAGCGTGTTGATCAGGGGAGCATGCTGTTTTAGGGAGCGTGTTGATCGGGGAGCATGCTGTTTTGGGGAGCGTGTTGTTCAGGGGAGCATGCTGTTTTAGGGAGCGTGTTGTTCAGGGGAGCATGCTGCTTTAGGGAGCGTGTTGATCAGGGGAGCATGCTGTTTTAGGGAGCGTCTTGTTCAGGGGAGCATGCTGTTTCAGGGAGCGTGTTGTTCAGGAGAGCATGCTGTATGAGGGAGCGTGTTGATCCGGAGAGCGTGCTGTTTTAGGGAGCGTGTTATTCAGGGGAGCATGCTGTATTAGGGAGTGTGTTGTTCAGGGGAGCATGCTGTTTCAGGGAGCGTGTTGTTCAGGGGAGCATGCTGTTTTAGGGAGTGTGTTGTACAGTGGAGCATGCTGTTTGATGAAGCGTGTTGTTCAGGGGAGCATGCTGTTTCAGGGAGCATGTTGTTCAGGGGAGCATGCTGTTTTAGGAAGTGTGTTGTTCAGGGGAGCATGCTGTTTTAGGGAGCGTGTTGATCTGGGAGCATGCTGTTTTGGGGAGCATGTTGTTGAGGGGAGCATGCTGTTTTAGGGAGTGTGTTGTTCAGGGGAGCATGCTGTTTTAGGGAGCGTGTTGTTCAGGAGAGCATGCTGTTTTAGGGAGCGTGTTGATCCGCAGAGCGTGCTCTTTTGGGGAGCGTGTTGTTCAGCAGAGCATGCTGTATTAGGGAGCGTGTTGATCCGGAGAGCGTGCTGTTTTAGGGAGCGTGTTGTTCAGGGGAGCATGCTGTATTAGGGAGTGTGTTGTTTAGGGGAGCATGCTGTTTTAGGGAGCGTGTTGACCAGGGGAGCATGCTGTCTTAGGGAGTGTGTTGTTCAGGGGAGCATGCTGTTTCAGGGAGCGTGTTGTTCAGGGGAGCATGCTGTTTCAGGGAGCGTGTTGTTCAGGGGAGCATGATGTTTTCGGCAGTGTGTTGTTCAGGGGAGCATGCTGTCTTAGGGAGTGTGTTGTTCAGGGGAGCATGCTGTTTCAGGGAGCGTGTTGTTCAGGGGAGCATGCTGTTTTAGGGAGCGTGTTGTTCAGGGGAGCATGCTGTTGAGGGAGCGTGTTGTTCAGGGGAGCATGCTGTTCTAGGGAGTGTGTTGTTCAGGGGAGCATACTGTTTTAGGGAGTGTGTTGATCAGGGGAGCATGCTGTTCTAGGGAGCGTGTTGTTCAGGAGAGCATGCTGTTTTAGGAGCGTGTTGATCCGGAGAGCGTGCTGTTTCAGGGAGCGTGTTGTTCAGGGGAGCATGCTGTTTTCGGCAGTGTGTTGTTCAGGGGAGCATGCTGTCTTAGGGAGTGTGTTATTCAGGGGAGCATGCTGTTTTAGGGAGCGGGTGTTCAGGGGAGCATGCTGTTTCAGGGAGCGTGTTGTTTAGGGGAGCATGCTGTTTTAGGAAGCATGTTGTTCAGGGGAGCATGCTGTTTTAGGAAGTGTGTTGTTCAGGGGAGCATGCTGTTTTAGGGAGCGTTTTGATCGGGGAGCATGCTGTTTTGGGGAGCGTGTTGTTCAGGGGAGCATGCTGTTTTAGGGAGTGTGTTGTTCAGGGGAGCATGCTGTTTTAGGGAGCGTGTTGTTCAGGAGAGCATGCTGTTTTAGGGAGCGTGTTGATCCGGAGAGCGTGCTCTTTTGAGGAGCGTGTTGTTCAGGAGAGCATGCTGTATTAGGGAGCGTGTTGATCCGGAGAGCGTGCTGTTTTAGGGAGCGTGTTGTTCAGGGGAGCATGCTGTATTAGGGAGTGTGTTGTTCAGGGGAGCATGCTGTTTTAGGGAGCGTGTTGACCAGGGGAGCATGCTGTCTTAGGGAGTGTGTTGTTCAGGGGAGCATGCTGTTTCAGGGTGCGTGTTGATCAGGTGAGCATGCTGTTGAAGGGACCGTGTTGTTCGGGGAGCATGCTGTTTTAGGGAGCGTGTTGTTCAGGGGAGCATGCTGTTTAAGGGAGCGTGTTGATCAGGGGAGCATACTGTTTCAGGGAGAGTGTTGTTCAGGGGAGCATGCTGTTTTAGGGAGCTTGTTGTTCAGGGGAGCATGCTGTTTTAGGGAGCGTGTTGTTCAGGGGAGCATGCTGTTTTAGGGAGCGTGTTGATCCGGAGAGCGTGCTGTTTTAGGGAGCGTGTTGTTCAGGGGAGCATGCTGTATTAGGGAGTGTGTTGTTCAGGGGAGCATGCTGTTTTATGGAGCGTGTTATTCAGGGCAGCATGCTGTTTCAGGGAGCGTGTTGTTCAGGGGAGCAGGCTGTTTTAGGGAGTGTGTTGTTCAGGGGAGCATGCTGTTTTAGGGAGTGTGTTGTTCAGGGGAGCATACTATTTAGGGAGCGTGTTGTTCAGGGGAGCATGCTGTTTTAGGGAGCGTGTTGTTCAGGAGAGCATGCTGTTTTAGGGAGCGTGTTGATCCGGAGAGCGTGCTCTTTTGGGGAGCGTGTTGTTCAGGAGAGCATGCTGTATTAGGGAGCGTGTTGATCCGGAGAGCGTGCTGTTTTAGGGAGCGTGTTGTTCAGGGGAGCATGCTGTATTAGGGAGTGTGTTGTTCAGGGGAGCATGCTGTTTTAGGGAGCGTGTTGACCAGGGGAGCATGCTGTCTTAGGGAGTGTGTTGTGCAGGGGAGCATGCTGTTTCAGGGAGCGTGTTGTTCAGGGGAGCATGCTGTTTCAGGGAGCGTGTTGTTCAGGGGAGCATGCTGTTTTCGGCAGTGTGTTGTTCAGGGGAGCATGCTGTCTTAGGGAGTGTGTTATTCAGGGGAGCATGCTGTTTTAGGGAGCATCTTGTTCAGGGGAGCATGCTGTTTTAGGGAGCGTGTTGTTCAGGGGAGCATGCTGTTTCAGGGAGCGTGTTGTTCAGGGGAGCATGCTGTTTCAGGGAGCGTGTTGTTCAGGGGAGCATGCTGTTTTCGGCAGTGTGTTGTTCAGGGGAGCATGCTGTCTTAGGGAGTGTGTTATTCAGGGGAGCATGCTGTTTTAGGGAGCGTCTTGTTCAGGGGAGCATGCTGTTTTAGGGAGCGTGTTGTTCAGGGGAGCATGCTGTTTCAGGGAGCGTGTTGTTCAGGGGAGCATTCAGTTTCAGGGAGCGTGTTGTTCAGGGGAGCGTGCTGTTTTAGGGAGTGTGTTGTTCAGGGGTGCATGCTGTTTTAGGGAGAGTGTTGTTCAGGGGAACATGCTGTTTGAGGGAGTGTGTTGTTCAGGGGAGCATGCTGTTTTAGGTAGTGTTTTGTTCAGGAGAGCATGCTGTTTTAGGGTGAGTGTTGTTCAGGGGAGCATGCTGTTTTAGGGAGCGGGTTGTTCAGGGGAGCATGCTGTTTTAGGGAGCTTGTTGTTCAGGGGAGCATGCTGTTTTAGGGAGCGTGTTGTTCAGGGGAGCATGGTGTTTTAGGGAGAGTGTTGTTCAGGGGAGCATACTATTTAGGGAGTGTGTTGTTCAGGGGAGCATGCTGTTTTAGGGAGTGTGTTGTTCAGGGGAGCATGCAGTTTTAGGGAGTGTGTTGTTCAGGGGAGCATGCTGTTTTAGAGAGAGTGTTGTTCAGGGGAGTACGCTGTTTTAGGGAGCATGTTGTTCAGGGGAGCATGCTGTTTTAGGGAGTGTGTTGTTCAGGGGAGCATACTATTTAGGGAGCATGTTGTTCAGGGGAGCATGCTGTTTTAGGGAGTGTGTTGTTCAGGGGAGAATGCTGTTTTAGGGAGTGTGTTGTTCAGGGGAGCACGCTGTTTTAGGGAGCATGTTGTTTAGGGGAGCATGCTGCTTTAGGGAGCGTGTTGATCAGGGGAGCATGCTGTTTTAGGGAGCGTCTTGTTCAGGGGAGCATACTGTTTTAGGAAGCGTGTTGTTCAGGGGAGCATGCTGTTTCAGGGAGCGTGTTGTTCAGGGGAGCACACTGTTTTAGGGAGTGTGATGTTCAGGGGAGCATGCTGTTTCAAGGAGCGTGTTGTTCAGGGGAGCATGCTGTTTTAGGGAGCGTGTTGTTCAGGGGAGCACGCTGTTTTAGGGAGCGGGTTGATCAGGGGAGCATGCTGTTTTAGGGAGCGGGTGTTCAGGGGAGCATGCTGTTTCAGGGAGCGTGTTGTTTAGGGGAGCATGCTGTTTTAGGAAGCATGTTGTTCAGGGGAGCATGCTGTTTTAGGAAGTGTGTTGTTCAGGGGAGCATGCTGTTTTAGGGAGCGTGTTGATCGGGGAGCATGCTGTTTTGGGGAGCGTGTTGTTCAGGGGAGCATGCTGTTTTAGGGAGTGTGTTGTTCAGGGGAGCATGCTGTTTTAGGGAGCGTGTTGTTCAGGAGAGCATGCTGTTTTAGGGAGCGTGTTGATCCGGAGAGCGTGCTCTTTTGGGGAGCGTGTTGTTCAGGAGAGCATGCTGTATTAGGGAGCGTGTTGATCCGGAGAAGGTGCTGTTTTAGGGAGCGTGTTGTTCAGGAGAGCATGCTGTATTAGGGAGTGTGTTGTTCAGGGGAGCATGCTGTTTTATGGAGCATATTGTTCAGGGGAGCATGCTGTTTCAGGGAGCGTGTTGTTCAGGGGAGAATGCTGTTTTTGGGAGTGTGTTGTACAGTGGAGCATGCTGTTTGATGAAGCGTGTTGTTCAGGGGAGCATGCTGTTTTAGGAGTGTGTTGTTCAGGGGAGCATACTATTTAGGGAGCGTGTTGTTCAGGGGAGCATGCTGTTTTAGAGAGTGTGTTGTTCCGGAGAGCATGCTGTTTTTGGGAGTGTGTTGTTCAGGGGAGTATGCTTTTTTAGGGAGCATGTTGTTCAGGGGAGCATGCTGTTTTAGGGAGTGTGTTGTTCAGGGGAGCATACTATTTAGGGAGTGTGTTGTTCAGGGGAGCATGCTGTTTTAGGGAGTGTGTTGTTCAGGGGAGCATGCTGTTTTAGGGAGTGTGTTGTTCAGGGGAGCACGCTGTTTTAGGGAGCATGTTGTTCAGGGGAGCATGCTGCTTTAGGGAGCGTGTTGATCAGGGGAGCAAGCCGTTTTAGGGAGCGTCTTGTTCAGGGGAGCATGCTGTTTTAGGGAGCGTGTTGTTCAGGGGAGCATGCTGTTTCAGGGAGCGTGTTGTTCAGGGGAGCATGCTGTTTCAAGGAGCGTGTTGTTCAGGGGAGCATGTTGTTTTAGGGAGCGTGTTGTTCAGGGGAGCACGCTGTTTTAGGGAGCAGGTTGATCAGGCGAGCATGCTGTTTCAGGGAGCGTGTTGTTCAGGGGAGCATGCTGTTTTAGGGAGTGTGTTGTTCAGGGGAGCATGCTGTTTCAGGGAGTGTTTTGTTCAGGGGAGCATGCTGTTTTAGGGAGTGTTTTGTTCAGGGGAGGACGCTGTTTTAGGGAGCGTGTTGTTCAGGGGAGCATGCTGTTTCAGGGAGCGTGTTGTTTAGGGGAGCATGCTGTTTTAGGGAGCGTGTTGTTCGGGGGTGCATGCTGTTTTAGCGAGCGTGTTGTTCTGGGGAGCGTGCTGTTTTCGGGAGCGTGTTGATCGGGGAGCATGCTGTTTTAGGGAACGTGTTGTTCCGGGGAGCATGCTGTTTTAGGAAGCATGTTGTTCAGGGGAGCATGCTGTTTTAGGAAGTGTGTTGTTCAGGGGAGCATGCTGTTTTAGGGAGCGTGTTGACCGGGGAGCATGCTATTTTGGGGAGCGTGTTGTTCAGGGGAGCATGCTGTTTTAGGAAGCGTCTTGTTCAGGGGAGCATGCTGTTTTAGGGAGTGTGTTGATCGGGGAGCATGCTGTTTTGGGGAGCGCGTTGTTCAGGGGAGCATGCTGTTTTAGGAAGCGTGTTGTTCAGGGGAGCATGCTGTTTTAGGAAGCGTGTTGTTCAGGGGAGCATGCTGTTTTAGGGAGTGTGTTGATCAGGGGAGCATGCTGTTTTAGGGAGCGTGTTGATCGGGGGAGCATGCTGTTTTAGGGACCGTGTTGATCAGGGGACCATGCTGTTTCAGGGAGCGTGTTGTTCAGGGGAGCATACTGTTTTAGGGAGCGTGTTGTTCAGGGGAGCATACTGTTTTAGGAAGCGTGTTGTTCAGGGGAGCATGCTGTTTTAGGGAGTGTGTTGTTCAGGGGAGCGTGCTGTTTTAGGGAGCGTGTTGTTCAGGGGAGCATACTGTTCTAGGGAGTGTGTTGTTCAGGGGAGCATGTAGTTTAAGGGAGCGTGTTGTTCAGGGGAGCGTGCGGTTTTAGGGAGAGTGTTGTTCAGGGGAGCATGCTGTTTTAGGGAGTGTGTTGTTCAGGGGAGCATGCTGTTTTATGGAGCGTGTTGTTCAGGGGAGCATGCTGTTTCAGGGAGTATGTTGTTCAGGGGAGCATACTGTTGAGGGAGCGTGTTGTTCAGGGGAGCATGCTGTCTTATGGAGCGTGTTGTTCAGGGGAGCATGCTGTTTCAGGGAGTATGTTGTTCAGGGGAGCATACTGTTGAGGGAGCGTGTTGTTCAGGGGAGCATGCTGTTCTAGGGAGTGTGTTGTTCAGGGGAGCATGCTTTTTTTAGGGAGCGTGTTGATCAGGGGAGCATGCTGTTTTAGGGAGCGTGTTGTTCAGGGGAGCATGTTGTTTTAGGGAGCATGTTGTTCAGGGGAGCGTGCTGTTTTAGGGAGCGTGTTGTTCAGGGGAGCATGCTGCTTGAGGGAGCGTGTTGTTCAGGGGAGCATGCTGCTTTAGGGAGCATGTTGTTCAGGGGAGCATGCTGTTTTAGGGAGCGTGTTGTTCAGGGGAGCAAGCTGTTTTAGGAAGCGTGTTGTTCAGGGGAGCATGCTGTTTTAGGGAGCGTGTTCATCGGGGAGTATGCTGTTTCAGGGAGCATGTTTTTCTGGGGAGCACGCTGTTTTCGGGAGTGTGTTGTTCAGGGGAGCATGCTGTTTCAAGGAGCGTGTTGTTCAGGGGAGCATGCTGTTTTAGGGAGCGTGTTGATCGGGGAGCATGCTATTTTGGGGAGCGTGTTGTTCAGGGGAGCATGCTGTTTTAGGAAGCGTCTTGTTCAGGGGAGCATGCTGTTTTAGGGAGTGTGTTGATCGGGGAGCATGCTGTTTTGGGGAGCGCGTTGTTCAGGGGAGCATGCTGTTTTAGGAAGCGTGTTGTTCAGGGGAGCATGCTGTTTTAGGAAGCGTGTTGTTCAGGGGAGCATGCTGTTTTAGGGAGTGTGTTGATCAGGGGAGCATGCTGTTTTAGGGAGCGTGTTGATCGGGGGAGCATGCTGTTTTAGGGACAGTGTTGATCAGGGGACCATGCTGTTTCAGGGAGCGTGTTGTTCAGGGGAGCATACTGTTTTAGGGAGCGTGTTGTTCATGGGAGCATACTGTTTTAGGAAGCGTGTTGTTCAGGGGAGCATGCTGTTTTAGGGAGTGTGTTGTTCAGGGGAGCGTGCTGTTTTAGGGAGCGTGTTGTTCAGGGGAGCATACTGTTCTAGGGAGCGTGTTGTTCAGGGGAGCATGTAGTTTAAGGGAGCGTGTTGTTCAGGGGAGCGTGCGGTTTTAGGGAGAGTGTTGTTCAGGGGAGCATGCTGTTTTAGGGAGTGTGTTGTTCAGGGGAGCATGCTGTTTTATGGAGCGTGTTGTTCAGGGGAGCATGCTGTTTCAGGGAGTATGTTGTTAAGGGGAGCATACTGTTGAGGGAGTGTGTTGTTCAGGGGAGCATGCTGTTTTAGGGAGCGTGTTGTTCAGGAGAGCATGCTGTTTTAGGGAGCGTGTTGTTCAGGGGAGCATGCTGTTTTAGGGAGCGTGTTGTTCAGGGGAGCATGCTGTTTTAGGGAGCGTGTTGTTCAGGGGAGCATACTGTTTAATGGAGCGTGTTGTTCAGGGGAGCTTGCTGTTTTAGGCAGAGTGTTGTTCAGGGGAGCATAGTGTTTTATGGAGCGTGTTGTTCAGGGGAGCATGCTGTTTTAGGGAGCGTGTTGTTCAGGGGAGCATGCTGTTTTAGGGAGAGTGTTGTTCAGGGGAGCATGCTGTTTTATGGAGCGTGTTGTTCAGGGGAGCATGCTGTTTTAGGGAGAGTGTTGTTCAGGGGAGCATGCTGTTTTAGGGAGAGTGTTGTTCAGGGGAGCATGCTGTTTAATGGAGCGTGTTGTTCAGGGGAGCATGCTGTTTTAGGGAGAGTGTTGTTCAGGGGAGCATACTGTTTAGGGAGCGAGTTGTTCAGGGGAGCATGCTGTTTTACGGAGCGTTTTGTTCAGGGGAGCATGATGTTTCAAGGAGCGTGTTGTTCAGGGGAGCATGCTGTTTTAGGGAGCGTGTTGTTCAGGGGAGCATGCTGTTTTAGGGAGAGTGTTGATCAGGGGAGCATGCTGTTTTAGGGAGAGTGTTGTTCAGGGCAGCATGCTGTTTTAGGGACCGTGTTGATCAGAGGAGCATGCTGTTTTAGGGAGCGTGTTGATCAGGGAAGCATGCTGTTTTAGGGAGCGTGTTGTTCAGGGGAGCATGTTGTTTTATAAAGCGTGTTGTTCAGGGGAGTATGCTGTTTTAGGGAGCGTGTTGTTCAGGGGAGCATGCTGTTTTAGGGAGCGTGTTGATCAGGGGAGCATGCTGTTTTAGGGAGCGTGTTGTTCAGGGGAGCATGTTGTTTTAGGGAGCATGTTGTTCAGGGGAGCGTGCTGTTTTAGGGAGCGTGTTGTTCAGGGGAGCATGCTGCTTTAGGGAGCGTGTTGTTCAGGGGAGCATGCTGCTTTAGGGAGCGTGTTGTTCAGGGGAGCATGCTGTTTTAGGGAGCGTGTTGTTCAGGGGAGCAAGCTGTTTTAGGAAGCGTGTTGTTCAGGGGAGCATGCTGTTTTAGGGAGCGTGTTCATCGGGGAGTATGCTGTTTGAGGGAGCGTGTTGATCAGGGGAGCACGATGTTTTAGGGAGCATGTTGTTCAGGGGAGCATGCTGCTTTCGGGAGCGTGTTGATCAGGGGAGCAAGCTGTTTTAGGGAGCGTGTTGTTCAGGGGAGCAAGCTGTTTTAGGGAGCGTGTTGTTCAGGGGAGCATGCTGTTTCAGGGAGCGTGTTTTTCTGGGGAGCACGCTGTTTTCGGGAATGTGTTGTTCAGGGGAGCATGCTGTTTCAAGGAGCGTGTTGTTCAGGGGAGCATGCTGTTTTAGGGAGCGTGTTGTTCAGGGGAGCACGCTGTTTTAGGGAGCGGGTTGATCAGGGGAGCATGCTCTTTCAGGGAGCGTGTTGTTCAGGGGAGCATGCTGTTTTAGGGAGTGTGTTGTTCAGGGGAGCATGCTGTTTCAGAGAGTGTTTTGTTCAGGGGAGCATGCTGTTTTAGGGAGTGTTTTGTTCAGGGGAGCATGCTGTTTTAGGGAGCGTGTTGTTCAGGGGAGCATGCTGTTTCAGGGAGCGTGTTGTTTAGGGGAGCATGCTGTTTTAGGGAGCGTGTTGTTCAGGGAAGCATGCTGTATTAGGGAGCGTGTTGTTCTGGGGAGCGTGCTGTTTTAGGGAGCATGTTGATCGGGGAGCATGCTGTTTTAGGGAGCGTGTTGTTCAGGGGAGCATGCTGTTTTAGGAAGCATGTTGTTCAGGGGAGCATGCTGTTTTAGGGAGCGTGTTGATCGGGGAGCATGCTATTTTGGGGAGCGTGTTGTTCAGGGGAGCATGTAGTTTAAGGGAGCGTGTTGTTCAGGGGAGCGTGCGGTTTTAGGGAGTGCGTTGTTCAGGGGAGCATGCTGTTTTAGGGAGTGTGTTGTTCAGGGGAGCATGCTGTTTTATGGAGCGTGTTGTTCAGGGGAGCATGCTGTTTCAGGGAGTATGTTGTTCAGGGGAGCATACTGTTGAGGGAGCATGTTGTTCAGGGGAGCATGCTGTTCTAGGGAGTGTGTTGTTCAGGGGAGCATGCTGTTTTAGGGAGTGTGTTGTTCAGGGGAGCATACTGTTTTATGCAGCGTGTTGTTCAGGGGAGCATGCTGTTTTAGGGAGCGTGTTTTTCAGGGGAGCATGCTGTTTTAGGGAGCGTGTTGTTCAGGGGAGCATACTGTTTTATGGAGCGTGTTGTTCAGGGGAGCTTGCTGTTTTAGGGAGAGTGTTGTTCAGGGGAGCATAGTGTTTTATGGAGCGTGTTGTTCAGGGGAGCATGCTGTTTTAGGGAGCGTGTTGTTCAGGGGAGCATGCTGTTTTAGGGAGAGTGTTGTTCAGGGGAGCATGCTGTTTTATGGAGGGTGTTGTTCAGGGGAGCATGCTGTTTTAGGGAGAGTGTTGATCAGGGGAGCTTGCTGTTTTAGGGAGAGTGTTGTTCAGGGCAGCATGCTGTTTTAGGGACCGTGTTGATCAGAGGAGCATGCTGTTTTAGGGAGCGTGTTGATCAGGGAAGCATGCTGTTTTAGGGAGCGTGTTGTTCAGGGGAGCATGTTGTTTTATAAAGCGTGTTGTTCAGGGGAGTATGCTGTTTTAGGGAGCGTGTTGTTCAGGGGAGCATGCTGTTTTAGGGAGCGTGTTGATCAGGGGAGCATGCTGTTTTAGGGAGCGTGTTGTTCAGGGGAGCATGTTGTTTTAGGGAGCATGTTGTTCAGGGGAGCGTGCTGTTTTAGGGAGCGTGTTGTTCAGGGGAGCATGTTGTTTTAGGGAGCATGTTGTTCAGGGGAGCGTGCTGTTTTAGGGAGCGTGTTGTTCAGGGGAGCATGCTGCTTTAGGGAGCGTGTTGTTCAGGGGAGTATGCTGTGTGAGGGAGCGTTTTGATCAGGGGAGCGCGCTGTTTTAGGGAGCATGTTGTTCAGGGGAGCATGCTGCTTTAGGGAGCGTGTTGATCAGGGGAGCCAGCTGTTTTAGGGAGCGTGTTGTTCAGGGGAGCAAGCTGTTTTAGGGAGCGTGTTGTTCAGGGGAGCATGCTGTTTCAGGGAGCGTGTTTTTCTGGGGAGCACGCTGTTTTCGGGAATGTGTTGTTCAGGGGAGCATGCTGTTTCAAGGAGCGTGTTGTTCAGGGGAGCATGCTGTTTTAGGGAGCGTGTTGTTCAGGGGAGCACGCTGTTTTAGGGAGCGGGTTGATCAGGGGAGCATGCTGTTTCAGGGAGCGTGTTGTTCAGGGGAGCATGCTGTTTTAGGGAGTGTGTTGTTCAGGGGAGCATGCTGTTTCAGGGAGTGTTTTGTTCAGGGGAGCATGCTGTTTTAAGGAGTGTTTTGTTCAGGGGAGCATGCTGTTTTAGGGAGCGTGTTGTTCAGGGGAGCATGCTGTTTCAGGAAGCGTGTTGTTTAGGGGAGCATGCTGTTTTAGGGAGCGTGTTGTTCAGGGAAGCATGCTGTATTAGGGAGCGTGTTGTTCTGGGGAGCGTTCTGTTTTAGGGAGCGTGTTGATCGGGGAGCATGCTGTTTTAGGGAGCGTGTTGTTCAGGGGAGCATGCTATTTTGGGGAGCGTGTTGTTCAGGGGAGCATGTAGTTTAAGGGAGCGTGTTGTTAAGGGGAGCGTGCGGTTTTAGGGAGTGCGTTGTTCAGGGGAGCATGCTGTTTTAGGGAGTGTGTTGTTCAGGGGAGCATGCTGTTTTATGGAGCGTGTTGTTCAGGGGAGCATGCTGTTTCAGGGAGTATGTTGTTCAGGGGAGCATACTGTTGAGGGAGCATGTTGTTCAGGGGAGCATGCTGTTCTAGGGAGTGTGTTGTTCAGGGGAGCATGCTGTTTTAGGGAGTGTGTTGTTCAGGGGAGCATACTGTTTTATGCAGCGTGTTGTTCAGGGGAGCATGCTGTTTTAGGGAGCGTGTTTTTCAGGGGAGCATGCTGTTTTAGGGAGCGTGTTGTTCAGGGGAGCATACTGTTTTATGGAGCGTGTTGTTCAGGGGAGCTTGCTGTTTTAGGGAGAGTGTTGTTCAGGGGAGCATAGTGTTTTATGGAGCGTGTTGTTCAGGGGAGCATGCTGTTTTAGGGAGCATGTTGTTCAGGGGAGCATGCTGTTTTAGGGAGAGTGTTGTTCAGGGGAGCATGCTGTTTTATGGAGGGTGTTGTTCAGGGGAGCACGCTGTTTTAGGGAGCGGGTTGATCAGGGGAGCATGCTGTTTCAGGGAGCGTGTTGTTCAGGGGAGCATGCTGTTTTAGGGAGTGTGTTGTTCAGGGGAGCATGCTGTTTCAGGGAGTGTTTTGTTCAGGGGAGCATGCTGTTTTAGGGAGTGGTTTGTTCAGGGGAGCATGCTGTTTTAGGGAGCGTGTTGTTCAGGAAAGCATGCTGTTTCAGGAAGCGTGTTGTTTAGGGGAGCATGCTGTTTTAGGGAGCGTGTTGTTCAGGGAAGCATGCTGTATTAGGGAGCGTGTTGTTCTGGGGAGCGTTCTGTTTTAGGGAGCGTGTTGATCGGGGAGCATGCTGTTTTAGGGAGCGTGTTGTTCAGGGGAGCATGCTATTTTGGGGAGCGTGTTGTTCAGGGGAGCATGTAGTTTAAGGGAGCGTGTTGTTAAGGGGAGCGTGCGGTTTTAGGGAGTGCGTTGTTCAGGGGAGCATGCTGTTTTAGGGAGTGTGTTGTTCAGGGGAGCATGCTGTTTTATGGAGCGTGTTGTTCAGGGGAGCATGCTGTTTCAGGGAGTGTGTTGTTCAGGGGAGCATGCTGTTTTAGGGAGTGTGTTGTTCAGGGGAGCATACTGTTTTATGCAGCGTGTTGTTCAGGGGAGCATGCTGTTTTAGGGAGCGTGTTTTTCAGGGGAGCATGCTGTTTTAGGGAGCGTGTTGTTCAGGGGAGCATACTGTTTTATGGAGCGTGTTGTTCAGGGGAGCTTGCTGTTTTAGGGAGAGTGTTGTTCAGGGGAGCATAGTGTTTTATGGAGCGTGTTGTTCAGGGGAGCATGCTGTTTTAGGGAGCATGTTGTTCAGGGGAGCATGCTGTTTTAGGGAGAGTGTTGTTCAGGGGAGCATACTGTTTTATGGAGGGTGTTGTTCAGGGGAGCATGCTGTTTTAGGGAGCGTGTTGTTCAGGGGACCATACTGTTTTATGGAGCGTGTTGTTCAGGGGAGCATGCTGTTTTAGGGAGAGTGTTGTTCAGGGGAGCATGCTGTTTAATGGAGCGTCTTGTTCAGGGGAGCATGCTGTTTTAGGGAGAGTGTTGTTCAGGGGAGCATACTGTTTAGGGAGCGAGTTGTTCAGTGGAGCATGCTGTTTTAGGGAGCGTGTTGTTCAGGGGAGCATGATGTTTCAAGGAGCGTGTTGTTCAGGGGAGCATGCTGTTTTAGGGAGCGTGTTGTTCAGGGGAGCATGCTGTTTTCGGGAGCGTGTTGTTCAGGGGAGCATGCTGTTTTAGGGAGAGTGTTGATCAGGGGAGCATGCTGTTTTAGGGAGAGTGTTGTTCAGGGCAGCATGCTGTTTTAGGGACCGTGTTGATCAGAGGAGCATGCTGTTTTAGGGAGCGTGTTGATCAGGGAAGCATGCTGTTTTAGGGAGTGTGCTGTTCAGGGGAGCATGTTGTTTTATAAAGCGTGTTGTTCAGGGGAGTATGCTGTTTTAGGGAGCGTGTTGTTCAGGGGAGCATGCTGTTTTAGGGAGCGTGTTGATCAGGGGAGCATGCTGTTTTAGGGAGCGTGTTGTTCAGGGGAGCATGTTGTTTTAGGGAGCATGTTGTTCAGGGGAGCGTGCTGTTTTAGGGAGCGTGTTGTTCAGGGGAGCATGCTGTTTAAGGGAGCTTGTTGTTCAGGGGAGCATGCTGCTTTAGGGAGCGTGTTGTTCAGGGGAGCAAGCTGTTTTAGGAAGCGTGTTGTTCAGGGGAGCATGCTGTTTTAGGGAGCGTGTTCATCGGGGAGTATGCTGTTTGAGGGAGCGTGTTGATCAGGGGAGCACGCTGTTTTAGGGAGCATGTTGTTCAGGGGAGCATGCTGCTTTAGGGAGCGTGTTGATCAGGGGAGCAAGCTGTTGTAGGGAGCGTGTTGCTCAGGGGAGCAAGCTGTTTTAGGGAGCGTGTTGTTCAGGGGAGCATGCTGTTTCAGGGAGCGTGTTTTTCGGGGGAGCACGCTGTTTTCGGGAGTGTGTTGTTCAGGGGAGCATGCTGTTTTAGGGAGCGTGTTCATCGGGGAGTATGCTGTTTGAGGGAGCGTGTTGATCAGGGGAGCACGCTGTTTTAGGGAGCATGTTGTTCAGGGGAGCATGCTGCTTTAGGGAGCGTGTTGATCAGGGGAGCAAGCTGTTTTAGGGAGCGTGTTGTTCAGGGGAGCAAGCTGTTTTAGGGAGCGTGTTGTTCAGGGGAGCATGCTGTTTCAGGGAGCGTGTTTTTCTGGGGAGCACGCTGTTTTCGGGAGTGTGTTGTTCAGGGGAGCATGCTGTTTCAAGGAGCGTGTTGTTCAGGGGAGCATGCTGTTTTAGGGAGCATGTAGTTCAGGGGAGCACGCTGTTTTAGGGAGCGGGTTGATCAGGGGAGCATGCTGTTTTAGGGAGTGTGTTGTTCAGGGGAGCATGCTGTTTTAGGGAGTGTGTTGTTCAGGGGAGCATGCTGTTTCAGGGAGTGTTTTGTTCAGGGGAGCATGCTGTTTTAGGGAGTGTTTTGTTCAGGGGAGCATGCTGTTTTAGGGAGCGTGTTGTTCAGGGGAGCATGCTGTTTCAGGGAGCGTGTTGTTTCGGGGAGCATGCTGTATTAGGGAGCGTGTTGTTCTGGGGAGCGTGCTGTTTTAGGGAGCGTGTTGATCGGGGAGCATGCTGTTTTAGGGAGCGTGTTGTTCAGGGGAGCATGCTGTTTTAGGAAGCATGCTGTTCAGGGGAGCATGCTGTTTTAGGGAGCGTGTTGATCGGGGAGCATGCTATTTTGGGGAGCGTGTTGTTCAGGGGAGCATGTAGTTTAAGGGAGCGTTTTGTACAGGGGAGCGTGCGGTTTTAGGGAGTGCGTTGTTCAGGGGAGCATGCTGTTTTAGGGAGTGTGTTGTTCAGGGGAGCATGCTGTTTTATGGAGCGTGTTGTTCAGGGGAGCATGCTGTTTCAGGGAGTATGTTGTTCAGGGGAGCATACTGTTGAGGGAGCGTGTTGTTCAGGGGAGCATGCTGTTCTAGGGAGTGTGTTGTTCAGGGGAGCATGCTGTTTTAGGGAGCGTGTTGTTCAGGGGAGCATACTGTTTTATGCAGCATGTTGTTCAGGGGAGCATGCTGTTTTAGGGAGCGTGTTTTTCAGGGGAGCATGCTGTTTTAGGGAGCGTGTTGTTCAGGGGAGCATACTGTTTTATGGAGCGTGTTGTTCAGGGGAGCTTGCTGTTTTAGGGAGAGTGTTGTTCAGGGGAGCATAGTGTTTTATGGAGCGTGTTGTTCAGGGGAGCATGCTGTTTTAGGGAGCGTGTTGTTCAGGGGAGCATGCTATTTTGGGGAGCGTGTTGTTCAGGGGAGCATGTAGTTTAAGGGAGCGTGTTGTTAAGGGGAGCGTGCGGTTTTAGGGAGTGCGTTGTTCAGGGGAGCATGCTGTTTTAGGGAGTGTGTTGTTCAGGGGAGCATGCTGTTTTATGGAGCGTGTTGTTCAGGGGAGCATGCTGTTTCAGGGAGTATGTTGTTCAGGGGACCATACTGTTGAGGGAGCATGTTGTTCAGGGGAGCATGCTGTTCTAGGGAGTGTGTTGTTCAGGGGAGCATGCTGTTTTAGGGAGTGTGTTGTTCAGGGGAGCATACTGTTTTATGCAGCGTGTTGTTCAGGGGAGCATGCTGTTTTAGGGAGCGTGTTTTTCAGGGGAGCATGCTGTTTTAGGGAGCGTGTTGTTCAGGGGAGCATACTGTTTTATGGAGCGTGTTGTTCAGGGGAGCTTGCTGTTTTAGGGAGAGTGTTGTTCAGGGGAGCATAGTGTTTTATGGAGCGTGTTGTTCAGGGGAGCATGCTGTTTTAGGGAGCATGTTGTTCAGGGGAGCATGCTGTTTTAGGGAGAGTGTTGTTCAGGGGAGCATACTGTTTTATGGAGGGTGTTGTTCAGGGGAGCATGCTGTTTTAGGGAGCGTGTTGTTCAGGGGACCATACTGTTTTATGGAGCGTGTTGTTCAGGGGAGCATGCTGTTTTAGGGAGAGTGTTGTTCAGGGGAGCATGCTGTTTAATGGAGCGTCTTGTTCAGGGGAGCATGCTGTTTTAGGGAGAGTGTTGTTCAGGGGAGCATACTGTTTAGGGAGCGAGTTGTTCAGTGGAGCATGCTGTTTTAGGGAGCGTGTTGTTCAGGGGAGCATGATGTTTCAAGGAGCGTGTTGTTCAGGGGAGCATGCTGTTTTAGGGAGCGTGTTGTTCAGGGGAGCATGCTGTTTTCGGGAGCGTGTTGTTCAGGGGAGCATGCTGTTTTAGGGAGAGTGTTGATCAGGGGAGCATGCTGTTTTAGGGAGAGTGTTGTTCAGGGCAGCATGCTGTTTTAGGGACCGTGTTGATCAGAGGAGCATGCTGTTTTAGGGAGCGTGTTGATCAGGGAAGCATGCTGTTTTAGGGAGCGTGCTGTTCAGGGGAGCATGTTGTTTTATAAAGCGTGTTGTTCAGGGGAGTATGCTGTTTTAGGGAGCGTGTTGTTCAGGGGAGCATGCTGTTTTAGGGAGCGTGTTGATCAGGGGAGCATGCTGTTTTAGGGAGCGTGTTGTTCAGGGGAGCATGTTGTTTTAGGGAGCATGTTGTTCAGGGGAGCGTGCTGTTTTAGGGAGCGTGTTGTTCAGGGGAGCATGCTGTTTAAGGGAGCTTGTTGTTCAGGGGAGCATGCTGCTTTAGGGAGCGTGTTGTTCAGGGGAGCAAGCTGTTTTAGGAAGCGTGTTGTTCAGGGGAGCATGCTGTTTTAGGGAGCGTGTTCATCGGGGAGTATGCTGTTTGAGGGAGCGTGTTGATCAGGGGAGCACGCTGTTTTAGGGAGCATGTTGTTCAGGGGAGCATGCTGCTTTAGGGAGCGTGTTGATCAGGGGAGCAAGCTGTTGTAGGGAGCGTGTTGCTCAGGGGAGCAAGCTGTTTTAGGGAGCGTGTTGTTCAGGGGAGCATGCTGTTTCAGGGAGCGTGTTTTTCGGGGGAGCACGCTGTTTTCGGGAGTGTGTTGTTCAGGGGAGCATGCTGTTTTAGGGAGCGTGTTCATCGGGGAGTATGCTGTTTGAGGGAGCGTGTTGATCAGGGGAGCACGCTGTTTTAGGGAGCATGTTGTTCAGGGGAGCATGCTGCTTTAGGGAGCGTGTTGATCAGGGGAGCAAGCTGTTTTAGGGAGCGTGTTGTTCAGGGGAGCAAGCTGTTTTAGGGAGCGTGTTGTTCAGGGGAGCATGCTGTTTCAGGGAGCGTGTTTTTCTGGGGAGCACGCTGTTTTCGGGAGTGTGTTGTTCAGGGGAGCATGCTGTTTCAAGGAGCGTGTTGTTCAGGGGAGCATGCTGTTTTAGGGAGCATGTTGTTCAGGGGAGCACGCTGTTTTAGGGAGCGGGTTGATCAGGGGAGCATGCTGTTTTAGGGAGTGTGTTGTTCAGGGGAGCATGCTGTTTTAGGGAGTGTGTTGTTCAGGGGAGCATGCTGTTTCAGGGAGTGTTTTGTTCAGGGGAGCATGCTGTTTTAGGGAGTGTTTTGTTCAGGGGAGCATGCTGTTTTAGGGAGCGTGTTGTTCAGGGGAGCATGCTGTTTCAGGGAGCGTGTTGTTTCGGGGAGCATGCTGTATTAGGGAGCGTGTTGTTCTGGGGAGCGTGCTGTTTTAGGGAGCGTGTTGATCGGGGAGCATGCTGTTTTAGGGAGCGTGTTGTTCAGGGGAGCATGCTGTTTTAGGAAGCATGCTGTTCAGGGGAGCATGCTGTTTTAGGGAGCGTGTTGATCGGGGAGCATGCTATTTTGGGGAGCGTGTTGTTCAGGGGAGCATGTAGTTTAAGGGAGCGTTTTGTACAGGGGAGCGTGCGGTTTTAGGGAGTGCGTTGTTCAGGGGAGCATGCTGTTTTAGGGAGTGTGTTGTTCAGGGGAGCATGCTGTTTTATGGAGCGTGTTGTTCAGGGGAGCATGCTGTTTCAGGGAGTATGTTGTTCAGGGGAGCATACTGTTGAGGGAGTGTGTTGTTCAGGGGAGCATGCTGTTCTAGGGAGTGTGTTGTTCAGGGGAGCATGCTGTTTTAGGGAGCGTGTTGTTCAGGGGAGCATACTGTTTTATGCAGCATGTTGTTCAGGGGAGCATGCTGTTTTAGGGAGCGTGTTTTTCAGGGGAGCATGCTGTTTTAGGGAGCGTGTTGTTCAGGGGAGCATACTGTTTTATGGAGCGTGTTGTTCAGGGGAGCTTGCTGTTTTAGGGAGAGTGTTGTTCAGGGGAGCATAGTGTTTTATGGAGCGTGTTGTTCAGGGGAGCATGCTGTTTTAGGGAGCGTGTTGTTCAGGGGAGCATGCTGTTTTAGGGAGAGTGTTGTTCAGGGGAGCATGCTGTTTCAGGGAGTGTTTTGTTCAGGGGAGCATGCTGTTTTAGGGAGCGTGTTGTTCAGGGGACCATACTGTTTTATGGAGCGTGTTGTTCAGGGGAGCATGCTGTTTTAGGGAGAGTGTTGTTCAGGGGAGCATGCTGTTTTAGGGAGAGTGTTGTTCAGGGGAGCATGCTGTTTAATGGAGCGTCTTGTTCAGGGGAGCATGCTGTTTTAGGGAGAGTGTTGTTCAGGGGAGCATACTGTTTAGGGAGCGAGTTGTTCAGGGGAGCATGCTGTTTTAGGAAGCGTGTTGTTCAGGGGAGCATGCTGTTTTCGGGAGCGTGTTGTTCAGGGGAGCATGCTGTTTTAGGGAGAGTGTTGTTCAGGGCAGCATGCTGTTTTAGGGACCGTGTTGATCAGAGGAGCATGCTGTTTTAGGGAGCGTGTTGATCAGGGAAGCATGCTGTTTTAGGGAGCGTGTTGTTCAGGGGAGCATGTTGTTTTATAAAGCGTGTTGTTCAGGGGAGTATGCTGTTTTAGGGAGCGTGTTGTTCAGGGGAGCATACTGTTTTATGCAGCGTGTTGTTCAGGGGAGCATGCTGTTTTAGGGAGCGTGTTTTTCAGGGGAGCATGCTGTTTTAGGGAGCGTGTTGTTCAGGGGAGCTTGCTGTTTTAGGAAGTGTGTTGTTCAGGGGAGCATGCTGTTTTAGGGAGCGTGTTGACCGGGGAGCATGCTATTTTGGGGAGCGCGTTGTTCAGGGGAGCATGCTGTTTTAGGGACCGTGTTGATCAGGGGACCATGCTGTTTCAGGGAGCGTGTTGTTCAGGGGAGCATACTGTTTTAGGGAGCGTGTTGTTCAGGGGAGCATACTGTTTTAGGAAGCGTGTTGTTCAGGGGAGCATGCTGTTTTAGGGAGTGTGTTGTTCAGGGGAGCGTGCTGTTTTAGGGAGCGTGTTGTTCAGGGGAGCATACTGTTCTAGGGAGCGTGTTGTTCAGGGGAGCATGTAGTTTAAGGGAGCGTGTTGTTCAGGGGAGCGTGCGGTTTTAGGGAGGGTGTTGTTCAGGGGAGCATGCTGTTTTAGGGAGTGTGTTGTTCAGGGGAGCATGCTGTTTTATGGAGCGTGTTGTTCAGGGGAGCATGCTGTTTCAGGGAGTATGTTGTTCAGGGGAGCATACTGTTGAGGGAGCGTGTTGTTCAGGGGAGCATGCTGTTCTAGGGAGTGTGTTGTTCAGGGGAGCATGCTGTTTTAGGGAGCGTGTTGTTCAGGGGAGCATGCTTTTTTTAGGGAGCGTGTTGATCAGGGGAGCATGCTGTTTTAGGGAGCGTGTTGTTCAGGGGAGCATGTTGTTTTAGGGAGCATGTTGTTCAGGGGAGCGTGCTGTTTTAGGGAGCGTGTTGTTCAGGGGAGCATGCTGCTTTAGGGAGCGTGTTGTTCAGGGGAGCATGCTGCTTTAGGGAGCGTGTTGTTCAGGGGAGCATGCTGTTTTAGGGAGCGTGTTGTTCAGGGGAGCAAGCTGTTTTAGGAAGCGTGTTGTTCAGGGGAGCATGCTGTTTTAGGGAGCGTGTTCATCGGGGAGTATGCTGTTTGAGGGAGCGTGTTGATCAGGGGAGCACGCTGTTTTAGGGAGCATGTTGTTCAAGGGAGCATGCTGCTTTAGGGAGCGTGTTGATCAGGGGAGCAAGCTGTTTTAGGGAGCGTGTTGTTCAGGGGAGCAAGCTGTTTTAGGGAGCGTGTTGTTCAGGGGACCATACTGTTTTATGGAGCGTGTTGTTCAGGGGAGCATGCTGTTTTAGGGAGAGTGTTGTTCAGGGGAGCATGCTGTTTTAGGGAGAGTGTTGTTCAGGGGAGCATGCTGTTTAATGGAGCGTCTTGTTCAGGGGAGCATGCTGTTTTAGGGAGAGTGTTGTTCAGGGGAGCATACTGTTTAGGGTGCGAGTTGTTCAGGGGAGCATGCTGTTTTAGGGAGCGTGTTGTTCAGGGGAGCATGCTGTTTTCGGGAGCGTGTTGTTCAGGGGAGCATGCTGTTTTAGGGAGAGTGTTGTTCAGGGCAGCATGCTGTTTTAGGGACCGTGTTGATCAGAGGAGCATGCTGTTTTAGGGAGCGTGTTGATCAGGGAAGCATGCTGTTTTAGGGAGCGTGTTGTTCAGGGGAGCATGTTGTTTTATAAAGCGTGTTGTTCAGGGGAGTATGCTGTTTTAGGGAGCGTGTTGTTCAGGGGAGCATACTGTTTTATGCAGCGTGTTGTTCAGGGGAGCATGCTGTTTTAGGGAGCGTGTTGATCAGGGGAGCATGCTGTTTTAGGGAGCGTGTTGTTCAGGGGAGCATACTGCTTTATGGAGCGTGTTGTTCAGGGGAGCTTGCTGTTTTAGGAAGTGTGTTGTTCAGGGGAGCATGCTGTTTTAGGGAGCGTGTTGACCGGGGAGCATGCTATTTTGGGGAGCGTGTTGTTCAGGGGAGCATGCTGTTTTAGGAAGCGTCTTGTTCAGGGGAGCATGCTGTTTTAGGGAGTGTGTTGATCGGGGAGCATGCTGTTTTGGGGAGCGCATTGTTCAGGGGAGCATGCTGTTTTAGGAAGCGTGTTGTTCAGGGGAGCATGCTGTTTTAGGAAGCGTGTTGTTCAGGGGAGCATGCTGTTTTAGGGAGTGTGTGGATCGGGGAGCATGCTGTTTTAGGGAGCGTGTTGATCGGGGGAGCATGCTGTTTTAGGGACCGTGTTGGTCAGGGGACCATGCTGTTTCAGGGAGCGTGTTGTTCAGGGGAGCATACTGTTTTAGGGAGCGTGTTGTTCAGGGGAGCATACTGTTTTAGGAAGCGTGTTGTTCAGGGGAGCATGCTGTTTTAGGGAGTGTGTTGTTCAGGGGAGCGTGCTGTTTTAGGGAGCGTGTTGTTCAGGGGAGCATACTGTTCTAGGGAGCGTGTTGTTCAGGGGAGCATGTAGTTTAAGGGAGCGTGTTGTTCAGGGGAGCGTGCGGTTTTAGGGAGAGTGTTGTTCAGGGGAGCATGCTGTTTTAGGGAGTGTGTTGTTCAGGGGAGCATGCTGTTTTATGGAGCGTGTTGTTCAGGGGAGCATGCTGTTTCAGGGAGTATGTTGTTCAGGGGAGCATACTGTTGAGGGAGCGTGTTGTTCAGGGGAGCATGCTGTTCTAGGGAGTGTGTTGTTAAGGGGAGCATGCTGTTTTAGGGAGCGTGTTGTTCAGGGGAGCATGCTTTTTTTAGGGAGCGTGTTGATCAGGGGAGCATGCTGTTTTAGGGAGCGTGTTGTTCAGGGGAGCATGTTGTTTTAGGGAGCATGTTGTTCAGGGGAGCGTGCTGTTTTAGGGAGCGTGTTGTTCAGGGGAGCATGCTGCTTTAGGGAGCGTGTTGTTCAGGGGAGCATGCTGCTTTAGGGAGCGTGTTGTTCAGGGGAGCATGCTGTTTTAGGGAGCGTGTTGTTCAGGGGAGCAAGCTGTTTTAGGAAGCGTGTTGTTCAGGGGAGCATGCTGTTTTAGGGAGCGTGTTCATCGGGGAGTATGCTGTTTGAGGGAGCGTGTTGATCAGGGGAGCACGCTGTTTTAGGGAGCATGTTGTTCAGGGGAGCATGCTGCTTTAGGGAGCGTGTTGATCAGGGGAGCAAGCTGTTTTAGGGAGCGTGTTGTTCAGGGGAGCAAGCTGTTTTAGGGAGCGTGTTGTTCAGGGGAGCATGCTGTTTCAGGGAGCATGTTTTTCTGGGGAGCACGCTGTTTTCGGGAGTGTGTTGTTCAGGGGAGCATGGTGTTTCAAGGAGCGTGTTGTTCAGGGGAGCATGCTGTTTTAGGAAGCGTCTTGATCAGGGGAGCATGCTGTTTTAGGGAGTGTGTTGATCGGGGAGCATGCTGTTTTGGGGAGCGCGTTGTTCAGGGGAGCATGCTGTTTTAGGAAGCGTGTTGTTCAGGGGAGCATGCTGTTTTAGGAAGCGTGTTGTTCAGGGGAGCATGCTGTTTTAGGGAGTGTGTTGATCAGGGGAGCATGCTGTTTTAGGGACAGTGTTGATCAGGGGACCATGCTGTTTCAGGGAGCGTGTTGTTCAGGGGAGCATACTGTTTTAGGGAGCGTGTTGTTCATGGGAGCATACTGTTTTAGGAAGCGTGTTGTTCAGGGGAGCATACTGTTCTAGGGAGCGTGTTGTTCAGGGGAGCGTGCGGTTTTAGGGAGAGTGTTGTTCAGGGGAGCATGCTGTTTTAGGGAGTGTGTTGTTCAGGGGAGCATGCTGTTTTATGGAGCGTGTTGTTCAGGGGAGCATGCTGTTTCAGGGAGTATGTTGTTCAGGGGAGCATACTGTTGAGGGAGCGTGTTGTTCAGGGGAGCATGCTGTTCTAGGGAGTGTGTTGTTCAGGGGAGCATGCTGTTTTAGGGAGCGTGTTGTTCAGGAGAGCATGCTGTTTTAGGGAGCGTGTTGTTCAGGGGAGCATGCTGTTTTAGGGAGCGTGTTGTTCAGGGGAGCATGCTGTTTTAGGGAGCGTGTTGTTCAGGGGAGCATACTGTTTTATGGAGCGTGTTGTTCAGGGGAGCTTGCTGTTTTAGGGAGAGTGTTGTTCAGGGGAGCATAGTGTTTTATGGAGCGTGTTGTTCAGGGGAGCATGCTGTTTTAGGGAGCGTGTTGTTCAGGGGAGCATGCTGTTTTAGGGAGAGTGTTGTTCAGGGGAGCATGCTGTTTCATGGAGCGTGTTGTTCAGGGGAGCATGCTGTTTTAGGGAGAGTGTTGTTCAGGGGAGCATGCTGTTTTAGGGAGAGTGTTGTTCAGGGGAGCATGCTGTTTAATGGAGCGTCTTGTTCAGGGGAGCATACTGTTTAGGGAGCGAGTTGTTCAGGGGAGCATGCTGTTTTACGGAGCGTGTTGTTCAGGGGAGCATGATGTTTCAAGGAGCGTGTTGTTCAGGGGAGCATGCTGTTTTAGGGAGCGTGTTGTTCAGGGGAGCATGCTGTTTTCGGGAGTGTGTTGTTCAGGGGAGCATGCTGTTTTAGGGAGAGTGTTGATCAGGGGAGCATGCTGTTTTAGGGAGAGTGTTGTTCAGGGCAGCATGCTGTTTTAGGGACCGTGTTGATCAGAGGAGCATGCTGTTTTAGGGAGCGTGTTGATCAGGGAAGCATGCTGTTTTAGGGAGCGTGTTGTTCAGGGGAGCATGTTGTTTTATAAAGCGTGTTGTTCAGGGGAGTATGCTGTTTTAGGGAGCGTGTTGTTCAGGGGAGCATGCTGTTTTAGGGAGCGTGTTGATCAGGGGAGCATGCTGTTTTAGGGAGCGTGTTGTTCAGGGGAGCATGTTGTTTTAGGGAGCATGTTGTTTTCGGGAGCATGTTGTTCAGGGGAGCGTGCTGTTTTAGGGAGCGTGTTGTTCAGGGGAGCATGCTGCTTTAGGGAGCGTGTTGTTCAGGGGAGCATGCTGCTTTAGGGAGCGTGTTCTTCAGGGGAGCATGCTGTTTTAGGGAGCGTGTTGTTCAGGGGAGCAAGCTGTTTTAGGAAGCGTGTTGTTCAGGGGAGCATGCTGTTTTAGGGAGCGTGTTCATCGGGGAGTATGCTGTTTGAGGGAGCGTGTTGATCAGGGGAGCACGCTGTTTTAGGGAGCATGTTGTTCAGGGGAGCATGCTGCTTTAGGGAGCGTGTTGATCAGGGGAGCAAGCTGTTTTAGGGAGCGTGTTGTTCAGGGGAGCAAGCTGTTTTAGGGAGCGTGTTGTTCAGGGGAGCATGCTGTTTCAGGGAGCGTGTTTTTCTGGGGAGCACGCTGTTTTCGGGAATGTGTTGTTAAGGGGAGCATGCTGTTTCAAGGAGCGTGTTGTTCAGGGGAGCATGCTGTTTTAGGGAGCGTGTTGTTCAGGGGAGCACGCTGTTTTAGGGAGCGGGTTGATCAGGGGAGCATGCTCTTTCAGGGAGCGTGTGGTTCAGGGGAGCATACTGTTTTATGCAGCGTGTTGTTCAGGGGAGCATGCTGTTTTAGGGAGCGTGTTTTTCAGGGGAGCATGCTGTTTTATGGAGCGTGTTGTTCAGGGGAGCTTGCTGTTTTAGGGAGAGTGTTGTTCAGGGGAGCATAGTGTTTTATGGAGCGTGCTGTTCAGGGGAGCATGCTGTTTTAGGGAGCGTGTTGTTCAGGGGAGCATGCTGTTTTAGGGAGAGTGTTGTTCAGGGGAGCATGCTGTTTTATGGAGGGTGTTGTTCAGGGGAGCATGCTGTTTCAGAGAGTGTTTTGTTCAGGGGAGCATGCTGTTTTAGGGAGTGTTTTGTTCAGGGGAGCATGCTGTTTTAGGGAGCGTGTTGTTCAGGGGAGCATGCTGTTTCAGGGAGCGTGTTGTTTAGGGGAGCATGCTGTTTTAGGGAGCGTGTTGTTCAGGGAAGCATGCTGTATTAGGGAGCGTGTTGTTCTGGGGAGCGTGCTGTTTTAGGGAGCATGTTGATCGGGGAGCATGCTGTTTTAGGGAGCGTGTTGTTCAGGGGAGCATGCTGTTTTAGGAAGCATGTTGTTCAGGGGAGCATGCTGTTTTAGGGAGCGTGTTGATCGGGGAGCATGCTATTTTGGGGAGCGTGTTGTTCAGGGGAGCATGTAGTTTAAGGGAGCGTGTTGTTCAGGGGAGCGTGCGGTTTTAGGGAGTGCGTTGTTCAGGGGAGCATGCTGTTTTAGGGAGTGTGTTGTTCAGGGGAGCATGCTGTTTTATGGAGCGTGTTGTTCAGGGGAGCATGCTGTTTCAGGGAGTATGTTGTTCAGGGGAGCATACTGTTGAGGGAGCGTGTTGTTCAGGGGAGCATGCTGTTCTAGGGAGTGTGTTGTTCAGGGGAGCATGCTGTTTTAGGGAGCGTGTTGTTCAGGGGAGCATACTGTTTTATGCAGCATGTTGTTCAGGGGAGCATGCTGTTTTAGGGAGCGTGTTTTTCAGGGGAGCATGCTGTTTCAAGGAGCGTGTTGTTCAGGGGAGCATGCTGTTTTAGGGAGCGTGTTGTTCAGGGGAGCACGCTGTTTTAGGGAGCGGGTTGATCAGGGGAGCATGCTGTTTTAGGGAGTGTGTTGTTCAGGGGAGCATGCTGTTTTAGGGAGTGTGTTGTTCAGGGGAGCATGGTGTTTTAGGGAGCGTGTTGTTCAGGGGAGCATGCTGTTTTAGGAAACGTGTTGTTCAGGGGAGCATGCTGTTTTAGGGACAGTGTTGATCGGGGAGCATGCTGTTTTAGGGAGCGTGTTGATCAGGGGAGCATGCTGTTTTAGGGAGCGTGTTGTTCAGGGGAGCATGCTGTTTTAGGGAGAGTGTTGTTCAGGGGAGCATGCTGTTTCATGGAGCGTGTTGTTCAGGGGAGCATGCTGTTTTAGGGAGAGTGTTGTTCAGGGGAGCATGCTGTTTTAGGGAGAGTGTTGTTCAGGGGAGCATGCTGTTTAATGGAGCGTCTTGTTCAGGGGAGCATACTGTTTAGGGAGCGAGTTGTTCAGGGGAGCATGCTGTTTTACGGAGCGTGTTGTTCAGGGGAGCATGATGTTTCAAGGAGCGTGTTGTTCAGGGGAGCATGCTGTTTTAGGGAGCGTGTTGTTCAGGGGAGCATGCTGTTTTCGGGAGTGTGTTGTTCAGGGGAGCATGCTGTTTTCGGGAGCGTGTTGTTCAGGGGAGCATGCTGTTTTAGGGAGAGTGTTGTTCAGGGCAGCATGCTGTTTTAGGGACCGTGTTGATCAGAGGAGCATGCTGTTTTAGGGAGCGTGTTGATCAGGGAAGCATGCTGTTTTAGGGAGCGTGTTGTTCAGGGGAGCATGTTGTTTTATAAAGCGTGTTGTTCAGGGGAGTATGCTGTTTTAGGGAGCGTGTTGTTCAGGGGAGCATACTGTTTTATGCAGCGTGTTGTTCAGGGGAGCATGCTGTTTTAGGGAGCGTGTTGATCAGGGGAGCATGCTGTTTTAGGGAGCGTGTTGTTCAGGGGAGCATACTGCTTTATGGAGCGTGTTGTTCAGGGGAGCTTGCTGTTTTAGGAAGTGTGTTGTTCAGGGGAGCATGCTGTTTTAGGGAGCGTGTTGACCGGGGAGCATGCTATTTTGGGGAGCGTGTTGTTCAGGGGAGCATGCTGTTTTAGGAAGCGTCTTGTTCAGGGGAGCATGCTGTTTTAGGGAGTGTGTTGATCGGGGAGCATGCTGTTTTGGGGAGCGCATTGTTCAGGGGAGCATGCTGTTTTAGGAAGCGTGTTGTTCAGGGGAGCATGCTGTTTTAGGAAGCGTGTTGTTCAGGGGAGCATGCTGTTTTAGGGAGTGTGTTGATCGGGGGAGCATGCTGTTTTAGGGACCGTGTTGGTCAGGGGACCATGCTGTTTCAGGGAGCGTGTTGTTCAGGGGAGCATACTGTTTTAGGGAGCGTGTTGTTCAGGGGAGCATACTGTTTTAGGAAGCGTGTTGTTCAGGGGAGCATGCTGTTTTAGGGAGTGTGTTGTTCAGGGGAGCGTGCTGTTTTAGGGAGCGTGTTGTTCAGGGGAGCATACTGTTCTAGGGAGCGTGTTGTTCAGGGGAGCATGTAGTTTAAGGGAGCGTGTTGTTCAGGGGAGCGTGCGGTTTTAGGGAGAGTGTTGTTCAGGGGAGCATGCTGTTTTAGGGAGTGTGTTGTTCAGGGGAGCATGCTGTTTTATGGAGCGTGTTGTTCAGGGGAGCATGCTGTTTCAGGGAGTATGTTGTTCAGGGGAGCATACTGTTGAGGGAGCGTGTTGTTCAGGGGAGCATGCTGTTCTAGGGAGTGTGTTGTTAAGGGGAGCATGCTGTTTTAGGGAGCGTGTTGTTCAGGGGAGCATGCTTTTTTTAGGGAGCGTGTTGATCAGGGGAGCATGCTGTTTTAGGGAGCGTGTTGTTCAGGGGAGCATGTTGTTTTAGGGAGCATGTTGTTCAGGGGAGCGTGCTGTTTTAGGGAGCGTGTTGTTCAGGGGAGCATGCTGCTTTAGGGAGCGTGTTGTTCAGGGGAGCATGCTGCTTTAGGGAGCGTGTTGTTCAGGGGAGCATGCTGTTTTAGGGAGCGTGTTGTTCAGGGGAGCAAGCTGTTTTAGGAAGCGTGTTGTTCAGGGGAGCATGCTGTTTTAGGGAGCGTGTTCATCGGGGAGTATGCTGTTTGAGGGAGCGTGTTGATCAGGGGAGCACGCTGTTTTAGGGAGCATGTTGTTCAGGGGAGCATGCTGCTTTAGGGAGCGTGTTGATCAGGGGAGCAAGCTGTTTTAGGGAGCGTGTTGTTCAGGGGAGCAAGCTGTTTTAGGGAGCGTGTTGTTCAGGGGAGCATGCTGTTTCAGGGAGCATGTTTTTCTGGGGAGCACGCTGTTTTCGGGAGTGTGTTGTTCAGGGGAGCATGGTGTTTCAAGGAGCGTGTTGTTCAGGGGAGCATGCTGTTTTAGGAAGCGTCTTGATCAGGGGAGCATGCTGTTTTAGGGAGTGTGTTGATCGGGGAGCATGCTGTTTTGGGGAGCGCGTTGTTCAGGGGAGCATGCTGTTTTAGGAAGCGTGTTGTTCAGGGGAGCATGCTGTTTTAGGAAGCGTGTTGTTCAGGGGAGCATGCTGTTTTAGGGAGTGTGTTGATCAGGGGAGCATGCTGTTTTAGGGACAGTGTTGATCAGGGGACCATGCTGTTTCAGGGAGCGTGTTGTTCAGGGGAGCATACTGTTTTAGGGAGCGTGTTGTTCATGGGAGCATACTGTTTTAGGAAGCGTGTTGTTCAGGGGAGCATACTGTTCTAGGGAGCGTGTTGTTCAGGGGAGCGTGCGGTTTTAGGGAGAGTGTTGTTCAGGGGAGCATGCTGTTTTAGGGAGTGTGTTGTTCAGGGGAGCATGCTGTTTTATGGAGCGTGTTGTTCAGGGGAGCATGCTGTTTCAGGGAGTATGTTGTTCAGGGGAGCATACTGTTGAGGGAGCGTGTTGTTCAGGGGAGCATGCTGTTCTAGGGAGTGTGTTGTTCAGGGGAGCATGCTGTTTTAGGGAGCGTGTTGTTCAGGAGAGCATGCTGTTTTAGGGAGCGTGTTGTTCAGGGGAGCATGCTGTTTTAGGGAGCGTGTTGTTCAGGGGAGCATGCTGTTTTAGGGAGCGTGTTGTTCAGGGGAGCATACTGTTTTATGGAGCGTGTTGTTCAGGGGAGCTTGCTGTTTTAGGGAGAGTGTTGTTCAGGGGAGCATAGTGTTTTATGGAGCGTGTTGTTCAGGGGAGCATGCTGTTTTAGGGAGCGTGTTGTTCAGGGGAGCATGCTGTTTTAGGGAGAGTGTTGTTCAGGGGAGCATGCTGTTTCATGGAGCGTGTTGTTCAGGGGAGCATGCTGTTTTAGGGAGAGTGTTGTTCAGGGGAGCATGCTGTTTTAGGGAGAGTGTTGTTCAGGGGAGCATGCTGTTTAATGGAGCGTCTTGTTCAGGGGAGCATACTGTTTAGGGAGCGAGTTGTTCAGGGGAGCATGCTGTTTTACGGAGCGTGTTGTTCAGGGGAGCATGATGTTTCAAGGAGCGTGTTGTTCAGGGGAGCATGCTGTTTTAGGGAGCGTGTTGTTCAGGGGAGCATGCTGTTTTCGGGAGTGTGTTGTTCAGGGGAGCATGCTGTTTTAGGGAGAGTGTTGATCAGGGGAGCATGCTGTTTTAGGGAGAGTGTTGTTCAGGGCAGCATGCTGTTTTAGGGACCGTGTTGATCAGAGGAGCATGCTGTTTTAGGGAGCGTGTTGATCAGGGAAGCATGCTGTTTTAGGGAGCGTGTTGTTCAGGGGAGCATGTTGTTTTATAAAGCGTGTTGTTCAGGGGAGTATGCTGTTTTAGGGAGCGTGTTGTTCAGGGGAGCATGCTGTTTTAGGGAGCGTGTTGATCAGGGGAGCATGCTGTTTTAGGGAGCGTGTTGTTCAGGGGAGCATGTTGTTTTAGGGAGCATGTTGTTTTCGGGAGCATGTTGTTCAGGGGAGCGTGCTGTTTTAGGGAGCGTGTTGTTCAGGGGAGCATGCTGCTTTAGGGAGCGTGTTGTTCAGGGGAGCATGCTGCTTTAGGGAGCGTGTTCTTCAGGGGAGCATGCTGTTTTAGGGAGCGTGTTGTTCAGGGGAGCAAGCTGTTTTAGGAAGCGTGTTGTTCAGGGGAGCATGCTGTTTTAGGGAGCGTGTTCATCGGGGAGTATGCTGTTTGAGGGAGCGTGTTGATCAGGGGAGCACGCTGTTTTAGGGAGCATGTTGTTCAGGGGAGCATGCTGCTTTAGGGAGCGTGTTGATCAGGGGAGCAAGCTGTTTTAGGGAGCGTGTTGTTCAGGGGAGCAAGCTGTTTTAGGGAGCGTGTTGTTCAGGGGAGCATGCTGTTTCAGGGAGCGTGTTTTTCTGGGGAGCACGCTGTTTTCGGGAATGTGTTGTTAAGGGGAGCATGCTGTTTCAAGGAGCGTGTTGTTCAGGGGAGCATGCTGTTTTAGGGAGCGTGTTGTTCAGGGGAGCACGCTGTTTTAGGGAGCGGGTTGATCAGGGGAGCATGCTCTTTCAGGGAGCGTGTGGTTCAGGGGAGCATACTGTTTTATGCAGCGTGTTGTTCAGGGGAGCATGCTGTTTTAGGGAGCGTGTTTTTCAGGGGAGCATGCTGTTTTATGGAGCGTGTTGTTCAGGGGAGCTTGCTGTTTTAGGGAGAGTGTTGTTCAGGGGAGCATAGTGTTTTATGGAGCGTGCTGTTCAGGGGAGCATGCTGTTTTAGGGAGCGTGTTGTTCAGGGGAGCATGCTGTTTTAGGGAGAGTGTTGTTCAGGGGAGCATGCTGTTTTATGGAGGGTGTTGTTCAGGGGAGCATGCTGTTTCAGAGAGTGTTTTGTTCAGGGGAGCATGCTGTTTTAGGGAGTGTTTTGTTCAGGGGAGCATGCTGTTTTAGGGAGCGTGTTGTTCAGGGGAGCATGCTGTTTCAGGGAGCGTGTTGTTTAGGGGAGCATGCTGTTTTAGGGAGCGTGTTGTTCAGGGAAGCATGCTGTATTAGGGAGCGTGTTGTTCTGGGGAGCGTGCTGTTTTAGGGAGCATGTTGATCGGGGAGCATGCTGTTTTAGGGAGCGTGTTGTTCAGGGGAGCATGCTGTTTTAGGAAGCATGTTGTTCAGGGGAGCATGCTGTTTTAGGGAGCGTGTTGATCGGGGAGCATGCTATTTTGGGGAGCGTGTTGTTCAGGGGAGCATGTAGTTTAAGGGAGCGTGTTGTTCAGGGGAGCGTGCGGTTTTAGGGAGTGCGTTGTTCAGGGGAGCATGCTGTTTTAGGGAGTGTGTTGTTCAGGGGAGCATGCTGTTTTATGGAGCGTGTTGTTCAGGGGAGCATGCTGTTTCAGGGAGTATGTTGTTCAGGGGAGCATACTGTTGAGGGAGCGTGTTGTTCAGGGGAGCATGCTGTTCTAGGGAGTGTGTTGTTCAGGGGAGCATGCTGTTTTAGGGAGCGTGTTGTTCAGGGGAGCATACTGTTTTATGCAGCATGTTGTTCAGGGGAGCATGCTGTTTTAGGGAGCGTGTTTTTCAGGGGAGCATGCTGTTTCAAGGAGCGTGTTGTTCAGGGGAGCATGCTGTTTTAGGGAGCGTGTTGTTCAGGGGAGCACGCTGTTTTAGGGAGCGGGTTGATCA
The DNA here is from genome assembly GCF_037043375.1 of Chiloscyllium plagiosum. Taxonomy (NCBI): domain Eukaryota; kingdom Metazoa; phylum Chordata; class Chondrichthyes; order Orectolobiformes; family Hemiscylliidae; genus Chiloscyllium; species Chiloscyllium plagiosum. The sequence continues at coordinate 11,236,293 of NW_028270176.1, forward strand.
GGGGAGCATGCTGTTTTAGGGAGTGTGTTGTTCAGGGGAGCATGCTGTTTTAGGGAGTGTGTTGTTCAGGGGAGCATGCTGTTTCAGGGAGTGTTTTGTTCAGGGGAGCATGCTGTTTTAGGGAGTGTTTTGTTCAGGGGAGCATGCTGTTTTAGGGAGCGTGTTGTTCAGGGGAGCATGCTGTTTCAGGGAGCGTGTTGTTTAGGGGAGCATGCTGTATTAGGGAGCGTGTTGTTCTGGGGAGCGTGCTGTTTTAGGGAGCGTGTTGATCGGGGAGCATGCTGTTTTAGGGAGCGTGTTGTTCAGGGGAGCATGCTGTTTTAGGAAGCATGCTGTTCAGGGGAGCATGCTGTTTTAGGGAGCGTGTTGATCGGGGAGCATGCTATTTTGGGGAGCGTGTTGTTCAGGGGAGCATGTAGTTTAAGGGAGCGTTTTGTTCAGGGGAGCATGCGGTTTTAGGGAGTGCGTTGTTCAGGGGAGCATGCTGTTTTAGGGAGTGTGTTGTTCAGGGGAGCATGCTGTTTTATGGAGCGTGTTGTTCAGGGGAGCATGCTGTTTCAGGGAGTATGTTGTTCAGGGGAGCATACTGTTGAGGGAGCGTGTTGTTCAGGGGAGCATGCTGTTCTAAGGAGTTTGTTGTTCAGGGGAGCATGCTGTTTTAGGGAGCGTGTTGTTCAGGGGAGCATACTGTTTTATGCAGCATGTTGTTCAGGGGAGCATGCTGTTTTAGGGAGCGTGTTTTTCAGGGGAGCATGCTGTTTTAGGGAGCGTGTTGTTCAGGGGAGCATACTGTTTTATGGAGCGTGTTGTTCAGGGGAGCTTGCTGTTTTAGGGAGAGTGTTGTTCAGGGGAGCATAGTGTTTTATGGAGCGTGTTGTTCAGGGGAGCATGCTGTTTTAGGGAGCGTGTTGTTCAGGGGAGCATGCTGTTTTAGGGAGAGTGTTGTTCAGGGGAGCATGCTGTTTTATGGAGCGTGTTGTTCAGGGGAGCATGCTGTTTTAGGGAGCGTGTTGTTCAGGGGACCATACTGTTTTATGGAGCGTGTTGTTCAGGGGAGCATGCTGTTTTAGGGAGAGTGTTGTTCAGGGGAGCATGCTGTTTTAGGGAGAGTGTTGTTCAGGGGAGCATGCTGTTTAATGGAGCGTCTTGTTCAGGGGAGCATGCTGTTTTAGGGAGAGTGTTGTTCAGGGGAGCATACTGTTTAGGGAGCGAGTTGTTCAGGGGAGCATGCTGTTTTAGGGAGCGTGTTGTTCAGGGGAGCATGCTGTTCTCGGGAGCGTGTTGTTCAGGGGAGCATGCTGTTTTAGGGAGAGTGTTGTTCAGGGCAGCATGCTGTTTTAGGGACCGTGTTGATCAGAGGAGCATGCTGTATTAGGGAGCGTGTTGATCAGGGAAGCATGCTGTTTTAGGGAGCGTGTTGTTCAGGGGAGCATGTTGTTTTATAAAGCGTGTTGTTCAGGGGAGTATGCTGTTTTAGGGAGCGTGTTGTTCAGGGGAGCATGCTGTTTTAGGGAGCGTGTTGATCAGGGGAGCATGCTGTTTTAGGGAGCGTGTTGTTCAGGGGAGCATGTTGTTTTAGGGAGCATGTTGTTCAGGGGAGCGTGCTGTTTTAGGGAGCGTGTTGTTCAGGGGAGCATGCTGCTTTAGGGAGCGTGTTGTTCAGGGGAGCATGCTGCTTTAGGGAGCGTGTTCTTCAGGGGAGCATGCTGTTTTAGGGAGCGTGTTGTTCAGGGGAGCAAGCTGTTTTAGGAAGCGTGTTGTTCAGGGGAGCATGCTGTTTTAGGGAGCGTGTTCATCGGGGAGTATGCTGTTTGAGGGAGCGTGTTGATCAGGGGAGCACGCTGTTTTAGGGAGCATGTTGTTCAGGGGAGCATGCTGCTTTAGGGAGCGTGTTGATCAGGGGAGCAAGCTGTTTTAGGGAGCGTGTTGTTCAGGGGAGCAAGCTGTTTCAGGGAGCGTGTTTTTCGGGGGAGCACGCTGTTTTCGGGAGTGTGTTGTTCAGGGGAGCATGCTGTTTTAGGGAGCGTGTTCATCGGGGAGTATGCTGTTTCAGGGAGTGTGTTGTTCAGGGGAGCATGCTGTTTTAGGGAGTGTGTTGTTCAGGGGAGCATGCTGTTCCAGGGAGTGTTTTGTTCAGGGGAGCATGCTGTTTTAGGGAGTGTTTTGTTCAGGGGAGCATGCTGTTTTAGGGAGCGTGTTGTTCAGGGGAGCATGCTGTTTCAGGGAGCGTGTTGTTTAGGGGAGCATGCTGTTTTAGGGAGCGTGTTGTTCAGGGAAGCATGCTGTATTAGGGAGCGTGTTGTTCTGGGGAGCGTGCTGTTTTAGGGAGCGTGTTGATCGGGGAGCATGCTGTTTTAGGGAGCGTGTTGTTCAGGGGAGCATGCTGTTTTAGGAAGCATGTTGTTCAGGGGAGCATGCTGTTTTAGGGAGCGTGTTGATCGGGGAGCATGCTATTTTGGGGAGCGTGTTGTTCAGGGGAGCATGTAGTTTAAGGGAGCGTGTTGTTCAGGGGAGCGTGCGGTTTTAGGGAGTGCGTTGTTCAGGGGAGCATGCTGTTTTAGGGAGTGTGTTGTTCAGGGGAGCATGCTGTTTTATGGAGCGTGTTGTTCAGGGGAGCATGCTGTTTCAGGGAGTATGTTGTTCAGGGGAGCATACTGTTTTAGGGAGAGTGTTGTTCAGGGCAGCATGCTGTTTTAGGGACCGTGTTGATCGGGGAGCATGCTGTTTTAGGGAGCGTGTTGTTCAGGGGAGCATGCTGTTCTAGGGAGTGTGTTGTTCAGGGGAGCATGCTGTTTTAGGGAGCGTGTTGTTCAGGGGAGCACACTGTTTTATGCAGCGTGTTGATCAGGGGAGCATGCTGTTTTAGGGAGCGTGTTTTTCAGGGGAGCATGCTGTTTTAGGGAGCGTGTTGTTCAGGGGAGCATACTGTTTTATGGAGCGTGTTGTTCAGGGGAGCTTGCTGTTTTAGGGAGAGTGTTGTTCAGGGGAGCATAGTGTTTTATGGAGCGTGTTGTTCAGGGGAGCATGCTGTTTTAGGGAGCGTGTTGTTCAGGGGAGCATGCTGTTTTAGGGAGAGTGTTGTTCAGGGGAGCATGCTGTTTTAGGGAGAGTGTTGTTCAGGGGCGCATGCTGTTTTAGGGAGCGTGTTGTTCAGGGGAGCATGCTGTTTTAGGGAGTGTGTTGTTCAGGGGAGCATGCTGTTTTAGGGAGCGTGTTGTTCAGGGGAGCATAGTGTTTTATGGAGCGTGTTGTTCAGGGGAGCATGCTGTTTTAGGGAGCGTGTTGTTCAGGGGAGCATGCTGTTTTAGGGAGAGTGTTGTTCAGGGGAGCATGCTGTTTTAGGGAGAGTGTTGTTCAGGGGCGCATGCTGTTTTAGGGAGCGTGTTGTTCAGGGGAGCATGCTGTTTTAGGGAGTGTGTTGTTCAGGGGAGCATGCTGTTTTAGGGAGCGTGTTGTTCAGGGGAGCATACTGTTTTATGCAGCGTGTTGATCAGGGGAGCATGCTGTTTTAGGGAGCGTGTTTTTCAGGGGAGCATGCTGTTTTAGGGAGCGTGTTGTTCAGGGGAGCATACTGTTTTATGGAGCGTGTTGTTCAGGGGAGCTTGCTGTTTTAGGGAGAGTGTTGTTCAGGGGAGCATAGTGTTTTATGGAGCGTGTTGTTCAGGGGAGCATGCTGTTTTAGGGAGCGTGTTGTTCAGGGGAGCATGCTGTTTTAGGGAGAGTGTTGTTCAGGGGAGCATGCTGTTTTATGGAGCGTGTTGTTCAGGGGAGCATGCTGTTTTAGGGAGCGTGTTGTTCAGGGGACCATACTGTTTTATGGAGCGTGTTGTTCAGGGGAGCATGCTGTTTTAGGGAGCGTGTTGTTCAGGGGAGCATGCTGTTTTAGGGAGAGTGTTGTTCAGGGGAGCATGCTGTTTAATGGAGCGTCTTGTTCAGGGGAGCATGCTGTTTTAGGGAAAGTGTTGTTCAGGGGAGCATACTGTTTAGGGAGCGAGTTGTTCAGGGGAGCATGCTGTTTTAGGGAGCGTGTTGTTCAGGGGAGCATGATGTTTCAAGGAGCGTGTTGTTCAGGGGAGCATGCTGTTTTAGGGAGCGTGTTGTTCAGGGGAGCATGCTGTTTTCGGGAGCGTGTTGTTCAGGGGAGCATGCTGTTTTAGGGAGAGTGTTGATCAGGGGAGCATGCTGTTTTAGGGAGAGTGTTGTTCAGGGCAGCATGCTGTTTCAGGGACCGTGTTGATCAGAGGAGCATGCTGTTTTAGGGAGCGTGTTGATCAGGGAAGCATGCTGTTTTAGGGAGCGTGTTGTTCAGGGGAGCATGTTGTTTTATAAAGCGTGTTGTTCAGGGGAGTATGCTGTTTTAGGGAGCGTGTTGTTCAGGGGAGCATGCTGTTTTAGGGAGAATGTTGTTCAGGGGAGCGTGCTGTTTTAGGGAGCGTGTTGTTCAGGGGAGCATGCTGCTTTAGGGAGCGTGTTGTTCAGGGGAGCATGCTGCTTTAGGGAGCGTGTTGTTCAGGGGAGCATGCTGTTTTAGGGAGCGTGTTGTTCAGGGGAGCAAGCTGTTTTAGGAAGCGTGTTGTTCAGGGGAGCATGCTGTTTTAGGGAGCGTGTTCATCGGGGAGTATGCTGTTTGAGGGAGCGTGTTGATCAGGGGAGCACGCTGTTTTAGGGAGCATGTTGTTCAGGGGAGCATGCTGCTTTAGGGAGCGTGTTGATCAGGGGAGCAAGCTGTTTTAGGGAGCGTGTTGTTCAGGGGAGCAAGCTGTTTTAGGGAGCGTGTTGTTCAGGGGAGCATGCTGTTTTAGGGAGCGTGTTGTTCAGGGGAGCAAGCTGTTTTAGGAAGCGTGTTGTTCAGGGGAGCATGCTGTTTCAAGGAGCGTGTTGTTCAGGGGAGCATGCTGTTTTAGGGAGCGTGTTGTTCAGGGGAGCACGCTGTTTTAGGGAGCATGTTGTTCAGGGGAGCATGCTGCTTTAGGGAGCGTGTTGATCAGGGGAGCAAGCTGTTTTAGGGAGCGTGTTGTTCAGGGGAGCAAGCTGTTTTAGGGAGCGTGTTGTTCAGGGGAGCATGCTGTTTTAGGGAGCGTGTTGTTCAGGGGAGCAAGCTGTTTTAGGAAGCGTGTTGTTCAGGGGAGCATGCTGTTTCAAGGAGCGTGTTGTTCAGGGGAGCATGCTGTTTTAGGGAGCGTGTTGTTCAGGGGAGCATGCTGTTTTAGGGAGTGTGTTGTTCAGGGGAGCATGTTGTTTCAGGGAGTGTTTTGTTCAGGGGAGCATGCTGTTTTAGGGAATGTTTTGTTCAGGGGAGCATGCTGTTTTACGGAGCGTGTTGTTCAGGGGAGCATGCTGTTTCAGGGAGCGTGTTGTTTAGGGGAGCATACTGTTTTAGGGAGCGTGTTGTTCAGGGAAGCATGCTGTATTAGGGAGCGTGTTGTTCTGGGGAGCGTGCTGTTTTAGGGAGCGTGTTGATCGGGGAGCATGCTGTTTTAGGGAGCGTGTTGTTCAGGGGAGCATGCTGTTTTAGGAAGCATGTTGTTCAGGGGAGCATGCTGTTTTAGGGAGCGTGTTGGTCGGGGAGCATGCTATTTTGGGGAGCGTGTTGTTCAGGGGAGCATGCTGTTTTAGGAAGCGTCTTGTTCAGGGGAGCATGCTGTTTTCGGGAGTGTGTTGATAGGGGAGCATGCTGTTTTGGGGAGCGCGTTGTTCAGGGGAGCATGCTGTTTTAGGAAGCGTGTTGTTCAGGGGAGCATGCTGTTTTAGGAAGCGTGTTGTTCAGGAGAGCATGCTGTTTTAGGGAGTGTGTTGATCAGGGGAGCATATTGTTTTAGGGAGTGTGTTGATCAGGGGAGCATGCTGTTTTAGGGAGCGTGTTGATCGGGGGAGCATGCTGTTTTAGGGACCGTGTTGATCAGGGGAGCACGCTGTTTTAGGGAGCAGTTTGATCAGGGGACCATGCTGTTTCAGGGAGCGTGTTGTTCAGGGGAGCATACTGTTTTAGGGAGCGTGTTGTTCAGGGGAGCATACTGTTTTAGGAAGCGTGTTGTTCAGGGGAGCATGCTGGTTTAGGGAGTGTGTTGTTCAGGGGAGCGTGCTGTTTTAGGGAGCGTGTTGTTCAGGGGAGCATACTGTTCTAAGAAGCGTGTTGTTCAGGGGAGCATGTAGTTTAAGGGAGCGTGTTGTTCAGGGGAGCGTGCGGTTTTAGGGAGTGCGTTGTTCAGGGGAGCATGCTGTTTTAGGGAGTGTGTTGTTCAGGGGAGCATGCAGTTTTATGGAGTGTGTTGTTCAGGGGAGCATGCTGTTTCAGGGAGTATGTTGTTCAGGGGAGCATACTGTTGAGGGAGCGTGTTGTTCAGGGGAGCATGCTGCTTTAGGGAGCGTGTTGTTCAGGGGAGCATGCTGTTTTAGGGAGCGTGTTGTTCAGGGGAGCATACTGTTTTATGCAGCGTGTTGTTCAGGGGAGCATGCTGTTTTAGGGAGCGTGTTGTTCAGGGGAGCATGCTGTTTTAGGGAGCGTGTTGTTCAGGGGAGCAAACTGTTTTAAGGAGCGTGTTGTTCAGGGGAGCTTGCTGGATGAGGGAGAGTGTTGTTCAGGGGAGCATAGTGTTTTATGGAGCGTGTTGTTCAGGGGAGCATGCTGTTTTAGGAAGCGTGTTGTTCAGGGGAGCATGCTGTTTTAGGGAGAGTGTTGTTCAGGGGAGCATGCTGTTTTATGGAGCGTGTTGTTCAGGGGAGCAAGCTGTTTTAGGAAGCGTGTTGTTCAGGGGAGCATGCTGTTTTAGGGAGCGTGTTCATCGGGGAGTATGCTGTTTGAGGGAGCGTATTGATCAGGGGAGCACGCTGTTTTAGGGAGCGTGTTGTTCAGGGGAGCATGCTGCTTTAGGGAGCGTGTTGATCAGGGGAGCAAGCTGTTTTAGGGAGCGTGTTGTTCGGGGAGCTTACTGTTTTATGGAGCGTGTTGTTCAGGGGAGCATGCTGTTTTAGGGACAGTGTTGTTCAGGGGAGCATGCTGTTTTAGGGAGCGTGTTGATCAGGGGAGCATGCTGTTTTAGGGAGCGAGTTGTTCAGGGGAGCATGCTGTTTTAGGGAGCGTGTTGTTCAGGGGAGCATGATGTTTCAAGGAGCGTGTTGTTCAGTGGAGCATGCTGTTTTAGGGAGCGTGTTGTTCAGGGGAGCATGCTGTTTTCGGGAGCGTGTTGTTCAGGGGAGCATGCTGTTTTAGGGAGAGTGTTGATCAGGGGAGCATGCTGTTTTAGGGAGCGTGTTGATCAGAGGAGCATGCTGTTTTAGGGAGCGTGTTGATCAGGGAAGCATGCTGTTTTAGGGAGCGTGTTGTTCAGGGGAGTATGCTGTTTTAGGGAGCGTGTTGTTCAGGGGAGCATGCTGTTTTAGGGAGTGTGTTGATCAGGGGAGCATGCTGTTTTAGGGAGCGTGTTGATCGGGGGAGCATGCTGTTTTAGGGAACGTGTTGATCAGGGGAGCACGCTGTTTTAGGGAGCGGGTTGATCAGGGGAGCATACTGTTTTAGGGAGTGTGTTGTTCAGGGGAGCATACTGTTTTAGGAAGCGTGTTGTTCAGGGAAGCATGCTGTTTTAGGGAGTGTGTTGTTCAGGGGAGCGTGCTGTTTTCGGGAGCGTGTTGTTCAGGGGAGCATACTGTTCAAGGGAGCGTGTTGTTCAGGGTAGCATGTAGTTGAAGGGAGCGTGTTGTTCAGGGGAGCATGTAGTTTAAGGGAGCGTGTTGTTCAGGGGAGCGTGCGGTTTTAGGGAGTGCGTTGTTCAGGGGAGCATGCTGTTTTAGGGAGTGTGTTGTTCAGGGGAGCATGCTGTTTCAGGGAGTATGTTGTTCAGGGGAGCATACTGTTTTATGGAGCGTGTTGTTCAGGGGAGCATGCTGTTTTATGGAGCGTGTTGTTCAGGGGAGCATGCTGTTTTATGGAGCGTGTTGTTCAGGGGAGCATGCTGTTTCAGGGAGTATGTTGTTCAGGGGAGCATACTGTTGAGGGAGAGTGTTGTTCAGGGGAGCATGCTGTTCTAGGGAGTGTGTTGTTCAGGGGAGCATGCTGTTTTATGGAGCGTGTTGTCCAGAGGAGCATGCTGTTTTAGGGAGCGTGATGTTCAGGGGAGCATGCTGTTTTAGGGAGAGTGTTGTTCAGGGGAGCAAGCTGTTTTATGGAGCGTGTTGTTCAGGGGAGCATGCTGTTTTAGGGAGCGTGTTGTTCAGGGGACCATACTGTTTTATGGAGCGTGTTGTTCAGGGGAGCATGCTGTTTTAGGGAGAGTGTTGTTCAGGGGAGCATGCTGTTTTAGGGAGAGTGTTGTTCAGGGGAGCATGCTGTTTAATGGAGCGTCTTGTTCAGGGGAGCATGCTGTTTTAGGGAGAGTGTTGTTCAGGGGAGCATACTGTTTAGGGAGCGAGTTGTTCAGGGGAGCATGCTGTTTTAGGGAGCGTGTTGTTCAGGGGAGCATGCTGTTTCAAGGAGCGTATTGTTCAGGGGAGCATGCTGTTTTAGGGAGCGTGTTGTTCAGGGTAGCATGCTGCTTTAGGGAGCGTGTTGTTCAGGGGAGCGTGCTGTTTTAGGGAGCGTGTTGTTCAGGGTAGCATGCTGCTTTAGGGAGCGTGTTGTTCAGGGGAGCATGCTGCTTTAGGGAGCGTGTTGTTCAGGGGAGCATGCTGTTTTAGGGCGCGTGTTGTTCAGGGGAGCAACGTGTTTTAGGAAGCGTGTTGTTCAGGGGAGCATGCTGTTTTAGGGAGTGTGTTGTTCAGGGGAGCATGCTGTTTTAGGGAGCGTGTTGTTCAGGGGAGCATGCTGTTTTAGGGAGTGTGTTGTTCAGGGGAGCATGCTGTTTTAGGGAGCGTGTTCATCGGGGAGTATGCTGTTTGAGGGAGCGTGTTGATCAGGGGAGCATGCTGTTTTAGGGAGCGTGTTGTTCAGGGGAGCATGCTGTTTTAGGGAGCGTATTGTTCAGGGGAGCATGCTGTTTTAGGGAGCGTGTTGTTCAGGGGAGCAACGTGTTTTAGGAAGCGTGTTGTTCAGGGGAGCATGCTGTTTTAGGGAGTGTGTTGTTCAGGGGAGCATGCTGTTTTAGGGAGCGTGTTGTTCAGGGGAGCATGCTGTTTTAGGGAGTGTGTTGTTCAGGGGAGCATGCTGTTTTAGGGAGCGTGTTCATCGGGGAGTATGCTGTTTGAGGGAGTGTGTTGATCAGGGGAGCATTCTGTTTTAGGGAGCGTGTTGTTCAGGGGAGCATGCTGTTTTAGGGAGCGTATTGTTCAGGGGAGCATGCTGTTTTAGGGAGCGTGTTCATCGGGGAGTATGCTGTTTGAGGGAGTGTGTTGATCAGGGGAGCATTCTGTTTTAGGGAGCGTGTTGTTCAGGGGAGCATGCTGTTTTAGGGAGCGTATTGTTCAGGGGAGCATGCTGTTTTAGGAAGCGTGTTGTTCAGGGGAGCATTCTGTTTTAGGGAGCATATTGTTCAGGGGAGCATGCTGTTTTAGGGAGCGTGTTGTTCAGGGGAGCATGCTGTTTTAGGGAGCGTATTGTTCAGGGGAGCATGCTGTTTTAGGAAGCGTGTTGTTCAGGGGTGCATGCTGTTTTAGGGAGCGTGTTGATCGGGGGAGCATGCTGTTTTAGGGACTGTGTTGATCAGGGGAGCATGCTGTTTTAGGGAGCGTCTTGTTCAGGGGAGCATGCTGTTTTAGGGAGCGTGCTGTTCAGGGGTGCATGTAGTTTTAGGAAGCCTGTTGTTCAGGGGAGCATGCTGAATCAGGGGGCGTGTTGTTCAGGGGAGCATACTGTTTAGGAAGCGGGTTGTTCAGGGGAGCATGCTGTTTTAGGGAGCGTGTTGTTCAGGGGAGCATGCTGTTTTACGGAGCGTGTTGTTCAGGGGAGCATGCTGTTTTAGGGAGCGTGTTCATCGGGGAGTATGCTGTTTGAGGGAGCGTGTTGATCAGGGGAGCATGCTGTTTTAGGGAGTGTGTTGTTCAGGGGAGCATGCTGTTTTAGGGAGCGTGTTCATCGGGGAGTATGCTGTTTGAGGGAGCGTGTCGATCAGGGGAGCATGCTGTTTTAGGGAGCGTGTTGTTCAGGGGAGCATGCTGTTTTAGGGAGCGTATTGTTCAGGGGAGCATGCTGTTTTAGGGAGCGTGTTGTTCAGGGGAGCAACGTGTTTTAGGAAGCGTGTTGTTCAGGGGAGCATGCTGTTTTAGGGAGTGTGTTGTTCAGGGGAGCATGCTGTTTTAGGGCGCGTGCTGTTCAGGGGTGCATGTAGTTTTAGGAAGCCTGTTGTTCAGGGGAGCATGCTGAATCAGGGGGCGTGTTGTTCAGGGGAGCATACTGTTTAGGAAGCGTGTTGTTCAGGGGAGCAACGTGTTTTAGGAAGCGTGTTGTTCAGGGGAGCATGCTGTTTTAGGGAGCGTGTTGTTCAGGGGAGCATGCCGTTTTAGGGAGCGTATTGTTCAGGGGAGCATGCTGTTTTAGGGAGTGTGTTGTTCAGGGGAGCATGCTGTTTTAGGTAGCATTTTGTTCAGGGGAGCATGCTGTTTCAGGGAGCATGTTGTTCAGGGGAGGCTGCAGTTTTAGGGAGCGTGTTGATCAGGAGAGTGTCCTGTTTTAGGGAACGTGATGATCAGGGGAGCATGCTGTTTCAGGGAGAGTGTTCCTCAGGGGAGCATGCTGTTTTAGGGAGCATGTTATTCAGGGGAGCATGCTGTGTTCGGGAGCGTGTTGTTCAGGGGAGCATGCTGTTTTAGGAAGCGTGTTGTTCAGGGGTGCATGCTGTTTTAGGGAGCGTGTTGATCGGGGGAGCATGCTGTTTTAGGGAGCGGGTTGTTCAGGGGAGCATGCCGTTTTAGGGACTGTGTTGATCAGGGGAGCATGCTGTTTTAGGGAGCGTGCTGTTCAGGGGTGCATGTAGTTTTAGGAAGCCTGTTGTTCAGGGGAGCATGCTGTTTCAGGGAGCGTGTTGTTCAGGGGAGCATACTGTTTAGGAAGCGGGTTGTTCAGGGGAGCATGCTGTTTTAGGGAGCGTCTTGTTCAGGGGAGCATGCTGTTTTACGGAGCGTGTTGTTCAGGGGAGTATGCTGTTTTAGGGAGTGTGTTGTTCAGGGGAGCATGCTGTTTTAGGGAGCGTGTTGTTCAGGAGAGCATGCTGTTTTAGGGAGCGTGTTGATCCGGAGAGCGTGCTGTTTTAGGGAGCGTGTTGTTCAGGAGAGCATGCTGTATTAGGAAGCGTGTTGATTCGGAGAGCGTGCTGTTTTAGGGAGCGTGTTATTCAGGGGAGCATGCTGTATTAGGGAGTGTGTTGTTCAGGGGAGCATGCTGTGTTATGGAGCGTGTTGTTCAGGGGAGCATGCTGTTTCAGGGAGCGTGTTGTTCAGGGGAGCATGCTGTTTTAGGGAGTGTGTTGTACAGTGGAGCATGCTGTTTGATGAAGCGTGTTGTTCAGGGGAGCATGCTGTTTTAGGGAGTGTGTAGTTCAGGGGAGCATACTATTTAGGGAGCGTGTTGTTCAGGGGAGCATGCTGTTTTAGGGAGTGTGTTGTTCAGGGGAGCATGCTGTTTTAGGGAGTGTGTTGATCAGGGGAGCATGCTGTTTTCGGGAGCGTGTTGATCGGGGGAGCATGCTGTTTTAGGGACTGTGTTGATCAGGGGAGCATGCTGTTTTAGGGAGCGTCTTGTTCAGGGGAGCATGCTGTTTTAGGGAGCGTGCTGTTCAGGGGAGCATGTAGTTTTAGGAAGCGTGTTGTTCAGGGGAGCATGCTGTTTCAGGGAGCGTGTTGTTCAGGGGAGCATACTGTTTAGGAAGCGGGTTGTTCAGGGGAGCATGCTGTTTTAGGGAGCGTGTTGTTCAGGGGAGCATGCTGTTTTACGGAGCGTGTTGTTCAGGGGAGCATGCTGTTTTAGGGAGCGTGTTGTTCAGGGGAGCATGCTGTTTTAGGGAGCGTGTTGTTCAGGGGAGCATGCTGTTTTAGGGAGCGTGTTGTTCAGGAGAGCATGCTGTATTAGGGAGCGTGTTGATCCGGAGAGCGTGCTGTTTTAGGGAGCGTGTTATTCAGGGGAGCATGCTGTATTAGGGAGTGTGTTGTTCAGGGGAGCATGCTGTTTTATGGAGCGTGTTGTTCAGGGGAGCATGCTGTTTCAGGGAGCGTGTTGTTCAGGGGAGCATGCTGTTTTAGGGAGTGTGTTGTACAGTGGAGCATGCTGTTTGATGAAGCGTGTTGTTCAGGGGAGCATCCTGTTTTAGGGAGTGTGTTGTTCAGGGGAGCATACTATTTAGGGAGCGTGTTGTTCAGGGGAGCATGCTGTTTTAGGGAGTGTGTTGTTCAGGGGAGCATGCTGTTTTAGGGAGTGTGTTGTTCAGGGGAGTACGCTGTTTTATGGAGCATGTTGTTCAGGGGAGCATGCTGTTTTAGGGAGTGTGTTGTTCAGGGGAGCATACTATTTAGGGAGCGTGTTGTTCAGGGGAGCATGCTGTTTTAGGGAGTGTGTTGTTCAGCGGAGCATGCTGTTTTAGGGAGTGTGTTGTTCAGGGGAGCACGCTGTTTTAGGGAGCATGTTGTTCAGGGGAGCATGCTGCTTTAGGGAGCGTGTTGATTAGGGGAGCATGCTGTTTTAGGGATCGTCTTGTTCAGGGGAGCATACTGTTTTAGGAAGCGTGTTCTTCAGGGGAGCATGCTGTTTCAGGGAGCGTGTTGTTCAGGGGAGCACGCTGTTTTAGGGAGTGTGTTGTTCAGGGGAGCATGCTGTTTCAAGGAGCGTGTTGTTCAGGGGAGCATGCTGTTTTAGGGAGCGTGTTGTGCAGGGGAGCATGCTGTTTCAGGGTGCGTGTTGTTCAGGGGAGCATGCTGTTTTAGGGAGTGTGTTGTTCAGGGGAGCATGCTGTTTTAGGGAGCGTGTTGTTCAGGGGAGCACGCTGTTTTAGGGAGTGTGTTGTTCAGGGGAGCGTCCTGTTTTAGGGACCCTGTTGATCAGGAGAGCATGCTGTTTTAGGGAGCGTTTTGTTCAGGGGAGCGTCCTGTCTTCGGGTCCTTGTTGATCAGGGGAGCATGCTGTTTTAGGGAGCATTTTGTTCAGGGGAGCATCCTGTTTTAGGGAGCGTGTTGTTCAGGGGAGCATTTTGTATTAAGGAGCATGTTGTTCAGGGAAGCATGCTGTTTTAGGGAGCGTGTTGTTCAGGGGAGCATGCTGTTTTAGGAACCGTGTTGTTCAGGGGAGCATGCTGTTTTAGGGAGAGTGTGGTTCAGGGGAGCATGCTGTTTTAGGGAGCGTGTTGTTCAGGGGAGCATGCTGTTTTAGGGAGCGTGTTGTTCAGGGGAGCATGCTGCTTTAGGGAGCGTGTTGTTCAGGGGAGCATGCTGTTTTAGGGAGCGTGTTGTTCAGGGGAGCATGCTGTTTTAGGGAGCGGGTTGTTCAGGGGAGCGTGCTGTTTTAGGGAGCGTGTTGATCGGGGAGCATGCTGTTTTAGGGAGCGTGTTGTTCAGGGGAGCATGCTGTTTCAAGGAGCGTGTTGTTCGGGGGAGCATGCTGTTTTAGGGAGCGGGTTGTTCAGGGGAGCGTGCTGTTTTAGGGAGCGTGTTGATCGGGGAGCATGCTGTTTTAGGGAGCGGGTTGTTCAGGGGAGCGTGCTGTTTTAGGGAGCGTGTTGATCGGGGAGCATGCTGTTTTAGGGAGCGTGTTGTTCAGGGGAGCATGCTGTTTCAAGGAGCGTGTTGTTCAGGGGAGCGTGCTGTTTTAGGGAGCGTGTTGATCGGGGAGCATGCTGTTTTAGGGAGCGTGTTGTTCAGGGGAGCATGCTGTTTCAAGGAGCGTGTTGTTCAGGGGAGCATGCTGTTTCAAGGAGCGTGTTGTTCAGGGGAGCATGCTGTTTTAGGGAGCGGGTTGTTCAGGGGAGCGTGCTGTTTCAGGGAGCGTGTTGATCGGGGAGCATGCTGTTTTAGGGAGCATTTTGTTCAGGGGAGCATCCTGTTTTAGGGAGCGTATTGTTCAGGGGAGCATTTTGTATTAGGGAGCATGTTGTTCAGGGAAGCATGCTGTTTTAGGGAGCGTGTTGTTCAGGGGAGCATGCTGTTTTAGGAACCGTGTTGTTCAGGGGAGCATGCTGTTTTAGGGAGAGTGTGGTTCAGGGGAGCATGCTGTTTTAGGGAGCGTGTTGTTCAGGGGAGCATGCTGTTTTAGGAAGCGTGTTGTTCAGGGGAGCATGCTGCTTTAGGGAGCGTGTTGTTCAGGGGAGCATGCTGTTTTAGGGAGCGTGTTGTTCAGGGGAGCATGCTGTTTCAAGGAGCGTGTTGTTCGGGGGAGCATGCTGTTTTAGGGAGCGTGTTGTTCAGGGGAGCATGCTGCTTTAGGGAGCGTGTTGTTCAGGGGAGCATGCTGTTTTCGGGTGCGTGTTGTTCAGGGGAGCATGCTGTTTTAGGAAGCGTGTTGTTCAGGGGAGCATGCTGTTTGAGGGAGCGTGCTTTTTAGGGGAGCATGCTGTTTCAGGGAGCGTGTTGTTCACGGGAGCATGCTGTTTTAGGGAGTGTTTTGTTCAGGGGAGCATACTGTTGAGGGAGCGTGTTTTTCAGGGGAGCATGCTGTTTTAGGGAGTGAGTTGTTCAGGGGAGCATGCTGTTTCAAGGAGCGTGTTGTTCGGGGGAGCATGCTGTTTTAGGGAGTGTGTTGTTCAGGGGAGCGTCCTGTTTTAGGGACCCTGTTGATCAGGAGAGCATGCTGTTTTAGGGAGCGTTTTGTTCAGGGGAGCGTCCTGTCTTCGGGTCCCTGTTGATCAGGGGAGCATGCTGTTTTAGGGAGCATTTTGTTCCGGGGAGCATCCTGTTATAGGGAGCGTGTTGTTCAGGGGAGCATTTTGTATTAGGGAGCATGTTGTTCAGGGAAGCATGCTGTTTTAGGGAGCGTGTTGTTCAGGGGAGCATGCTGTTTTAGGAACCGTGTTGTTCGGGGGAGCATGCTGTTTTAGGGAGTGTGTAGTTCAGGGGAGCATACTATTTAGGGAGCGTGTTGTTCAGGGGAGCATGCTGTTTTAGGGAGTGTGTTGTTCAGGGGAGCATGCTGTTTTAGGGAGTGTGTTGATCAGGGGAGCATGCTGTTTTCGGGAGCGTGTTGATCGGGGGAGCATGCTGTTTTAGGGAGCGTGCTGTTCAGGGGAGCATGTAGTTTTAGGAAGCGTGTTGTTCAGGGGAGCATGCTGTTTCAGGGAGCGTGTTGTTCAGGGGAGCATACTGTTTAGGAAGCGGGTTGTTCAGGGGAGCATGCTGTTTTAGGGAGCGTGTTGTTCAGGGGAGCATGCTGTTTTACGGAGCGTGTTGTTCAGGGGAGCATGCTGTTTTAGGGAGCGTGTTGTTCAGGGGAGCATGCTGTTTTAGGGAGCGTGTTGTTCAGGGGAGCATGCTGTTTTAGGGAGCGTGTTGTTCAGGAGAGCATGCTGTATTAGGGAGCGTGTTGATCCGGAGAGCGTGCTGTTTTAGGGAGCGTGTTATTCAGGGGAGCATGCTGTATTAGGGAGTGTGTTGTTCAGGGGAGCATGCTGTTTTATGGAGCGTGTTGTTCAGGGGAGCATGCTGTTTCAGGGAGCGTGTTGTTCAGGGGAGCATGCTGTTTTAGGGAGTGTGTTGTACAGTGGAGCATGCTGTTTGATGAAGCGTGTTGTTCAGGGGAGCATCCTGTTTTAGGGAGTGTGTTGTTCAGGGGAGCATACTATTTAGGGAGCGTGTTGTTCAGGGGAGCATGCTGTTTTAGGGAGTGTGTTGTTCAGGGGAGCATGCTGTTTTAGGGAGTGTGTTGTTCAGGGGAGTACGCTGTTTTATGGAGCATGTTGTTCAGGGGAGCATGCTGTTTTAGGGAGTGTGTTGTTCAGGGGAGCATACTATTTAGGGAGCGTGTTGTTCAGGGGAGCATGCTGTTTTAGGGAGTGTGTTGTTCAGCGGAGCATGCTGTTTTAGGGAGTGTGTTGTTCAGGGGAGCACGCTGTTTTAGGGAGCATGTTGTTCAGGGGAGCATGCTGCTTTAGGGAGCGTGTTGATTAGGGGAGCATGCTGTTTTAGGGATCGTCTTGTTCACGGGAGCATACTGTTTTAGGAAGCGTGTTCTTCAGGGGAGCATGCTGTTTCAGGGAGCGTGTTGTTCAGGGGAGCACGCTGTTTTAGGGAGTGTGTTGTTCAGGGGAGCATGCTGTTTCAAGGAGCGTGTTGTTCAGGAGAGCATGCTGTTTTAGGGAGCGTGTTGTGCAGGGGAGCATGCTGTTTTACGGAGCGTGTTGTTCAGGGGAGTATGCTGTTTTAGGGAGTGTGTTGTTCAGGGGAGCATGCTGTTTTAGGGAGCGTGTTGTTCAGGAGAGCATGCTGTTTTAGGGAGCGTGTTGATCCGGAGAGCGTGCTGTTTTAGGGAGCGTGTTGTTCAGGAGAGCATGCTGTATTAGGAAGCGTGTTGATTCGGAGAGCGTGCTGTTTTAGGGAGCGTGTTATTCAGGGGAGCATGCTGTATTAGGGAGTGTGTTGTTCAGGGGAGCATGCTGTGTTATGGAGCGTGTTGTTCAGGGGAGCATGCTGTTTCAGGGAGCGTGTTGTTCAGGGGAGCATGCTGTTTTAGGGAGTGTGTTGTACAGTGGAGCATGCTGTTTGATGAAGCGTGTTGTTCAGGGGAGCATGCTGTTTTAGGGAGTGTGTAGTTCAGGGGAGCATACTATTTAGGGAGCGTGTTGTTCAGGGGAGCATGCTGTTTTAGGGAGTGTGTTGTTCAGGGGAGCATGCTGTTTTAGGGAGTGTGTTGATCAGGGGAGCATGCTGTTTTCGGGAGCGTGTTGATCGGGGGAGCATGCTGTTTTAGGGACTGTGTTGATCAGGGGAGCATGCTGTTTTAGGGAGCGTCTTGTTCAGGGGAGCATGCTGTTTTAGGGAGCGTGCTGTTCAGGGGAGCATGTAGTTTTAGGAAGCGTGTTGTTCAGGGGAGCATGCTGTTTCAGGGAGCGTGTTGTTCAGGGGAGCATACTGTTTAGGAAGCGGGTTGTTCAGGGGAGCATGCTGTTTTAGGGAGCGTGTTGTTCAGGGGAGCATGCTGTTTTACGGAGCGTGTTGTTCAGGGGAGCATGCTGTTTTAGGGAGCGTGTTGTTCAGGGGAGCATGCTGTTTTAGGGAGCGTGTTGTTCAGGGGAGCATGCTGTTTTAGGGAGCGTGTTGTTCAGGAGAGCATGCTGTATTAGGGAGCGTGTTGATCCGGAGAGCGTGCTGTTTTAGGGAGCGTGTTATTCAGGGGAGCATGCTGTATTAGGGAGTGTGTTGTTCAGGGGAGCATGCTGTTTTATGGAGCGTGTTGTTCAGGGGAGCATGCTGTTTCAGGGAGCGTGTTGTTCAGGGGAGCATGCTGTTTTAGGGAGTGTGTTGTACAGTGGAGCATGCTGTTTGATGAAGCGTGTTGTTCAGGGGAGCATCCTGTTTTAGGGAGTGTGTTGTTCAGGGGAGCATACTATTTAGGGAGCGTGTTGTTCAGGGGAGCATGCTGTTTTAGGGAGTGTGTTGTTCAGGGGAGCATGCTGTTTTAGGGAGTGTGTTGTTCAGGGGAGTACGCTGTTTTATGGAGCATGTTGTTCAGGGGAGCATGCTGTTTTAGGGAGTGTGTTGTTCAGGGGAGCATACTATTTAGGGAGCGTGTTGTTCAGGGGAGCATGCTGTTTTAGGGAGTGTGTTGTTCAGCGGAGCATGCTGTTTTAGGGAGTGTGTTGTTCAGGGGAGCACGCTGTTTTAGGGAGCATGTTGTTCAGGGGAGCATGCTGCTTTAGGGAGCGTGTTGATTAGGGGAGCATGCTGTTTTAGGGATCGTCTTGTTCAGGGGAGCATACTGTTTTAGGAAGCGTGTTCTTCAGGGGAGCATGCTGTTTCAGGGAGCGTGTTGTTCAGGGGAGCACGCTGTTTTAGGGAGTGTGTTGTTCAGGGGAGCATGCTGTTTCAAGGAGCGTGTTGTTCAGGGGAGCATGCTGTTTTAGGGAGCGTGTTGTGCAGGGGAGCATGCTGTTTCAGGGTGCGTGTTGTTCAGGGGAGCATGCTGTTTTAGGGAGTGTGTTGTTCAGGGGAGCATGCTGTTTTAGGGAGCGTGTTGTTCAGGGGAGCACGCTGTTTTAGGGAGTGTGTTGTTCAGGGGAGCGTCCTGTTTTAGGGACCCTGTTGATCAGGAGAGCATGCTGTTTTAGGGAGCGTTTTGTTCAGGGGAGCGTCCTGTCTTCGGGTCCTTGTTGATCAGGGGAGCATGCTGTTTTAGGGAGCATTTTGTTCAGGGGAGCATCCTGTTTTAGGGAGCGTGTTGTTCAGGGGAGCATTTTGTATTAAGGAGCATGTTGTTCAGGGAAGCATGCTGTTTTAGGGAGCGTGTTGTTCAGGGGAGCATGCTGTTTTAGGAACCGTGTTGTTCAGGGGAGCATGCTGTTTTAGGGAGAGTGTGGTTCAGGGGAGCATGCTGTTTTAGGGAGCGTGTTGTTCAGGGGAGCATGCTGTTTTAGGGAGCGTGTTGTTCAGGGGAGCATGCTGCTTTAGGGAGCGTGTTGTTCAGGGGAGCATGCTGTTTTAGGGAGCGTGTTGTTCAGGGGAGCATGCTGTTTTAGGGAGCGGGTTGTTCAGGGGAGCGTGCTGTTTTAGGGAGCGTGTTGATCGGGGAGCATGCTGTTTTAGGGAGCGTGTTGTTCAGGGGAGCATGCTGTTTCAAGGAGCGTGTTGTTCGGGGGAGCATGCTGTTTTAGGGAGCGGGTTGTTCAGGGGAGCGTGCTGTTTTAGGGAGCGTGTTGATCGGGGAGCATGCTGTTTTAGGGAGCGGGTTGTTCAGGGGAGCGTGCTGTTTTAGGGAGCGTGTTGATCGGGGAGCATGCTGTTTTAGGGAGCGTGTTGTTCAGGGGAGCATGCTGTTTCAAGGAGCGTGTTGTTCAGGGGAGCGTGCTGTTTTAGGGAGCGTGTTGATCGGGGAGCATGCTGTTTTAGGGAGCGTGTTGTTCAGGGGAGCATGCTGTTTCAAGGAGCGTGTTGTTCAGGGGAGCATGCTGTTTCAAGGAGCGTGTTGTTCAGGGGAGCATGCTGTTTTAGGGAGCGGGTTGTTCAGGGGAGCGTGCTGTTTCAGGGAGCGTGTTGATCGGGGAGCATGCTGTTTTAGGGAGCATTTTGTTCAGGGGAGCATCCTGTTTTAGGGAGCGTATTGTTCAGGGGAGCATTTTGTATTAGGGAGCATGTTGTTCAGGGAAGCATGCTGTTTTAGGGAGCGTGTTGTTCAGGGGAGCATGCTGTTTTAGGAACCGTGTTGTTCAGGGGAGCATGCTGTTTTAGGGAGAGTGTGGTTCAGGGGAGCATGCTGTTTTAGGGAGCGTGTTGTTCAGGGGAGCATGCTGTTTTAGGAAGCGTGTTGTTCAGGGGAGCATGCTGCTTTAGGGAGCGTGTTGTTCAGGGGAGCATGCTGTTTTAGGGAGCGTGTTGTTCAGGGGAGCATGCTGTTTCAAGGAGCGTGTTGTTCGGGGGAGCATGCTGTTTTAGGGAGCGTGTTGTTCAGGGGAGCATGCTGCTTTAGGGAGCGTGTTGTTCAGGGGAGCATGCTGTTTTCGGGTGCGTGTTGTTCAGGGGAGCATGCTGTTTTAGGAAGCGTGTTGTTCAGGGGAGCATGCTGTTTGAGGGAGCGTGCTTTTTAGGGGAGCATGCTGTTTCAGGGAGCGTGTTGTTCACGGGAGCATGCTGTTTTAGGGAGTGTTTTGTTCAGGGGAGCATACTGTTGAGGGAGCGTGTTTTTCAGGGGAGCATCCTGTTTTAGGGAGTGAGTTGTTCAGGGGAGCATGCTGTTTCAAGGAGCGTGTTGTTCGGGGGAGCATGCTGTTTTAGGGAGTGTGTTGTTCAGGGGAGCGTCCTGTTTTAGGGACCCTGTTGATCAGGAGAGCATGCTGTTTTAGGGAGCGTTTTGTTCAGGGGAGCGTCCTGTCTTCGGGTCCCTGTTGATCAGGGGAGCATGCTGTTTTAGGGAGCATTTTGTTCCGGGGAGCATCCTGTTATAGGGAGCGTGTTGTTCAGGGGAGCATTTTGTATTAGGGAGCATGTTGTTCAGGGAAGCATGCTGTTTTAGGGAGCGTGTTGTTCAGGGGAGCATGCTGTTTTAGGAACCGTGTTGTTCGGGGGAGCATGCTGTTTTAGGGAGTGTGTAGTTCAGGGGAGCATACTATTTAGGGAGCGTGTTGTTCAGGGGAGCATGCTGTTTTAGGGAGTGTGTTGTTCAGGGGAGCATGCTGTTTTAGGGAGTGTGTTGATCAGGGGAGCATGCTGTTTTCGGGAGCGTGTTGATCGGGGGAGCATGCTGTTTTAGGGACTGTGTTGATCAGGGGAGCATGCTGTTTTAGGGAGCGTCTTGTTCAGGGGAGCATGCTGTTTTAGGGAGCGTGCTGTTCAGGGGAGCATGTAGTTTTAGGAAGCGTGTTGTTCAGGGGAGCATGCTGTTTCAGGGAGCGTGTTGTTCAGGGGAGCATACTGTTTAGGAAGCGGGTTGTTCAGGGGAGCATGCTGTTTTAGGGAGCGTGTTGTTCAGGGGAGCATGCTGTTTTACGGAGCGTGTTGTTCAGGGGAGCATGCTGTTTTAGGGAGCGTGTTGTTCAGGGGAGCATGCTGTTTTAGGGAGCGTGTTGTTCAGGGGAGCATGCTGTTTTAGGGAGCGTGTTGTTCAGGAGAGCATGCTGTATTAGGGAGCGTGTTGATCCGGAGAGCGTGCTGTTTTAGGGAGCGTGTTATTCAGGGGAGCATGCTGTATTAGGGAGTGTGTTGTTCAGGGGAGCATGCTGTTTTATGGAGCGTGTTGTTCAGGGGAGCATGCTGTTTCAGGGAGCGTGTTGTTCAGGGGAGCATGCTGTTTTAGGGAGTGTGTTGTACAGTGGAGCATGCTGTTTGATGAAGCGTGTTGTTCAGGGGAGCATCCTGTTTTAGGGAGTGTGTTGTTCAGGGGAGCATACTATTTAGGGAGCGTGTTGTTCAGGGGAGCATGCTGTTTTAGGGAGTGTGTTGTTCAGGGGAGCATGCTGTTTTAGGGAGTGTGTTGTTCAGGGGAGTACGCTGTTTTATGGAGCATGTTGTTCAGGGGAGCATGCTGTTTTAGGGAGTGTGTTGTTCAGGGGAGCATACTATTTAGGGAGCGTGTTGTTCAGGGGAGCATGCTGTTTTAGGGAGTGTGTTGTTCAGCGGAGCATGCTGTTTTAGGGAGTGTGTTGTTCAGGGGAGCACGCTGTTTTAGGGAGCATGTTGTTCAGGGGAGCATGCTGCTTTAGGGAGCGTGTTGATTAGGGGAGCATGCTGTTTTAGGGATCGTCTTGTTCAGGGGAGCATACTGTTTTAGGAAGCGTGTTCTTCAGGGGAGCATGCTGTTTCAGGGAGCGTGTTGTTCAGGGGAGCACGCTGTTTTAGGGAGTGTGTTGTTCAGGGGAGCATGCTGTTTCAAGGAGCGTGTTGTTCAGGAGAGCATGCTGTTTTAGGGAGCGTGTTGTGCAGGGGAGCATGCTGTTTCAGGGTGCGTGTTGTTCAGGGGAGCATGCTGTTTTAGGGAGTGTGTTGTTCAGGGGAGCATGCTGTTTTAGGGAGCGTGTTGTTCAGGGGAGCACGCTGTTTTAGGGAGTGTGTTGTTCAGGGGAGCGTCCTGTTTTAGGGACCCTGTTGATCAGGAGAGCATGCTGTTTTAGGGAGCGTTTTGTTCAGGGGAGCGTCCTGTCTTCGGGTCCTTGTTGATCAGGGGAGCATGCTGTTTTAGGGAGCATTTTGTTCAGGGGAGCATCCTGTTTTAGGGAGCGTGTTGTTCAGGGGAGCATTTTGTATTAAGGAGCATGTTGTTCAGGGAAGCATGCTGTTTTAGGGAGCGTGTTGTTCAGGGGAGCATGCTGTTTTAGGAACCGTGTTGTTCAGGGGAGCATGCTGTTTTAGGGAGAGTGTGGTTCAGGGGAGCATGCTGTTTTAGGGAGCGTGTTGTTCAGGGGAGCATGCTGTTTTAGGGAGCGTGTTGTTCAGGGGAGCATGCTGCTTTAGGGAGCGTGTTGTTCAGGGGAGCATGCTGTTTTAGGGAGCGTGTTGTTCAGGGGAGCATGCTGTTTTAGGGAGCGGGTTGTTCAGGGGAGCGTGCTGTTTTAGGGAGCGTGTTGATCGGGGAGCATGCTGTTTTAGGGAGCGTGTTGTTCAGGGGAGCATGCTGTTTCAAGGAGCGTGTTGTTCAGGGGAGCGTGCTGTTTTAGGGAGCGTGTTGATCGGGGAGCATGCTGTTTTAGGGAGCGTGTTGTTCAGGGGAGCATGCTGTTTCAAGGAGCGTGTTGTTCAGGGGAGCATGCTGTTTCAAGGAGCGTGTTGTTCAGGGGAGCATGCTGTTTTAGGGAGCGGGTTGTTCAGGGGAGCGTGCTGTTTCAGGGAGCGTGTTGATCGGGGAGCATGCTGTTTTAGGGAGCATTTTGTTCAGGGGAGCATCCTGTTTTAGGGAGCGTATTGTTCAGGGGAGCATTTTGTATTAGGGAGCATGTTGTTCAGGGAAGCATGCTGTTTTAGGGAGCGTGTTGTTCAGGGGAGCATGCTGTTTTAGGAACCGTGTTGTTCAGGGGAGCATGCTGTTTTAGGGAGAGTGTGGTTCAGGGGAGCATGCTGTTTTAGGGAGCGTGTTGTTCAGGGGAGCATGCTGTTTTAGGAAGCGTGTTGTTCAGGGGAGCATGCTGCTTTAGGGAGCGTGTTGTTCAGGGGAGCATGCTGTTTTAGGGAGCGTGTTGTTCAGGGGAGCATGCTGTTTCAAGGAGCGTGTTGTTCGGGGGAGCATGCTGTTTTAGGGAGCGTGTTGTTCAGGGGAGCATGCTGCTTTAGGGAGCGTGTTGTTCAGGGGAGCATGCTGTTTTCGGGTGCGTGTTGTTCAGGGGAGCATGCTGTTTTAGGAAGCGTGTTGTTCAGGGGAGCATGCTGTTTGAGGGAGCGTGCTTTTTAGGGGAGCATGCTGTTTCAGGGAGCGTGTTGTTCACGGGAGCATGCTGTTTTAGGGAGTGTTTTGTTCAGGGGAGCATACTGTTGAGGGAGCGTGTTTTTCAGGGGAGCATCCTGTTTTAGGGAGTGAGTTGTTCAGGGGAGCATGCTGTTTCAAGGAGCGTGTTGTTCGGGGGAGCATGCTGTTTTAGGGAGTGTGTTGTTCAGGGGAGCGTCCTGTTTTAGGGACCCTGTTGATCAGGAGAGCATGCTGTTTTAGGGAGCGTTTTGTTCAGGGGAGCGTCCTGTCTTCGGGTCCCTGTTGATCAGGGGAGCATGCTGTTTTAGGGAGCATTTTGTTCCGGGGAGCATCCTGTTATAGGGAGCGTGTTGTTCAGGGGAGCATTTTGTATTAGGGAGCATGTTGTTCAGGGAAGCATGCTGTTTTAGGGAGCGTGTTGTTCAGGGGAGCATGCTGTTTTAGGAACCGTGTTGTTCGGGGGAGCATGCTGTTTTAGGGAGTGTGTAGTTCAGGGGAGCATACTATTTAGGGAGCGTGTTGTTCAGGGGAGCATGCTGTTTTAGGGAGTGTGTTGTTCAGGGGAGCATGCTGTTTTAGGGAGTGTGTTGATCAGGGGAGCATGCTGTTTTCGGGAGCGTGTTGATCGGGGGAGCATGCTGTTTTAGGGACTGTGTTGATCAGGGGAGCATGCTGTTTTAGGGAGCGTCTTGTTCAGGGGAGCATGCTGTTTTAGGGAGCGTGCTGTTCAGGGGAGCATGTAGTTTTAGGAAGCGTGTTGTTCAGGGGAGCATGCTGTTTCAGGGAGCGTGTTGTTCAGGGGAGCATACTGTTTAGGAAGCGGGTTGTTCAGGGGAGCATGCTGTTTTAGGGAGCGTGTTGTTCAGGGGAGCATGCTGTTTTACGGAGCGTGTTGTTCAGGGGAGCATGCTGTTTTAGGGAGCGTGTTGTTCAGGGGAGCATGCTGTTTTAGGGAGCGTGTTGTTCAGGGGAGCATGCTGTTTTAGGGAGCGTGTTGTTCAGGAGAGCATGCTGTATTAGGGAGCGTGTTGATCCGGAGAGCGTGCTGTTTTAGGGAGCGTGTTATTCAGGGGAGCATGCTGTATTAGGGAGTGTGTTGTTCAGGGGAGCATGCTGTTTTATGGAGCGTGTTGTTCAGGGGAGCATGCTGTTTCAGGGAGCGTGTTGTTCAGGGGAGCATGCTGTTTTAGGGAGTGTGTTGTACAGTGGAGCATGCTGTTTGATGAAGCGTGTTGTTCAGGGGAGCATCCTGTTTTAGGGAGTGTGTTGTTCAGGGGAGCATACTATTTAGGGAGCGTGTTGTTCAGGGGAGCATGCTGTTTTAGGGAGTGTGTTGTTCAGGGGAGCATGCTGTTTTAGGGAGTGTGTTGTTCAGGGGAGTACGCTGTTTTATGGAGCATGTTGTTCAGGGGAGCATGCTGTTTTAGGGAGTGTGTTGTTCAGGGGAGCATACTATTTAGGGAGCGTGTTGTTCAGGGGAGCATGCTGTTTTAGGGAGTGTGTTGTTCAGCGGAGCATGCTGTTTTAGGGAGTGTGTTGTTCAGGGGAGCACGCTGTTTTAGGGAGCATGTTGTTCAGGGGAGCATGCTGCTTTAGGGAGCGTGTTGATTAGGGGAGCATGCTGTTTTAGGGATCGTCTTGTTCAGGGGAGCATACTGTTTTAGGAAGCGTGTTCTTCAGGGGAGCATGCTGTTTCAGGGAGCGTGTTGTTCAGGGGAGCACGCTGTTTTAGGGAGTGTGTTGTTCAGGGGAGCATGCTGTTTCAAGGAGCGTGTTGTTCAGGAGAGCATGCTGTTTTAGGGAGCGTGTTGTGCAGGGGAGCATGCTGTTTCAGGGTGCGTGTTGTTCAGGGGAGCATGCTGTTTTAGGGAGTGTGTTGTTCAGGGGAGCATGCTGTTTTAGGGAGCGTGTTGTTCAGGGGAGCACGCTGTTTTAGGGAGTGTGTTGTTCAGGGGAGCGTCCTGTTTTAGGGACCCTGTTGATCAGGAGAGCATGCTGTTTTAGGGAGCGTTTTGTTCAGGGGAGCGTCCTGTCTTCGGGTCCTTGTTGATCAGGGGAGCATGCTGTTTTAGGGAGCATTTTGTTCAGGGGAGCATCCTGTTTTAGGGAGCGTGTTGTTCAGGGGAGCATTTTGTATTAAGGAGCATGTTGTTCAGGGAAGCATGCTGTTTTAGGGAGCGTGTTGTTCAGGGGAGCATGCTGTTTTAGGAACCGTGTTGTTCAGGGGAGCATGCTGTTTTAGGGAGAGTGTGGTTCAGGGGAGCATGCTGTTTTAGGGAGCGTGTTGTTCAGGGGAGCATGCTGTTTTAGGGAGCGTGTTGTTCAGGGGAGCATGCTGCTTTAGGGAGCGTGTTGTTCAGGGGAGCATGCTGTTTTAGGGAGCGTGTTGTTCAGGGGAGCATGCTGTTTTAGGGAGCGGGTTGTTCAGGGGAGCGTGCTGTTTTAGGGAGCGTGTTGATCGGGGAGCATGCTGTTTTAGGGAGCGTGTTGTTCAGGGGAGCATGCTGTTTCAAGGAGCGTGTTGTTCGGGGGAGCATGCTGTTTTAGGGAGCGGGTTGTTCAGGGGAGCGTGCTGTTTTAGGGAGCGTGTTGATCGGGGAGCATGCTGTTTTAGGGAGCGGGTTGTTCAGGGGAGCGTGCTGTTTTAGGGAGCGTGTTGATCGGGGAGCATGCTGTTTTAGGGAGCGTGTTGTTCAGGGGAGCATGCTGTTTCAAGGAGCGTGTTGTTCAGGGGAGCGTGCTGTTTTAGGGAGCGTGTTGATCGGGGAGCATGCTGTTTTAGGGAGCGTGTTGTTCAGGGGAGCATGCTGTTTCAAGGAGCGTGTTGTTCAGGGGAGCATGCTGTTTCAAGGAGCGTGTTGTTCAGGGGAGCATGCTGTTTTAGGGAGCGGGTTGTTCAGGGGAGCGTGCTGTTTCAGGGAGCGTGTTGATCGGGGAGCATGCTGTTTTAGGGAGCATTTTGTTCAGGGGAGCATCCTGTTTTAGGGAGCGTGTTGTTCAGGGGAGCATTTTGTATTAGGGAGCATGTTGTTCAGGGAAGCATGCTGTTTTAGGGAGCGTGTTGTTCAGGGGAGCATGCTGTTTTAGGAACCGTGTTGTTCAGGGGAGCATGCTGTTTTAGGGAGAGTGTGGTTCAGGGGAGCATGCTGTTTTAGGGAGCGTGTTGTTCAGGGGAGCATGCTGTTTTAGGAAGCGTGTTGTTCAGGGGAGCATGCTGTTTTAGGGAGCGTGTTGTTCAGGGGAGCATGCTGCTTTAGGGAGCGTGTTGTTCAGGGGAGCATGCTGTTTTAGGGAGCGTGTTGTTCAGGGGAGCATGCTGTTTCAAGGAGCGTGTTGTTCGGGGGAGCATGCTGTTTTAGGGAGCGTGTTGTTCAGGGGAGCATGCTGCTTTAGGGAGCGTGTTGTTCAGGGGAGCATGCTGTTTTCGGGTGCGTGTTGTTCAGGGGAGCATGCTGTTTTAGGAAGCGTGTTGTTCAGGGGAGCATGCTGTTTGAGGGAGCGTGCTTTTTAGGGGAGCATGCTGTTTCAGGGAGCGTGTTGTTCACGGGAGCATGCTGTTTTAGGGAGTGTTTTGTTCAGGGGAGCATACTGTTGAGGGAGCGTGTTTTTCAGGGGAGCATGCTGTTTTAGGGAGTGAGTTGTTCAGGGGAGCATGCTGTTTCAAGGAGCGTGTTGTTCGGGGGAGCATGCTGTTTTAGGGAGTGTGTTGTTCAGGGGAGCGTCCTGTTTTAGGGACCCTGTTGATCAGGAGAGCATGCTGTTTTAGGGAGCGTTTTGTTCAGGGGAGCGTCCTGTCTTCGGGTCCCTGTTGATCAGGGGAGCATGCTGTTTTAGGGAGCATTTTGTTCCGGGGAGCATCCTGTTATAGGGAGCGTGTTGTTCAGGGGAGCATTTTGTATTAGGGAGCATGTTGTTCAGGGAAGCATGCTGTTTTAGGGAGCGTGTTGTTCAGGGGAGCATGCTGTTTTAGGAACCGTGTTGTTCGGGGGAGCATGCTGTTTTAGGGAGTGTGTTGTTCAGGGGAGCATGCTGTTTTAGGGAGTGTGTTGTTCAGGGGAGCATGCTGTTTTAGGGAGTGTGTTGTTTAGGGGAGCATGCTGTTTTAGGGAGTGTGTTGTTCAGGGGAGCATGCTGTTTTAGGGAGCGTGTTAATCGGGGAGCAGGCTGTTTTAGGGAGCGTGTTGTTCAGGGGAGCATGTTGTTTTCGGGAGCGTGTTATTCAGGGGAGCATGCTGTTTCAAGAAGCCTGTTGTTCAGGGGAGCATGCTGTTTTAGGGAGTGTGTTGATCAGGGGAGCATGCTGTTTCAAGGAGCGTGTTGTTGAGGGGAGCATGCTGTTTTAGGGAGCGTGTTGATCAGGGGAGCATGCTGTTTCAAGGAGCGTGTTGTTGAGGGGAGCATGCTGTTTTAGGGAGCGTGTTGATCAGGGGAGCATGCTGTTTTAGGGAGCGTGTTGTTCAGGGGAGCATGCTGTTTTAGGGAGTGTGTTGTTCAGGGGAGCATGCTGTTTTAGGGAGTGTGTTGTTCAGGGGAGCATGCTGTTTCAAGGAGAGTGTTGTTCAGGGGAGCATGCTGTTTTAGGGAGAGTCTTGTTCAGGGGAGCATCCTGTTTTAGGGAGCGTGTTGTTCAGGGGAGCATTTTGTTTTAGGGAGCATGTTGTCCAGGGGAGCATGCTGTTTTAGAGAGCATGTTGTTCAGGGGAGCATGCTGTTTTAGGGAGCGTGTTGGTCAGGGGAGCGTGCTGTTTTAGGGAGCATGTTGTTCAGGGGAGCATGCTGTTTTAGGGAGCGTGTTGTTCAGGGGAGCATGCTGTTTTAGGGAGAGTGTTGTTCAGGGGAGCATGCTGTTTTAGGGAGCGTGTTGTTCAGGGGAGCATGCTGTTTTAGGAAGCGTGTTGTTCAGGGGAGCATGCTGTTTTAGGGAGCGTGTTGTGCAGGGGAGCATGCTGCTTTAGGGAGCGTGTTGTTCAGGGGAGCATGCTGTTTTAGGGAGCGTGTTGTTCAGGAGAGCATGCTGTTTTAGGGAGCGTGTTGTTCAGGGGAGCATGCTGTTTTAGGGAGCATGTTGTTCAGGGGAGCATGCTGTTTTAGGAAGCGTGTTGTTCAGGGGAGCATGCTGTTTTGGGGAGCGTGTTGATCGGGGAGCATGCTGTTTTGGGGAGCGTGTTGTTCAGGGGAGCATGCTGTTTTAGGCTGCGTGTGGTTCAGGGGAGCATGCAGTTTTAGGGAGTGTGTTGATCGGGGGAGCATGCTGTTTTGGGGAGCGTGTGGATCAGGGGAGCATGCTGTTTTAGGATGCGTGTTGATCCGGGGAGCATGCTGTTTTAGGAAGCGTGTTATTCAGGGGAGCATGCTGTTTTAGGGAGTGTGTTGTTCAGGGGAGCATGCTGTTTTAGGGAGTGTGTTGTTCAGGGGAGCATGCTGTTTTAGAGAGTGTGTTGTTCAGGGGAGCATGCTGTTTTAGGGAGCGTGTTGATCAGGGGAGCATGCTGTTTTAGGGAGTGTGTTGTTCAGGGGAGCATGCTGTTTTAGGGAGTGTGTTGATCAGGGGAGCATGCTGTTTTAGGGAGTGTGTTGTTCAGGGGAGCATGCTGTTTTAGGGAGAGTGTTGATCAGGGGAGCATGGTGTTTCAAGGAGTGTGTTGTTCAGGGGAGCATGCTGTTTTAGGGAGCGTGTTGATCAGGGGAGCATGCTGTTTTAGGGAGTGTGTTGTTCAGGGGAGCATGCTGTTTTAGGGAGTGTGTTGTTCAGGGGAGCATGCTGTTTCAAGGAGCGTGTTGTTCGGGGGAGCATGCTGTTTTAGGGAGTGTGTTGTTCAGGGGAGCATGCTGTTTTCGGGAGTGTGTTGTTCAGGGGAGCATGCTGTTTTAGGGAGTGTGTTGTTTAGGGGAGCATGCTGTTTTAGGGAGTGTGTTGTTCAGGGGAGCATGCTGTTTTAGGGAGCGTGTTAATCAGGGGAGCAGGCTGTTTTAGGGAGCGTGTTGTTCAGGGGAGCATGTTGTTTTCGGGAGCATGTAGTTCAGGGTAGGGTGCTGTTTTAGGGAGCGTGTTGATCAGGGGTGCATGCTGTTTTCGGGAGCGTGTTGTTCAGGGGAGCATGCTGTTTCAAGAAGCCTGTTGTTCAGGGGAGCATGCTGTTTTAGGGAGTGTGTTGATCAGGGGAGCATGCTGTTTCAAGGAGCGTGTTGTTGAGGGGAGAATGCTGTTTTAGGGAGCGTGTTGATCAGGGGAGCATGCTGTTTCAAGGAGCGTGTTGTTGAGGGGAGCATGCTGTTTTAGGGAGCGTGTTGATGAGGGGAGCATGCTGTTTTAGGGAGCGTGTTGTTCAGGGGAGCATGCTGTTTTAGGGAGTGTGTTGTTCAGGGGAGCATGCTGTTTTAGGGAGTGTGTTGTTCAGGGGAGCATGCTGTTTTAGGGAGTGTGTTGTTCAGGGGAGCATGCTGTTTCAAGGAGAGTGTTGTTCAGGGGAGCATGCTGTTTTAGGGAGCGTCTTGTTCAGGGGAGCATCCTGTTTTAGGGAGCGTGTTGTTCAGGGGAGCATTTTGTTTTAGGGAGCATGTTGTTCAGGGGAGCGTGCGGTTTTAGAGAGCATGTTGTTCAGGGGAGCGTGCTGTTTTAGGGAGCATGTTGTTCAGGGGAGCATGCTGTTTTAGGGAGCGTGTTGTTCAGGGGAGCATGCTGTTTTAGGGAGAGTGTTGTTCAGGAGAGCATGGTGTTTGAGGGAGCGTGTTGTTCAGGGGAGCATCCTGTTTTAGGGAGTGTGTTGTTCAGGGGAGCATGCTGTTTTAGGGAGCGTGTTGTTCAGGGGAGCAAGCTGTTCTAGGAAGCGTGTTGTTCAGGGGAGCATGCTGTTTTCGGGAGCGTGTTGTTCAGGGGAGCATGCTGCTTTAGGGAGCGTGTTGTTCAGGGGAGCATGCTGTTTTAGGGAGCGTGTTGTTCAGGGGAGCATGCTGTTTTAGGAAGCGTGTTGTTCAGGTGAGCATGCTGTTTTAGGGAGCGTGTTGATTGGGGAGCATGCTGTTTTAGGGAGCGTGTTGATCAGGGGTGCATGCTGTTTTCGGGAGCGTGTTGTTCAGGGGAGCATGCTGTTTCAAGGAGCGTGTTGTTCAGGGGAGCATGCTGTTTTAGGGAGCGTTTTGTTCAGGGGAGCATGCTGTGTTAGGGAGCATGGTGTTCAGGGGAGCATGCTGTTTTAGGGAGTGTGTTGTTCAGGGGAGGATGCTGTGTTAGGGAGCATGTTGATCAGGGGAGCATGCTGTTTTAGGGAATGTGTTGATCAGCGGAGCATGCTGTTTTAGGGAGTGTGTTGTTCAGGGGAGCATGCTGTTTTAGGGAGCGTGTAGATCAGGGAGCATGCTGTTTTAGGGAGCGTGTTGAACAGGGGAGCATGCTGTTTTCGGGAGCGTTTGTTCTGACAAGCATGCTGTTTTTGGGAGCGTGTTGATCAGGGGTGCATGCTGTTTTTGGGAGCGTGTTGATCAGGGGAGCATGCTGTTTTAGGGAGTGTGTTGTTCAGGGGAGCACGCTGTTTTAGGGAGCGTGTTGTTCAGGGGAGCAAGCTGTATTTGGGAGCGTGTTGATCAGGGGAGCATGCTGTTTTAGGGAGCATGTTGTTCAGGGGAACATGCTGTTTTAGGGAGCGTGTTGACCAGGGGAGCATGCTGTCTTAGGGAGTGTGTTGTTCAGGGGAGCATGCTGTTTTAGGGAGCGTGTTGATCAGGGAGCCTGCTGTTTTAGGGAGCTTGTTGAAGAGGGGAGCATGCTGTTTTCGGGAGCGTTTTGTTCTGACAAGCATGCTGTTTTTGGGAGCGTGTTGATCAGGGGAGCATGCTGTTTTTGGGAGCGTGTTGATCAGGGGTGCATGCTGTTTTAGGGAGCGTGTTGTTCAGGGGAGCAAGCTGTATTTGGGAGCGTGTTGATCAGGGGAGCATGCTGTTTTAGGGAGCGTGTTGTTCAGGGCAGCATGCTGTTTTAGGGAGCGTGTTGTTCAGGGGAGCATGCTGTTTTAGGGAGCGTGTTGTTCAGGGGAGCGTGCTGTTTTAGGGAGTGTGTTCAGGGGAGCATGCTGTCTTAGGGAGTGTGTATTTCAGGGGAGCATGCTGTTTTAGGGAGCATGTTGATCAGGGGAGCGTCCTGTTTTAGGGAACGTGTTGAACAGGGGAGCATGGTGTTTTAGGGGACGTGTTGTTCAGGGGAGCATGTTGTTTTAGGGAATGTGTCGTTCAGGGGAGCATGCTGTTTTAGGGAGCATGTTGATCAGGGGAGCGTCCTGTTTTAGGGAAAGTGTTGATCAGGGGAGCATGCTGTCTTAGGAAGCGTGTTGTTCAGGGGAGCATGCTGTTTTAGGGAGCGTGTTGATCAGGAGAGTGTCCTGTTTTAGGGAACGTGATGATCAGGGGAGCATGCTGTTTTAGGGAGCGTGTTGTTCAGGGGAGCATGCTGTTTTAGGAAGCGTGTTGATCGGGGAGGATGCAGTTTTATGGAGCGTGTTGTTCAGGGGAGCATGTTGTTTTAGGGAGCGTGTAGTTCAGGGGAGCATGCTGTTTCAGGGAGCTTGTTGTTCAGGGGAGCATGCAGTTTTAGGGAGCGCGTTGATCAGGGGAGCATGCTGTGTTAGGGAGCGTGTTGTTCAGGGGAGCATGCTGTTTTAGGGAATGTGTTGATCAGGGAAGCATGCTGTTTTAGGGAGCATGTTGATCAGGGGAGCATGCTGTTTTAGGGAGTGTGTTGTTCAGGGGAGCATGCTGTTTTAGGGAGCGTGTTGTTCAGGGGAGCGTGCTGTTTTAGGAGTGTGTTGTTCAGGGGAGCATGCTGTTTCAAGGAGCGTGTTGTTCGGGGGAGCATGCTGTTTTAGGGAGTGTGTTGTTCAGGGGAGCGTCCTGTTTTAGGGACCCTGTTGATCAGGAGAGCATGCTGTTTTAGGGAGCGTTTTATTCAGGGGAGCGTCCTGTCTTCGGGTCCCTGTTGATCAGGGGAGCATGCTGTTTTAGGGAGCATTTTGTTCAGGGGAGCATCCTGTTTTAGGGAGCGTGTTGTTCAGGGGAGCATTTTGTATTAGGGAGCGTGTTGTTCAGGGGAGCATGCTGTTTTAGGAACCGTGTTGTTCAGGGGAGCATGCTGTTTTAGGGAGAGTGTGGTTCAGGGGAACATGCTGTTTTAGGGAGCGTGTTGTTCAGGGGAGCATGCTGTTTTAGGGAGCGTGTTGTTCAGGGGAGCATGCTGTTTTAGGGAGCGTGTTGTTCAGGGGAGCATGCTGCTTTAGGGAGCGTGTTGTTCAGGGGAGCATGCTATTTTAGGGAGGGTGTTGTTCAGGGGAGCATGCTGTTTTAGGGAGCGGGTTGTTCAGGGGAGCGTGCTGTTTTAGGGAGCGTGTTGATCGGGGAGCATGATGTTTTAGGGAGCGTGTTGTTCAGGGGAGCATGCTGTTTTAGGGAGCATGTTGTTCAGGGGAGCATGCTGTTTTAGGAAGCGTGTTGTTCAGGGGAGCATGCTCTTTTGGGGAGCGTGTTGTTCAGGGGAGCATTTTGTATTAGGGAGCATGTTGTTCAGGGAAGCGTGCTGTTTTGGGGAGCGTGTTGTTCTGGGGAGCATGCTGTTTTAGGAACCGTGTTGTTCAGGGGAGCATGCAGTTTTAGGGAGAGTGTGGTTCAGGGGAGCATGCTGTTTTAGGGAGCGTGTTGTTCAGGGGAGCATGCTGTTTTAGGAAGCGTGTTGATCGGGGAGCATGTTGTTTTAGGGAGCGTGTTGTCAGGGGAGCATGCTGTTTCAGGGAGCATGTTGTTCAGGGGAGCATGCTGTTTCAGGGAGCATGTTGTTCAGGGGAGCATGCTGTTTTCGGGAGCGTTTTGTTCAGGGGAGCATGCTCTTTCAGGGAGCGTGTTGTTCAGGGGAGCATGCTGTTTTAGGGAGCGTGTTGTTCAGGGGAGCATGCTGTTTCAGGAAGCGTGTTGTTTAGGGGAGCATGCTGTTTCAGGGAGCGTGTTGTTCAGGGGAGCATGCTGTTTTAGGGAGCGTGTTGTTCAGGGGAGCATGCTGTTTTAGGGAGCGTGTTGTTCAGGGGAGCATGCTGTTTCAGGGAGCGTGTTGTTCAGGGGAGCATGCTGTTTGAGGGAGCGTGCTTTTTAGGGGAGCATGCTGTTTCAGGCAGCGTGTTGTTCACGGGAGCATGCTGTTTTAGGGAGTGTTTTGTTCAGGGGAGCATACTGTTGAGGGAGCGTGTTTTTCAGGGGAGCATGCTGTTTTAGGGAGTGAGTTGTTCAGGGGAGCATGCTGTTTCAAGGAGCGTGTTGTTCGGGGGAGCATGCTGTTTTAGGGAGTGTGTTGTTCAGGGGAGCGTCCTGTTTTAGGGACCCTGTTGATCAGGAGAGCATGCTGTTTTAGGGAGCGTTTTGTTCAGGGGAGCGTCCTGTCTTCGGGTCCTTGTTGATCAGGGGAGCATGCTGTTTTAGGGAGCATTTTGTTCAGGGGAGCATCCTGTTTGAGGGAGCGTGTTGTTCAGGGGAGCATTTTGTATTAAGGAGCATGTTGTTCAGGGAAGCATGCTGTTTTAGGGAGCGTGTTGTTCAGGGGAGCATGCTGTTTTAGGAACCGTGTTGTTCAGGGGAGCATGCTGTTTTAGGGAGAGTGTGGTTCAGGGGAGCATGCTGTTTTAGGGAGCGTGTTGTTCAGGGGAGCATGCTGTTTTAGGGAGCGTGTTGTTCAGGGGAGCATGCTGCTTTAGTGAGCGTGTTGTTCAGGGGAGCATGCTGTTTTAGGGAGCGTGTTGTTCAGGGGAGCATGCTGTTTTAGGGAGCGGGTTGTTCAGGGGAGCGTGCTGTTTTAGGGAGCGTGTTGATCGGGGAGCATGCTGTTTTAGGGAGCGTGTTGTTCAGGGGAGCATGCTGTTTCAAGGAGCGTGTTGTTCGGGGGAGCATGCTGTTTTAGGGAGCGGGTTGTTCAGGGGAGCGTGCTGTTTTAGGGAGCGTGTTGATCGGGGAGCATGCTGTTTTAGGGAGCGGGTTGTTCAGGGGAGCGTGCTGTTTTAGGGAGCGTGTTGATCGGGGAGCATGCTGTTTTAGGGAGCGTGTTGTTCAGGGGAGCATGCTGTTTCAAGGAGCGTGTTGTTCAGGGGAGCGTGCTGTTTTAGGGAGCGTGTTGATCGGGGAGCATGCTGTTTTAGGGAGCGTGTTGTTCAGGGGAGCATGCTGTTTCAAGGAGCGTGTTGTTCAGGGGAGCATGCTGTTTCAAGGAGCGTGTTGTTCAGGGGAGCATGCTGTTTTAGGGAGCGGGTTGTTCAGGGGAGCGTGCTGTTTCAGGGAGCGTGTTGATCGGGGAGCATGCTGTTTTAGGGAGCATTTTGTTCAGGGGAGCATCCTGTTTTAGGGAGCGTGTTGTTCAGGGGAGCATTTTGTATTAGGGAGCATGTTGTTCAGGGAAGCATGCTGTTTTAGGGAGCGTGTTGTTCAGGGGAGCATGCTGTTTTAGGAACCGTGTTGTTCAGGGGAGCATGCTGTTTTAGGGAGCGTGTTGTTCAGGGGAGCATGCTGCTTTAGGGAGCGTGTTGTTCAGGGGAGCATGCTGTTTTAGGGAGCGTGTTGTTCAGGGGAGCATGCTGTTTCAAGGAGCGTGTTGTTCGGGGGAGCATGCTGTTTTAGGGAGCGTGTTGTTCAGGGGAGCATGCTGCTTTAGGGAGCGTGTTGTTCAGGGGAGCATGCTGTTTTAGGAACCGTGTTGTTCAGGGGAGCATGCTGTTTTAGGGAGAGTGTGGTTCAGGGGAGCATTTTGTATTAGGGAGCATGTTGTTCAGGGAAGCATGCTGTTTTAGGGAGCGTGTTGTTCAGGGGAGCATGCTGTTTTAGGAACCGTGTTGTTCAGGGGAGCATGCTGTTTTAGGGAGAGTGTGGTTCAGGGGGGCATGCTGTTTTAGGGAGCGTGTTGTTCAGGGGAGCATGCTGTTTTAGGAAGCGTGTTGTTCAGGGGAGCATGCTGTTTTAGGGAGCGTGTTGTTCAGGGGAGCATGCTGCTTTAGGGAGCGTGTTGTTCAGGGGAGCATGCTGTTTTAGGGAGCGTGTTGTTCAGGGGAGCATGCTGTTTCAAGGAGCGTGTTGTTCGGGGGAGCATGCTGTTTTAGGGAGCGTGTTGTTCAGGGGAGCATGCTGCTTTAGGGAGCGTGTTGTTCAGGGGAGCATGCTGTTTTCGGGTGCGTGTTGTTCAGGGGAGCATGCTGTTTTAGGAAGCGTGTTGTTCAGGGGAGCATGCTGTTTGAGGGAGCGTGCTTTTTAGGGGAGCATGCTGTTTCAGGGAGTGAGTTGTTCAGGGGAGCATGCTGTTTCAAGGAGCGTGTTGTTCGGGGGAGCATGCTGTTTTAGGGAGTGTGTTGTTCAGGGGAGCGTCCTGTTTTAGGGACCCTGTTGATCAGGAGAGCATGCTGTTTTAGGGAGCGTTTTGTTCAGGGGAGCGTCCTGTCTTCGGGTCCCTGTTGATCAGGGGAGCATGCTGCTTTAGGGAGCATTTTGTTCCGGGGAGCATCCTGTTATAGGGAGCGTGTTGTTCAGGGGAGCATTTTGTATTAGGGAGCATGTTGTTCAGGGAAGCATGCTGTTTTAGGGAGCGTGTTGTTCAGGGGAGCATGCTGTTTTAGGAACCGTGTTGTTCGGGGGAGCATGCTGTTTTAGGGAGTGTGTTGTTCAGGGGAGCATGCTGTTTTAGGGAGTGTGTTGTTCAGGGGAGCATGCTGTTTTAGGGAGTGTGTTGTTTAGGGGAGCATGCTGTTTTAGGGAGTGTGTTGTTCAGGGGAGCATGCTGTTTTAGGGAGCGTGTTAATCAGGGGAGCAGGCTGTTTTAGGGAGCGTGTTGTTCAGGGGAGCATGCTGTTTCAAGAAGCCTGTTGTTCAGGGGAGCATGCTGTTTTAGGGAGTGTGTTGATCAGGGGAGCATGCTGTTTCAAGGAGCGTGTTGTTGAGGGGAGCATGCTGTTTTAGGGAGCGTGTTGATCAGGGGAGCATGCTGTTTCAAGGAGCGTGTTGTTGAGGGGAGCATGCTGTTTTAGGGAGCGTGTTGATCAGGGGAGCATGCTGTTTTAGGGAGCGTGTTGTTCAGGGGAGCATGCTGTTTTAGGGAGTGTGTTGTTCAGGGGAGCATGCTGTTTTAGGGAGTGTGTTGTTCAGGGGAGCATGCTGTTTCAAGGAGAGTGTTGTTCAGGGGAGCATGCTGTTTTAGGGAGCGTCTTGTTCAGGGGAGCATCCTGTTTTAGGGAGCGTGTTGTTCAGGGGAGCATTTTGTTTTAGGGAGCATGTTGTCCAGGGGAGCGTGCTGTTTTAGAGAGCATGTTGTTCAGGGGAGCATGCTGTTTTAGGGAGCGTGTTGGTCAGGGGAGCGTGCTGTTTTAGGGAGCGTGTTGTTCAGGGGAGCATGCTGTTTTAGGGAGTGTGTTGTTCAGGGGAGCATGCTGTTTTAGGGAGTGTGTTGTTCAGGGGAGCATGCTGTTTCAAGGAGAGTGTTGTTCAGGGGAGCATGCTGTTTTAGGGAGCGTCTTGTTCAGGGGAGCATGCTGTTTCAAGGAGAGTGTTGTTCAGGGGAGCATGCTGTTTTAGGGAGCGTCTTGTTCAGGGGAGCATCCTGTTTTAGGGAGCGTGTTGTTCAGGGGAGCATTTTGTTTTAGGGAGCATGTTGTCCAGGGGAGCGTGCTGTTTTAGAGAGCATGTTGTTCAGGGGAGCATGCTGTTTTAGGGAGCGTGTTGGTCAGGGGAGCGTGCTGTTTTAGGGAGCATGTTGTTCAGGGGAGCATGCTGTTTTAGGGAGAGTGTTGTTCAGGGGAGCATGCTGTTTTAGGGAGAGTGTTGTTCAGGGGAGCATGCTGTTTTAGGGAGCGTGTTGTTCAGGGGAGCATGCTGTTTTAGGAAGCGTGTTGTTCAGGGGAGCATGCTGTTTTAGGGAGCGTGTTGTGCAGGGGAGCATGCTGCTTTAGGGAGCGTGTTGTTCAGGGGAGCATGCTGTTTTAGGGAGCGTGTTGTTCAGGGGAGCATGCTGTTTTAGGGAGCGTGTTGTTCAGGGGAGCATGCTGTTTTAGGGAGCATGTTGTTCAGGGGAGCATGCTGTTTTAGGAAGCGTGTTGTTCAGGGGAGCATGCTGTTTTGGGGAGCGTGTTGATCGGGGAGCATGCTGTTTTGGGGAGCGTGTTGTTCAGGGGAGCATGCTGTTTTAGGCTGCGTGTGGTTCAGGGGAGCATGCTGTTTTAGGGAGTGTGTTGATCGGGGGAGCATGCTGTTTTGGGGAGCGTGTGGATCAGGGGAGCATGCTGTTTTAGGATGCGTGTTGATCCGGGGAGCATGCTGTTTTAGGAAGCGTGTTATTCAGGGGAGCATGCTGTTTTAGGGAGTATGTTGATCGGGGAGCATACTGTTTTGGGGAGCGTGTCGTTCAGGGGAGCATGCTGTTTTAGGAAGCGTGTTGTTCAGGGGAGCATGCTGTTTTAGGAAGCGTGTTGTTCAGGGGAGCATGCTGCTTTAGGGAGCGTGTTGTTCAGGGGAGCATGGTGTTTTAGGGAGCGTGTTGTTCAGGGGAGCATGCTGTTTTAGGAAACGTGTTGTTCAGGGGAGCATGCTGTTTTAGGGACAGTGTTGATCGGGGAGCATGCTGTTTTAGGGAGCGTGTTGATCAGGGGAGCATGCTGTTTTAGGGAGCGTGTTGTTCAGGGGAGCATGCTGTTTTAGGGAGTGTGTTGTTCAGGGGAGCATGCTGTTTTAGGGAGCGTGTTGTTCAGGGGAGCATGCTGTTTTAGGGAGCATGTTGTTCAGGGGAGCATGCTGTTTTAGGAAGCGTGTTGTTCAGGGGAGCATGCTGTTTTGGGGAGCGTGTTGATCGGGGAGCATGCTGTTTTGGGGAGTGTGTTGTTCAGGGGAGCATGCTGTTTTAGGAAGCGTGTGGTTCAGGGGAGCATGCTGTTTTAGGGAGTGTGTTGATCGGGGGAGCATGCTGTTTTGGGGAGCGTGTTGATCAGGGGAGCATGCTGTTTTAGGATGCGTGTTGATCCGGGGAGCATGCTGTTTTAGGAAGCGTGTTATTCAGGGGAGCATGCTGTTTTAGGGAGTATGTTGATCGGGGAGCATACTGTTTTGGGGAGCGTGTCGTTCAGGGGAGCATGCTGTTTTAGGAAGCGTGTTGTTCAGGGGAGCATGCTGTTTTAAGAAGCGTGTTGTTCAGGGGAGCATGCTGCTTTAGGGAGCGTGTTGTTCAGGGGAGCAAGCTGTTTTAGGGAGCGTGTTGTTCAGGGGAGCATGCTGTTTTAGGAAGCGTGTTGTTCAGGGGAGCATGCTGTTTTAGGGAGTGTGTTGTTCAGGGGAGCATGCTGTTTTAGGGAGTGTGTTGTTCAGGGGAGCATGCTGTTTTACGGTGCGTGTTGATCAGGGGAGCATGCTGTTTTAGGGAGTGTGTTGTTCAGGGGAGCATCCTGTTTAGTGAGCGTGTTGTTCAGGGGAGCATGCTGTTTTATGGAGCGTGTTGTTCAGGGGAGCATGCTGTTTTAGGGAGTGTGTTGTTCGGGGGAGCATACTGTTTAGGGAGCGTGTTGTTCAGGGGAGCATGCTGTTTTATGGAGGGTGTTGTTCAGGGGAGCATGCTGTTTTAGGGAGCGTGTTGATCAGGGGTGCATGCTGTTTTCGGGAGCGTGTTGTTCAGGGGAGCACGCTGTTTTAGGGAGCGTGTTGATCAGGGGAGCATGGTGTTTCAAGGAGCGTGTTGTTGAGGGGAGCATGCTGTTTTAGGGAGCGTGTTGATCAGGGGAGCATGCTGTTTTAGGGAGTGTGTTGTTCAGGGGAGCATGCTGTTTTAGGGAGTGTGTTGTTCAGGGGAGCATGCTGTTTCAAGGAGCGTGTTGTTCGGGGGAGCATGCTGTTTTAGGGAGTGTGTTGTTCAGGGGAGCACGCTGTTTTAGGGAGCGTGTTGATCAGGGGAGCATGCTGTTTCAAGGAGCGTGTTGTTCAGGGGAGCATGCTGTTTTAGGGAGTGTGTTGTTCAGGGGAGCATGCTGTTTTAGGGAGTGTGTTGTTTAGGGGAGCATGCTGTTTTAGGGAGTGTGTTGTTCAGGGGAGCATGCTGTTTTAGGGAGCGTGTTAATCAGGGGAGCAGGCTGTTTTAGGGAGCGTGTTGTTCAGGGGAGCATGTTGTTTTAGGGAGCATGTAGTTCAGGGTAGGGTGCTGTTTTAGGGAGCGTGTTGATCAGGGGTGCATGCTGTTTTCGGGAGCGTGTTGTTCAGGGGAGCATGCTGTTTCAAGAAGCCTGTTGTTCAGGGGAGCATGCTGTTTTAGGGAGTGTGTTGATCAGGGGAGCATGCTGTTTCAAGGAGCGTGTTGTTGAGGGGAGCATGCTGTTTTAGGGAGCGTGTTGATCAGGGGAGCATGCTGTTTCAAGGAGCGTGTTGTTGAGGGGAGCATGCTGTTTTAGGGAGCGTGTTGATCAGGGGAGCATGCTGTTCTGGGGAGCGTGTGGTTCAGGGGAGCATGCTGTTTTAGGGAGTGTGTTGTTCAGGGGAGCATGCTGTTTTAGGGAGTGTGTTGTTCAGGGGAGCATGCTGTTTTAGGGAGTGTGTTGTTCAGGGGAGCATGCTGTTTCAAGGAGAATGTTGTTCAGGGGAGCATGCTGTTTTAGGGAGCGTCTTGTTCAGGGGAGCATCCTGTTTTAGGGAGCGTGTTGTTCAGGGGAGCATTTTGTTTTAGGGAGCATATTGTTCAGGGGAGCGTGCTGTTTTAGAGAGCATGTTGTTCAGGGGAGCGTGCTGTTTTAGGGAGCATGTTGTTCAGGGGAGCATGCTGTTTTAGGGAGCGTGTTGTTCAGGGGAGCATCCTGTTTTAGGGAGCGTGTTGTTCAGGGGAGCATGCTGTTTTAGGGAGCGTGTTGTTCAGGGGAGCATGCTGTTTTAGGAAGCGTGTTGTTCAGGGGAGCATGCTGTTTTCGGGAGCGTGTTGTTCAGGGGAGCATGCTGCTTAAGGGAGCGTCTTGTTCAGGGGAGCATGCTGTTTTAGGGAGCGTGTTGTTCAGGGGAGCATGCTGTTTTAGGAAGCGAGTTGTTCAGGTGAGCATGCTGTTTTAGGGAGCGTGTTGATCGGGGAGCATGCTGTTTTAGGGAGCGTGTTGATCAGGGGAGAATGCTGTTTTAGGGAGCGTGTTGATCAGGGGTGCATGCTGTTTTCGGGAGCGTGTGGTTCAGGGGAGCATGCTGTTTCAAGGAGCGTGTTGTTGAGGGGAGCATGCTGTTTTAGGGAGCATGTTGATCAGGGGAGCATGCTGTTTTAGGGAGCGTGTTGTTCAGGGGAGCATGCTGTTTTAGGGAGTGTGTTGTTCAGGGGAGCATGCTGTTTTAGGGAGTGTGTTGTTCAGGGGAGCATGCTGTTTTAGGGAGTGTGTTGTTCAGGGGAGCATGCTGTTTCAAGGAGCGTGTTGTTCGGGGGAGCATGCTGTTTTAGGGAGTGTGTTGTTCAGGGGAGCATGCTGTTTTAGGGAGTGTGTTGTTCAGGGGAGCATTCTGTTTTAGGGAGTGTGTTGTTTAGGGGAGCATGCTGTTTTAGGGAGTGTGTTGTTCAGGGGAGCATGCTGTTTTAGGGAGCGTGTTAATCAGGGGAGCAGGCTGTTTTAGGGAGCGTGTTGTTCAGGGGAGCATGTTGTTTTCGGGAGCGTGTTGTTCAGGGGAGCATGCTGTTTCAAGAAGCCTGTTGTTCAGGGGAGCATGCTGTTTTAGGGAGTGTGTTGATCAGGGGAGCATGCTGTTTCAAGGAGCGTGTTGTTGAGGGGAGCATGCTGTTTTAGGGAGCGTGTTGATCAGGGGAGCATGCTGTTTCAAGGAGCGTGTTGTTGAGGGGAGCATGCTGTTTTAGGGAGCGTGTTGATCAGGGGAGCATGCTGTTTTAGGGAGCGTGTTGTTCAGGGGAGCATGCTGTTTTAGGGAGTGTGTTGTTCAGGGGAGCATGCTGTTTTAGGGAGTGTGTTGTTCAGGGGAGCATGCTGTTTCAAGGAGAGTGTTGTTCAGGGGAGCATGCTGTTTTAGGGAGCGTCTTGTTCAGGGGAGCATCCTGTTTTAGGGAGCGTGTTGTTCAGGGGAGCATTTTGTTTTAGGGAGCATGTTGTCCAGGGGAGCGTGCTGTTTTAGAGAGCATGTTGTTCAGGGGAGCATGCTGTTTTAGGGAGCGTGTTGGTCAGGGGAGCGTGCCGTTTTAGGGAGCATGTTGTTCAGGGGAGCATGCTGTTTTAGGGAGCGTGTTGTTCAGGGGAGCATGCTGTTTTAGGGAGAGTGTTGTTCAGGGGAGCATGCTGTTTTAGGGAGCGTGTTGTTCAGGGGAGCATGCTGTTTTAGGAAGCGTGTTGTTCTGGGGAGCATGCTGTTTTAGGGAGCGTGTTGTGCAGGGGAGCATGCTGCTTTAGGGAGCGTGTTGTTCAGGGGAGCATGCTGTTTTAGGGAGCGTGTTGTTCAGGGGAGCATGCTGTTTTAGGGAGCGTGTTGTTCAGGGGAGCATGCTGTTTTAGGGAGCATGTTGTTCAGGGGAGCATGCTGTTTTAGGAAGCGTGTTGTTCAGGGGAGCATGCTGTTTTGGGGAGCGTGTTGATCGGGGAGCATGCTGTTTTGGGGAGCGTGTTGTTCAGGGGAGCATGCTGTTTTAGGGAGCATGTTGTTCAGGGGAGCATGCTGTTTTAGGAAGCGTGTTGTTCAGGGGAGCATGCTGTTTTGGGGAGCGTGTTGATCGGGGAGCATGCTGTTTTGGGGAGCGTGTTGTTCAGGGGAGCATGCTGTTTTAGGAAGCGTGTGGTTCAGGGGAGCATGCTGTTTTAGGGAGTGTGTTGATCGGGGGAGCATGCTGTTTTGGGGAGCGTGTTGATCAGGGGAGCATGCTGTTTTAGGATGCGTGTTGATCCGGGGAGCATGCTGTTTTAGGAAGCGTGTTATTCAGGGGAGCATGCTGTTTTAGGGAGTATGTTGATCGGGGAGCATACTGTTTTGGGGAGCGTGTCGTTCAGGGGAGCATGCTGTTTTAGGAAGCGTGTTGTTCAGGGGAGCATGCTGTTTTAAGAAGCGTGTTGTTCAGGGGAGCATGCTGCTTTAGGGAGCGTGTTGTTCAGGGGAGCAAGCTGTTTTAGGGAGCGTGTTGTTCAGGGGAGCATGCTGTTTTAGGAAGCGTGTTGTTCAGGGGAGCATGCTGTTTTAGGGAGTGTGTTGTTCAGGGGAGCATGCTGTTTTAGGGAGTGTGTTGTTCAGGGGAGCATGCTGTTTTACGGTGCGTGTTGATCAGGGGAGCATGCTGTTTTTGGGAGTGTGTTGTTCAGGGGAGCATCCTGTTTAGTGAGCGTGTTGTTCAGGGGAGCATGCTGTTTTATGGAGCGTGTTGTTCAGGGGAGCATGCTGTTTTAGGGAGTGTGTTGTTCGGGGGAGCATACTGTTTAGGGAGCGTGTTGTTCAGGGGAGCATGCTGTTTTATGGAGGGTGTTGTTCAGGGGAGCATGCTGTTTTAGGGAGCGTGTTGATCAGGGGTGCATGCTGTTTTCGGGAGCGTGTTGTTCAGGGGAGCACGCTGTTTTAGGGAGCGTGTTGATCAGGGGAGCATGGTGTTTCAAGGAGCGTGTTGTTGAGGGGAGCATGCTGTTTTAGGGAGCGTGTTGATAAGGGGAGCATGCTGTTTTAGGGAGTGTGTTGTTCAGGGGAGCATGCTGTTTTAGGGAGTGTGTTGTTCAGGGGAGCATGCTGTTTCAAGGAGCGTGTTGTTCGGGGGAGCATGCTGTTTTAGGGAGTGTGTTGTTCAGGGGAGCACGCTGTTTTAGGGAGCGTGTTGATCAGGGGAGCATGCTGTTTCAAGGAGCGTGTTGTTCAGGGGAGCATGCTGTTTTAGGGAGTGTGTTGTTCAGGGGAGCATGCTGTTTTAGGGAGTGTGTTGTTTAGGGGAGCATGCTGTTTTAGGGAGTGTGTTGTTCAGGGGAGCATGCTGTTTTAGGGAGCGTGTTAATCAGGGGAGCAGGCTGTTTTAGGGAGCGTGTTGTTCAGGGGAGCATGTTGTTTTAGGGAGCATGTAGTTCAGGGTAGGGTGCTGTTTTAGGGAGCGTGTTGATCAGGGGTGCATGCTGTTTTCGGGAGCGTGTTGTTCAGGGGAGCATGCTGTTTCAAGAAGCCTGTTGTTCAGGGGAGCATGCTGTTTTAGGGAGTGTGTTGATCAGGGGAGCATGCTGTTTCAAGGAGCGTGTTGTTGAGGGGAGCATGCTGTTTTAGGGAGCGTGTTGATCAGGGGAGCATGCTGTTTCAAGGAGCGTGTTGTTGAGGGGAGCATGCTGTTTTAGGGAGCGTGTTGATCAGGGGAGCATGCTGTTCTGGGGAGCGTGTGGTTCAGGGGAGCATGCTGTTTTAGGGAGTGTGTTGTTCAGGGGAGCATGCTGTTTTAGGGAGTGTGTTGTTCAGGGGAGCATGCTGTTTTAGGGCGTGTGTTGTTCAGGGGAGCATGCTGTTTCAAGGAGAATGTTGTTCAGGGGAGCATGCTGTTTTAGGGAGCGTCTTGTTCAGGGGAGCATCCTGTTTTAGGGAGCGTGTTGTTCAGGGGAGCATTTTGTTTTAGGGAGCATATTGTTCAGGGGAGCGTGCTGTTTTAGAGAGCATGTTGTTCAGGGGAGCGTGCTGTTTTAGGGAGCATGTTGTTCAGGGGAGCATGCTGTTTTAGGGAGCGTGTTGTTCAGGGGAGCATCCTGTTTTAGGGAGCGTGTTGTTCAGGGGAGCATGCTGTTTTAGGGAGCGTGTTGTTCAGGGGAGCATGCTGTTTTAGGAAGCGTGTTGTTCAGGGGAGCATGCTGTTTTCGGGAGCGTGTTGTTCAGGGGAGCATGCTGCTTAAGGGAGCGTCTTGTTCAGGGGAGCATGCTGTTTTAGGGAGTGTGTTGTTCAGGGGAGCATGCTGTTTTAGGAAGCGAGTTGTTCAGGTGAGCATGCTGTTTTAGGGAGCGTGTTGATCGGGGAGCATGCTGTTTTAGGGAGCGTGTTGATCAGGGGAGAATGCTGTTTTAGGGAGCGTGTTGATCAGGGGTGCATGCTGTTTTCGGGAGCGTGTGGTTCAGGGGAGCATGCTGTTTCAAGGAGCGTGTTGTTGAGGGGAGCATGCTGTTTTAGGGAGCATGTTGATCAGGGGAGCATGCATTTTTAGGGAGCGTGTTGTTCAGGGGAGCATGCTGTTTTAGGGAGTGTGTTGTTCAGGGGAGCATGCTGTTTTAGGGAGTGTGTTGTTCAGGGGAGCATGCTGTTTTAGGGAGTGTGTTGTTCAGGGGAGCATTCTGTTTCAAGGAGCGTGTTGTTCGGGGGAGCATGCTGTTTTAGGGAGTGTGTTGTTCAGGGGAGCATGCTGTTTTAGGGAGTGTGTTGTTTAGGGGAGCATGCTGTTTTAGGGAGTGTGTT
Source organism: Chiloscyllium plagiosum (assembly GCF_037043375.1). Taxonomy (NCBI): domain Eukaryota; kingdom Metazoa; phylum Chordata; class Chondrichthyes; order Orectolobiformes; family Hemiscylliidae; genus Chiloscyllium; species Chiloscyllium plagiosum. The sequence goes on from NW_028270176.1 coordinate 11,280,623, forward strand.
GTTCAGGGGAGCATGCTGTTTTAGGGAGCGTGTTAATCAGGGGAGCAGGCTGTTTTAGGGAGCGTGTTGTTCAGGGGAGCATGTTGTTTTCGGGAGCGTGTTGTTCAGGGGAGCATGCTGTTTCAAGAAGCCTGTTGTTCAGGGGAGCATGCTGTTTTAGGGAGTGTGTTGATCAGGGGAGCATGCTATTCCAAGGAGCGTGTTGTTGAGGGGAGCATGCTGTTTTAGGGTGCGTGTTGATCAGGGGAGCATGCTGTTTCAAGGAGCGTGTTGTTGAGGGGAGCATGCTGTTTTAGGGAGCGTGTTGATCAGGGGAGCATGCTGTTTTAGGGAGCGTGTTGTTCAGGGGAGCATGCTGTTTTAGGGAGTGTGTTGTTCAGGGGAGCATGTTGTTTTAGGGAGTGTGTTGTTCAGGGGAGCATGCTGTTTCAAGGAGAGTGTTGTTCAGGGGAGCATGCTGTTTTAGGGAGCGTCTTGTTCAGGGGAGCATCCTGTTTTAGGGAGCGTGTTGTTCAGGGGAGCATTTTGTTTTAGGGAGCATGTTGTCCAGGGGAGCGTGCTGTTTTAGAGAGCATGTTGTTCAGGGGAGCATGCTGTTTTAGGGAGCGTGTTGGTCAGGGGAGCGTGCCGTTTTAGGGAGCATGTTGTTCAGGGGAGCATGCTGTTTTAGGGAGCGTGTTGTTCAGGGGAGCATGCTGTTTTAGGGAGAGTGTTGTTCAGGGGAGCATGCTGTTTTAGGGAGCGTGTTGTTCAGGGGAGCATGCTGTTTTAGGAAGCGTGTTGTTCAGGGGAGCATGCTGTTTTAGGGAGCGTGTTGTGCAGGGGAGCATGCTGCTTTAGGGAGCGTGTTGTTCAGGGGAGCATGCTGTTTTAGGGAGCGTGTTGTTCAGGGGAGCATGCTGTTTTAGGGAGCGTGTTGTTCAGGGGAGCATGCTGTTTTAGGGAGCATGTTGTTCAGGGGAGCATGCTGTTTTAGGAAGCGTGTTGTTCAGGGGAGCATGCTGTTTTGGGGAGCGTGTTGATCGGGGAGCATGCTGTTTTGGGGAGCGTGTTGTTCAGGGGAGCATGCTGTTTTAGGAAGCGTGTGGTTCAGGGGAGCATGCTGTTTTAGGGAGTGTGTTGATCGGGGGAGCATGCTGTTTTGGGGAGCGTGTTGATCAGGGGAGCATGCTGTTTTAGGATGCGTGTTGATCCGGGGAGCATGCTGTTTTAGGAAGCGTGTTATTCAGGGGAGCATGCTGTTTTAGGGAGTATGTTGATCGGGGAGCATACTGTTTTGGGGAGCTGTCGTTCAGGGGAGCATGCTGTTTTAGGAAGCGTGTTGTTCAGGGGAGCATGCTGTTTTAGGAAGCGTGTTGTTCAGGGGAGCATGCTGCTTTAGGGAGCGTGTTGTTCAGGGGAGCATGGTGTTTTAGGGAGCGTGTTGTTCAGGGGAGCATGCTGTTTTAGGAAACGTGTTGTTCAGGGGAGCATGCTGTTTTAGGGACAGTGTTGATCGGGGAGCATGCTGTTTTAGGGAGCGTGTTGACCAGGGGAGCATGCTGTTTTAGGGAGCGTGTTGTTCAGGGGAGCATGCTGTTTTAGGGAGTGTGTTGTTCAGGGGAGCATGCTGTTTTAGGGTGCGTGTTGATCAGGGGAGCATGGTGTTTTAGGGAGTGTGTTGTTCAAGGGAGCATACTGTTGAGGGAGCGTGTTTTTCAGGGGAGCATGCTGTTTTAGGGAGTGTGTTGTTCAGGGGAGCATACTGTTGAGGGAGCGTGTTGTTCAGGGGAGCATGCTGTTTTATGGAGCGTGTTGTTCAGGGGAGCATGCTGTTTTAGGGAGTGTGTTGTTCGGGGGAGCATACTGTTTAGGGAGCGTGTTGTTCAGGGGAGCATGCTGTTTTACGGAGGGTGTTGTTCAGGGGAGCATGCTGTTTTAGGGAGCGTGTTGATCAGGGGTGCATGCTGTTTTCGGGAGCGTGTTGTTCAGGGGAGCATGCTGTTTCAAGAAGCCTGTTGTTCAGGGGAGCATGCTGTTTTAGGGAGCGTGTTGATCAGGGGAGCATGGTGTTTCAAGGAGCGTGTTGTTGAGGGGAGCATGCTGTTTTAGGGAGCGTGTTGATCAGGGGAGCATGCTGTTTTAGGGAGTGTGTTGTTCAGGGGAGCATGCTGTTTTAGGGAGTGTGTTGTTCAGGGGAGCATGCTGTTTTAGGGAGTGTGTTGTTCAGGGGAGCATGCTGTTTTAGGGAGCGTGTTGATCAGGGGAGCATGCTGTTTTAGGGAGTGTGTTGTTCAGGGGAGCATGCTGTTTTAGGGAGTGTGTTGATCAGGGGAGCATGCTGTTTTAGGGAGTGTGTTGTTCAGGGGAGCATGCTGTTTTAGGGAGAGTGTTGATCAGGGGAGCATGGTGTTTCAAGGAGTGTGTTGTTCAGGGGAGCATGCTGTTTTAGGGAGCGTGTTGATCAGGGGAGCATGCTGTTTTAGGGAGTGTGTTGTTCAGGGGAGCATGCTGTTTTAGGGAGTGTGTTGTTCAGGGGAGCATGCTGTTTCAAGGAGCGTGTTGTTCGGGGGAGCATGCTGTTTTAGGGAGTGTGTTGTTCAGGGGAGCATGTTGTTTTAGGGAGTGTGTTGTTCAGGGGAGCATGCTGTTTTAGGGAGTGTGTTGTTTAGGGGAGCATGCTGTTTTAGGGAGTGTGTTGTTCAGGGGAGCATGCTGTTTTAGGGAGCGTGTTAATCAGGGGAGCAGGCTGTTTTAGGGAGCGTGTTGTTCAGGGGAGCATGTTGTTTTAGGGAGCATGTAGTTCAGGGTAGGGTGCTGTTTTAGGGAGCGTGTTGATCAGGGGTGCATGCTGTTTTCGGGAGCGTGTTGTTCAGGGGAGCATGCTGTTTCAAGAAGCCTGTTGTTCAGGGGAGCATGCTGTTTTAGGGAGTGTGTTGATCAGGGGAGCATGCTGTTTCAAGGAGCGTGTTGTTGAGGGGAGAATGCTGTTTTAGGGAGCGTGTTGATCAGGGGAGCATGCTGTTTCAAGGAGCGTGTTGTTGAGGGGAGCATGCTGTTTTAGGGAGCGTGTTGATGAGGGGAGCATGCTGTTTTAGGGAGCGTGTTGTTCAGGGGAGCATGCTGTTTTAGGGAGTGTGTTGTTCAGGGGAGCATGCTGTTTTAGGGAGTGTGTTGTTCAGGGGAGCATGCTGTTTTAGGGAGTGTGTTGTTCAGGGGAGCATGCTGTTTCAAGGAGAGTGTTGTTCAGGGGAGCATGCTGTTTTAGGGAGCGTCTTGTTCAGGGGAGCATCCTGTTTTAGGGAGCGTGTTGTTCAGGGGAGCATTTTGTTTTAGGGAGCATGTTGTTCAGGGGAGCGTGCGGTTTTAGAGAGCATGTTGTTCAGGGGAGCGTGCTGTTTTAGGGAGCATGTTGTTCAGGGGAGCATGCTGTTTTAGGGAGCGTGTTGTTCAGGGGAGCATGCTGTTTTAGGGAGAGTGTTGTTCAGGAGAGCATGGTGTTTGAGGGAGCGTGTTGTTCAGGGGAGCATCCTGTTTTAGGGAGAGTGTTGTTCAGGGGAGCATGCTGTTTTAGGGAGCGTGTTGTTCAGGGGAGCAAGCTGTTTTAGGAAGCGTGTTGTTCAGGGGAGCATGCTGTTTTCGGGAGCGTGTTGTTCAGGGGAGCATGCTGCTTTAGGGAGCGTGTTGTTCAGGGGAGCATGCTGTTTTAGGGAGCGTGTTGTTCAGGGGAGCATGCTGTTTTAGGAAGCGAGTTGTTCAGGTGAGCATGCTGTTTTAGGGAGCGTGTTGATTGGGGAGCATGCTGTTTTAGGGAGCGTGTTGATCAGGGGAGCATGCTGTTTTAGGGAGCGTGTTGATCAGGGGTGCATGCTGTTTTCGGGAGCGTGTTGTTCAGGGGAGCATGCTGTTTCAAGGAGCGTGTTGTTGAGGGGAGCATGCTGTTTTAGGGAGCGTGTTGATCAGGGGAGCATGCTGTTTTAGGGAGCGTGTTGTTCAGGGGAGCATGCTGTTTCAAGGAGCGTGTTGTTCAGGGGAGCATGCTGTTTTAGGGAGTGTGTTGTTCAGGGGAGCATGCTGATTTAGGGAGTGTGTTGTTCAGGGGAGCATGCTGTTTTAGGGAGTGTGTTGTTCAGGGGAGCATGCTGTTTCAAGGAGCGTGTTGTTCGGGGGAGCATGCTGTTTTAGGGAGTGTGTTGTTCAGGGGAGCATGCTGTTTTAGGGAGTGTGTTGTTCAGGGGAGCATGCTGTTTTAGGGAGTGTGTTGTTTAGGGGAGCATGCTGTTTTAGGGAGTGTGTTGTTCAGGGGAGCATGCTGTTTTAGGGAGCGTGTTAATCAGGGGAGCAGGCTGTTTTAGGGAGCGTGTTGTTCAGGGGAGCATGTTGTTTTAGGGAGCATGTAGTTCAGGGTAGGGTGCTGTTTTAGGGAGCGTGTTGTTCAGGGGAGCATGCTGTTTCAAGAAGCCTGTTGTTCAGGGGAGCATGCTGTTTTAGGGAGTGTGTTGATCAGGGGAGCATGCTGTTTCAAGGAGCGTGTTGTTGAGGGGAGCATGCTGTTTTAGGGAGCGTGTTGATCAGGGGAGCATGCTGTTTCAAGGAGCGTGTTGTTGAGGGGAGCATGCTGTTTTAGGGAGCGTGTTGATCAGGGGAGCATGCTGTTTGAGGGAGTGTGTTGTTCAGGGGAGCATGCTGTTTTAGGGAGTGTGTTGTTCAGGGGAGCATGCTGTTTTAGGGAGTGTGTTGTTCAGGGGAGCATGCTGTTTCAAGGAGAGTGTTGTTCAGGGGAGCATGCTGTTTTAGGGAGCGTCTTGTTCAGGGGAGCATCCTGTTTTAGGGAGCGTGTTGTTCAGGGGAGCATTTTGTTTTAGGGAGCATGTTGTCCAGGGGAGCGTGCTGTTTTAGAGAGCATGTTGTTCAGGGGAGCGTGCTGTTTTAGGGAGCATGTTGTTCAGGGGAGCATGCTGTTTTAGGGAGCGTGTTGTTCAGGGGAGCATGCTGTTTTAGGGAGTGTGTTGTTCAGTGGAGCATGCTGTTTGATTAAGCGTGTTGTTCAGGGGAGCATGCTGTTTTAGGGAGTGTGTTGATCAGGGGAGCATGCTATTCCAAGGAGCGTGTTGTTGAGGGGAGCATGCTGTTTTAGGGTGCGTGTTGATCAGGGGAGCATGCTGTTTCAAGGAGCGTGTTGTTGAGGGGAGCATGCTGTTTTAGGGAGCGTGTTGATCAGGGGAGCATGCTGTTTTAGGGAGCGTGTTGTTCAGGGGAGCATGCTGTTTTAGGGAGAGTGTTGTTCAGGGGAGCATGCTGTTTTAGGGAGCGTGTTGTTGAGGGGAGCATGCTGTTTTAGGAAGCGTGTTGTTCAGGGGAGCATGCTGTTTTAGGGAGCGTGTTGTGCAGGGGAGCATGCTGCTTTAGGGAGCGTGTTGTTCAGGGGAGCATGCTGTTTTAGGGAGCGTGTTGTTCAGGGGAGCATGCTGTTTTAGGAAGCGAGTTGTTCAGGTGAGCATGCTGTTTTAGGGAGCGTGTTGATCGGGGAGCATGCTGTTTTAGGGAGCGTGTTGATCAGGGGAGCATGCTGTTTTAGGAAGCGTGTTGTTCAGGGGAGCATGCTGTTTTAGGGAGCGTGTTGATCGGGGTGCATGCTGTTTTAGGGAGCGTGTTAATCAGGGGAGCAGGCTGTTTTAGGGAGCGTGTTGTTCAGGGGAGCATGTTGTTTTAGGGAGCATGTAGTTCAGGGGAGGGTGCTGTTTTAGGGAGCGTGTTGATCAGGGGTGCATGCTGTTTTCGGAAGCGTGTTGTTCAGGGGAGCATGCTGTTTCAAGAAGCCTGTTGTTCAGGGGAGCATGCTGTTTTAGGGAGCGTGTTGATCAGGGGAGCATGCTGTTTCAAGGAGCGTGTTGTTGAGGGGAGCATGCTGTTTTAGGGAGCGTGTTGATCAGGGGAGCATGCTGTTTTAGGGAGTGTGTTGTTCAGGGGAGCATGCTGTTTTAGGGAGTGTGTTGTTCAGGGGAGCATGCTGTTTTAGGGAGTGTGGTGTTCAGGGGAGCATGCTGTTTTAGGGAGTGTGTTGTTCAGGGGAGCATGCTGTTTCAAGGAGCGTGTTGTTCGGGGGAGCATGCTGTTTTAAGGAGTGTGTTGTTCAGGGGAGCATGCTGTTTTAGGGAGTGTGTTGTTCAGGGGAGCATGCTGTTTTAGGGAGTGTGTTGTTTAGGGGAGCATGCTGTTTTTGGGAGTGTGTTGTTCAGGGGAGCATGCTGTTTTAGGGAGTGTGTTGTTCAGGGGAGCATGCTGTTTTAGGGACCGTGTTGTTCAGGGGAGCATGCTGTTTTAGGGAGCGTGTTGATCAGGGGAGCTTGCTGTTTCAGGGAGTGTGTTGATCAGGGTAGCATGCTGTTTTTGGGAGTGTGTTTTTCAGGGGAGCATCCTGTTTTAGGGAAGGTGTTGTTCAGGGGAGCATGCTGTTTTAGGGAGTGTGTTGTTCAGGGGTGCATGCTGTTTTAGGGAGAGTGTTGTTCAGGGGAGCATGCTGTTTTAGGGAGCGTCTTGTTCAGGGGAGCATCCTGTTTTAGGGAGCGTGTTGTTCAGGGGAGGTTTTTGTTTTAGGGAGCATGTTGTTCAGGGGAGCGTGCTGTTTTAGGGAGCATGTTGTTCAGGGGAGCGTGCTGTTTTAGGGAGCATGTTGTTCAGGGGAGCATGCTGTTTCAGGGAGCGTGTTTTTCAGGGGAGCAATCTGTTTTAGGAAGCATGTTGTTCAGGGGAGCATGCTGTTTTAGGGAGAGTGTTGTTCAGGGGAGCGTGCTGTTTTAGGGAGCGTGTTGTTCAGGGGAGCATGCTGTTTTAGGAAGCGTGTTGTTCAGGGGAGCATGCTGTTTTAGGGAGAGTGTTGTTCAGGGGAGCATGCTGTTTTAGGGAGCGTCTTGTTCAGGGGAGCATCCTGTTTTAGGGAGCGTGTTGTTCAGAGGAGCATTTTGTTTTAGGGAGCATGTTGTTCAGGGGAGCATGCTGTTTTAGGGAGCATGTTGTTCAGGGGAGCATTTTGCTTTAGGGAGCATGTTGTTCAGGGGAGCATGCTGTTTTAGGAAGCATGTTGTTGAGGGGAGCATGCTGTTTTAGGAAGCGTGTTGTTCAGGGGAGCATGCTGTTTTAGGGAGCAGTGTTGTTCAGGGGAGCATGCTGCTTTAGGGAGCGTGTTGTTCAGCGGAGCATGCTGTTTTAGGGAGCGTGTTGTTCGGGGAGCATGCTGTTTTAGGAAGCGTGTTGTTCAGGGGAGCATGCTGTTTTAGGGAGCGTGTTGATCGGGGAGCATGCTGTTTTAGGGAGTGTGTTGATCAGGGGAGCATGCTGTTTTCGGGAGCGTGTTGTTCAGGGGAGCATGCTGTTTTAGGGTGCGTGTTGTTCAGGGGAGCATGCTGTTTTAGGACGCGTGTTGTTCAGGGGAGCATGCTGTTTTAGGGAGTGTGTTGTTCAGGGGAGCATACTGTTGAGGGAGCGTGTTGTTCAGGGGAGCATGCTGTTTTATGGAGCGTGTTGTTCAGGGGAGCATGCTGTTTTAGGGAGTGTGTTGTTCGGGGGAGCATACTGTTTAGGGAGCGTGTTGTTCAGGGGAGCATGCTGTTTTACGGAGGGTGTTGTTCAGGGGAGCATGCTGTTTTAGGGAGCGTGTTGATCAGGGGTGCATGCTGTTTTCGGGAGCGTGTTGTTCAGGGGAGCATGCTGTTTCAAGAAGCCTGTTGTTCAGGGGAGCATGCTGTTTTAGGGAGCGTGTTGATCAGGGGAGCATGGTGTTTCAAGGAGCGTGTTGTTGAGGGGAGCATGCTGTTTTAGGGAGCGTGTTGATCAGGGGAGCATGCTGTTTTAGGGAGTGTGTTGTTCAGGGGAGCATGCTGTTTTAGGGAGTGTGTTGTTCAGGGGAGCATGCTGTTTTAGGGAGTGTGTTGTTCAGGGGAGCATGCTGTTTTAGGGAGCGTGTTGATCAGGGGAGCATGCTGTTTTAGGGAGTGTGTTGTTCAGGGGAGCATGCTGTTTTAGGGAGTGTGTTGATCAGGGGAGCATGCTGTTTTAGGGAGTGTGTTGTTCAGGGGAGCATGCTGTTTTAGGGAGAGTGTTGATCAGGGGAGCATGGTGTTTCAAGGAGTGTGTTGTTCAGGGGAGCATGCTGTTTTAGGGAGCGTGTTGATCAGGGGAGCATGCTGTTTTAGGGAGTGTGTTGTTCAGGGGAGCATGCTGTTTTAGGGAGTGTGTTGTTCAGGGGAGCATGCTGTTTCAAGGAGCGTGTTGTTCGGGGGAGCATGCTGTTTTAGGGAGTGTGTTGTTCAGGGGAGCATGTTGTTTTAGGGAGTGTGTTGTTCAGGGGAGCATGCTGTTTTAGGGAGTGTGTTGTTTAGGGGAGCATGCTGTTTTAGGGAGTGTGTTGTTCAGGGGAGCATGCTGTTTTAGGGAGCGTGTTAATCAGGGGAGCAGGCTGTTTTAGGGAGCGTGTTGTTCAGGGGAGCATGTTGTTTTAGGGAGCATGTAGTTCAGGGTAGGGTGCTGTTTTAGGGAGCGTGTTGATCAGGGGTGCATGCTGTTTTCGGGAGCGTGTTGTTCAGGGGAGCATGCTGTTTCAAGAAGCCTGTTGTTCAGGGGAGCATGCTGTTTTAGGGAGTGTGTTGATCAGGGGAGCATGCTGTTTCAAGGAGCGTGTTGTTGAGGGGAGAATGCTGTTTTAGGGAGCGTGTTGATCAGGGGAGCATGCTGTTTCAAGGAGCGTGTTGTTGAGGGGAGCATGCTGTTTTAGGGAGCGTGTTGATGAGGGGAGCATGCTGTTTTAGGGAGCGTGTTGTTCAGGGGAGCATGCTGTTTTAGGGAGTGTGTTGTTCAGGGGAGCATGCTGTTTTAGGGAGTGTGTTGTTCAGGGGAGCATGCTGTTTTAGGGAGTGTGTTGTTCAGGGGAGCATGCTGTTTCAAGGAGAGTGTTGTTCAGGGGAGCATGCTGTTTTAGGGAGCGTCTTGTTCAGGGGAGCATCCTGTTTTAGGGAGCGTGTTGTTCAGGGGAGCATTTTGTTTTAGGGAGCATGTTGTTCAGGGGAGCGTGCGGTTTTAGAGAGCATGTTGTTCAGGGGAGCGTGCTGTTTTAGGGAGCATGTTGTTCAGGGGAGCATGCTGTTTTAGGGAGCGTGTTGTTCAGGGGAGCATGCTGTTTTAGGGAGAGTGTTGTTCAGGAGAGCATGGTGTTTGAGGGAGCGTGTTGTTCAGGGGAGCATCCTGTTTTAGGGAGAGTGTTGTTCAGGGGAGCATGCTGTTTTAGGGAGCGTGTTGTTCAGGGGAGCAAGCTGTTTTAGGAAGCGTGTTGTTCAGGGGAGCATGCTGTTTTCGGGAGCGTGTTGTTCAGGGGAGCATGCTGCTTTAGGGAGCGTGTTGTTCAGGGGAGCATGCTGTTTTAGGGAGCGTGTTGTTCAGGGGAGCATGCTGTTTTAGGAAGCGAGTTGTTCAGGTGAGCATGCTGTTTTAGGGAGCGTGTTGATTGGGGAGCATGCTGTTTTAGGGAGCGTGTTGATCAGGGGAGCATGCTGTTTTAGGGAGCGTGTTGATCAGGGGTGCATGCTGTTTTCGGGAGCGTGTTGTTCAGGGGAGCATGCTGTTTCAAGGAGCGTGTTGTTGAGGGGAGCATGCTGTTTTAGGGAGCGTGTTGATCAGGGGAGCATGCTGTTTTAGGGAGCGTGTTGTTCAGGGGAGCATGCTGTTTCAAGGAGCGTGTTGTTCAGGGGAGCATGCTGTTTTAGGGAGTGTGTTGTTCAGGGGAGCATGCTGATTTAGGGAGTGTGTTGTTCAGGGGAGCATGCTGTTTTAGGGAGTGTGTTGTTCAGGGGAGCATGCTGTTTCAAGGAGCGTGTTGTTCGGGGGAGCATGCTGTTTTAGGGAGTGTGTTGTTCAGGGGAGCATGCTGTTTTAGGGAGTGTGTTGTTCAGGGGAGCATGCTGTTTTAGGGAGTGTGTTGTTTAGGGGAGCATGCTGTTTTAGGGAGTGTGTTGTTCAGGGGAGCATGCTGTTTTAGGGAGCGTGTTAATCAGGGGAGCAGGCTGTTTTAGGGAGCGTGTTGTTCAGGGGAGCATGTTGTTTTAGGGAGCATGTAGTTCAGGGTAGGGTGCTGTTTTAGGGAGCGTGTTGTTCAGGGGAGCATGCTGTTTCAAGAAGCCTGTTGTTCAGGGGAGCATGCTGTTTTAGGGAGTGTGTTGATCAGGGGAGCATGCTGTTTCAAGGAGCGTGTTGTTGAGGGGAGCATGCTGTTTTAGGGAGCGTGTTGATCAGGGGAGCATGCTGTTTCAAGGAGCGTGTTGTTGAGGGGAGCATGCTGTTTTAGGGAGCGTGTTGATCAGGGGAGCATGCTGTTTGAGGGAGTGTGTTGTTCAGGGGAGCATGCTGTTTTAGGGAGTGTGTTGTTCAGGGGAGCATGCTGTTTTAGGGAGTGTGTTGTTCAGGGGAGCATGCTGTTTCAAGGAGAGTGTTGTTCAGGGGAGCATGCTGTTTTAGGGAGCGTCTTGTTCAGGGGAGCATCCTGTTTTAGGGAGCGTGTTGTTCAGGGGAGCATTTTGTTTTAGGGAGCATGTTGTCCAGGGGAGCGTGCTGTTTTAGAGAGCATGTTGTTCAGGGGAGCGTGCTGTTTTAGGGAGCATGTTGTTCAGGGGAGCATGCTGTTTTAGGGAGCGTGTTGTTCAGGGGAGCATGCTGTTTTAGGGAGTGTGTTGTTCAGTGGAGCATGCTGTTTGATTAAGCGTGTTGTTCAGGGGAGCATGCTGTTTTAGGGAGTGTGTTGATCAGGGGAGCATGCTATTCCAAGGAGCGTGTTGTTGAGGGGAGCATGCTGTTTTAGGGTGCGTGTTGATCAGGGGAGCATGCTGTTTCAAGGAGCGTGTTGTTGAGGGGAGCATGCTGTTTTAGGGAGCGTGTTGATCAGGGGAGCATGCTGTTTTAGGGAGCGTGTTGTTCAGGGGAGCATGCTGTTTTAGGGAGAGTGTTGTTCAGGGGAGCATGCTGTTTTAGGGAGCGTGTTGTTGAGGGGAGCATGCTGTTTTAGGAAGCGTGTTGTTCAGGGGAGCATGCTGTTTTAGGGAGCGTGTTGTGCAGGGGAGCATGCTGCTTTAGGGAGCGTGTTGTTCAGGGGAGCATGCTGTTTTAGGGAGCGTGTTGTTCAGGGGAGCATGCTGTTTTAGGAAGCGAGTTGTTCAGGTGAGCATGCTGTTTTAGGGAGCGTGTTGATCGGGGAGCATGCTGTTTTAGGGAGCGTGTTGATCAGGGGAGCATGCTGTTTTAGGAAGCGTGTTGTTCAGGGGAGCATGCTGTTTTAGGGAGCGTGTTGATCGGGGTGCATGCTGTTTTAGGGAGCGTGTTAATCAGGGGAGCAGGCTGTTTTAGGGAGCGTGTTGTTCAGGGGAGCATGTTGTTTTAGGGAGCATGTAGTTCAGGGGAGGGTGCTGTTTTAGGGAGCGTGTTGATCAGGGGTGCATGCTGTTTTCGGAAGCGTGTTGTTCAGGGGAGCATGCTGTTTCAAGAAGCCTGTTGTTCAGGGGAGCATGCTGTTTTAGGGAGCGTGTTGATCAGGGGAGCATGCTGTTTCAAGGAGCGTGTTGTTGAGGGGAGCATGCTGTTTTAGGGAGCGTGTTGATCAGGGGAGCATGCTGTTTTAGGGAGTGTGTTGTTCAGGGGAGCATGCTGTTTTAGGGAGTGTGTTGTTCAGGGGAGCATGCTGTTTTAGGGAGTGTGGTGTTCAGGGGAGCATGCTGTTTTAGGGAGTGTGTTGTTCAGGGGAGCATGCTGTTTCAAGGAGCGTGTTGTTCGGGGGAGCATGCTGTTTTAAGGAGTGTGTTGTTCAGGGGAGCATGCTGTTTTAGGGAGTGTGTTGTTCAGGGGAGCATGCTGTTTTAGGGAGTGTGTTGTTTAGGGGAGCATGCTGTTTTTGGGAGTGTGTTGTTCAGGGGAGCATGCTGTTTTAGGGAGTGTGTTGTTCAGGGGAGCATGCTGTTTTAGGGACCGTGTTGTTCAGGGGAGCATGCTGTTTTAGGGAGCGTGTTGATCAGGGGAGCTTGCTGTTTCAGGGAGTGTGTTGATCAGGGTAGCATGCTGTTTTTGGGAGTGTGTTTTTCAGGGGAGCATCCTGTTTTAGGGAAGGTGTTGTTCAGGGGAGCATGCTGTTTTAGGGAGTGTGTTGTTCAGGGGTGCATGCTGTTTTAGGGAGAGTGTTGTTCAGGGGAGCATGCTGTTTTAGGGAGCGTCTTGTTCAGGGGAGCATCCTGTTTTAGGGAGCGTGTTGTTCAGGGGAGGTTTTTGTTTTAGGGAGCATGTTGTTCAGGGGAGCGTGCTGTTTTAGGGAGCATGTTGTTCAGGGGAGCGTGCTGTTTTAGGGAGCATGTTGTTCAGGGGAGCATGCTGTTTCAGGGAGCGTGTTTTTCAGGGGAGCAATCTGTTTTAGGAAGCATGTTGTTCAGGGGAGCATGCTGTTTTAGGGAGAGTGTTGTTCAGGGGAGCGTGCTGTTTTAGGGAGCGTGTTGTTCAGGGGAGCATGCTGTTTTAGGAAGCGTGTTGTTCAGGGGAGCATGCTGTTTTAGGGAGAGTGTTGTTCAGGGGAGCATGCTGTTTTAGGGAGCGTCTTGTTCAGGGGAGCATCCTGTTTTAGGGAGCGTGTTGTTCAGAGGAGCATTTTGTTTTAGGGAGCATGTTGTTCAGGGGAGCATGCTGTTTTAGGGAGCATGTTGTTCAGGGGAGCATTTTGCTTTAGGGAGCATGTTGTTCAGGGGAGCATGCTGTTTTAGGAAGCATGTTGTTGAGGGGAGCATGCTGTTTTAGGAAGCGTGTTGTTCAGGGGAGCATGCTGTTTTAGGGAGCAGTGTTGTTCAGGGGAGCATGCTGCTTTAGGGAGCGTGTTGTTCAGCGGAGCATGCTGTTTTAGGGAGCGTGTTGTTCGGGGAGCATGCTGTTTTAGGAAGCGTGTTGTTCAGGGGAGCATGCTGTTTTAGGGAGCGTGTTGATCGGGGAGCATGCTGTTTTAGGGAGTGTGTTGATCAGGGGAGCATGCTGTTTTCGGGAGCGTGTTGTTCAGGGGAGCATGCTGTTTTAGGGTGCGTGTTGTTCAGGGGAGCATGCTGTTTTAGGACGCGTGTTGTTCAGGGGAGCATGCTGTTTTAGGGAGCGTGTTGTTCAGGGGAGCATGCTGTTTTAGGGAGTGTGTTGTTCAGGGGAGCATGCTGTTTTTGGTAGCGTTTTGTTCAGGGGAGCATGCTGTTTTATGGAGCATGTTGTTCAAGGGAGCATGCTGTTTTAGGGAGCGTGTTGATCAGGGGAGCTTGCTGTTTCAGGGAGTGTGTTGATCAGGGTAGCATGCTGCTTTTGGGAGTGTGTTTTTCAGGGGAGCATCCTGTTTTAGGGAAGGTGTTGTTCAGGGGAGCATGCTGTTTTAGGGAGTGTGTTGTTCAGGGGAGCATGCTGTTTTAGGGAGAGTGTTGTTCAGGGGAGCATGCTGTTTTAGGGAGCGTCTTGTTCAGGGGAGCATCCTGTTTTAGGGAGCGTGTTGTTCAGGGGAGCATTTTGTTTTAGGGAGCATGTTGTTCAGGGGAGCGTGCTGTTTTAGGGAGCATGTTGTTCAGGGGAGCGTGCTGTTTTAGGGAGCATGTTGTTCAGGGGAGCATGCTGTTTTAGGGAGCGTGTTGTTCAGGGGAGCAAGCTGTTTTAGGAAGCATGTTGTTCAGGGGAGCATGCTGTTTTAGGGAGAGTGTTGTTCAGGGGAGCATTTTGCTTTAGGGAGCATGTTGTTCAGGGGAGCGTGCTGTTTTAGGGAGCGTGTTGATCAGGGGAGCATGCTGTTTTAGGGAGCATTTTGTTCAGGGGAGCGTCCTGTTTTAGGGACCCTGTTGATCAGGGGAGCATGCTGTTTCAGGGAGCGTCTTGTTCAGGGGAGCATCCTGTTTTAGGGAGCATGTTGTTCAGGGGAGCGTGCTGTTTTGGGAGCGTGTTGTTCAGGGGAGCATGCTGTTTTAGGAACCGTGTTGTTCAGGGGAGCATGCTGTTTTAGGGAGAGTGTTGTTCAGGGGAGCATGCTGTTTTAGGAAGCGTGTTGTTCAGGGGAGCATGCTGTTTTAGGGAGCGTGTTGTTCAGGGGAGCATGCTGCTTTAGGGAGCGTGTTGTTCAGGGGAGCATGCTGTTTTAGGGAGCGTGTTGTTCAGGGGAGCATGCTGTTTTAGGAAGCGTGTTGTTCAGGGGAGCATGCTTTTTAGGGAGCATGTTGATCGGGGAGCATGCAGTTTTAGGGAGCGTGTTGATCAGGGGAGCATGCTGTTTTAGGGAGCGTGTTGTTCAGGGGAGCATGCTATTTTAGGGAGCGTGTTGTTCAGGGGAGCATGCTGTTTTAGGGAGAGTGTTGTTCAGGGGAGCATGCTGTTCTTGGGAGCGTGTTGTTCAGGGGATCAGGCTGTTTTAGGGAGTGTGTTGTTCAGGGGAGCATGCTGTTTTAGGGAGTGTGTTGTTCAGGGGAGCATGCTGTTTTAGGGTGCGTGTTGATCAGGGGAGCATGCTGTTTTAGGGAGTGTGTTGTTCAGGGGAGCATGCTGTTTTAGGGAGTGTGTTGTTCAGGGGAGCATGCTGTTTTAGGGAGTGTGTTCTTCAGGGGAGCATGCTGTTTTAGGGAGTGTGTTGTTCAGGGGAGCATGCTGTTTTAGGGAGTGTGTTGATCAGGGGACCATGCTGTTTTAGGGAGTGTGTTGTTCAGGGGAGCATGCATTTTCAAGGAGCGTGTTGTTCGGCGGAGCATGCTGTTTTAGGGAGTGTGTTGTTCAGGGGAGCCTGCTGTTTTAGGGAGAGTGTTGTTCAGGGGAGCATGCTGTTTTAGGGAGTGTTGTTGTTCAGGGAAGCATGCTGTTTTAGGGAGTGTGTTGTTCAGGGGAGCATGCTGTTTTAGGGAGTGTGTTGTTTAGGGGAGCATGCTGTTTTAGGGAGTGTGTTGTTCAGGGGAGCATGCTGTTTTAGGGAGTGTGTTGTTTAGGGGACCATGCTGTTTTAGGGAGAGTGTTGTTCAGGGGAGCATGCTGTTTTAGCGAGTGTTGTTGTTCAGGGGAGCATGCTGTTTTAGGGAGTGTGTTGTTCACGGGAGCATGCTGTTTTAGGGAGTGTGTTGTTTAGGGGAGCATGCTGTTTTAGGAAGCGTGTTGTTCAGGGGAGCATGCTGTTTTAGGGAGCGTGTTGTTCAGGGGAGCATGCTGTTTTAGGGAGTGTGTTGTTTCGGGGAGCATGCTGTTTTAGGGAGTGTGTTGTTCAGGGAAGCATGCTGTTTTAGGGAGTGTGTTGTTCAGGGGAGCATGCTGGTTTAGGGACCGTGTTGTTCAGGGGAGCATGCTGTTTTAGGGAGAGTGTTGATCAGGGGAGCATGCTGTTTTAGGGAGTGTGTTGTTCAGGGGAGCATGCAGTTTTAGGGTGCGTGTTGATCAGGGGAGCATGCTGTTTTAGGGAGCGTGTTGTTCAGGGGAGCATGCAGTTTTAGGGTGCGTGTTGATCAGGGGAGCATGCAGTTTTCGGGTGCGTGTTGATCAGGGGAGCATGCTGTTTTAGGGAGTGTGTTGATCAGGGGAGCATGCTGTTTTAGGGAGTGTGTTGTTCAGGGGAGCGTGCTGTTTTAGGGAGCGTGTTGTTCAGGGGAGCGTGCTGTTTTAGGGACTATTTTGATCAGGGGAGCGTGCTGTTTTAGCGAGCGTGTTGATCTGGGGAGCATGCTGTTTTAGGGAGTGTGTTGTTCAGGGGAGCATCCTGTTTTAGGGAAGGTGTTGTTCAGGGGAGCGTGCTGTTTTAGGGCGTCGGTTGATCAGGGGAGCATGCTGTTTCAGGGAGTGTGTTGATCAGGGGAGCGTGCTGTTTTCGGGAGCGTGTTGTTCAGGGGAGCGTGTTGTTCAGGGGAGCGTGCTGTTTTAGGGAGTATTTTGATCAGGGGAGCGTGCTGTTTTAGCGAGCGTGTTGATCGGGGGAGCATGCTGTTTTAGGGAGTGTGTTGTTCAGGGGAGCATCCTGTTTTAGGGAAGGTGTTGTTCAGGGGAGCGTGCTGTTTTAGGGCGTCGGTTGATCAGGGGAGCATGCTGTTTCAGGGAGTGTGTTGATCGGGGAGCGTGCTGTTTTCGGGAGCGTGTTGTTCAGGGGAGCGTGTTGTTCAGGGGAGCGTGCTGTTTTAGGGAGTATTTTGATCAGGGGAGCGTGCTGTTTTAGCGAGCGTGTTGATCGGGGGAGCATGCTGTTTTAGGGAGTGTGTTGTTCAGGGGAGCATCCTGTTTTAGGGAAGGTGTTGTTCAGGGGAGCATGATGTTTTAGGGAGCGTGTTGATCAGGGGAGCATGCTGTTTTACGGAGCGTGTTGTTCAGGGGAGCATGCTGTTTTAGGGAGCGTGTTGATCAGGGGAGCATGCTGTTTTACGGAGCGTGTTGTTCAGGGGAGCATGCTGTTTTCGGGTGTGTGTGGATCAGGGGTGCGTGCTGTTTTAGGGCGTCGGTTGTTCAGGGGAGCATGCTGTTTTAGGGAGTGTGTTGTTCAGGGGAGCATGCTGTTTTAGGGAGTGTGTTCTTCAGGGGAGCATGCTGTTTTAGGGAGTGTGTTGTTCAGGGGGGCATGCATTTTCAAGGAGCGTGTTGTTCGGCGGAGCATGCTGTTTTAGGGAGTGTGTTGTTCAGGGGAGCATGCTGTTTTAGGGAGTGTGTTGTTCAGGGGAGCATGCTGTTTTAGGGAGTGTGTTGTTCAGGGGAGCATGCTGTTTTAGGGAGTGTGTTGTTTAGGGGAGCATGCTGTTTTAGGGAGTGTGTTGTTCAGGGGAGCATGCTGTTTTAGGGAGTGTGTTGTTCAGGGGAGCATGCTGTTTTAGGGACCGTGTTGTTCAGGGGAGCATGCTGTTTTAGGAAGAGTGTTGTTCAGGGGAGCATGCTGTTTTAGGGAGCGTGTTGTTCAGGGGAGCATGCTGTTTTAGGGAGTGTGTTGATCAGGGGAGCATGCTGTTTTAGGGAGTGTGTTGTTCAGGGGTGCATGCTGTTTTAGGGAGTGTGTTGTTTAGGGGAGCATGCTGTTTTAGGGAGTGTGTTGTTCAGGGGACATGCTGTTTTAGGGAGTGTGTTGTTTAGGGGAGCATGCTGTTTTAGGGAGTGTGTTGTTCAGGGGAGCATGCTGTTTTAGGGAGTGTGTTGTTCAGGGGAGCATGCTGTTTTAGGGACCGTGTTGTTCAGGGGAGCATGCTGTTTTAGGGAGTGTGTTGATCAGGGGAGCATGCTGTTTTAGGGAGTGTGTTGTTCAGGGGAGCATGCAGTTTTAGGGTGCGTGTTGATCAGGGGAGCATGCTGTTTTAGGGAGCGTGTTGTTCAGGGGAGCATGCAGTTTTAGGGTGCGTGTTGACCAGGGGAGCATGCAGTTTTAGGGTGCGTGTTGATCAGGGGAGCATGCTGTTTTAGGGAGTGTGTTGATCAGGGGAGCATGCTGTTTTAGGGAGTGTTTTGATCAGGGGAGCATGCTGTTTAGGGAGCGTGTTGTTCTGGGGAGCGTGCTGTTTTCGGGAGCGTGTTGTTCAGGGGAGCGTGCTGTTTTAGGGAGTATTTTGATCAGGGGAGCGTGCTGTTTTAGCGAGCGTGTTGATCGGGGGAGCATGCTGTTTTAGGGAGTGTGTTGTTCAGGGGAGCATCCTGTTTTAGGGAAGGTGTTGTTCAGGGGAGCGTGCTGTTTTAGGGCGTCGGTTGATCAGGGGAGCATGCTGTTTCAGGGAGTGTGTTGATCAGGGGAGAATGCTGTTTTCGCGAGCGTGTTGATCAGGGGAGCGTGCTGTTTTAGGGAGCGTGTTGTTCAGGGGAGCGTGCTGTTTTAGGGAGTATTTTGATCAGGGGAGCGTGCTGTTTTAGCGAGCGTGTTGATCGGGGGAGCATGCTGTTTTAGGGAGTGTGTTGTTCAGGGGAGCATCCTGTTTTAGGGAAGGTGTTGTTCAGGGGAGCATGATGTTTTAGGGAGCGTGTTGATCAGGGGAGCATGCTGTTTTACGGAGCGTGTTGTTCAGGGGAGCATGCTGTTTTAGGGAGCGTGTTGATCAGGGGAGCATGCTGTTTTACGGAGCGTGTTGTTCAGGGGAGCATGCTGTTTTCGGGAGTGTGTGGATCAGGGGTGCGTGCTGTTTTAGGGCGTCGGTTGATCAGGAGAGCATGCTGTTTTCGGGAGCGTGTTGATCAGGGGAGCATGCTGTTTCAGGGATTGTGTTGTCCCAGGAAGCATGCAGTTTCAGGGAGTGTGTTGTTCAGGGGAGCATGCTGTTTTAGGGAGTGTGTTGATCAGGGGAGCATGCTGTTTCAGGGAGTGTGTTGTTCAGGGGAGCATGCTGTTTTAGGGAGTGTGTTGTTCAGGGGAGCATGCTGTTTTCGGGAGTGTGTTGATCAGGGGTGCGTGCTGTTTTAGGGCGTCGGTTGATCAGGGGAGCATGCTGTTTTTGGGAGTGTGTTGATCAGGGGAGCGTGCTGTTTTCGGGAGCGTGTTGTTCAGGGGAGCGTGCTGTTTTAGGGAGTATGTTGATCAGGGGAGCATGCTGTTTGAGGTCGGGTGTTGATCAGGGGAGCATGCTGTTTTTGGGAGTGTGTTGATCAGGGGAGCATGCTGTTTTAGGGAGCGTGTTGTTCAGGGGAGCATGCTGTTTTAGGGAGCGTGTTGTTCAGGGGAGTGTGCTGTTTTAGGGAGCGTGTTGTTCAGGGGAGCGTGATGTTTTTGGGAGTGTGCTGTTCAGGGGAGCATGCTGTTTTACCCAAATAACACAATCCCCAAATACACACTCTCCAAATAACACACACGCCAAATAACACGATCCCCAAATAACCTGCTCCCCAAATAACACACTCTCCAAATAACAAGCACGCCAAATAACACTTTCCCAAATAACACAAATGGTAAATAACACGCTCCCCAAATAACACGCTCCCCAAATAACACATTCCACAAATAACACACTGCACAAATACCTGAAACAACACATTCCAGAAATAATACATTCCTTAAATAACACGCTCCCCAAATAAAACGCTCCCCAAATAACACGCTAACCAAATAACACACTCCCCAAATAACACGCTCCACAAATAACACATTCGGCAAATAACACACTCCCAAAATAACCCACTGCCCAAATAACACACTTCCCAAATAACACTTTCCCCAAATAACACACTCCCCAAATAACACATTCCCCAAATAACACACTCCCCAAATAACACATTCCCCAAATAACACACTCCCCAAGTAACGCACACTCCCAATGACATGCTCCCCAAATAACACATTCCCCAAATAACACACTCTCCAAATAACACGCACCCCAAATAACCGACACGCCAAATAACATGTGCACCAAATAACACACTATCCAAACAACACACTCTCCAAATAACAAAATTGGCAAATAACACGCTCCCCGAATAACACACACGTCAAATAACACACTCCCCAAATAACACATTCCCCAAATAACACACTTCCCATATAACACACTCCCCAAATAACACTCCCCAAATAACACGATCCCCAAATAACACGCACCCAAATAACACATTCCACAAATAACATACTGCCCAAATACCACACTGCCCAAATAACACACTCAGCAAATAACACGCTCCCCAAATAACACACTCCCCAAAAACACACTCCCCAAAAAACACACTCCCCAAATAACACACTCCCCAAATAACACACTCCCCAAATAACACACTCCCCAAATAACACACTCCCCAAATCACACATTCCCCAAATCACACATTCCCCAAATAACACGCTCCCCAAATAACTCGCTCCCCAAATAACACATTCCCCAAATAACACACTCCCCAAATAACACACTCCCCAATTAACACATTCCCCAAATACCACACTCCCCAAATAGCACACTCCCCAAATAACACGCTCCCCATGTAACACGCTCCCAAAATAACACATTCCAGAAATAACACTCACCTTAAATAACCTGCACCCCAAATAAGAAGTTCCCCAAATAACACCCTCCCCAAATAACACGCGAGTCAAATAACACTCTCCCCAAATAACACGCTCCCCAAATACCACATTCGCCAAATAAAATACTCCCCAAACAACAGACTCCCCAAATAACACACTCCCCAAATAACACACTCCCTAAATAACACATTCCCCGAATAACACACTCTCCAAATACCACACACACCAAATAACACGCTCCCCAAATAACACACTATCCAAATAACACACTCTCCAAATAACACGCACGCCAAATAATACACTCCCCAAATAACACAGTCCCCAAACAACACATTCCCCAAATAACACACTCCCCAAATAACACACTCCCCAAATAACACACTCCCCAAATAACACACTCCCCAAATAACACACTCCCCAAATAACACACTCCGCAAATAACACACTCCCCAAATAACACACTCCCCAAATCACACATTCCCCAAATCACACATTCCCCAAATAACACGCTCCCCAAATAACTCGCTCCCCAAATAACACATTCCCCAAATAACACACTCCCCAAATAACACACTCCCCAATTAACACATTCCCCAAATACCACACTCCCCAAATAGCACACTCCCCAAATAACACGCTCCCCATGTAACACGCTCCCAAAATAACACATTCCAGAAATAACACTCACCTTAAATAACCTGCACCCCAAATAAGAAGTTCCCCAAATAACACCCTCCCCAAATAACACGCTAGTCAAATAACACTCTCCCCAAATAACACGCTCCCCAAATACCACATTCGCCAAATAAAATACTCCCCAAACAACAGACTCCCCAAATAACACACTCCCCAAATAACACACTCCCTAAATAACACATTCCCCGAATAACACACTCTCCAAATACCACACACACCAAATAACACGCTCCCCAAATAACACACTATCCAAATAACACACTCTCCAAATAACACGCACGCCAAATAATACACTCCCCAAATAACACAGTCCCCAAACAACACATTCCCCAAATAACACATTCCCCAAATAACACATTCCCCAAATAACACATTCCCCAAGTAACACTCTCCCCAAATAACACATTCCCAAATAACACATTCCCAAATAACACATTCCCCAAGTAACACACTCCCCAAATAACACATTCCCCAACTAACACACTCCCCAAATAACACATTCCCCAACTAACACACTCCCCAAATAACACTGTCCCCAAATAACATGCTCCCAAAATAACACATTCCCCAAATAACATGCTCCCCAAATAACACATTCCCCAAATAACACACTCACCAAATAACACCCTCCCCAAATAACACAATCCCCAAAAAACACGCTCCCCAAAAAACACACTCCCCAAATAACACGCTCCCCAAATAACACATTTCCCAAATAACACACACCCCAAACAACACCCTCCCCAAATAACACCCTCCCCAAATAACACCTTCCCCAAATAACACACACCCCAAACAACACCCTCCCCAAATAACACCCACCCCAAATAACACCTTCCCCAAATAACACATTCCAGAAATAACACTCTCCTTAAATAACACGCTCCCGAAATAACACGCTCCCCAAATAACACCCTCTCCAAATAACACTCTCCCCAAATAACACGCTCCACAAATAACACATTCCCCAAGTAACACGCTCCCCAATTAACACACTCCCTCAAATAACACACTCCCCAAATGCCATGCTGCCAAAATAACACACTCCCCAAATAACACGCTCCTCAAATAACACACTCCCCCAAATAACACACTCCCCAAGAAACACACTCCCCAAATAACACATTCGCCAAATAACACATTTCCCCAAAAACACATTCCCCAAGTAACACACTCCCCAAATAACACATTCCCCAACTAACACACTCCCCAAATAACACGTTCCCCAACTAACACACTCCCCAAATAACACTGTCCCCAAATAACATGCTCCCAAAATAACACATTCCCCAAATAACATGCTCCCCAAATAACACATTCCCCAAATAACACACTCACCAAATAACACCCTCCCCAAATAACACAATCCCCAAAAAACACGCTCCCCAAAAAACACACTCCCCAAATAACACGCTCCCCAAATAACACATTTCCCAAATAACACACACCCCAAACAACACCCTCCCCAAATAACACCCTCCCCAAATAACACCTTCCCCAAATAACACACACCCCAAACAACACCCTCCCCAAATAACACCCACCCCAAATAACACCTTCCCCAAATAACACATTCCAGAAATAACACTCTCCTTAAATAACACGCTCCCGAAATAACACGCTCCCCAAATAACACCCTCTCCAAATAACACTCTCCCCAAATAACACGCTCCACAAATAACACATTCCCCAAGTAACACGCTCCCCAATTAACACACTCCCTCAAATAACACACTCCCCAAATGCCATGCTGCCAAAATAACACACTCCCCAAATAACACGCTCCTCAAATAACACACTCCCCCAAATAACACACTCCCCAAGAAACACACTCCCCAAATAACACATTCGCCAAATAACACATTTCCCCAAAAACACATTCCCCAAATAACACCCTCCCCAAATAACACACTCCTCAAGTAACACAATCCCCAAATACCACATTCCCCAAATAACACACTCCCCAAATAACGCACGCCCCCAATGACATGCTCCCCAAATAACACATTCCCCAAATAACACACTCTCCAAATAACACGCACCCCAAATAACCGACACGCCAAATAACATGTACACCAAATAACACACTATCCAAACAACACTCTCTCCAAATAACAAAATTGGCAAATAACACGCTCCCCAAATAACACACACGTCAAATAACACACTCCCCAAATAACACATTCCCCAAATAACTCGCTCCCCAAATAACACATTCCCCAAATAACACAATCCACAAATAACACATTCCCCAAATAACACGGTCCTCAAATAACACACTCCCCAATAACACACTCCCCAAATAACACATTCCCCAAATAACACACTTCCCATATAACACACTCCCCAATTAACACTCCCCAAATAACACGCTCCCCAAATAATACGCACCCAAATAACACATTCGCCAAATAACTCACTCCCCAAATAACACATTCCCCAAATAACACACTTCCCATATAACATCCTCCCCAAATAACACATTCTCCAAATAACACGCTCCCCAAATAACACACTCCCCAAATAACACAATCCCCAAATCACACATTCCCCAAATAACACGCTCCCCAAATAACTCGCTCCCCAAATAACACATTCCCCAAATAACACACTCCGCAAATAATACATTCCCCAAATAACACACTCCCCAAATAACACATTCCCCAAATAACACACTCCCCAAATAACACATTCCCCAAATAACACACTCCCCAAATAACGCACTCCCCAAATATCATGCTCCCCAAATAACACATACCCCAAATAACACAGTCCACAAATAACACAGTGCACAAATAGCACACTCCCCGAATAACACACTCTCCAAATAACACACATGCCAAATAACATGCTCCATAAATAACACACTCCCCAAATAAAACTCTCCGAAAATAACACACTCCCCAATGAGCACACTATCCAAATAACACACTCGCCAAATACCACGCTCCCGAAATAACACACTCTCCAAATAACACCATCCTCAAATAACACACTCCCCAAATAACGCACTCCCCAAATAATATGCTCCCCAAATAACACACTCCCCAAATAACACACTCCCCAAATAACACACTCCCCAAATAACACACTCCCCAAATAACACATTCCCCAAATAACACACTCCCCAAATAAAACATACCCCAAATAACACGCTCACCAAATAACACGCTCCCCAAATAACACACTCCCCAAACAACACCCTCCCCAAATAACACCCTCCCCAAATAACACCCTCCCCAAATAACACATTCCAGAAATAACACACTCCTTAAATAACACACTCCCGAAATAACACGCTCCCCAAATAACACCCTCTCCAAATAACACTCTCCCCAAATAACACGCTCCACAAATAACACTTTCACCAAATAACACACTCCCCAAAAAACACAATCCCCAAATAACACACTTCCAAAATAACACATTCCACAAATAACACACTCCCCAAATAACACGCTCCCCAAATAACACATTCCCCAAATAGCACGCTCCCCAAATAACACGCTCCCCAAATAATACGCTCCCCAAGTAACACGCTCCCCAATTAACACACTCCCTCAAATAACACACTCCCCAAATGCCACGCTGCCCAAATATCTCACTCCCCAAATAGTACATCCCCAAATAATACGCACGCCAAATAACACACTCCCCAAATAACACGCTCCTCAAATAACACACTCCCCCAAATAACACACTCCCCAAGAAACACACTCCACAAATAACACATTCGCTAAATAACACATTTCCCCAAAAACACATTCCCCAAATAACACCCTCCCCAAATAACACACTCCCCAGATAACACATTCCCCAAATAACACCCTCCCCAAATAACACACTCCCCAGAAAACACATTCCCCAAATAACACACTCCCCAAGTAACGCACACCCCCAAAGACACGCTCCCCAAATAACACATTCCCCAAATAACACACTCTCCAAATAACACGCACCCCAAATAACCGACACGTCAAATAACATGAACACCAAACAACACACTATCCAAACAACACTCTCTCCAAATAACAAAATTGGCAAATAACACGCTCCCCAAATAAGACACACACCAAATAACACGCTCCCCAAATAACACACTCCCCAAATAATACTCTCCCCAAATAACACGCTCCCCAAATAACACATTCGTCAAATAACACACTCCCCAAATAACACATTCCCCAAATAAAACACTTCCCATATAACACGCACCCAAATAACACATTCAACAAATAACATACTGCCCAAATACCACACTGCCCAAATAACACACTCACCAAATAACACGCTCCCCAAATAACACATTCCCCAAATAACATGCTCCCCAAATAACATGCTCCCCAAATAACACACTCCCCAAATAACACACTCCCCAAATAACACACTATCAACATGAAACGCTCCCCAAATAACATGCTCTCCAAATAATACGCTCCCCAATAACACGCTCCCCAAGTAATACACTCCCCAAGTAACGCACTCCACAAATAACACACTCCCCAATTAACACATTCCCCAAATAACACACTCCCCAAATAACACGCTCCCCAAATAACACGCTCCCCAAATAACACGCTCCCCAAATAACACGCTCCCCAAATAACACATTCCCCAAATAACACGCTCCCCAAATAACTCGCTTCCCAAATAACACATTCCCCAAATAACTCACTCCCCAAATAACCCATTCCCCAAATGACACGCTCCCCAAATAACACACTCTCCAAATAATACGCTCCTCAAATAACACACTCCCCAAATAATACGCTCCTCAAATAACACACTCCCCAAATAACTAACTCCCCAAATAACACATTCCCCAAATAACACACTTCCCATATAACACACTGCCCAAATAACACATTCCCCAAATAACACAATCCCCAAATCACACATTCCCCAAATAACACGCTCCCCAAATAACTCGCTCCCCAAATAACACACTCCCAAATAACACACTCCCCAAATAACACACTCCCCAAATAACACATTGTCCAAACAACACATTCCCCAAATAGCAGACTCCCCAAATAACACACTATCCAAATGACACGCTTCCCAAATAACATGCTCTCCAAATAACACGCTCCCCAATAACACGCTCCCCAAGTAATACGCTCCCCAAGTAACGCACTCCCCAAATAACACACTCCCCAATTAACACATTCCCTAAATACCACACTCCCCAAATAACACGCTAGTCAAATAGCACTCTCCCCAAATAACACGTCCCCAGATAACACATTCGCCAAATAAAATACTCCCGAAACAACACACTCCCCAAATAACACACTTCCCAAATAACACACTCCCCAAATAACACATTCCCCAAATAACACACTCCCCAAATAACACATTCCCCAAATAACACACTTCCCAAATAACACTCTCCCCAAATAACCCATTCCCCAAATAACACGGTCCCCAAATAACACACTCCCCAATTAACACACTCCCCAAATAACACATTCCCCAAATAACACACTCCCTAAATAACTCGCTCCCCAAATAACACATTCCCCAAATAACTCGCTCCCAAATTAGACATTCCCCAAATAACACGCTCCCCAAATAACACACTCTCCAAATAATACGCTCCACAAATAACATGCTCCCCAAATAACACGCTCCTCAAATAACACACTCGCCAAATAACACACTCCCCAAGTAACACACTCCCCAAATAACACACTCCCCAAACAACGCATTCCCCAAATAACACATTCTCCAAATAACACAATCCACAAATAACACATTCCCCAAATAACACGGTCCTCAAATAACACACTCCCCAATAACACACTCCCCAAATAACACATTCCCCAAATAACACACTTCTCATATAACACACTCCCCAATTAACACTCCCGAAATAACACGCTCCCCAAATAATACGCACCCACATAACACATTCGCCAAATAACTCACTCCCCAAATAACACATTCCCCAAATAACACACTCCCCAAATAACACATTCCCCAAATAACACACTTCCCATATAACATCCTCCCCAAATAACACATTCTCCAAATAACACGCTCCCCAAATAACACACTCCCCAAATAACACAATCCCCAAATCACACATTCCCCAAATAACACGCTCCCCAAATAACGCGCTCCCCAAATATCATGCTCCCCAAATAACACATACCCCAAATAACACAGTCCACAAATAACACAGTGCACAAATAGCACACTCCCCGAATAACACACTCGCCAAATAACACACATGCCAAATAACATGCTCCATAAATAACACACTCCCCAAATAAAACACTCCGAAAATAACACACTCCCCAATGAGCACACTATCCAAATAACACACTCGCCAAATACCACGCTCCCGAAATAACACACTCTCCAAATAACACGCTCCTCAAATAACACACTCCCCAAATAACGCACTCCCCAAATAATATGCTCCCCAAATAACACACTCCCCAAATAACACACTCCCCAAATAACACACTCCCCAAATAACACACTCCCCAAATAACACATTCCCCAAATAACACACTCCCCAAATAAAACATACCCCAAATAACACGCTCACCAAATAACACGCTCCCCAAATAACACACTCCCCAAACAACACCCTCCCCAAATAACACCCTCCCCAAATAACACCCTCCCCAAATTACACATTCCAGAAATAACACACTCCTTAAATAACACACTCCCGAAATAACACGCTCCCCAAATAACACCCTCTCCAAATAACACTCTCCCGAAATAACACGCTCCACAAATAACACTTTCACCAAATAACACACTCCCCAAAAAACACATTCCCCAAATAACACACTTCCAAAATAACACATTCCACAAATAACACACTCCCCAAATAACACGCTCCCCAAATAACACATTCCCCAAATAGCACGCTCCCCAAATAGCACGCTCCCCAAATAACACACTCCCCAAATAATACGCTCCCCAAATAACACATTCCCCAAGTAACACGCTCCCCAATTAACACACTCCCTCAAATAACACACTCCCCAAATGCCACGCTGCCCAAATAACACACTCGCCAAATACCACGCTCCCGAAATAACACACTCTCCAAATAACACGCTCCTCAAATAACACACTCCCCAAATAACGCACTCCCCAAATAATATGCTCCCCAAATAACACACTCCCCAAATAACACACTCCCCAAATAACACACTCCCCAAATAACACACTCCCCAAATAACACATTCCCCAAATAACACACTCCCCAAATAAAACATACCCCAAATAACACGCTCACCAAATAACACGCTCCCCAAATAACACACTCCCCAAACAACACCCTCCCCAAATAACACCCTCCCCAAATAACACCCTCCCCAAATTACACATTCCAGAAATAACACACTCCTTAAATAACACACTCCCGAAATAACACGCTCCCCAAATAACACCCTCTCCAAATAACACTCTCCCGAAATAACACGCTCCACAAATAACACTTTCACCAAATAACACACTCCCCAAAAAACACAATCCCCAAATAACACACTTCCAAAATAACACATTCCACAAATAACACACTCCCCAAATAACACGCTCCCCAAATAACACATTCCCCAAATAGCACGCTCCCCAAATAACACACTCCCCAAATAATACGCTCCCCAAATAACACATTCCCCAAGTAACACGCTCCCCAATTAACACACTCCCTCAAATAACACACTCCCCAAATGCCACGCTGCCCAAATAACTCACTCGCCAAATAGCACATCCCCAAATAATACGCACGCCAAATAACACACTCCCCAAATAACACGCTCCTCAAATAACACACTCCCCCAAATAACACACTCCCCAAGAAACACACTCCACAAAAAACACATTCGCCAAATAACACATTTCCCCAAAAACACATTCCCCAAATAACACCCTCCCCAAATAACACACTCCCCAGATAACACATTCCCCAAATAACACACTCCCCAAGTAACGCACGCCCCCAATGACATGCTCCCCAAATAACACTCCCCAAATAATACTCTCCCCAAATAACACGCTCCCCAAATAACACGCTCCCCAAATAACACATTCGTCAAATAACACACTCCCCAAATAACACACTCCCCAAATAACACACTATCAACATGAAACACTCCCCAAATAACATGCTCTCCAAATAATACGCTCCCCAATAACACGCTCCCCAAGTAATACACTCCCCAAGTAACGCACTCCCCAAAAAACACACTCTCCAAATAACATGCACCCCAAATAACCGACACGTCAAATAACATGTACACCAAACAACACACTATCCAAACAACACTCTCTCCAAATAACACGCACCCCAAATAACCGACACGTCAAATAACATGAACACCAAACAACACACTATCCAAACAACACTCTCTCCAAATAACAAAATTGGCAAATAACACGCTCCCCAAATAAGACACACACCAAATAACACGCTCCCCAAGTAACACACTCCCCAAATAACACGCTCCCCAAATAACACATTCGTCAAATAACACACTCCCCAAATAACACATTCCCCAAATAAAACACTTCCCATATAACACGCACCCAAATAACACATTCCACAAATAATATACTGCCCAAATACCACACTGCCCAAATAACACACTCACCCAATAACACGCTGCCCAAATAACACATTCCCCAAATAACATGCTGCCCAAATAACACATTCCCCAAATAACACACTCCCCAAATAACACACTATCAACATGAAACGCTTCCCAAATAACATGCTCTCCAAATAATACGCTCCCCAATAACACGCTCCCCAAGTAATACACTCCCCAAGTAACGCACTCCACAAATAACACACTCCCCAATTAACACATTCCCCAAATAACACACTCCCCAAATAACACACTCCCCAAATAACACGCTCCCCAAGTAACACGCTCCCCAAATAACACTCCCCAAATAATACTCTCCCCAAATAACACGCTCCCCAAATAACACATTCGTCAAATAACACACTCCCCAATTAACACATACCCCAAAATAACACGCTCCCCAAATAACACATTCCCCAAATAACATGCTTCCCAAGTAACCCATTCCCCAAATAACACATTCCCCAAATAACACCCTCCCCAAATAACCCATTCCCCAAATAACACGGTCCCCAAATAACACACTCCCCAATTAACACACTCCCCAAATAACACATTCCCCAAATAACTCGCCCCCCAATTAGACATTCCCCAAATAACACGCTCCCCAAATAACACACTCTCCAAATAATACGCTCCTCAAATAACATGCTCCCCAAATAACACGCTCCTCAAATAACACACTCGCCAAATAACACACTCCCCAAGTAACACACTCCCCAAATAACACAGTCCCCAAACAACGCATTCCCCAAATAACACATTCCCCAAATAACACAATCCACAAATAACACATTCCCCAAGTAACACACTCTCCGAACAACACATTCCCCAAATAACACATTCCCCAAATAACACACTCACCAAATAACACCCTCCCCAAATAACCCATTCCCCAAATAACACGCTCCCAAAATAACACACTCCCCAAATAACACACTCTCCAAGTAACACACTCTCCAAGTAACACACTCCCAAAATAACACATTCCCTAAATAATACATTCCCCAAATAACACAATCCCCAAATAACACATTCCCCAAATAACACATTCCCCAAATAACACGCTCCTCAAATAACACGCTCCTCAAATAACACACTCCCCCAAATAACACACTCCCCAAGTAACACACTCCCCAAATAACACATTCCCCAAATAACACATTTCCCAAATAACACATTCCCGAAATTACACATTTCCCCAATAACACATGCCCCAAATAACACCCTCCCCAAATAACACACTCCTCAAGTAACACACTCCCCAAATAACACATTCCCCAAATAACACACTCCCCAAATAACACATTCCCCAAAGAACACGCTCCCCAAAAACACCTCCACAAGTAACGCACTCCCCAAATAAAACACTTCCCAATTAACGCACTCCCCAAATAACGCGCTCCCCAATTAACACATTCCTCAAATAACATATTCCCAAAATAACACAGTCCCCAAATAAAACACTCCCCAAATCACACGCTCCCCGAATAACGCACCTCCAAATAACACACACACACCATATAACACGCTCCCCAAATAATACATTCCTCAAATAACAGGCTCCCCAAATAACCCGCTCCCCAAATAACACACTCCCTCAAATAACGCATTCCCCAAATAACACACTCCCCAAATACCACGCTCCCCAAATAACACACTCCCCAAATAACAGGCTCCCCAACTAATCCGCTCCCCAAATAATACACTCCCTCAAATAACGCATTCCCCAAATAACACACTCCCCAAATAACACACTCCCCAAATAACACTCGCCCCAAATAATACGCTCCCCAAATAACACACTCCCCAAATACCACGCTGCCCAAATAACACATTCCCCAAATAAAACGCTCCCCAAATAACACTCTCCACAAATAACACACTATCCAAATAACACGCTCCCCAAATAACACGCTCTCCAAATAACTCGCTCTCCAAATAACACGGTCCCCAAGTAATACACTCCATAAGTAACGCACTCGCCAAATAACACACTCCCCAATTAACACATTCCCCAAAATAACACGCTCCCCAAATAACACATTCCCCAAATAACATGCTTCCCAAGTAACCCATTCCCCAAATAACACATTCCCCAAATAACACACCCTCCAAATAACACACTCACTAAATAACACACTCCCCAAATAACACACTCCCCAAATAACACACTCCCCAAATAACTCACGATCCAAATAACACACTCTCCAAATAACACAAACGGCAAATAACACGCTCCCCAAATAACACCCTCTCCACATAACACACTCCCCAAATTACACATTCCCCAAATAACACACTCCCCAAATAACACACTCCCCAAATACAACACTCTACAAATAACACACTCCCCGAATAACACACTCCCCAAATAACACACTCCCCGAATAACACACTCCCTGAATAAAACACTCCGCAAGTAACACATTCCACAAATAACACACTCCCCAAATAACACACTCCCCAACTAACACACTCCCCAAATAACACGCTCTCCAAATAACACGCTCCCGCATATACCACACTCCCCAAATAAAATGCTCCCCAAAGAACACACTCGTGAAATAACACGCTCCACAAATAACACGCACCCTAAATAACACACTCCCCCAAAGAACACCCTCCGCAAATAAAACACTCCCCAAATTACACATTCCACAAATAACACAAGCCACAAATAACACGCTCCCCAAATAACACGCTTCCAAAATAACACGCTCCCCAAATAACATGTTCTCCAAATAACACGCTCGCCAAATCACACCCTCTCCAAATACCACACTCGTGAAAAAAACACTCTTCCCAAATAACACACTCCCCAAATAACACACTCCCCCAAATAACACCCTCCCCACATAACACACTCCCCAAATTACACATTCCCCAAATAATACGCTCCCCAAATAACACACTCCCCAAATACCACGCTGCCCAAATAACACAATTCCCAAATAACACGCTCCCCAAATAACACTCTCCACAAATAACACACTATCCAAATGACACGCTCCCCAAATAACACGCTCTCCAAATAACACGCTCCCCAATAACACGCTCCCCAAGTAATACACTCCATAAGTAACGCACTCGCCAAATAACACACTCCCCAATCAACACATTCCCCAAATTAACACTCTCCCCAAATAACACATTCCCCAAATAACATGCTTCCCAAGTAACCCACTCCCCAAATAACACATTCCCCAAATAACACATTCCCCAAATAACACACCCTCCAAATAACACACTCACTAAATAACACACTCCCCGAATAACACACTCCCCAAATAACACACTCCCCAAATAACACACTCTCCAAATAACACAAACGGCAAATATCACGCTCCCCAAATAACACACTCCCCAAATAACATGATCCCCAAATAACACAGTCCACAAACACACTCCCCAAATAACACACACCCTCAAATAACGCATTCCAAAAATAACACACTCCCCAAATACTACACTGCCCAAATAACACACTCCCCAAATAACACTCTCCCCAAATAACACATTCCCCAAATAACACGCTCCCCAAATAACACACTATCCAAGTAACACACTCTCCAAAATAACACAAACGGCAAATAACACATTCCCCAAATAACACATTCCCCAAATAACACACCCTCCAAATAACACACTCACTAAATAACACCTTCCCCAAATAACACACTCCTCAAATAACACATTCCCCAAATAACACGCTTCTCACGTACCACACTCCCGAAATAACACATTCCCCAAATAACACATTCCCCAAATAACACACTATCCAAGTAACACACTCTCTAAATAACACAAACGGCAAATAACACGCTCCCCAAATAACAATCTCCCCAAATAACACACTATCCAAATGACACACTATCCAAATGACACACTCCCCACTTAACACATTCCCCAAATAACACACTCCTCAAATAACACATTCCCCAAATAACGCGCTTCTCACGTACCACACTCCCGAAATAACACATTCCCCAAATAACACATTCCCCAAATAACACACTCCCCAAATTACATACTCCATAAATAACACATTCCCTAAATAACACACTCTCCAAATAACACGCACCCCAAATAACCGACACGCCAAATAACACGCACACCAAATAACATGCTCCGCAAATAAAACACTCCCCAAATAACACGCTCCCCGAATAACATACTCCCCGAATAACACACTCCCCAAATAACACACTCTCCAAATAACACAAATGGCAAATAACACGCTCCCCAAATAACACTCTCCACAAATAACACACTATCCAAATGACAGGCTCCCAAAATAACACGCTCTCCAAATAACACGCCCCCCAATAACACGCTCCCCAAGTCAGACACTCCCCAAGTAACGCACTCCCCAAATAACACACTCCCCAATTAACACATTCACCAAATAACACGCTCCCCAAATAACACACTCCCCAAATAACACACTAACCAAATAACACACTCTCCAAATAACACAAATGTCAAATAACACGCTCCCCAAATAACACTCTCCCCAAATAACACACTATCCAAATGACACGCTCCCCAAATAACACGCTCTCCAAATAACACGCTCCCCAATACCACCATCCCCAAGTAATACACTCCCCAAGTAACGCACTCCCCAAATAACACACTCCCCAATTAACACATTCACCAAAAAACACGCTCCCCAAATAACACACTCCCCAAATAACACACTCCCCAAATAACACATTCCCCAAAGAACACGCTCCCCAAAAACACCTCCCCAAGTAACTCACTCCCCAAATAAAACACTCCCCAATTAACGCACTCCCCAAATAATGCGCTCCCGAAATAACACATTCCTCAAATAACATATTCCCAAAATAACACAGTCCCCAAATAAAACACTCCCCAAATCACACCTTCCCCGAATAACGCACCTCCAAATAACCCACACACACCATATAACACGCTCCCCAAATAACACATTTCCCAAATAACACACACCCCAAACAACACCCTCCCCAAATAACACCCTCCCCAAATAACACCTTCCCCAAATAACACACACCCCAAACAACACCCTCCCCAAATAACACCCACCCCAAATAACACCTTCCCCAAATAACACATTCCAGAAATAACACTCTCCTTAAATAACACGCTCCCGAAATAACACGCTCCCCAAATAACACCCTCTCCAAATAACACTCTCCCCAAATAACACGCTCCACAAATAACACATTCCCCAAGTAACACGCTCCCCAATTAACACACTCCCTCAAATAACACACTCCCCAAATGCCATGCTGCCAAAATAACACACTCCCCAAATAACACGCTCCTCAAATAACACACTCCCCCAAATAACACACTCCCCAAGAAACACACTCCCCAAATAACACATTCGCCAAATAACACATTTCCCCAAAAACACATTCCCCAAATTACACCCTCCTCAATAACACACTCCTCAAGTAACACACTCCCCAAATAACACATTCCCCAAATAACACACTCCCCAAATAACGCACGCCCCCAATGACATGCTCCCCAAATAACACATTCCCCAAATAACACACTCTCCAAATAACACGCACCCCAAATAACCGACACGCCAAATAACATGTACACCAAATAACACACTATCCAAACAACACTCTCTCCAAATAACAAAATTGGCAAATAACACGCTCCCCAAATAACACACACGTCAAATAACACACTCCCCAAATAACACATTCCCCAAATAACACACTTCCCATATAACACACTCCCCAAATAACACGCTCCCCAAATAACTCGCTCCCCAAATAACACATTCCCCAAATAACACAATCCACAAAGAACACATTCCCCAAATAACACGGTCCTCAAATAACACACTCCCCAATAACACACTCCCCAAATAACACATTCCCCAAATAACACACTTCCCATATAACACACTCCCCAAATAACACGCTCCCCAAATAACTCGCTCCCCAAATAACACATTCCCCAAATAACACAATCCACAAATAACACATTCCCCAAATAACACGGTCCTCAAATAACACACTCCCCAATAACACACTCCCCAAATAACACATTCCCCAAATAACACACTTCCCATATAACACACTCCCCAATTAACACTCCCCAAATAACACGCTCCCCAAATAATACGCACCCAAATAACACATTCGCCAAATAACTCACTCCCCAAATAACACATTCCCCAAATAACACACTTCCCATATAACATCCTCCCCAAATAACACATTCTCCAAATAACACGCTCCCCAAATAACACATTCCCCAAATAACACGGTCCTCAAATAACACACTCCCCAATAACACACTCCCCAAATAACACATTCCCCAAATAACACATTCCCCAAATAACACACTTCTCATATAACACACTCCCCAATTAACACTCCCGAAATAACACGCTCCCCAAATAATACGCACCCACATAACACATTCGCCAAATAACTCACTCCCCAAATAACACATTCCCCAAATAACACACTCCCCAAATAACACATTCCCCAAATAACACACTTCCCATATAACATCCTCCCCAAATAACACATTCTCCAAATAACACGCTCCCCAAATAACACACTCCCCAAATAACACAATCCCCAAATCACACATTCCCCAAATAACACGCTCCCCAAATAACGCGCTCCCCAAATATCATGCTCCCCAAATAACACATACCCCAAATAACACAGTCCACAAATAACACAGTGCACAAATAGCACACTCCCCGAATAACACACTCGCCAAATAACACACATGCCAAATAACATGCTCCATAAATAACACACTCCCCAAATAAAACACTCCGAAAATAACACACTCCCCAATGAGCACACTATCCAAATAACACACTCGCCAAATACCACGCTCCCGAAATAACACACTCTCCAAATAACACGCTCCTCAAATAACACACTCCCCAAATAACACACTCCCCAAATAATATGCTCCCCAAATAACACACTCCCCAAATAACACACTCCCCAAATAACACACTCCCCAAATAACACACTCCCCAAATAACACACTCCCCAAATAACACATTCCCCAAATAACACACTCCCCAAATAAAACATACCCCAAATAACACGCTCACCAAATAACACGCTCCCCAAATAACACACTCCCCAAACAACACCCTCCCCAAATAACACCCTCCCCAAATTACACATTCCAGAAATAACACACTCCTTAAATAACACACTCCCGAAATAACACGCTCCCCAAATAACACCCTCTCCAAATAACACTCTCCCCAAATAACACGCTCCACAAATAACACTTTCACCAAATAACACACTCCCCAAAAAACACAATCCCCAAATAACACACTTCCAAAATAACACATTCCACAAATAACACACTCCCCAAATAACACGCTCCCCAAATAACACATTCCCCAAATAGCACGCTCCCCAAATAACACACTCCCCAAATAATACGCTCCCCAAATAACACATTCCCCAAGTAACACGCTCCCCAATTAACACACTCCCTCAAATAACACTCCCCAAATGCCACGCTGCCCAAATAACTCACTCGCCAAATAGCACATCCCCAAATAATACGCACACCAAATAACACACTCCCCAAATAACACGCTCCTCAAATAACACACTGCCCCAAATAACACACTCCCCAAGAAACACACTCCACAAAAAACACATTCGCTAAATAACACATTTCCCCAAAAACACATTCCCCAAATAACACCCTCCCCAAATAACACACTCCCCAGATAACACATTCCCCAAATAACACACTCCCCAAGTAACGCACGCCCCCAATGACATGCTCCCCAAATAACACTCCCCAAATAATACTCTCCCCAAATAACACGCTCCCCAAATAACACGCTCCCCAAATAACACACTATCAACATGAAACACTCCCCAAATAACATGCTCTCCAAATAATACGCTCCCCAATAACACGCTCCCCAAGTAATACACTCCCCAAGTAACGCACTCCCCAAATAACACACTCTCCAAATAACATGCACCCCAAATAACCGACACGTCAAATAACATGTACACCAAACAACACACTATCCAAACAACACTCTCTCCAAATAACACGCACCCCAAATAACCGACACGTCAAATAACATGTACACCAAACAACACACTATCCAAACAACACTCTCTCCAAATAACAAAATTGGCAAATAACACGCTCCCCAAATAAGACACACACCAAATAACACGCTCCCCAAGTAACACACTCCCCAAATAATACTCTCCCCAAATAACACGCTCCCCAAATAACACATTCGTCAAATAACACACTCCCCAAATAACACATTCCCCAAATAAAACACTTCCCATATAACACGCACCCAAATAACACATTCCACAAATAATATACTGCCCAAATACCACACTGCCCAAATAACACACTCACCCAATAACACGCTGCCCAAATAACACATTCCCCAAATAACATGCTGCCCAAATAACACACTCCCCAAATAACACACTCCCCAAATAACACACTATCAACATGAAACGCTTCCCAAATAACATGCTCTCCAAATAATACGCTCCCCAATAACACGCTCCCCAAGTAATACACTCCCCAAGGAACGCACTCCACAAATAACACACTCCCCAATTAACACATTCCCCAAATAACACACTCCCCAAATAACACGCTCCCCAAATAACACGCTCCCCAAGTAACACGCTCCCCAAATAACACTCCCCAAATAATACTCTCCCCAAATAACACGCTCCCCAAATAACACATTCGTCAAATAACACACTCCCCAATTAACACATTCCCCAAAATAACACGCTCCCCAAATAACACATTCCCCAAATAACATGCTTCCCAAGTAACCCATTCCCCAAATAACACATTCCCCAAATAACACCCTCCCCAAATAACCCATTCCCCAAATAACACGGTCCCCAAATAACACCCTCCCCAAATAACCCATTCCCCAAATAACACGGTCCCCAAATAACACACTCCCCAATTAACACACTCCCCAAATAACACATTCCCCAAATAACTCGCCCCCCAATTAGACATTCCCCAAATAACACGCTCCCCAAATAACACACTCTCCAAATAATACGCTCCTCAAATAACATGCTCCCCAAATAACACGCTCCTCAAATAACACACTCGCCAAATAACACACTCCCCAAGTAACACACTCCCCAAATAACACAGTCCCCAAACAACGCATTCCCCAAATAACACATTCCCCAAATAACACAATCCACAAATAACACATTCCCCAAGTAACACACTCTCCGAACAACACATTCCCCAAATAACACATTCCCCAAATAACACACTCCCAAAATAACACATTCTCCAAATAACATGCTCCCCAAATAACACATTCCCCAAATAACACACTCACCAAATAACACCCTCCCCAAATAACCCATTCCCCAAATAACACGCTCCCAAAATAACACACTCCCCAAATAACACACTCTCCAAGTAACACACTCCCAAAATAACACACTCCCCAAATAACACACTCCCAAAATAACACATTCCCTAAATAATACATTCCCCAAATAACACATTCCCCAAATAACACATTCCCCAAATAACACGGTCCCCAAATAACACGCTCCTCAAATAACACACTCCCCCAAATAACACACTCCCCAAGTAACACACTCCCCAAATAACACAGTCCCCAAACAACGCATTCCCCAAATAACACATTCCCCAAATAACACAATCCACAAATAACACATTCCCCAAGTAACACACTCTCCGAACAAAACATTCCCCAAATAACACATTCCCCAAATAACACACTCCCAAAATAACACATTCCCTAAATAATACATTCCCCAAATAACACATTCCCCAAATAACACATTCCCCAAATAACACGCTCCTCAAATAACACGCTCCTCAAATAACACACTCCCCCAAATAACACACTCCCCAAGTAACACACTCCCCAAATAACACGCTCCCCAAATAACACACTCCCCAAATAACACGCTCCCCAAATAACACGCTCCCCAAGTAACACGCTCCCCAAATAACACTCCCCAAATAATACTCTCCCCAAATAACACGCTCCCCAAATAACACATTCGTCAAATAACACACTCCCCAATTAACACATTCCCCAAAATAACACGCTCCCCAAATAACACATTCCCCAAATAACATGCTTCCCAAGTAACCCATTCCCCAAATAACACATTCCCCAAATAACACCCTCCCCAAATAACCCATTCCCCAAATAACACGGTCCCCAAATAACACGCTCCTCAAATAACACACTCGCCAAATAACACACTCCCCAAGTAACACACTCCCCAAATAACACAGTCCCCAAACAACGCATTCCCCAAATAACACATTCCCCAAATAACACAATCCACAAATAACACATTCCCCAAGTAACACACTCTCCGAACAACACATTCCCCAAATAACACATTCCCCAAATAACACACTCCCAAAATAACACATTCTCCAAATAACATGCTCCCCAAATAACACATTCCCCAAATAACACACTCACCAAATAACACCCTCCCCAAATAACCCATTCCCCAAATAACACGCTCCCAAAATAACACACTCCCCAAATAACACACTCTCCAAGTAACACACTCCCAAAATAACACACTCCCCAAATAACACACTCCCAAAATAACACATTCCCTAAATAATACATTCCCCAAATAACACATTCCCCAAATAACACATTCCCCAAATAACACGCTCCTCAAATAACATGCTCCTCAAATAACACACTCCCCCAAATAACACACTCCCCAAGTAACACACTCCCCAAATAACACATTCCCCAAATAACACATTTCCCAAATAACACATTCCCGAAATTACACATTTCCCCAATAACACATGCCCCAAATAACACCCTCCCCAAATAACACACTCCTCAAGTAACACACTCCCCAAATAACACATTCCCCAAATAACACACTCCCCAAATAACACATTCCCCAAAGAACACGCTCCCCAAAAACACCTCCACAAGTAACGCACTCCCCAAATAAAACACTCCCCAATTAACGCACTCCCCAAATAACGCGCTCCCCAATTAACACATTCCTCAAATAACATATTCCCAAAATAACACAGTCCCCAAATAAAACACTCCCCAAATCACACGCTCCCCGAATAACGCACCTCCAAATAACACACACACACCATATAACACGCTCCCCAAATAATACATTCCTCAAATAACAGGCTCCCCAAATAACCCGCTCCCCAAATAACACACTCCCTCAAATAACGCATTCCCCAAATAACACACTCTCCAAATACCACGCTCCCCAAATAACACACACCCCAAATAACAGGCTCCCCAACTAACTCGCTCCCCAAATAATACACTCCCTCAAATAACGCATTCCCCAAATAACACACTCCCCAAATAACACACGCCCCAAATAACACTCTCCCCAAATAATATGCTCCCCAAATAACACACTCCCCAAATACCACGCTGCCCAAATAACACATTCCCCAAATAAAACGCTCCCCAAATAACACTCTCCACAAATAACACACTATCCAAATAACACGCTCCCCAAATAACACGCTCTCCAAATAACTCGCTCTCCAAATAACACGGTCCCCAAGTAATACACTCCATAAGTAACGCACTCGCCAAATA
The DNA here is from genome assembly GCF_037043375.1 of Chiloscyllium plagiosum. NCBI lineage: Eukaryota > Metazoa > Chordata > Chondrichthyes > Orectolobiformes > Hemiscylliidae > Chiloscyllium > Chiloscyllium plagiosum. Next base: position 11,321,520 of record NW_028270176.1, read on the forward strand.
ACACACTCCCCAATTAACACATTCCCCAAAATAACACGCTCCCCAAATAACACATTCCCCAAATAACATGCTTCCCAAGTAACCCATTCCCCAAATAACACATTCCCCAAATAACACACCCTCCAAATAACACACTCACTAAATAACACACTCCCCGAATAACACACTCCCCAAATAACACACTCCCCAAATAACACACTCCCCAAATAACTCACGATCCAAATAACACACTCTCCAAATAACACAAACGGCAAATAACACGCTCCCCAAATAACACCCTCCCCACATAACACACTCCCCAAATTACACATTCCCCAAATAAGACGTTCCCCAAATAACACACTCCCCAAATACAACACTCTACAAATAACACACTCCCCGAATAACACACTCCCCAAATAACACACTCCCCAAATAACACACTCCCTGAATAAAACACTCCGCAAGTAACACATTCCACAAATAACACACTCCCCAAATAACACACTCCCCAACTAACACACTCCCCAAATAACACGCTCTCCAAATAACACGCTCCCGCATATACCACACTCCCCAAATAAAATGCTCCCCAAAGAACACACTCGTGAAATAACACGCTCCACAAATAACACGCACCCTAAATAACACACTCCCCCAAAGAACACCCTCCGCAAATAAAACACTCCCCAAATTACACATTCCACAAATAACACAAGCCACAAATAACACGCTCCCCAAATAACACGCTTCCAAAATAACACGCTCCCCAAATAACATGTTCTCCAAATAACACGCTCGCCAAATCACACCCTCTCCAAATACCACACTCGTGAAAAAACACTCTTCCCAAACAACACACTCCCCAAATAACACACTCCCCCAAATAACACCCTCCCCACATAACACACTCCCCAAATTACACATTCCCCAAATAATACGCTCCCCAAATAACACACTCCCCAAATACCACACTGCCCAAATAACACAATTCCCAAATAACACGCTCCCCAAATAACACTCTCCACAAATAACACACTATCCAAATGACACGCTCCCCAAATAACACGCTCTCCAAATAACACGCTCCCCAATAACACGCTCCCCAAGTAATACACTCCATAAGTAACGCACTCGCCAAATAACACACTCCCCAATCAACACATTCCCCAAATTAACACTCTCCCCAAATAACACATTCCCCAAATAACATGCTTCCCAAGTAACCCACTCCCCAAATAACACATTCCCCAAATAACACATTCCCCAAATAACACACCCTCCAAATAACACACTCACTAAATAACACACTCCCCGAATAACACACTCCCCAAATAACACACTCCCCAAATAACACACTCTCCAAATAACACAAACGGCAAATATCATGCTCCCCAAATAACACACTCCCCAAATAACATGATCCCCAAATAACACAGTCCACAAACACACTCCCCAAATAACACACACCCTCAAATAACGCATTCCAAAAATAACACACTCCCCAAATACTACACTGCCCAAATAACACACTCCCCAAATAACACTCTCCCCAAATAACACATTCCCCAAATAACACGCTCCCCAAATAACACACTATCCAAGTAACACACTCTCCAAAATAACACAAACGGCAAATAACACATTCCCCAAATAACACATTCCCCAAATAACACACCCTCCAAATAACACACTCACTAAATAACACCTTCCCCAAATAACACACTCCTCAAATAACACATTCCCCAAATAACACGCTTCTCACGTACCACACTCCCGAAATAACACATTCCCCAAATAACACATTCCCCAAATAACACACTATCCAAGTAACACACTCTCTAAATAACACAAACGGCAAATAACACGCTCCCCAAATAACAATCTCCCCAAATAACACACTATCCAAATGACACACTATCCAAATGACACACTCCCCACTTAACACATTCCCCAAATAACACGCTCCTCAAATAACACATTCCCCAAATAACGCGCTTCTCACGTACCACACTCCCGAAATAACACATTCCCCAAATAACACATTCCCCAAATAACACACTCCCCAAATTACATACTCCATAAATAACATATTCCCTAAATAACACACTCTCCAAATAACACGCACCCCAAATAACCGACACGCCAAATAACACGCACACCAAATAACATGCTCCGCAAATAAAACACTCCCCAAATAACACGCTCCCCGAATAACACACTCCCCGAATAACACACTCCCCAAATAACACACTCTCCAAATAACACAAATGGCAAATAACACGCTCCCCAAATAACACTCTCCACAAATAACACACTATCCAAATGACAGGCTCCCAAAATAACACGCTCTCCAAATAACACGCCCCCCAATAACACGCTCCCCAAGTCAGACACTCCCCAAGTAACGCACTCCCCAAATAACACACTCCCCAATTAACACATTCACCAAATAACACGCTCCCCAAATAACACACTCCCCAAATAACACACTAACCAAATAACACACTCTCCAAATAACACAAATGTCAAATAACACGCTCCCCAAATAACACTCTCCCCAAATAACACACTATCCAAATGACACGCTCCCCAAATAACACGCTCCCCAATACCACCCTCCCCAAGTAATACACTCCCCAAGTAACGCACTCCCCAAATAACACACTCCCCAATTAACACATTCACCAAAAAACACGCTCCCCAAATAACACACTCCCCAAATAACACACTCCCCAAATAACACATTCCCCAAAGAACACGCTCCCCAAAAACACCTCCCCAAGTAACTCACTCCCCAAATAAAACACTCCCCAATTAACGCACTCCCCAAATAATGCGCTCCCGAAATAACACATTCCTCAAATAACATATTCCCAAAATAACACAGTCCCCAAATAAAACACTCCCCAAATCACACCTTCCCCGAATAACGCACCTCCAAATAACCCACACACACCATATAACACGCTCCCCAAATAATACGTTCCCCAAATAACAGGCTCCCCAAATAACACACTCCCTCAAATAACGCATTCCCCAAATAACACACTCCCCAAATACCACGCTCCCCAAATAACACACTCCCCAAATACCAGGCTCCCCAAATAACTCGCTCCCCAAATAACACACTCCCTCAAATAACGCATTCCCCAAATAACACACTCCCCAAATAACACACGCCCCAAATAACACTCTCCCCAAATAATACGCTCCCCAAATAACACACTCCCCAAATACCACGCTGCCCAAATAACACATTCCCCAAATAACACGCTCCCCAAATAACACTCTCCACAAATAACACACTATCCAAATGACACGCTCCCCAAATAACACGTTCTCCAAGTAACACGCTCCCCAATAACACGCTCCCCAAGTAATACACTCCATAAGTAACGCACTCGCCAAATAACACACTCCCCAATTAACACATTCCCCAAAATAACACGATCCCCAAATAACACATTCCCCAAATAACATGCTTCCCAAGTAACCCACTCCCCAAATAACACATTCCCCAAATAACACATTCTCCAAATAACACACCCTCCAAATAACACACTCCCCGAATAACACACTCCCCAAATAACACCCTCCCCACATAACACACTCCCCAAATTACACATTCCCCAAATAAGACGTTCCCCAAATAACACACTCCCCAAATACAACACTCTACAAATAACACACTCCCCGAATAACACACTCCCCAAATAACACACTCCCCGAATAACACACTCCCTGAATAAAACACTCCGCAAGTAACACATTCCACAAATAACACACTCCCCAAATAACACACTCCCCAACTAACACACTCCCCAAATAACACGCTCTCCAAATAACACGCTCCCGCATATACCACACTCCCCAAATAAAATGCTCCCCAAAGAACACACTCGTGAAATAACACGCTCCACAAATAACACGCACCCTAAATAACACACTCCCCCAAAGAACACCCTCCGCAAATAAAACACTCCCCAAATTACACATTCCACAAATAACACAAGCCACAAATAACACGCTCCCCAAATAACACGCTTCCAAAATAACACGCTCCCCAAATAACATGTTCTCCAAATAACACGCTCGCCAAATCACACCCTCTCCAAATACCACACTCGTGAAAAAACACTCTTCCCAAATAACACACTCCCCAAATAACACACTCCCCCAAATAACACCCTCCCCACATAACACACTCCCCAAATTACACATTCCCCAAATAATACGCTCCCCAAATAACACACTCCCCAAATACCACGCTGCCCAAATAACACAATTCCCAAATAACACACTCCCCAAATAACACGCTCTCCAAATAACACGCTCCCGCATATACCACACTCCCCAAATAAAATGCTCCCCAAAGAACACACTCGTGAAATAACACGCTCCACAAATAACACGCACCCTAAATAACACACTCCCCCAAAGAACACCCTCCGCAAATAAAACACTCCCCAAATTACACATTCCACAAATAACACAAGCCACAAATAACACGCTCCCCAAATAACACGCTTCCAAAATAACACGCTCCCCAAATAACATGTTCTCCAAATAACACGCTCGCCAAATCACACCCTCTCCAAATACCACACTCGTGAAAAAACACTCTTCCCAAATAACACACTCCCCAAATAACACACTCCCCCAAATAACACCCTCCCCACATAACACACTCCCCAAATTACACATTCCCCAAATAATACGCTCCCCAAATAACACACTCCCCAAATACCACGCTGCCCAAATAACACAATTCCCAAATAACACGCTCCCCAAATAACACTCTCCACAAATAACACACTATCCAAATGACACGCTCCCCAAATAACACGCTCTCCAAATAACACGCTCCCCAATAACACGCTCCCCAAGTAATACACTCCATAAGTAACGCACTCGCCAAATAACACACTCCCCAATCAACACATTCCCCAAATTAACACTCTCCCCAAATAACACATTCCCCAAATAACATGCTTCCCAAGTAACCCACTCCCCAAATAACACATTCCCCAAATAACACATTCCCCAAATAACACACCCTCCAAATAACACACTCACTAAATAACACACTCCCCGAATAACACACTCCCCAAATAACACACTCCCCAAATAACACACTCTCCAAATAACACAAACGGCAAATATCATGCTCCCCAAATAACACACTCCCCAAATAACATGATCCCCAAATAACACAGTCCACAAACACACTCCCCAAATAACACACACCCTCAAATAACGCATTCCAAAAATAACACACTCCCCAAATACTACACTGCCCAAATAACACACTCCCCAAATAACACTCTCCCCAAATAACACATTCCCCAAATAACACGCTCCCCAAATAACACACTATCCAAGTAACACACTCTCCAAAATAACACAAACGGCAAATAACACATTCCCCAAATAACACATTCCCCAAATAACACACCCTCCAAATAACACACTCACTAAATAACACCTTCCCCAAATAACACACTCCTCAAATAACACATTCCCCAAATAACACGCTTCTCACGTACCACACTCCCGAAATAACACATTCCCCAAATAACACATTCCCCAAATAACACACTATCCAAGTAACACACTCTCTAAATAACACAAACGGCAAATAACACGCTCCCCAAATAACAATCTCCCCAAATAACACACTATCCAAATGACACACTATCCAAATGACACACTCCCCACTTAACACATTCCCCAAATAACACGCTCCTCAAATAACACATTCCCCAAATAACGCGCTTCTCACGTACCACACTCCCGAAATAACACATTTCCCAAATAACACATTCCCCAAATAACACACTCCCCAAATTACATACTCCATAAATAACACATTCCCTAAATAACACACTCTCCAAATAACACGCACCCCAAATAACCGACACGCCAAATAACACGCACACCAAATAACATGCTCCGCAAATAAAACACTCCCCAAATAACACGCTCCCCGAATAACACACTCCCCGAATAACACACTCCACAAATAACACACTCTCCAAATAACACAAATGGCAAATAACACGCTCCCCAAAGAACACTCTCCACAAATAACACACTATCCAAATGACAGGCTCCCAAAATAACACGCTCTCCAAATAACACGCCCCCCAATAACACGCTCCCCAAGTCAGACACTCCCCAAGTAACGCACTCCCCAAATAACACACTCCCCAATTAACACATTCACCAAATAACACGCTCCCCAAATAACGCACTCCCCAAATAACACACTAACCAAATAACACACTCTCCAAATAACACAAATGTCAAATAACACGCTCCCCAAATAACACTCTCCCCAAATAACACACTATCCAAATGACACGCTCCCCAAATAACACGCTCTCCAAATAACACGCTCCCCAATACCACCCTCCCCAAGTAATACACTCCCCAAGTAACGCACTCCCCAAATAACACACTCCCCAATTAACACATTCACCAAAAAACACGCTCCCCAAATAACACACTCCCCAAATAACACACTCCCCAAATAACACATTCCCCAAAGAACACGCTCCCCAAAAACACCTCCCCAAGTAACTCACTCCCCAAATAAAACACTCCCCAATTAACGCACTCCCCAAATAATGCGCTCCCAAAATAACACATTCCTCAAATAACATATTCCCAAAATAACACAGTCCCCAAATAAAACACTCCCCAAATCACACCTTCCCCGAATAACGCACCTACAAATAACCCACACACACCATATAACACGCTCCCCAAATAATACGTTCCCCAAATAACAGGCTCCCCAAATAACCCGCTCCCCAAATAACACACTCCCTCAAATAACGCATTCCCCAAATAACACACTCCCCAAATACCACGCTCCCCAAATAACACACTCCCCAAATACCAGGCTCCCCAAATAACTCGCTCCCCAAATAACACACTCCCTCAAATAACGCATTCCCCAAATAACACACTCCCCAAATAACACACGCCCCAAATAACACTCTCCCCAAATAATACGCTCCCCAAATAACACACTCCCCAAATACCACGCTGCCCAAATAACACATTCCCCAAATAACACGCTCCCCAAATAACACTCTCCCCAAATAACACGTTCTCCAAATAACACGCTCCCCAATAACACGCTCCCCAAGTAATACACTCCATAAGTAACGCACTCGCCAAATAACACACTCCCCAATTAACACATTCCCCAAAATAACACGATCCCCAAATAACACATTCCCCAAATAACATGCTTCCCAAGTAACCCACTCCCCAAATAACACATTCCCCAAATAACACATTCTCCAAATAACACACCCTCCAAATAACACACTCACTAAATAACACACTCCCCGAATAACACACTCCCCAAATAACACACTCTCCAAATAACACACTCTCCAAATAACACACTCCCCAAATAACACACAATCCAAATAACACACTCTCCAAATAACACAAACGGCAAATAACACGCTCCCCAAATAACACACTCCCCAAATAACACGATCCCCAAATAACACAGTCCACAAACACACTCCCCAAATAACACACACCCACAAATAACGCATTCCAAAAATAACACACTCCCCAAATACTACACTGCCCAAATAACACACTCCCCCCAAATAACACATTCCCCAAATAACACGCTCCCCAAATAAAACACTATCCAAGTAACACACTCTCTAAATAACACAAACGGCAAATAACACGCTCCCCAAATAACAATCTCCCCAAATAACACACTATCCAAATGACACACTATCCAAATGACACACTCCCCAATTAACACATTCCCCAAATAACACACTCCTCAAATAACACATTCCCCAAATAACACGCTTCTCACGTACCACACTCCCGAAATAACACATTCCCCAAATAACACATTCCCCAAATAACACATTCCCCAAATAACACACTATCTAAGTAACACACTCTCTAAATAACACAAACGGCAAATAACACCCTCCCCAAATAACAATCTCCCCAAATAACACACTATCCAAATGACACACTATCCAAATGACACACTCCCCAATTAACACATTCCCCAAATAACACGCTCCTCAAATAACACATTCCCCAAATAACACGCTTCTCACGTACCACACTCCCGAAATAACACATTCCCCAAATAACACATTCCCCAAATAACACACTCCCCAAATAACACATTCCCCAAATAACACACTCCCCAAATTACATACTCCATAAATAACACATTCCCTAAATAACACACTCTCCAAATAACACGCACCCCAAATAACCGATACGCCAAATAACACGCACACCAAATAACATGCGCCGCAAATAAAACACTCCCCAAATAACACGCTCCCCGAATAACACACTCCCCGAATAACACACTCCCCAAATAACACACCCTCCAAATAACACAAATGGCAAATAACACGCTCCCCAAATAACACTCTCCACAAATAACACACTATCCAAATGACAGGCTCCCAAAATAACACGCTCTCCAAATAACACGCTCCCCAATAACACGCTCCCCAAGTCATACACTCCCCAAGTAACACACTCCCCAAATAACACACTCCCCAATTAACACATTCACCAAATAACACGCTCCCCAAATAACACACTCCCCAAATAACACACTAACCAAATAACACACTCTCCAAATAACACAAATGTCAAATAACACGCTCCCCAAATAACACTCTCCCCAAATAACACACTATCCAAATGACACGCTCCCCAAATAACACGCTCTCCAAAAAAAACGCTCCCCAAATAACACACTCCCCAAATAACACACTCCCCAAATAACACATTCCCCAAAGAACACGCTCCCCAAAAACACCTCCCCAAGTAACTCACTCCCCAAATAATGCGCTCCCGAAATAACACATTCCTCAAATAACATATTCCCCAAATAACACAGTCCCCAAATAAAACACTCCCCAAATCACACGCTCCCCGAATAACGCACCTCCAAATAACACACACACACCATATAACACGCTCCCCAAATAATACATTCCCCAAATAACAGGCTCCCCAAATACCACGCTCCCCAAATAACACACTCCCCAAATAACTCGCTCCCTAAATAACACACTCCCTCAAATAACGCATTCCCCATATAACACACTCCCCAAATAACACACGCCCCAAATAACACTCTCCCCAAATAATATGCTCCCCAAATAATACACTCCCCAAATACCACGCTGCCCAAATAACACATTCCCCAAATATCACGCTCCCCAAATAACACTCTCCACAAATAACACACTATCCAAATGACACGCTCCCCAAATAACACGTTCTCCAAATAACACGCTCCCCAATAACACGCTCCCCAAGTAATACACTCCATAAGTAATGCACTCGCCAAATAACACACTCCCCAATTAACCCACTCCCCAAATAACACATTCCCCAAATAACACATTCCCCAAATAACACACCCTCCAAATAACACACTCACTAAATAACACACTCCCCGAATAACACACTCCCCAAATAACACACGATCCAAATAACACAAACAGCAAATAACACGCTCCCCAAATAACACCCTCCCCACATAACACACTCCCCAAATTACACATTCCCCAAATAACACGTTCCCCAAATAACACACTCCCCAAATACAACACTCTACAAATAACACACTCCCCGAATAACACACTCCCCAAATAACACACTCCCTGAATAAAACACTCCGCAAATAACACATTCCACAAATAACACACTCCCCAAATAACACACTCCCCAACTAACACACTCCCCAAATAACACGCTCTCCAAATAACACGCTCCCGCATATACCACACTCCCCAAATAAAATGCTCCCTAAACAACACACTCGTGAAATAACACGCTCCACAAATAACACGCACCCTAAATTACACACTCCCCCAAATAACACCCTCCCCAAATAAAACACTCCCCAAATTACACATTCCACAAATAACACAAGCCACAAATAACACGCTCCCCAAATAACACGCTTCCAAAATAACACGCTCTCCAAATAACACGCTCCCCAATAACACGCTCCCCAAGTAATACACTCCCCAAGTTACGCACTCCCCAAATAACACACTCCCCAATTAACATATTCACCAAATAACACGCTCCCCGAATAACATACTCCCAAAATAACACACTCCCCAAATAACACACGATCCAAATAACACACTCTCCAAATAACACACTCACGAAATAACACACTCCTCGAATAACACACTCCCCAAATAACACGCTCCCCAAATAACACTCAACACAAATAACACACGATCCAAATGACACGCTCCCAAAATAACACGCTCTCCAAATAACGCGCTCCCGAATAACACGCTCCCCAAGTCATACACTCCATAAGTAACGCACTCGCCAAATAACACACTCCCCAATTAACACATTCCCCAAAATAACACGATCCCCAAATAACACATTCCCCAAATAACATGCTTCCCAAGTAACCCACTCCCCAAATAACACTTTCCCCAAATAACACATTCCCCAAATAACACACTCTCCAAATAACACACTCACTAAATAACACACTCCCCGAATAACACACTCCCCAAATAACACACTCCCCAAATAACACACTCTCCAAATAACACAAATGGCAAATAACACGCTCCCCAAATAACACCCTCCCCACATAACACACTCCCCAAATTACACATTCCCCAAATAACACGTTCCCCAAATAACACACTCCCCAAATACAACACTCTACAAATAACACACTCCCCGAATAACACACTCCCCAAATAACACACTCCCTGAATAAAACACTCCGCAAATAACACATTCCACAAATAACACACTCCCCAAATAACACACTCCCCAACTAACACACTCCCCAAATAACACGCTCTCCAAATAACACGCTCCCGCATATACCACACTCCCCAAATAAAATGCTCCCTAAACAACACACTCGTGAAAAAACACGCTCCACAAATAACACGCACCCTAAATAACACACTCCCCCAAATAACACCCTCCCCAAATAAAACACTCCCCAAATTACACATTCCACAAATAACACAAGCCACAAATAACACGCTCCCCAATTAACACGCTTCCAAAATAACACGCTCCCCAAATAACATGTTCTCCAAATAACACGCTCGCCAAATCACACCCTCTCCAAATACCACACTCGTGAAAAAACACTCTTCCCAAATAACACACTCCCCAAATAACACACTCCCCCAAATAAAACCCTCCCCACATAACACACTCCCCAAATTACACATTCCCCAAATAATACGCTCCCCAAATAACACACTCCCCAAATACCACGCTGCCCAAATAACACAATTCCCAAATAACACGCTCCCCAAATAACACTCTCCACAAATAACACACTATCCAAATGACACGCTCCCCAAATAACACGCTCTCCAAATAACACGCTCTCCAAATAACACGCTCCCCAATAACACGTTCCCCAAGTAATACACTCCATAAGTAACGCACTCGCCAAATAACACACTCCCCAATTAACACATTCCCCAAATTAACACGCTCCCCAAATAACACATTCCACAAATAACATGCTTCCTAAGTAACCCACTCCCCAAATAACACATTCCCCGAATAACACACTCCCCAAATAACACACTCCCCAAATAACACACGATCCAAATAACACACTCTCCAAATAACACACTCACGAAATAACACACTCCTTGAATAACACACTCCCCAAATAACACACTCCCCAAATAACACACTATCCAAGTAACACACTCTCTAAATAACACAAACGGCAAATAACACGCTCCCCAAATAACACACTCCCCAAATAACACACTATCCAAATGACACACTCCCCAATTAACACATTCCCCAAATAACACGCTTCTCATGTAACACACTCCCGAAATAACACATTCCCCAAATAACAGATTCCCCAAATAACACACTCCCCAAATAACACATTCCCGAAATAACACACTCCCCAAATTACATACTCCATAAATAACACATTCCCTAAATAACACACTCTCCAAATAACACGCACCCCAAATAACCGACACGCCAAATAACATGCTCCGCAAATAAAACACACCCCAAATAACACGCTCCCCGAATAACACACTCCCTGAATAACACACTCCCCAAATAACACACTCTCCAAATAACACAAATGGCAAATAACACACTCCCCAAATAACTCTCTCCACAAATAACACACTATCCAAATGACAGGCTCGCAAAATAACACGCTCTCCAAATAACACGCTCCCGAATAACACGCTCCCCAAGTCATACACTCCCCAAGTAACGCACTCCCCAAATAACACACTCCCCAATTAACACATTCACCAAATAACACGCTCCCCAAATAACACACTCCCCAAATAACACACTAACCAAATAACACAAATGTCAAATAACACGCTCCCCAATTAACACTCTCCCCAAATAACACACTATCCAAATGACACGCTCCCCAAATAACACGCTCTCCAAATAACACGCACCCCAAATAACCGATACGCCAAATAACACGCACACCAAATCACATGCGCCGCAAATAAAACACTCCCCAAATAACACGCTCCCCGAATAACACACTCCCCGAATAACACACTCCCCAAATAACACACCCTCCAAATAACACAAATGGCAAATAACACGCTCCCCAAATAACACTCTCCACAAATAACACACTATCCAAATGACAGGCTCCCAAAATAACACGCTCTCCAAATAACACGCTCCCCAATAACACGCTCCCCAAGTCATACACTCCCCAAGTAACGCACTCCCCAAATAACACACTCCCCAATTAACACATTCACCAAATAACACGCTCCCCAAATAACACACTCCCCAAATAACACACTAACCAAATAACACACTCTCCAAATAACACAAATGTCAAATAACACGCTCCCCAAATAACACTCTCCCCAAATAACACACTATCCAAATGACACGCTCCCCAAATAACACGCTCTCCAAAAAAAACGCTCCCCAAATAACACACTCCCCAAATAACACACTCCCCAAATAACACATTCCCCAAAGAACACGCTCCCCAAAAACACCTCCCCAAGTAACTCACTCCCCAAATAATGCGCTCCCGAAATAACACATTCCTCAAATAACATATTCCCCAAATAACACAGTCCCCAAATAAAACACTCCCCAAATCACACGCTCCCCGAATAACGCATCTCCAAATAACACACACACACCATATAACACGCTCCCCAAATAATACATTCCCCAAATAACAGGCTCCCCAAATAACCCGCTCCCCAAATAACACACTCCCTCAAATAACGCATTCCCCAAATAACACACTCCCCAAATACCACGCTCCCCAAATAACACACTCCCCAAATACCAGGCTCCCCAAATAACTCGATCCCCAAATAACACACTCCCTCAAATAACGCATTCCCCAAATAACACATTCCCCAAATATCACGCTCCCCAAATAACACTCTCCACAAATAACACACTATCCAAATGACACGCTCCCCAAATAACACGTTCTCCAAATAACACGCTCCCCAATAACACGCTCCCCAAGTAATACACTCCATAAGTAACGCACTCGCCAAATAACACACTCCCCAATTAACACATTCCCCAAAATAACACAATCCCCAAATAACACATTCCCCAAATAACGTGCTTCCCAATTAACCCACTCCCCAAATAACACATTCCCCAAATAACACATTCCCCAAATAACACACCCTCCAAATAACACACTCACTAAATAACACACTCCCCGAATAACACACTCCCCAAATAACACACGATCCAAATAACACAAACAGCAAATAACACGCTCCCCAAATAACACCCTCCCCACATAACACACTCCCCAAATTACACATTCCCCAAATAACACGTTCCCCAAATAACACACTCCCCAAATACAACACTCTACAAATAACACACTCCCCGAAAAGCACACTCCCCAAATAACACACTCCCTGAATAAAACACTCCGCAAATAACACATTCCACAAATAACACACTCCCCAAATAACACACTCCCCAACTAACACACTCCCCAAATAACACGCTCTCCAAATAACACGCTCCCGCATATACCACACTCCCCAAATAAAATGCTCCCTAAACAACACACTCGTGAAATAACACGCTCCACAAATAACACGCACCCTAAATAACACACTCCCCCAAATAACACCCTCCCCAAATAAAACACTCCCCAAATTACACATTCCACAAATAACACAAGCCACAAATAACACGCTCCCCAAATAACACGCTTCCAAAATAACACGCTCTCCAAATAACACGCTCCCCAATAACACGCTCCCCAAGTAATACACTCCCCAAGTTACGCACTCCCCAAATAACACACTCCCCAATTAACATATTCACCAAATAACACGCTCCCCGAATAACATACTCCCAAAATAACACACTCCCCAAATAACACACGATCCAAATAACACACTCTCCAAATAACACACTCACGAAATAACACACTCCTCGAATAACACACTCCCCAAATAACACGCTCCCCAAATAACACTCAACACAAATAACACACGATCCAAATGACACGCTCCCCAAATAACACGCTCTCCAAATAACACGCTCCCCAATAACACGCTCCCCAAGTAATACACTCCATAAGTAACGCACTCGCCAAATAACACACTCCCCAATTAACACATTCCCCAAAATAACACGATCCCCAAATAACACATTCCCCAAATAACATGCTTCCCAAGTAACCCACTCCCCAAATAACACTTTCCCCAAATAACACATTCCCCAAATAACACACCCTCCAAATAACACGCTCTCCAAATAACACGCTCCCGCATATACCACACTCCCCAAATAAAATGCTCCCTAAACAACACACTCGTGAAAAAACACGCTCCACAAATAACACGCACCCTAAATAACACACTCCCCCAAATAACACCCTCCCCAAATAAAACACTCCCCAAATTACACATTCCACAAATAACACAAGCCACAAATAACACGCTCCCCAATTAACACGCTTCCAAAATAACACGCTCCCCAAATAACATGTTCTCCAAATAACACGCTCGCCAAATCACACCCTCTCCAAATACCACACTCGTGAAAAAACACTCTTCCCAAATAACACACTCCCCAAATAACACACTCCCCCAAATAAAACCCTCCCCACATAACACACTCCCCAAATTACACATTCCCCAAATAATACGCTCCCCAAATAACACACTCCCCAAATACCACGCTGCCCAAATAACACAATTCCCAAATAACACGCTCCCCAAATAACACTCTCCACAAATAACACACTATCCAAATGACACGCTCCCCAAATAACACGCTCTCCAAATAACACGCTCCCCAATAACACGCTCCCCAAGTAATACACTCCATAAGTAACGCACTCGCCAAATAACACACTCCCCAATTAACACATTCCCCAAATTAACACGCTCCCCAAATAACACATTCCACAAATAACATGCTTCCTAAGTAACCCACTCCCCAAATAACACATTCCCCGAATAACACACTCCCCAAATAACACACTCCCCAAATAACACACGATCCAAATAACACACTCTCCAAATAACACACTCACGAAATAACACACTCCTCGAATAACACACTCCCCAAATAACACACTCCCCAAATAACACACTATCCAAGTAACACACTCTCTAAATAACACAAACGGCAAATAACACGCTCCCCAAATAACAATCTCCCCAAATAACACACTATCCAAATGACACACTATCCAAATGACACACTCCCCAATTAACACATTCGCCAAATAACACGCTCCTCAAATAACACATTCCCCAAATAACACGCTTCTCACGTACCACACTCCCGAAATAACACATTCCCCAAATAACACATTCCCCAAATAACACGCTCCCCAAATAACACACTCCCCAAATAACACACTATCCAAATGACACACTCCCCAATTAACACGTTCCCCAAATATCACGCTTCTCATGTAACACACTCCCGAAATAACACATTCCCCAAATAACACATTCCCCAAATAACACATTCCCCAAATAACACACTCCCCAAATAACACATTCCCGAAATAACACACTCCCCAAATTACATACTCCATAAATAACACATTCCCTAAATAACACACTCTCCAAATAACACGCACCCCAAATAACCGACACGCCAAATAACATGCTCCGCAAATAAAACACACCCCAAATAACACGCTCCCCGAATAACACACTCCCTGAACAACACACTCCCCAAATAACACACTCTCCAAATAACACAAATGGCAAATAACACGCTCCCCAAATAAATCTCTCCACAAATAACACACTATCCAAATGACAGGCTCCCAAAATAACACGCTCTCCAAATAACACGCTCCCGAATAACACGCTCCCCAAGTCATACACTCCCCAAGTAACGCACTCCCCAAATAACACACTCCCCAAATAACACACTAACCAAATAACACAAATGTCAAATAACACGCTCCCCAAATAACACTCTCCCCAAATAACACACTATCCAAATGACACGCTCCCCAAATAACACGCTCTCCAAATACCACGCTCCCCAATACCACCCTCCCCAAGTAATACACTCCCCAAGTAACGCACTCCCCAAATAACACACTCCCCAATTAACACATTCACCAAAAAACACGCTCCCCAAATAACACACTCCCCAAATAACACATTCCCCAAATAACACACTCCCCAAATAACACATACCCCAAAGAACACGCTCCCCAAATAACACATTCCTCAAATAACATATTCCCCAACTAACACAGTCCCCAAATAAAACACTCCACAAATCACACGCTCCCCGAATAACGCACCTCCAAATAACACACACACACCATATAACACGCTCCCCAAATAATACATTCCCCAAATAACAGGATCCCCAAATAACCCGCTCCCCAAATAACACACTCCCTCAAATAACGCATTCCCCAGATAACACACTCCCCAAATACCACGCTCCCCAAATAACACACTCCCCAAATAACACATTCCCCAAATACCACGCTCCCCAAATAACACACTCCCCAAATACCAGGCTCCCCAAATAACTCGCTCCCCAAATAACACACTCCCTCAAATAACGCATTCCCCAAATAACACACTCCCCAAATAACACACGCCCCAAATAACACTCTCCCCAAATAATACGCTCCCCAAATAACACACTCCCCAAATACCACGCTGCCCAAATAACACATTCCCCAAATAACACGCTCCCCAAATAACACTCTCCCCAAATAACACGCTCTCCAAATAGCACGCTCCCCAATAACACGCTCCCCAAGTAATACACTCCATAAGTAACGCACTCGCCAAATAACACACTCCCCAATTAACACATTCCCCAAAATAACACGATCCCCAAATAACACATTCCCCAAATAACATGCTTCCCAAGTAACCCACTCCCCAAATAACACATTCCCCAAATAACACATTCCCCAAATAACATGCTTCCCAAGTAACCCACTCCCCAAATAACACATTCCCCAAATAACACATTCCCCAAATAACACACCCTCCAAATAACACACTCACTAAATAACACACTCCCCGAATAACACACTCTTCCCAAATAACACACACACCAAATAACACACTCCCCCAAATAACACCCTCCCCACATAACACACTCCCCAAATTACACATTCCCCAAATAACACACTCCCCAAATACCACGCTGCCCAAATACCACGCTCCCCAAATAACACTCTCCACAAATATCACGCTCCCCAATAACACGCTCCCCAAGTAATACACTCCATAAGTAACGCTCCCCAAATAACATGTTCTCCAAATAACACACTCGCCAAATCACACCCTCTCCAAATACCACACTCGTGAAAAAACACACTCCCCAAATAACACACTCCCCAAATAACACACACTCCAAATAACACAAACGGCAAATAACACGCTCCCCAAATAACACGTTCCCCAAATAACACACTCCCCAAATACAACACTCGACAAATAACACACTCCCCGAATAACACACTCCCCAAATAACACACTCCCCAAATAACACACTCCCTGAATAAAACACTCCGCAAATAACACATTCCACAAATAACACACTCCCCAAATAACACACTCCCCAACTAACACACTCCCCAACTAACACACTCACCAAATAACACGCTCTCCAAATAACACGCTCCCGCATATACCACACTCCCCAAATAAAATGCTCCCTAAACAACACACTCGTGAAATAACACGCTCCACAAATAACACGCACCCTAAATAACACACTCCCCCAAATAACACCCTCCCCAAATAAAACACTCCCCAAATTACACATTCCACAAATAACACAAGCCACAAATAACACGCTACCCAAATAACACGCTTCCAAAATAACACGCTCCCCAAATAACATGTTCTCCAAATAACACACTCGCCAAATCACACCCTCTCCAAATACCACACTCGTGAAAAAACACTCTTCCCAAATAACACACACACCAAATAACACACTCCCCCAAATAACACCCTCCCCACATAACACACTCCCCAAATTACACATTCCCCAAATAATACGCTCCACAAATAACACACTCCCCAAATACCACGCTGCCCAAATAACACGCTCCCCAAATAACACTCTCCACAAATAACACACTATCCAAATGACAGGCTCCCAAAATAACACGCTCTCCAAATAACACGCTCCCCAATAACATGCTCCCCAAGTCATACACTCCCCAAGTAACGCACTCCCCAAATAACACACTCCCCAATTAACACATTCACCAAATAACACGCTCCCCAAATAATACACTCCCCAAATAACACACTAACCAAATAACACACTCTCCAAATAACACAAATGTCAAATAACACGCTCCCCAAATAACACTCTCCCCAAATAACACACTATCCAAATGACACGCTCCCCAAATAACACGCTCTCCAAATAACACGCTCCCCAATACCACCCTCCCCAAGTAATACACTCCCCAAGTAACGCACTCCCCAAATAACACACTCCCCAAATAACACGATCCCCAAATAACACAGTCCGCAAACACACTCCCCAAATAACACACACCCTCAAATAACGCATTCCAAAAATAACACACTCCCCAAATACTACACTGCCCAAATAACACACTCCCCAAATAACACTCTCCCCAAATAACACATTCCCCAAATAACACGCTCCCCAAATAACACACTATCCAAGTAACACACTCTCTAAATAACACAAAGGGCAAATAACACGCTCCCCAAATAACAATCTCCCCAAATAACACACTATCCAAATGACACACTCCCCAATTAACACATTCCCCAAATAACACACTCCTCAAATAACACATTCCCCAAATAACACGCTTCTCATGTACCACACTCCCGAAATAACACATTCCCCAAATAACACATTCCCTAAATAACACATTCCCCAAATAACACCCTCCCCAAATAAAACACTCCCCAAATTGCACATTCCACAAATAACACAATCCACAAATAACACGCTCCCCAAATAACACGCTTCCAAAATAACACGCTCCCCAAATAACATGTTCTCCAAATAACACGCTCGCCAAATCACACCCTCTTCAAATACCACACTCGTGAAAAAACACTCTTCCCAAATAACACACCCTCCAAATAACACACTCACTAAATAACACATTCCCCGAATAACACACTCCCCAAATAACACACTCCCCAAATAACACACAATCCAAATAACACACTCTCCAAATAACACAAACGGCAAATAACACGCTCCCCAAATAACACACTCCCCACATAACACGATCCCAAAATAACACAGTCCACAAACACACTCCCCAAATAACACACACCCTCAAATAACGCATTCCAAAAATAACACACTCCCCAAATACTACACTGCCCAAATAACACACTCCCCAAATAACACTCTCCCCAAATAACACATTCCCCAAATAACACGCTCCCCAAATAACACACTATCCAAGTAACACACTCTCTAAATAACACGATCCCCAAATAACAATCTCCCCAAATAACACACTAGCCAAATGACACACTCCCCAAATAACACACTCCTCAAATAACACATTCCCCAAATAACACGCTTCTCACGTACCACACTCCCGAAATAACACATTCCCCAAATAACACATTCCCCAAATAACACATTCCCCAAATAACACACTATCCAAGTAACACACTCTCTAAATAACACAAACGGCAAATAACACGCTCCCCAAATAACAATCTCCCCAAATAACACACTATCCAAATGACACACTCCCCAATTAACACATTCCCCAAATAACACGCTCCTCAAATAACACATTCCCCAAATAACACGCTTCTCACGTACCACACTCCCGAAATAACACATTCCCCAAATACCACATTCCCCAAATAACACACTCCCCAAATAACACATTCCCCAAATAACACACTCCCCGAATTACATACTCCATAAATAACACATTCCCTAAATAACACACTCTCCAAATAACACGCACCCCAAATAACCGACACGCCAAATAACACGCACACCAAATAACATGCTCTGCAAATAAAACACTCCCCAAATAACACGCTCCCCGAATAACACACTCCCCGAATAACACACTCCGCAAATAACACACGATCCAAATAACACAAATGGCAAATAACACGCTCCCCAAATAACACTCTCCACAAATAACACACTATCCAAATGACAGGCTCCCAAAATAACACGCTCTCCAAATAACACACTCACTAAATAACACACTCCCCGAATAACACACTCCCCAAATAACACCCTCCCCACATAACACACTCCCCAAATTACACATTCCCCAAATAACACGTTCCCCAAATAACACACTCCCCAAATACAACACTCTACAAATAACTCACTCACCGAATAACACACTCCCCAACTAACACACTCCCCAAATAAAATGCTCCCTAAACAACACACTCGTGAAATAACACGCTCCACAAATAACACGCACCCTAAATAACACACTCCCCCAAATAACACCCTCCCCAAATAAAACACTCCCCAAATTACACATTCCACAAATAACACAAGCCACAAATAACACGCTCCCCAAATAACACGCTTCCAAAATAACACGCTCCCCAAATAACATGTTCTCCAAATAACACGCTCGCCAAATCACACCCTCTCCAAATACCACACTCGTGAAAAAACACTCTTCCCAAATAACACACTCCCCAAATAACACACTCCCCCAAATAACACCCTCCCCACATAACACACTCCCCAAATTACTCTTTCCCCAAATAATACGCTCCCCAAATAACACACTCCCAAATACCACGCTGCCCAAATATCACAATTCCCAAATAACACGCTCCCCAAATAACACTCTCCACAAATAACACACTATCCAAATGACACGCTCCCCAAATAACACGCTCTCCAAATAACACGCTCCCCAATAACACGCTCCCCAAGTAATACACTCCATAAGTAACACACTCCCCAATTAACACATTCCCCAAATTAACACGCTCCCCAAATAACACATTCCCCAAATAACATGCTTCCTAAGTAACCCACTCCCCAAATACCACATTCCCCAAATAACAAATTCCCCAAATAACACACCCTCCAAATAACACACTCACGAAATAACACACTCCCCGAATAACACACTCCCCAAATAACACACTCCCCAAATAACACACGATCCAAATAACACAAATGGCAAATAACACGCTCCCCAAATAACACTCTCCACAAATAACATACTATCCAAATGACAGGCTCCCAAAATAACACGCTATCCAAATAACACGCTCCCCAATAACACGCTCCCCAAGTCATACACTCCCCAAGTAACGCACTCCCCAAATAACACACTCCCCAATTAACACATTCACCAAATAACACGCTCCCCAAATAACACACTCCCCAAATAACACACTAACCAAATAACACACTCTCCAAATAACACAAATGACAAATAACACGCTCCCCAAATAACACTCTCCCCAAATAACACACTATCCAAATGACACGCTCCCCAAATAACACACTCTCCAAATAACACGCTCCCCAATACCACCCTCCCCAAGTAATACACTCCCCAAGTAACGCACTCCCCAAATAACACACTCCCCAAATTAACACATTCACCAAAAAACACGCTCCCCAAATAACACACTCCCCAAATAACACACTCCCCAAATAACACACTCCCCAAAGAACACGCTCCCCAAAAAAACCCCCCCAAGTAATTCACTCCCCAAATAAAACACTCCCCAATTAACGCACTCCCCAAATAATGCGCTCCCGAAATACCACATTCCTCAAATAACATATTCCCCAAATAACACAGTCCCCAAATAAAACACTCCCCAAATCACACACTCCCCGAATAACGCACCTCCAAATAACACACACACACCATATAACACGCTCCCCAAATAATACATTCCCCAAATAACAGGCTCCCCAAAAAACCCGCTCCTCAAATAACACACTCCCTCAAATAACGCATTCCCCAAATAACACACTTCCCAAATACCACGCTCCCCAAATAACACACTCCCTAAATAACAGGGTCCCCAAATAACTCGCTCCCCAAATAACACACTCCCTCAAATAACGCATTCCCCAAATAACACACTCCCCAAATAACACACTCCCTCAAATTACACTCTCCCCAAATAATACGCTCCCCAAATAACACACTCCCCAAATACCACGCTGCCCAAATAACACATTCCCCAAATAACACGCTCCCCAAATAACACTCTCCACAAATAACACGCTCTCCAAATAACACGCTCCCCAATAACACGGTCCCCAAGTAATACACTCCATAAGTAACGCACTCGCCAAATAACACACTCCCCAATTAACACATTCCCCAAAATAACACGATCCCCAAATAACACATTCCCCAAATAACATGCTTCCCAAGTAACCCACTCCCCAAATAACACATTCCCCAAATAACATGCTTCCCAAGTAACCCACTCCCCAAATAACACATTCCCCAAATAACACATTCCCTAAATAACACACCCTCCAAATAACACACTCACTAAATAACACACTCCCCGAATAACACACTCCCCAAATAACACACTCTCCAAATAACACAAACGGCAAATAACACGCTCCCCAAATAACACCCTCCCCACATAACACACTCCCCAAATTACACATTCCCCAAATAACACGTTCCCCAAATAACACACTCCCCAAATACAACACTCTACAAATAACACACTCCCCGAATAACACACTCCCCAAATAACACACTCCCTGAATAAAACACTCCGCAAATAACACCCTCCCCACATAACACACTCCCCAAATTACACATTCCCCAAATAACACGTTCCCCAAATAACACACTCCCCAAATACAACACTCTACAAATAACACACTCCCCGAATAACACACTCCCCAAATAACACACTCCCTGAATAAAACACTCCGCAAATAACACATTCCACAAATAACACACTCCCCAAATAACACACTCCCCAACTAACACACTCCCCAAATAACACGCTCTCCAAATAACACGCTCCCGCATATACCATGCTCCCCAAATAAAATGCTCCCTAAACAACACACTCGTGAAATAACACGCTCCACAAATAACACGCACCCTAAATAACACACTCCCCCAAAGAACACCCTCCCCAAATAAAACACTCCCCAAATTACACATTCCACAAATAACACAAGCCACAAATAACACGCTCCCCAAATAACACGCTTCCAAAATAACACGCTCCCCAAATAACATGTTCTCCAAATAACACGCTCGCCAAATCACACCCTCTCCAAATACCACACTCGTGAAAAAACACTCTTCCCAAATAACACACTCCCCAAAAAGCACACTCCCCCAAATAACACCCTCCCCACATAACACACTCCCCAAATTACACATTCCCCAAATAATACGCTCCCCAAATAACACACTCCCCAAATACCACGCTGCCCAAATAACACAATTCCCAAATAACACGCTCCCCAAATAACACTCTCCACAAATAACACACTATCCAAATGACACGCTCCCCAAATAACACGCTCTCCAAATAACACGCTCCCCAATAACACGCTCCCCAAGTAATACACTCCATAAGTAACGCACTCGCCAAATAACACACTCCCCAATTAACACATTCCCCAAATTAACACGCTCCCCAAATAACACATTCCCCAAATAACATGCTTCCTAAGTAACCCACTCCCCAAATCACACGCACCCCAAATAACAAATTCCCCAAATAACACACCCTCCAAATAACACACTCACGAAATAACACACTCCCCGAATAACACACTCCCCAAATAACACACTCCCCAAATAACACACGATCCAAATAACACAAATGGCAAATAACACGCTCCCCAAATAACACTCTCCACAAATAACACACTATCCAAATGACAGGCTCCCAAAATAACACGCTCTCCAAATAACACGCTCCCCAATAACACGCTCCCCAAGTCAGACACTCCCCAAGTAACACACTCCCCAAATAACACACTCCCCAATTAACACATTCACCAAATAACACGCTCCCCAAATAACACACTCCCCAAATAACACACTAACCAAATAACACACTCTCGAAATAACACAAATGTCAAATAACATGCTCCCCAAATAACACTCTCCCCAAATAACACACTATCCAAATGACACGCTCCCCAAATAACACGCTCTCCAAATAACACGCTCCCCAATACCACCCTCCCCAAGTAATACACTCCCCAAGTAACACACTCCCCAAATAACACACTCCCCAAATAACACGATCCCCAAATAACACAGTCCGCAAACACACTCCCCAAATAACACACACCCTCAAATAACGCATTCCAAAAATAACACACTCCCCAAATACTACACTGCCCAAATAACACACTCCCCAAATAACACTCTCCCCAAATAACACTCTCCCCAAATAACACATTCCCCAAATAACACGCTCCCCAAATAACACACTATCCAAGTAACACACTCTCTAAATAACACAAACGGCAAATAACACGCTCCCCAAATAACAATCTCCCCAAATAACACACTATCCAAATGACACACTCCCCAATTAACACATTCCCCAAATAACACACTCCTCAAATAACACATTCCCCAAATAACACGCTTCTCATGTACCACACTCCCGAAATAACACATTCCCCAAATAACACATTCCCTAAATAACACATTCCCCAAATAACACCCTCCCCAAATAAAACACTCCCCAAATTACACATTCCACAAATAACACAATCCACAAATAACACGCTCCCCAAATAACACACTATCCAAATGACACACTATCCAAATGACACACTCCCCAATTAACACATTCCCCAAATAACACGCTCCTCAAATAACACATTCCCCAAATAACACACTTCTCACGTACCACACTCCCGAAATAACACATTCCCCAAATAACACATTCCCCAAATAACACACTCCCCAAATAACACATTCCCCAAATAACACACTCTACAAATAACACGCACCCCAAATAACCAACACGCCAAATAACACGCACACCAAATAACATGCTCCGCAAATAAAACACTCCCCAAATAACACGCTCCCCGAATAACACACTCCCCGAATAACACACTCCCCAAATAACACACTCTCCAAATAACACAAATGGCAAATAACACGCTCCCCAAATAACACTCTCCACAAATAACACACTATCCAAATGACAGGCTCCCAAAATAACACGCTCTCCAAATAACACGCTCCCCAATAACACGCTCCCCAAGTCATACACTCCCCAAGTAACGCACTCCCCAAATAACACACTCCCCAATTAACACATTCACCAAATAACACGCTCCCCAAATAACACACTCCCCAAATAACACACTAACCAAATAACACACTCTCCAAATAACACAAATGTCAAATAACACGCTCCCCAAATAACACTCTCCCCAAATAACACACTATCCAAATGACACGCTCCCCAAATAACACGCTCTCCAAATAACACGCTCCCCAATACCACCCTCCCAAGTAATACACTCCCCAAGTAACGCACTCCCCAAATAACACACTCCCCAAATAACACATTCCCCAAAGAACACGCTCCCCAAAAACACCTCCCCAAGTAACTCACTCCCCAAATAAAACACTCCCCAATTAACGCACTCCCCAAATAATGCGCTCCCGAAATAACACATTCCTCAAATAACATATTCCCCAAATAACACAGTCCCCAAATAAAACACTCCCCAAATCACACACTCCCCGAATAACGCACCTCCAAATAACCCACACACACCATATAACACGCTCCCCAAATAACACACTCCCCGAATAACACACTCCCCAAATAACACCCTCCCCACATAACACACTCCCCAAATTACACATTCCCCAAATAACACGTTCCCCAAATAACACACTCCCCAAATACAACACTCTACAAATAACTCACTCACCGAATAACACACTCCCCAACTAACACACTCCCCAAATAAAATGCTCCCTAAACAACACACTCGTGAAATAACACGCTCCACAAATAACACGCACCCTAAATAACACACTCCCCCAAATAACACCCTCCCCAAATAAAACACTCCCCAAATTACACATTCCACAAATAACACAAGCCACAAATAACACGCTCCCCAAATAACACGCTTCCAAAATAACACGCTCCCCAAATAACATGTTCTCCAAATAACACGCTCGCCAAATCACACCCTCTCCAAATACCACACTCGTGAAAAAACACTCTTCCCAAATAACACACTCCCCAAATAACACACTCCCCCAAATAACACCCTCCCCACATAACACACTCCCCAAATTACTCTTTCCCCAAATAATACGCTCCCCAAATAACACACTCCCAAATACCACGCTGCCCAAATATCACAATTCCCAAATAACACGCTCCCCAAATAACACTCTCCACAAATAACACACTATCCAAATGACACGCTCCCCAAATAACACGCTCTCCAAATAACACGCTCCCCAATAACACGCTCCCCAAGTAATACACTCCATAAGTAACACACTCCCCAATTAACACATTCCCCAAATTAACACGCTCCCCAAATAACACATTCCCCAAATAACATGCTTCCTAAGTAACCCACTCCCCAAATCACACATTCCCCAAATAACAAATTCCCCAAATAACACACCCTCCAAATAACACACTCACGAAATAACACACTCCCCGAATAACACACTCCCCAAATAACACACTCCCCAAATAACACACGATCCAAATAACACAAATGGCAAATAACACGCTCCCCAAATAACACTCTCCACAAATAACATACTATCCAAATGACAGGCTCCCAAAATAACACGCTATCCAAATAACACGCTCCCCAATAACACGCTCCCCAAGTCATACACTCCCCAAGTAACGCACTCCCCAAATAACACACTCCCCAATTAACACATTCACCAAATAACACGCTCCCCAAATAACACACTCCCCAAATAACACACTAACCAAATAACACACTCTCCAAATAACACAAATGACAAATAACACGCTCCCCAAATAACACTCTCCCCAAATAACACACTATCCAAATGACACGCTCCCCAAATAACACACTCTCCAAATAACACGCTCCCCAATACCACCCTCCCCAAGTAATACACTCCCCAAGTAACGCACTCCCCAAATAACACACTCCCCAAATTAACACATTCACCAAAAAACACGCTCCCCAAATAACACACTCCCCAAATAACACACTCCCCAAATAACACACTCCCCAAAGAACACGCTCCCCAAAAAAACCCCCCCAAGTAATTCACTCCCCAAATAAAACACTCCCCAATTAACGCACTCCCCAAATAATGCGCTCCCGAAATACCACATTCCTCAAATAACATATTCCCCAAATAACACAGTCCCCAAATAAAACACTCCCCAAATCACACACTCCCCGAATAACGCACCTCCAAATAACACACACACACCATATAACACGCTCCCCAAATAATACATTCCCCAAATAACAGGCTCCCCAAAAAACCCGCTCCTCAAATAACACACTCCCTCAAATAACGCATTCCCCAAATAACACACTTCCCAAATACCACGCTCCCCAAATAACACACTCCCTAAATAACAGGGTCCCCAAATAACTCGCTCCCCAAATAACACACTCCCTCAAATAACGCATTCCCCAAATAACACACTCCCCAAATAACACACTCCCTCAAATTACACTCTCCCCAAATAATACGCTCCCCAAATAACACACTCCCCAAATACCACGCTGCCCAAATAACACATTCCCCA
The DNA here is from genome assembly GCF_037043375.1 of Chiloscyllium plagiosum. NCBI lineage: Eukaryota > Metazoa > Chordata > Chondrichthyes > Orectolobiformes > Hemiscylliidae > Chiloscyllium > Chiloscyllium plagiosum. Next base: position 11,349,812 of record NW_028270176.1, read on the forward strand.
AATAACACGCTCCCCAAATAACACTCTCCACAAATAACACGCTCTCCAAATAACACGCTCCCCAATAACACGGTCCCCAAGTAATACACTCCATAAGTAACGCACTCGCCAAATAACACACTCCCCAATTAACACATTCCCCAAAATAACACGATCCCCAAATAACACATTCCCCAAATAACATGCTTCCCAAGTAACCCACTCCCCAAATAACACATTCCCCAAATAACATGCTTCCCAAGTAACCCACTCCCCAAATAACACATTCCCCAAATAACACATTCCCTAAATAACACACCCTCCAAATAACACACTCACTAAATAACACACTCCCCGAATAACACACTCCCCAAATAACACACTCTCCAAATAACACAAACGGCAAATAACACGCTCCCCAAATAACACCCTCCCCACATAACACACTCCCCAAATTACACATTCCCCAAATAACACGTTCCCCAAATAACACACTCCCCAAATACAACACTCTACAAATAACACACTCCCCGAATAACACACTCCCCAAATAACACACTCCCTGAATAAAACACTCCGCAAATAACACCCTCCCCACATAACACACTCCCCAAATTACACATTCCCCAAATAACACGTTCCCCAAATAACACACTCCCCAAATACAACACTCTACAAATAACACACTCCCCGAATAACACACTCCCCAAATAACACACTCCCTGAATAAAACACTCCGCAAATAACACATTCCACAAATAACACACTCCCCAAATAACACACTCCCCAACTAACACACTCCCCAAATAACACGCTCTCCAAATAACACGCTCCCGCATATACCATGCTCCCCAAATAAAATGCTCCCTAAACAACACACTCGTGAAATAGCACGCTCCACAAATAACACGCACCCTAAATAACACACTCCCCCAAAGAACACCCTCCCCAAATAAAACACTCCCCAAATTACACATTCCACAAATAACACAAGCCACAAATAACACGCTCCCCAAATAACACGCTTCCAAAATAACACGCTCCCCAAATAACATGTTCTCCAAATAACACGCTCGCCAAATCACACCCTCTCCAAATACCACACTCGTGAAAAAACACTCTTCCCAAATAACACACTCCCCAAAAAGCACACTCCCCCAAATAACACCCTCCCCACATAACACACTCCCCAAATTACACATTCCCCAAATAATACGCTCCCCAAATAACACACTCCCCAAATACCACGCTGCCCAAATAACACAATTCCCAAATAACACGCTCCCCAAATAACACTCTCCACAAATAACACACTATCCAAATGACACGCTCCCCAAATAACACGCTCTCCAAATAACACGCTCCCCAATAACACGCTCCCCAAGTAATACACTCCATAAGTAACGCACTCGCCAAATAACACACTCCCCAATTAACACATTCCCCAAATTAACACGCTCCCCAAATAACACATTCCCCAAATAACATGCTTCCTAAGTAACCCACTCCCCAAATCACACATTCCCCAAATAACAAATTCCCCAAATAACACACCCTCCAAATAACACACTCACGAAATAACACACTCCCCGAATAACACACTCCCCAAATAACACACTCCCCAAATAACACACGATCCAAATAACACAAATGGCAAATAACACGCTCCCCAAATAACACTCTCCACAAATAACACACTATCCAAATGACAGGCTCCCAAAATAACACGCTCTCCAAATAACACGCTCCCCAATAACACGCTCCCCAAGTCAGACACTCCCCAAGTAACACACTCCCCAAATAACACACTCCCCAATTAACACATTCACCAAATAACACGCTCCCCAAATAACACACTCCCCAAATAACACACTAACCAAATAACACACTCTCGAAATAACACAAATGTCAAATAACATGCTCCCCAAATAACACTCTCCCCAAATAACACACTATCCAAATGACACGCTCCCCAAATAACACGCTCTCCAAATAACACGCTCCCCAATACCACCCTCCCCAAGTAATACACTCCCCAAGTAACACACTCCCCAAATAACACACTCCCCAAATAACACGATCCCCAAATAACACAGTCCGCAAACACACTCCCCAAATAACACACACCCTCAAATAACGCATTCCAAAAATAACACACTCCCCAAATACTACACTGCCCAAATAACACACTCCCCAAATAACACTCTCCCCAAATAACACTCTCCCCAAATAACACATTCCCCAAATAACACGCTCCCCAAATAACACACTATCCAAGTAACACACTCTCTAAATAACACAAACGGCAAATAACACGCTCCCCAAATAACAATCTCCCCAAATAACACACTATCCAAATGACACACTCCCCAATTAACACATTCCCCAAATAACACACTCCTCAAATAACACATTCCCCAAATAACACGCTTCTCATGTACCACACTCCCGAAATAACACATTCCCCAAATAACACATTCCCTAAATAACACATTCCCCAAATAACACCCTCCCCAAATAAAACACTCCCCAAATTACACATTCCACAAATAACACAATCCACAAATAACACGCTCCCCAAATAACACACTATCCAAATGACACACTATCCAAATGACACACTCCCCAATTAACACATTCCCCAAATAACACGCTCCTCAAATAACACATGCCCCAAATAACACACTTCTCACGTACCACACTCCCGAAATAACACATTCCCCAAATAACACATTCCCCAAATAACACACTCCCCAAATAACACATTCCCCAAATAACACACTCCCCAAATTACATACTCCATAAATAACACATTCCCTAAATAACACACTCTACAAATAACACGCACCCCAAATAACCAACACGCCAAATAACACGCACACCAAATAACATGCTCCGCAAATAAAACACTCCCCAAATAACACGCTCCCCGAATAACACACTCCCCGAATAACACACTCCCCAAATAACACACTCTCCAAATAACACAAATGGCAAATAACACGCTCCCCAAATAACACTCTCCACAAATAACACACTATCCAAATGACAGGCTCCCAAAATAACACGCTCTCCAAATAACACGCTCCCCAATAACACGCTCCCCAAGTCATACACTCCCCAAGTAACGCACTCCCCAAATAACTCACTCCCCAATTAACACATTCACCAAATAACACGCTCCCCAAATAACACACTCCCCAAATAACACACTAACCAAATAACACACTCTCCAAATAACACAAATGTCAAATAACACGCTCCCCAAATAACACTCTCCCCAAATAACACACTATCCAAATGACACGCTCCCCAAATAACACGCTCTCCAAATAACACGCTCCCCAATACCACCCTCCCAAGTAATACACTCCCCAAGTAACGCACTCCCCAAATAACACACTCCCCAAATAACACATTCCCCAAAGAACACGCTCCCCAAAAACACCTCCCCAAGTAACTCACTCCCCAAATAAAACACTCCCCAATTAACGCACTCCCCAAATAATGCGCTCCCGAAATAACACATTCCTCAAATAACATATTCCCCAAATAACACAGTCCCCAAATAAAACACTCCCCAAATCACACACTCCCCGAATAACGCACCTCCAAATAACCCACACACACCATATAACACGCTCCCCAAATAATACATTCCCCAAATAACAGGCTCCCCAAATAACCCGCTCCCCAAATAACACACTCCCTCAAATAACGCATTCCCCAAATAACACACTCCCCAAATACCACGCTCCCCAAATAACATACTCCCCAAATAACAGGCTCCCCAAATAACTCGCTCCCCAAATAACACACTACCTCAAATAACGCATTCCCCAAATAACACACTCCCCAAATAACACACGCCCCAAATAACACTCTCCCCAAATAATACGCTCCCCAAATAACACACTCCCCAAATTACACATTCCCCAAATAACACGTTCCCCAAATAACACACTCCCCAAATACAACACTCTACAAATAACACACTCACCGAATAACACACTCCCCAAATAACACACTCCCTGAATAAAACACTCCGCAAATAACACATTCCACAAATAACACACTCCCCAACTAACACACTCCCCAAATAACACGCTCTCCAAATAACACGCTCCCGCATTTACCACACTCCCCAAATAAAATGCTCCCTAAACAACACACTCGTGAAATAACACGCTCCACAAATAACACGCACCCTAAATAACACACTCCCCCAAATAACACCCTCCCCAAATAAAACACTCCCCAAATTACACATTCCACAAATAACACAAGCCACAAATAACACGCTCCCCAAATAACACGCTTCCAAAATAACACGCTCCCCAAATAACATGTTCTCCAAATAACACGCTCGCCAAATCACACCCTCTCCAAATACCACACTCGTGAAAAAACACTCTTCCCAAATAACACCCTCCCCACATAACACACTCCCCAAATTACACATTCCCCAAATAATACGCTCCCCAAATAACACACTCCCCAAATACCACGCTACCCAAATAACACAATTCCCAAATAACATGCTCCCCAAATAACACTCTCCACAAATAACACACTATCCAATTGACACGCTCCCCAAATAACACGCTCTCCAAATAACACGCTCCCCAAATAACACGCTCCCCAATAACACGCTCCCCAAGTAATACACTCCATAAGTAACGCACTCGCCAAATAACACACTACCCAATTAACACATTCCCCAAATTAACACGCACCCCAAATAACACATTCCCCAAATAACACGCTCTCCAAATAACACGCTCCCCAATAACACGCTCCCCAAGTAATACACTCCATAAGTAACGCACTCGCCAAATAACACACTCCCCAATTAACACATTCCCCAAATTAACCCACTCCCCAAATAACACATTCCCCAAATAACAAATTCCCCAAATAACACACCCTCCAAATAACACACTCACGAAATAACACACTCCCCGAATAACACACTCCCCAAATAACACACTCACCAAATAACACTCTCACCAAATAACACTTTCCCCAAATAACACGCTCCCCAAATAACACGCTCCCCGAATAATACGCTCCCCAAGTAACACACTCCCCAAATAACACGCTCCCCAAATAACATGCTCCCGCATATACCACACTCCCCAAATAAAATGCTCCCCAAATAACACACTCCTGAAATAACACGCTCCACAAATAACACGCTCCCTAGAAAACACACTCCCCCAAATAACACCCTCCCCAAATAAAACACTCCCCAAATTACACATTCCCCAAATAACATGAGCCCCAAATAACACGCTCCCCAAATAACACCCTTCCAAAATAGCACGCTCCCCAAACAACATGTTCTCCAAATAACACGCTCGCCAAATAACACGCTCTCCAAATACCACGCACGCCAACTAACAAGCTCCCCAAATAACACACTCCCCAAATAGCACTGTCCCTGAAGAACACACTCCCCGAATAACACACTCCCCGAATAACACGCTCCCCGAATAACACGCTGCCCGAATTGCACACATCCCGAATAGCACAATTCCCAAATAACACACTCTCGAAATAAAACGCTCCCGACATAACACTCTCCCCAAATAACAAGCTCCCCAAATAACACACTCTCCCAAATAACACACTCCCCAAATAACACACTCCCCAAATAACACACTCCCCCAAATAACATTCTCACCAAATAACATGCTCCCCAAATAACATGCTCCCGCAAATACCACACTCCCCAAATAAAATGATCCCCAAATAACACACTCCCCAAATCACACATTCCCCAAACAACACGCTCCACAAATAACACACTCCCCAAATAACACACTCCCCAAATCACACATTACCCAAACAACACGCTCCATACATAACACTCACCCCAAATAACACGCTCCCCAAACACCACACTCGTGAAAAAACACTCTTCCCAAATAACACCCTCCCCAAATAAAACACTCCCCAAATTATACATTCCCCAAATAACACGAGCCACAAATAACACGCTCCCCAAATAACACGCTTCCAAAATAACACGCTCTCCAAATACCACACACGCCAACTAACAAGCTCCCCAAATAACACTCTCCCCAAAAAGCACACTCCCCAAATAACACTCTCCACAAACAACACTCTCCCAAAATAACACACACCCCCAAATAACACGTTCCCCAAATAACATGTTCCGCAAATAACACACTCCCCAAATATCACACTCACCGAATAATACGCTCTCCGAATAACACGCTCTCCGAATAAGACACTCCCCGAATAACATTCTCCCCGAAAAAATGCGACCCAAATAACACGGTCCCCAAATAACACACTCCCCAAATAACACGCTCCCGCATATACCACACTCCCCAAATAAAATGCTCCCTAAACAACACACTCGTGAAATAACACGCTCCACAAATAACACGCACCCTAAATAACACACTCCCCCAAATAACACCCTCCCCAAATAAAACACTCCCCAAATTACACATTCCCCAAATAACACGAGCCACAAATAACACGCTCCCCAAATAACACGCTTCCAAAATAACACGCTCTCCAAATACCACACACGCCAACTAACAAGCTCCCCAAATAACACTCTCCCCAAAAAGCACACTCCCCAAATAACACTCTCCACAAACAACACTCTCCCAAAATAACACACACCCCCAAATAACACGTTCCCCAAATAACATGTTCCGCAAATAACACACTCCCCAAATATCACACTCACCGAATAATACGCTCTCCGAATAACACGGTCTCCGAATAAGACACTCCCCGAATAACATTCTCCCCGAAAAAATGCGACCCAAATAACACGGTCCCCAAATAACACCCTCCCCAAATAGCACGCTCCCCACATAACACTCTCTCCAAAGAACACTCCCCAAATACAACACTCCCCGAATAACACTCTCCCCGAATAGAACACCCCGAATAACACATACCCCGAATAACACATTCCCCGAATAACACACTCCCCAAATAGCACTCCCCCTGAAGAACACACTCCCCGAATAACACGCACCCCGAATAACAAGCTGCCCGAATTGCACACATCCTGAATAGCACAATCCCCAAATAACACACTTTCGAAATAACACGCTCCCGAAATAACATGCTCCCCAAATAACAAGCTCCCCAAATAAAACGGTCTCCAAATAACACACTCCCCCAAGTAACACACTCCCCGAATAAAACACTCCGCAAATAACACATCCCACAAATAACACACTCCCCAAATAACACACTCCCCAACTAACACACTCCCCAAATAACACGCTCCCCAAATAACACGCTCCCGCATATACCACACTCCCCAAATAAAATGCTCCCCAAATAACACACTCCTGAAATAACACGCTCCACAAATAACACGCTCACTAAATAACACACTCCCCCAAATAACACCCTCCCCAAATAACACGCTTCCAAAATAACATGCTCCCCAAATAACATGTTCTCCAAATAACACGCTCGCCAAATAACACGCTCTCCAAATACCACACACGCCAACTAACAAGCTCCCCAAATAACACTCTCCCCAAATAGCACACTCCCCAAATAACACTCTCCACAAACAACACTCTCCCAAAATAACACACACCCCCAAATAACACGCTCCCCAAATAACACGCTCCCCAAATAACACACTCCCCAAATATCACACTCACCGAATAATACGCTGTCCGAATAACACGCTCTCCGAATACCACACTCCCCGAATAACATTCTCCCCGAAAAAATGCGCCCCAAATAACACGGTCCCAAAATAACGCCCTCCCCAAATAGCACGCTCCACAAATAACATGCTCCCCGCATAACACTCTCTCCAAATAACACACTCCCCAAATACAACACTCCCCGAATAACACTTTCCCCGAATAGCAGACCCCGAATAACACATTCCCCAAATAACACACTCCCCAAATAGCACACTCCCCGAATAACACGCTCCCCAAATAACAAGCTGCCCGAATTGCACACATCCCGAATAGCACAATCCCCAAATAACAAACTCTCGAAATAACACGCTCCCGAAATAACACTCTCCCCAAATAACAAGCTCCCCAAATAAAACGCTCCCCAAATAACACACTCCCCCAAATAACACACTCCCCAAATAACACGCTCCCCAAATAACACACGCTCGCAAATACCACACTCCCCAAATAAAATGCTCTCCAAATAACTCACTCCCCAAATCACACATTAACCAAATAACACGCTCCACAAATAACACGCTCCCCAAATAACACACGCTCGCAAATACCACACTCCCCAAATAAAACGCTCCCCAAATAACACACTCCCCCAAATAACACACTCCCCAAATAACACGCTCCCCAAATTACACACGCTCGCAAATACCACACTCCCCAAATAAAATGCTCTCCAAATAACTCACTCCCCAAATCACACATTAACCAAATAACACGCTCCACAAATAACACGCTCCCCAAATAACACACGCTCGCAAATACCACACTCCCCAAATAAAACGCTCCCCAAATAACACACTCCCCCAAATAACCCACTCCCCAAATAACACACTCCCCAAATAACACACTCCCCCAAATAACACACTCCCCAAATAACACGCTCCCGCAAATACCACACTCCCCAAATAAAATGCTCCCCAAATAACTCACTCCCCAAATCACACATTAACAAAATAACACGCTCCACAAATAACACACTCCCAAAATCACACATTACCCAAATAACACTCTCCCCAAATAACACGCTCTCCAAATAACACACTTGTGAAAAAACACTCTTCCCAAATAACACACTCCCCAAATAACACACTCCCCAAATAACACACTCCCGCAAATAACACCCTCCCCACATAACACACTCCCCAAATTACAGATTCCCCAAATAACACGCTCCCCAAATAACACTCTGCCCAAATAACACGCTCCCCAAATAACACACGACCCAAATAACACATCCCACAAATACCACACTCCACAAATAACACACTCTCCAAATAACACGTTCCCCAAATAACATGCTCCCCAAAATAACACAATCCCCAAATAACACGCTCCACAAATAACACGCTCCCCAAATAACATGCTCCCGCAAATACCACTCTCCCCAAATAAAACACTCCACAAATCACACATTACCTAAATAAAACGCTCCCCAAATAACACGCTCCCCAAATAACACGTTTCCCAAATAACACGATCCCCAAATAACAATCTCTGCAAATAACACGCTCCCCAAATAATATGCACCCCAAATAACACGCTCCCAAAATAGCACACTCCCCAAACAACACTCTCCCCAAACAACACTCTCCCCAAATAACACACTCCCCCAAATAACAGACTCCCCAAATAACACTCTCACCAAATAACACATTCCCCAAATAACATGCTCCCCAAATAAAACGCTCCCCAAATAACACGCTCCCCAAATAACACGCTCACCAAATAATACACTGTCCGAATAACAGGCTCTCCGAATAACATACTCCCCGAATAACACACTCCCCGAAAAAACGCGCCCCAAATAACTCTCTCCCCAAATAACATGCTCCGCAAATAACACGCTCCCCACATAACACTTTCCCCAAATAACACACTCCCCGAATAACACTCTCCCCGAATACCACACACCAGAATAACACATTCCCCAAATAACACATTCCCCAAATAACACATTCCCCAAATAACACGCTCCCCAAATAACACGGTCCCCAAATAACACGGTCCCCAAATAACACATGCCCCAATCATCACCCTCCCCAAATAACACACTCCCCAAATAAATCGCCCCCCAAATAACACACACCCCAAATCACACATTACCCAAATAACATGCTCCCCAATTAACACACTGCCCAAATAACACACTCCCCAAATAACACAATCTCCAAATAACACGCTCCCCAAATAGCACACTCCCCAAATAATACTCTCCCCAAACAACACTTTCCCAAATAACACACTACCCCAAATAACACACTTCCCAAATAACACTCTCCCCAAATAACACTTTCCCCAAATAACATGGTCCCCAAGTAACATACTCCGCAATTAACACGCTCCCCAAATAACACGCTCCCCAAATAACACGCTCCCCAAATAACACTCTCCCCAAATAACACGCTCACCGAATAACACGCTCACCGAATAACACGCTCTCAGAATAACACACTCTCAGAATAACACACTCTCAGAATAACACGCTCTCAGAATAACACGCTCTCCGAATAACACACTCCCCGATTAACACACTCCTCGAATAAAACGCGCCCCAAATAACACGCTCCGCAAATAGCATGCTCCCCAAATAACACTTTCCCCAAATAACACTCTCCGCAAATAAAACTCTCCCCAAATACAACAATCCGCAAATAACACATTCCCCGAATAACACACTCCCCGAATCACACACTCTCCGAATAAAACACTCCGCAAATAACACATTCCCCAAATAACACACTCCCCAAATACAACACTCTACAAATAACACACTCCCCGAATAACACACTCCCCAAATAACAAACTCCCCGAATAAAACACTCCGCAAATAACACATTCCACAAATAACACACTCCCCAAATAACACACTCTCCAACTAACACACTCCCCAAATAACACGCTCCCCAAATAACACGCTCCCGCATATACCACACTCCCCAAATAAAACGCTCCCCAAATAACACACTCGTGAAATAACACCCTCCCCAAATAAAGCACTCCCCAAATTGCACATTCCCCAAATAACATGAGCCCCAAATAACACGGTCCCCAAATACCACGCTCACCAAATAATACTCTCCGAATTACAGGCTCTCCGAATAACATACTCCCCGAATAACACACTCCCCAAAAAAACGCGCCCCAAATAACACACTCCCCAAATAGCACGCTCCCCAAATAGCACGCTCCCCAAATAACACGCACCGCAAATAACATGCTCCCCACATAACAATTTCCCCAAATAACACACTCCCCGAATAACACTCTCCCCGAATAGCACACACCAGAATAACACATTCCCCAAATAACACATTCCCCGAATAACACGCTCCTCAAATAACACGGTCCCCAAATAACACACGCCCCAATCAACACCCTCCGCAAATAACACGCTCCCCAAATAACACACTCCCCAAATATTACGCTCCCCAAATAACATGCTCCCGCAAATACCACACTCCCCAAATAAATCGCCCCCCAAATAACACACGCCCCAAATCACACATTACCGAAATTACATGCTCCCCAATTAACACACTGCCCAAATAACACGCTCCCCAAATAACACAATCTCCAAATAACACGCTCCCCAAATAGCACACTCCCCAAATAACACTCTCCCCAAACAACACTCTCCCCAAACAACACTTACCCAAATAACACACTACCCCAAATAACACACTCCCCAAATAACACTCTCCCCAAATAACACTTTCCCCAAATAACACTTTCCCCAAATAACACGGTCCCCAAGTAACATACACCGCAATTAACACGCGCCCCAAATAACACGCTCCCCAAATAACACGCTCCCCAAATAACACTCTCCCCAAATAACACGCTCACCAAATAACACGCTCTCAGAATAACACGCTCTCAGAATAACACGCTCTCCGTATAACACACTCCCCGAATAACACTCTCCTCGAATAACACTTTCCCCAAATAACACGGTCCCCAAGTAACATACTCCGCAATTAACACGCTCCCCAAATAACATGCTCCCCAAATACCATGCTCCCCAAATAACACTCTCCCCAAATAACACGCTCATCGAATAACACGCTCTCAGAATAACACGCTCTCAGAATAACACGCTCTCAGAATAACACGCTCTCAGAATAACACGCTCTCCGAATAACGCACTCCACGAATAACACTCACCTCGAACAACAAGCTGCCCAAATTGCACACATCCCGAATAGCACAATCCCCAAATATCACGCTCTTGAAATAATACGCTCCCGAAATAACACGCTCCCCAAATAACAAGCTCCCCAAATAAAACGCTCCCCAAATAACACACTCCCCCAAATAACACACTCCCCAAATAACACGCTCCCCAAATAACACACTCCCCTAAATAATACACTCACCAAATGACACGCTCCCCAAATAACACGCGCTCGCAAATACCACACTCCCCAAATAACACGCTCCCCAAATAACAAACTCCCGCAAATACCACACTCCCCAAATTACAGATTCCCCAAATAACACGCGCCCCACATAACATGTTCCCCAAATAACACACTCCCCAAATAACACACTCCCCAAATAACACACTCCCCAAATAACACGCTCCCGCAAATGCCACACTCCCCAAATTACAAATTCCCCAAATAACACACTCCCCAAATAACACGCTCCCGCAAATGCCACACTCCCCAAATTACAAATTCCCCAAATAACACGCGCCCCACATAACATGTTCCCCAAATAACACGCTCCCCAAATAACACATTCCTCAAATAACACGCTCCCCAAATAACACACACCCCAAATAACATTCTCCCCAAATAACACGCTCCCCAAATAACACTCTCCCCAAAGAACACACACCCCAAATAACACACTCCCCAAATAACACTCCCCAAATAACACACTCCCCAAATAACACTCTCCCCAAATAACACACTCCCCAAATAACACACTCCCCAAATCACACATTACCCAAATAACACGCTTCCCAAATAACACGCTCCCCAAATAACACACTCGTGAAAAAACACTCTTCCCAAGTAACACACTCCCCAAATAACACACTCCCCCAAATAACACCCTCCCCACATAACACACTCCCCAAATTACAGAATCCCCAAATAACACGCTCCCGCAAATACCACACTCCCCAAATCACACATTACACAAATAACACACTCCCCAAATAACACATTCCCCAAATAACACATTCCCCAAATAACACATTCCCCAAATAACACGCTCCCCAAATAACACGGTACCCAAATAACACGCTCCCGCAAATACCACACTCCCCAAATAAAATGCTCCCAAAATAACACACTCCCCAAATAACACGAGCCACAAATAACATGCTCCCCAACTAACATGCTTCCAAAATAACATGCTCCCCAAACAACATGTTCTCCAAATAACACGCTCGCCAAATAACACGCTCTCCAAATACCACACACGCCAACTAACAAGCTCCCCAAATAACACTCTCCCCAAATAACACACTCCCCAAATAACACACTCCTCAAATCACACATTACCCAAATAACACGCTTCCCAAATAACACACTCCCCAAATTACAGAATCCCCAAATAACACGCGCCCGACATAACATGTTCCCCAAATAACACGCTCCCCAAATAACACACTCCCCAAATAACACACTCCCCAAATAACACACTCCCCAAATAACACACTCCCCAAATAACACACTCCCGCAAATGCCACACTCCCCAAATAACACACTCCCCAAATAACACGCTCCCGCAAATGCCACACTCCCCAAATTACAAATTCCCCAAATAACACACTCCCCAAATAACACGCTCCCCAAATAACACACTCCCCAAATAACACACTCCCCAAATAACACGCTCCCGCAAATGCCACACTCCCCAAATTACAAATTCCCCAAATAACACGCGCCCCACATAACATGTTCCCCAAATAACACGCTCCCCAAATAACACATTCCTCAAATAACACGCTCCCCAAATAACACACACCCCAAATAACATTCTCCCCAAATAACACGCTCCCCAAATAACACACAGCCCAAATAACACTCTCCCCAAAGAACACACACCCCAAATAACACACTCCCCAAATAACACTCCCCAAATAACACACTCCCCAAATAACACTCTCCCCAAATAACACACTCCCCAAATAACACACTCCCCAAATCACACATTACCCAAATAACACGCTCCCCAAATAACACATTCCCCAAATAACACATTCCCCAAATAACACGCTCCCCAAATAACATGGTACCCAAATAACACGCTCCCGCAAATACCACACTCCCCAAATAAAATGCTCCCAAAATAACACACTCCCCAAATCACACATTACCCAAACAACACGCTCCACAAATAACACACTCCCCAAATCACACATTACCCAAACAACACGCTCCACACATAACACTCTCCCCAAATAACACGCTCCCCAAACACCACACTCGTGAAAAAACACTCTTCCCAAATAACACACTCCCCAAATAACACACTCCCCAAAATAACACCCTCCCCACAAAACACACTCCCCAAATTACACATTCCCCAAATAACACGCTCCCCAAATAACACACTCCCCAAATACAACCCTCTACAAATAACACACTCCCCGAATAACACACTCCCCAAATAACACACTCCCCGAATAAAACACTCCGCAAATAACACATTCCACAAATAACATACTCCCCAAATTACACACTCCCCAACTAACACACTCCCCAAATAACACGCTCCCCAAATAACATGCTCCCGCATATACCACACTCCCCAAATAAAATGCTCCCTAAACAACACACTCGTGAAATAACACGCTCCACAAATAACACCCTCCCCAAATAAAACACTCCCCAAATTACACATTCCCCAAATAACACGAGCCACAAATAACACGCTCCCCAACTAACATGCTTCCAAAATAACATGCTCCCCAAATAACATGTTCTCCAAATAACACGCTCGCCAAATAACACGCTCTCCAAATACCACACACGCCAACTAACAAGCTCCCCAAATAACACTCTCCCCAAATAGCACACTCCCCAACTAACACACTCCCCAAATAACACGCTCCCCAAATAACACGCTCCCGCAAATACCACACTCCCCAAATCACACATTACACAAATAACACACTCCCCAAATAACACATTCCCCAAATAACACATTCCCCAAATAACACGCTCCCCAAATAACACGGTACCCAAATAACACGCTCCCGCAAATACCACACTCCCCAAATAAAATGCTCCCAAAATAACACACTCCCCAAATCACACATTACCCAAACAACACGCTCCACAAATAACACACTCCCCAAATCACACATTACCCAAATAACACGCTCCCCAAATAACACGCTCCCCAAATAACACGGTACCCAAATAACACGCTCCCGCAAATACCACACTCCCCAAATAAAATGCTCCCAAAATAACACACTCCCCAAATCACACATTACCCAAACAACACGCTCCACAAATAACACACTCCCCAAATCACACATTACCCAAACAACACACTCCACACATAACACTCTCCCCAAATAACACGCTCCCCAAACACCACACTCGTGAAAAAACACTCTTCCCAAATAACACACTCCCCAAATAACACACTCCCCAAAATAACACCCTCCCCACAAAACACACTCCCCAAATTACACATTCCCCAAATAACACGCTCCCCAAATAACACACTCCCCGAATAAAACACTCCGCAAATAACACATTCCACAAATAACATACTCCCCAAATTACACACTCCCCAACTAACACACTCCCCAAATAACACGCTCCCCAAATAACATGCTCCCGCATATACCACACTCCCCAAATAAAATGCTCCCTAAACAACACACTCGTGAAATAACACGCTCCCCAAATAAAACACTCCCCAAATTACACATTCCCCAAATAACACGAGCCACAAATAACATGCTCCCCAACTAACATGCTTCCAAAATAACATGCTCCCCAAATAACATGTTCTCCAAATAACACGCTCGCCAAATAACACGCTCTCCAAATACCACACACGCCAACTAACAAGCTCCCCAAATAACACTCTCCCCAAATAGCACACTCCCCAAATAACACTCTCCACAAACAACACTCTCCCAAAATAACACCCCCCCCAAATAACACGTTCCCCAAATAACACGCTCCCCAAATAACACACTCCCCAAATATCATACTCACCGAATAATACGCTCTCCGAATAACACGCTCTCCGAATAACACCCTCCCCGAATAACATTCTCCCCGAACAAATGCGACCCAAATAACACGGTCCCCAAATAACACCCTCCCCAACTAGCACGCTCCGCAAATAACACGCTCCCCACATAACACTCACTGCAAATAACACACTCCCCAAATACAACACTCCCCGAATAACACTCTCCCCGAATAGCACACCCCGAATAGCACACCCCGAATAACACATTCCCCAAATAACACACTCCCCAAATAGCACTCCCCCTGAAGAACACACTCCCCGAATAACACGCTCCCCGAATAACAAGCTGCCCAAATTGCACACATCCCGAATAGCACAATCCCCAAATAACACGCTCTTGAAATAACACGCTTCCGAAATAACACGCTCCCCAAATAACAAGCTCCCCAAATAAAACGCTCCCCAAATAACACACTCCCCCAAATAACACACTCCCCAAATAACACGCTCCCCAAATAACACACTCCCCTAAATAATACACTCACCAAATAACACGCTCCCCAAATAACATGCGCTCGCAAATACCACACTCCCCAAATAACACGCTCCCCAAATAACACACTCCGCTAAATAACACTTTCCCAAATAACACACTCCCCAAATAACACACTCCCCCAAATAACACTTTCCCAAATAACACACTCCCCAAATAACACGCTCCCGCAAATACCACACTCCCCAAATTACAGATTCCCCAAATACCATGCGCCCCACATAACATGTTCCCCAAATAACACACTCCCCAAATAACACACTCCCCAAATAACACACTCCCCAAATAACACGCTCCCGCAAATGCCACACTCCCCAAATTACAAATTCCCCAAATAACACGCGCCCCACATAACATGTTCCCCAAATAACACGCTCCCCAAATAACACATTCCTCAAATAACACGCTCCCCAAATAACACACACCCCAAATAACATTCTCCCCAAATAACACGCTCCCCAAATAACACACACCCCAAATAACACTCTCCCCAAAGAACACACACCCCAAATAACACACTCCCCAAATAACACTCCCCAAATAACACTCTCCCCAAATAACACACTCCCCAAATCACACATTACCCAAATAACACGCTCCCCAAATAACACGCTCCCCAAATAACATGGTACCCAAATAACACGCTCCCGCAAATACCACACTCCCCAAATAAAATGCTCCCAAAATAACACACTCCCCAAATCACACATTACCCAAACAACACGCTCCACAAATAACACACTCCCCAAATCACACATTACCCAAACAACACGCTCCACACATAACACTCTCCCCAAATAACACGCTCCCCAAACACCACACTCGTGAAAAAACACTCTTCCCAAATAACACACTCCCCAAATAACACACTCCCCAAAATAACACCCTCCCCACAAAACACACTCCCCAAATTACACATTCCCCAAATAACACGCTCCCCAAATAACACACTCCCCAAATACAACCCTCTACAAATAACACACTCCCCGAATAACACACTCCCCAAATAACACACTCCCCGAATAAAACACTCCGCAAATAACACATTCCACAAATAACACACTCCCCAAATAACACACTCCCCAACTAACACACTCCCCAAATAACACGCTCCCCAAATAACATGCTCCCGCATATACCACACTCCCCAAATAAAATGCTCCCTAAACAACACACTCGTGAAATAACACGCTCCACAAATAACACCCTCCCCAAATAAAACACTCCCCAAATTACACATTCCCCAAATAACACGAGCCACAAATAACACGCTCCCCAACTAACATGCTTCCAAAATAACATGCTCCCCAAATAACATGTTCTCCAAATAACACGCTCGCCAAATAACACGCTCGCCAAATAACACGCTCTCCAAATACCACACACGCCAACTAACAAGCTCCCCAAATAACACTCTCCCCAAATAGCACACTCCCCAAATAACACTCTCCACAAACAACACTCTCCCAAAATAACACCCCCCCCAAATAACACGTTCCCCAAATAACACACTCCCCAAATAACACGCTCCCCAAATAACATGCTCCCGCATATACCACACTCCCCAAATAAAATGCTCCCTAAACAACACACTCGTGAAATAACACGCTCCACAAATAACACCCTCCCCAAATAAAACACTCCCCAAATTACACATTCCCCAAATAACACGAGCCACAAATAACACGCTCCCGAACTAACATGCTTCCAAAATAACATGCTCCCCAAATAACATGTTCTCCAAATAACACGCTCTCCAAATACCACACACGCCAACTAACAAGCTCCCCAAATAACACACTCCCCAAATAACACACTCCCCAAATAGCACACTCCCCAAATAACACTCTCCACAAACAACACTCTCCCAAAATAACACACTCCCCAAATAGCACTCTCCACAAACAACACTCTCCCAAAATAACACACCCCCCCAAATAACACACTCACCGAATAATACGCTCTCCGAATAACACGCTCCCCGAATAACACACACCCCGAATAACATTCTCCCTGAAAAAATGCAACCCAAATAACACGCTCCCCACATAACACTCTCTCCAAATAACACACTCCCCAAATACAACACTCCCCGAATAACACTCTCCCCGAATAGCACACCCCGAATAACACATTCCCCAAATATCACACTCCCCAAATAGCACTCCCCCTGGAGAACACACTCCCCGACTAACACGCTCCCCGAATAACAAGCTGCCCGAATTGCACACATCCCGAATATTACACTCCCCAAATAACACGCTCCCCAAATAACACACTCCCCCAAATAACACACTCCCCAAATAACACACTCCCGAAATAACACGCGCTCGCAAATACCACACTCCCCAAATAAAACGCTCCCCTAAATAACACACTCACCAAATAACACGCTCCCCAAATAACACGCGCTCGCAAATACCACACACCCCAAATAAAACGCTCCCCAAATAACACACTCCCCTAAATAACACTTTCCCAAATAACACGCTCCCGCAAATACCACACTCCCCAAATAAAATGCTCCCCAAATAACACACTCCCCAAATCACACATTCCCCAAATAACACGCTCCACAAATAACACACTCCCCAAATAACACACTCCCCAAATCACACATTACCCAAATAACACGCTCCCCAAATAACACACTCGTGAAAAAACACTCTTCCCAAATAACACACTCCCCAAATAACACACTCCCCCAAATAACACCCTCCCCACATAACACACTCCCCAAATTACAGATTCCCCAAATAACACGCGCCTCACATAACATGTTCCCCAAATAACACGCACCCCAAATAACACGCACCCCAAATAACACTCTGCCCAAATAACACGCACCCCAAATAACACGCACCCCAAATAACACTCTGCCCAAATAACACGCTCCGCAAATAACACACGCCCCAAATAATACACGCCCCAAATAACACACTCCCCAAATAACACGCTCCCCAAATAACACGCTCCCCAAATAACACACTCCCCAAATAACATGCTCCCCAAATAACATACTCCCCAAATAACATGCTCCCCAAATAACATACTCCCCAAATAACATGCTCCCACAAATACCACACCCCCCAAATAAAACGCTCCCCAAATAACACACTCCACAAATCACACATTACCCAAATAAAACACTCCCCAAATAACACATTCCCCAAATAACACTCTCCCCAAATAACACGTTTCCAAAATAACACGCTCTCCAAATACCACACACGCCAAATAACACTCTCCCCAAATAACACGTTTCCCAAATAACACGATCCCCAAATAACAATCTCTGCAAATAACACACTCCCCAAATAACATGCACCCCAAATAACACGCTCCCAAAATAGCACACTCCCCAAATAACACTCTCCCCAAACAACACTCTCCCCAAATAACACACTCCACCAAATAACACACTCCCCAAATAACACTCTCACCAAATAACACTTTCCCCAAATAACACGCTCCCCAAATAATACACTCCCCAAGTAACACACTCCGCAAATAACACGCTCCCCAAATAAAACGCTCCCCAAATAACACGCTCCCCAAATAATACACTCTCCGAATAACAGGCTTTCCGAATAACATACTCCCCGAATAACACACTCCCTGAAAAAACGCGCCCCAAATAAGACACTCCCCAAATAACACGCTCCCCAAAGAACACGCTCCCAAAATAGCACGCTCCCCAAATAGCAAGCTCCCCAAATAACACTCTGCCCAAATAACACGCACCCCAAATAACACGCACCCCAAATAACACTCTGCCCAAATAACACGCTCCGCAAATAACATACGCCCCAAATAATACACGCCCCAAATAACACGCACCCCAAATAACACGCTCCCCAAATAACACATCCCACAAATACCACACTCCGCAATAACACACTCCCCAAACAACAACCTCCCCAAATAACACGCTCCCCAAATAACATGCTCCCCAAATAACATACTCCCCAAATAACATGCTCCCGCAAATACCACCCCCCCAAATAAAACGCTCCCCAAATAACACACTCCACAAATCACACATTACCCAAATAAAACACTCCCCAAATAACACATTCCCCAAATAACACTCTCCCCAGATAACATGTTTCCAAAATAATACGCTCTCCAAATACCACACACGCCAAATAACACGCTCCCCAAATAACACGTTTCCCAAATAACACGATCCCCAAATAACAATCTCTGCAAATAACACGCTCCCCAAATAACATGCACCCCAAATAACACGCTCCCAAAATAGCACACTCCCCAAATAACACTCTCCCCAAACAACACTCTCCCCAAATAACACACTCCACCAAATAACACACTCCCCAAATAACACTCTCACCAAATAACACTTTCCCCAAATAACACGCTCCCCAAATAATACACTCCCCAAGTAACACACTCCGCAATTAACACGCTCCACAAATAACACGCTCCCCAAATAAAACGCTCCCCAAATAACACGCTCCCCAAATAATACACTCTCCGAATAACAGGCTTTCCGAATAACATACTCCCCGAATAACACACTCCCTGAAAAAACGCGCCCCAAATAAGACACTCCCCAAATAACACGCTCCCCAAAGAACACGCTCCCAAAATAGCACGCTCCCCAAATAGCACGCTCCCCAAATAACTCTCTCCCCAAATAACACACTCCCCGAATAGCACACACCAGAATAACACATTCCCCAAATAACACACTCCCCAAATAGCACTCTCCCTGAAGAACACACTCCTCGAATAACACACTCCCAAAATAAAACATTCCCCAAATAACACAGTCCCCCAAATAACACAGTCCCCAAATAACACACACCCCAATCAACACCCTCCCCAAATAACACGCTCCCCAAATAACACACTCCCCAAATATTACACTCCCCAAATAACATGCTCCCGCAAATACCACACTCCCCAAATAAATCGCCCCCCAAATTACACACGCCCCAAATCACACATTACCCAAATAACATGCTCCCCAAGTGACACACTGCCAAAATAACACGCTCCCCAAATAACACGCTTCCAAAATAACACGCTCCCCAAATAACACAACCTCCAAATAACACGCTCCCCAAATAGCACACTCCCCAAATAACACTCTCCCCAAACAACACTTTCCCAAATAACACGGTCCCCAAGTAACATTCTCCGCAATTAACACGCGCCCCAAATAACACGCTCCCCAAATAACACTCTCCCCAAATAACACGCTCCCCAAATAACACGCTCCCCAAATAACACGCTCCCCAAATAACACACTCCCCAAGTAACACACTCCCCAAATAACACGCTCACCGAATAACACGCTCACCGAATAACACGCTCTCAGAATAACACGCTCTCAGAATAACACGCTCTCTGAATAACACGCTCCAAATAACACACTCACCGAATTACATGCTGGCCGAATAACACACATCCCGAATAGAACAAACCATGAATAACACATTCCACAAATAACACATTCCCCAAATAACACATTCCCCAAATAACACACTCCGCAAATAACACACTCCGCAAATAACACGCTCCCCAAATAACACGCTTCTCAAATAACACGCTCCCCAAATAACACTCTCCCCAAATAACACGCTCCCCAAATAACACACTTCCCAAATAACACACTCCACAAATAATACTCTCCCCAAATAATACTCTACCCAAATAATACACTCTGCAAATAACACGCTCCCCAATTAACACACTCCCAAAATAACACACTCCCCAAGAAACACGGTCCCCGAATAACACGCTGCCCGAATAGCACACATCACGAATAGCACATTCCCCAAATAACACGCTCCCCAAATAACACTCTCCCCAAATAACACTCTCCCCGAATAACACACTCCCTGAATTACAAACTCCCCGAATAACACGCTGCCCGAATAGCACACATCCCGAATAGCACATTCCCCAAATAACACGCTCCCCAAATAACGCGCTCCCCAAATAACGCACTCCCCAAATAACACTCTCCTCGAATAACACACTCCCCAAATAACACGCTCCCCGAATAATACACTCCCCAAGTAACACACTCCGCAATTAACACGCACCCCAAATAACACGCACCCCAAATAACACTCTGCCCAAATAACACGCACCCCATATAACACGCACCCCAAATAACACTCTGCCCAAATAACACGCTCCGCAAATAACACACGCCCCAAATAATACACGCCCCAAATAACACACTCCCCAAATAACACGCTCCCCAAATAACACATCCCACAAATACCACACTCCGCAAATAACACACTCCCCAAACAACAACCTCCCCAAATAACACGCTCCCCAAATAACACACTCCCCAAATAACATGCTCCCCAAATAACATACTCCCCAAACA
Organism: Chiloscyllium plagiosum; assembly: GCF_037043375.1. Lineage (NCBI taxonomy): Eukaryota > Metazoa > Chordata > Chondrichthyes > Orectolobiformes > Hemiscylliidae > Chiloscyllium > Chiloscyllium plagiosum. Next base: position 11,372,616 of record NW_028270176.1, read on the forward strand.
ACATGCTCCCCAAATAACACATCCCACAAATACCACACTCCGCAAATAACACATTCCCGAAACAACAACCTCCCCAAATAACACGCTCCCCAAATAACACGCTCCCCAAATAACACACTCCCCAAATAACACACTCCCCAAATAACACACTCCCCAAATAACACGCTCCCGCAAATGCCACACTCCCCAAATTACAAATTCCCCAAATAACACGCGCCCCACATAACATGTTCCCCAAATAACACGCTCCCCAAATAACACATTCCTCAAATAACACGCTCCCCAAATAACACACACCCCAAATAACATTCTCCCCAAATAACATGCTCCCCAAATAACACACACCCCAAATAACACTCTCCCCAAAGAACACACACCCCAAATAACACACTCCCCAAATAACACTCCCCAAATAACACTCTCCCCAAATAACACACTCCCCAAATAACACACTCCCCAAATCACACATTACCCAAATAACACGCTCCCCAAATAACACGCTCCCCAAATAACATGGTACCCAAATAACACGCTCCCGCAAATACCACACTCCCCAAATAAAATGCTCCCAAAATAACACACTCCCCAAATCACACATTACCCAAACAACACGCTCCACAAATAACACACTCCCCAAATCACACATTACCCAAACACCACGCTCCACACATAACACTCTCCCCAAATAACACGCTCCCCAAACACCACACTCGTGAAAAAACACTCTTCCCAAATAACACACTCCCCAAATAACACACTCCCCAAAATAACACCCTCCCCACAAAACACACTCCCCAAATTACACATTCCCCAAATAACACGCTCCCCAATTAACACACTCCCCAAATACAACCCTCTACAAATAACACACTCCCCGAATAACACACTCCCCAAATAACACACTCCCCGAATAAAACACTCCGCAAATAACACATTCCACAAATAACACACTCCCCAAATAACACACTCCCCAACTAACACACTCCCCAAATAACACGCTCCCCAAATAACATGCTCCCGCATATACCACACTCCCCAAATAAAATGCTCCCTAAACAACACACTCGTGAAATAACACGCTCCACAAATAACACCCTCCCCAAATAAAACACTCCCCAAATTACACATTCCCCAAATAACACGAGCCACAAATAACACGCTCCCCAACTAACATGCTTCCAAAATAACATGCTCCCCAAATAACATGTTCTCCAAATAACACGCTCGCCAAATAACACGCTCTCCAAATACCACACACGCCAACTAACAAGCTCCCCAAATAACACTCTCCCCAAATAGCACACTCCCCAAATAACACTCTCCACAAACAACACTCTCCCAAAATAACACCCCCCCCAAATAACACGTTCCCCAAATAACACGCTCCCCAAATAACACGCTCCCCAAATAACATGCTCCTGCATATACCACACTCCCCAAATAAAATGCTCCCTAAACAACACACTCGTGAAATAACACGCTCCACAAATAACACCCTCCCCAAATAAAACACTCCCCAAATTACACATTCCCCAAATAACACGAGCCACAAATAACACGCTCCCCAACTAACATGCTTCCAAAATAACATGCTCCCCAAATAACATGTTCTCCAAATACCACGCTCGCCAAATAACACGCTCTCCAAATACCACACACGCCAACTAACAAGCTCCCCAAATAACACACTCCCCAAATAACACACTCCCCAAATAGCACACTCCCCAAATAACACTCTCCACAAACAACACTCTCCCAAAATAACACACTCCCCAAATAGCACACTCCCCAAATAACACTCTCCACAAACAACACTCTCCCAAAATAACACACCCCCCCAAATAACACACTCACCGAATAATACGCTCTCCGAATAACACGCTCCCCGAATAACACACACCCCGAATAACATTCTCCCTGAAAAAATGCAACCCAAATAACACGCTCCCCACATAACTCTCTCTCCAAATAACACACTCCCCAAATACAACACTCCCCGAATAACACTCTCCCCGAATAGCACACCCCGAATAACACATTCCCCAAATATCACACTCCCCAAATAGCACTCCCCCTGGAGAACACACTCCCCGACTAACACGCTCCCCGAATAACAAGCTGCCCGAATTGCACACATCCCGAATATTACACTCCCCAAATAACACGCTCCCCAAATAACACACTCCCCCAAATAACACACTCCCCAAATAACACACTCCCGAAATAACACGCGCTCGCAAATACCACACTCCCCAAATAAAACGCTCCCCTAAATAACACACTCACCAAATAACACGCTCCCCAAATAACACGCGCTCGCAAATACCACACACCCCAAATAAAACGCTCCCCAAATAACACACTCCCCTAAATAACACTTTCCCAAATAACACGCTCCCGCAAATACCACACTCCCCAAATAAAATGCTCCCCAAATAACACACTCCCCAAATCACACATTCCCCAAATAACACGCTCCACAAATAACACACTCCCCAAATAACACACTCCCCAAATCACACATTACCCAAATAACACGCTCCCCAAATAACACACTCGTGAAAAAACACTCTTCCCAAATAACACACTCCCCAAATAACACACTCCCCCAAATAACACCCTCCCCACATAACACACTCCCCAAATTACAGATTCCCCAAATAACACGCGCCTCACATAACATGTTCCCCAAATAACACGCACCCCAAATAACACGCACCCCAAATAACACTCTGCCCAAATAACACGCACCCCAAATAACACGCACCCCAAATAACACTCTGCCCAAATAACACGCTCCGCAAATAACACACGCCCCAAATAATACACGCCCCAAATAACACACTCCCCAAATAACACGCTCCCCAAATAACACGCTCCCCAAATAACACACTCCCCAAATAACATGCTCCCCAAATAACATACTCCCCAAATAACATGCTCCCCAAATAACATACTCCCCAAATAACATGCTCCCGCAAATACCACACCCCCCAAATAAAACGCTCCCCAAATAACACACTCCACAAATCACACATTACCCAAATAAAACACTCCCCAAATAACACATTCCCCAAATAACACTCTCCCCAAATAACACGTTTCCAAAATAACACGCTCTCCAAATACCACACACGCCAAATAACACTCTCCCCAAATAACACGTTTCCCAAATAACACGATCCCCAAATAACAATCTCTGCAAATAACACACTCCCCAAATAACATGCACCCCAAATAACACGCTCCCAAAATAGCACACTCCCCAAATAACACTCTCCCCAAACAACACTCTCCCCAAATAACACACTCCACCAAATAACACACTCCCCAAATAACACTCTCACCAAATAACACTTTCCCCAAATAACACGCTCCCCAAATAATACACTCCCCAAGTAACACACTCCGCAAATAACACGCTCCCCAAATAAAACGCTCCCCAAATAACACGCTCCCCAAATAATACACTCTCCGAATAACAGGCTTTCCGAATAACATACTCCCCGAATAACACACTCCCTGAAAAAACGCGCCCCAAATAAGACACTCCCCAAATAACACGCTCCCCAAAGAACACGCTCCCAAAATAGCACGCTCCCCAAATAGCAAGCTCCCCAAATAACACTCTGCCCAAATAACACGCACCCCAAATAACACGCACCCCAAATAACACTCTGCCCAAATAACACGCTCCGCAAATAACACACGCCCCAAATAATACACGCCCCAAATAACACGCACCCCAAATAACACGCTCCCCAAATAACACATCCCACAAATACCACACTCCGCAAATAACACACTCCCCAAACAACAACCTCCCCAAATAACACGCTCCCCAAATAACACGCTCCCCAAATAACATGCTCCCCAAATAACATACTCCCCAAATAACATGCTCCCGCAAATACCACCCCCCCCAAATAAAACGCTCCCCAAATAACACACTCCACAAATCACACATTACCCAAATAAAACACTCCCCAAATAACACATTCCCCAAATAACACTCTCCCCAAATAACATGTTTCCAAAATAATACGCTCTCCAAATACCACACACGCCAAATAACACGCTCCCCAAATAACACGTTTCCCAAATAACACGATCCCCAAATAACAATCTCTGCAAATAACACGCTCCCCAAATAACATGCACCCCAAATAACACGCTCCCAAAATAGCACACTCCCCAAATAACACTCTCCCCAAACAACACTCTCCCCAAATAACACACTCCACCAAATAACACACTCCCCAAATAACACTCTCACCAAATAACACTTTCCCCAAATAACACGCTCCCCAAATAATACACTCCCCAAGTAACACACTCCGCAATTAACACGCTCCACAAATAACACGCTCCCCAAATAAAACGCTCCCCAAATAACACGCTCCCCAAATAATACACTCTCCGAATAACAGGCTTTCCGAATAACATACTCCCCGAATAACACACTCCCTGAAAAAACGCGCCCCAAATAAGACACTCCCCAAATAACACGCTCCCCAAAGAACACGCTCCCAAAATAGCACGCTCCCCAAATAGCACGCTCCCCAAATAACTCTCTCCCCAAATAACACACTCCCCGAATAGCACACACCAGAATAACACATTCCCCAAATAACACACTCCCCAAATAGCACTCTCCCTGAAGAACACACTCCTCGAATAACACACTCCCAAAATAAAACATTCCCCAAATAACACAGTCCCCCAAATAACACAGTCCCCAAATAACACACACCCCAATCAACACCCTCCCCAAATAACACACTCCCCAAATAACACACTCCCCAAATATTACACTCCCCAAATAACATGCTCCCGCAAATACCACACTCCCCAAATAAATCGCCCCTCAAATTACACACACCCCAAATCACACATTACCCAAATAACATGCTCCCCAAGTGACACACTGCCAAAATAACACGCTCCCCAAATAACACGCTTCCAAAATAACACGCTCCCCAAATAACACAACCTCCAAATAACACGCTCCCCAAATAGCACACTCCCCAAATAACACTCTCCCCAAACAACACTTTCCCAAATAACACGGTCCCCAAGTAACATTCTCCGCAATTAACACGCGCCCCAAATAACACGCTCCCCAAATAACACTCTCCCCAAATAACACGCTCCCCAAATAACACGCTCCCCAAATAACACGCTCCCCAAATAACACACTCCCCAAATAACACACTCCCCAAATAACACGCTCACCGAATAACACGCTCACCGAATAACACGCTCTCAGAATAACACGCTCTCTGAATAACACGCTCCAAATAACACACTCACCGAATTACATGCTGGCCGAATAACACACATCCCGAATAGAACAAACCATGAATAACACATTCCACAAATAACACATTCCCCAAATAACACATTCCCCAAATAACACACTCCGCAAATAACACACTCCGCAAATAACACACTCCGCAAATAACACGCTCCCCAAATAACACGCTTCCCAAATAACACGCTCCCCAAATAACACTCTCCCCAAATAACACGCTCCCCAAATAACACACTTCCCAAATAACACACTCCACAAATAATACTCTCCCCAAATAATACTCTACCCAAATAATACACTCTGCAAATAACACGCTCCACAATTAACACACTCCCAAAATAACACACTCCCCAAGAAACACGGTCCCCGAATAACACGCTGCCCGAATAGCACACATCCCGAATAGCACATTCCCCAAATAACACGCTCCCCAAATAACGCGCTCCCCAAATAACGCACTCCCCAAATAACACTCTCCTCGAATAACACACTCCCCGAATAACACGCTCCCCGAATAATACACTCCCCAAGTAACACACTCCGCAATTAACACGCACCCCAAATAACACGCACCCCAAATAACACTCTGCCCAAATAACACGCACCCCAAGTAACACGCACCCCAAATAACACTCTGCCCAAATAACACGCTCCGCAAATAACACACGCCCCAAATAATACACGCCCCAAATAACACACTCCCCAAATAACACGCTCCCCAAATAACACATCCCACAAATACCACACTCCGCAAATAACACACTCCCCAAACAACAACCTCCCCAAATAACACGCTCCCCAAATAACACGCTCCCCAAATAACACACTCCCCAAATAACATGCTCCCCAAATAACATACTCCCCAAACAACATGCTCCCCAAATAACACATCCCACAAATACCACACTCCGCAAATAACACACTCCCCAAACAACAACCTCCCCAAATAACACGCTCCCCAAATAACACGCTCCCGAAATAACACACTCCCCAAATAGCACGCTCCCCAAATAACACTCTGCCCAAATAACACGCACCCCAAATAACACGCACCCCAAATAACACTCTGCCCAAATAACACGCTCCCCAAATAACACACGCCCCAAATAACACACTCCCCAAATAACACGCTCCCCAAATAACACATCCCACAAATACCACACTCCGCAAATAACACACTCCCCAAACAACAACCTCCCCAAATAACACGCTCCCCAAATAACACGCTCCCCAAATAACATGCTCCCCAAATAACATACTCCCCAAATAACATGCTCCCGCAAATACCACCCCCCCCAAATAAAACGCTCCCCAAATAACACACTCCACAAATCACACATTACCCAAATAAAACACTCCCCAAATAACACATTCCCCAAATAACACTCTCCCCAAATAACACGTTTCCAAAATAACACGCTCTCCAAATACCACACATGCCAAATAACACGCTCCCCAAATAACACGTTTCCCAAATAACACGATCCCCAAATAACAATCTCTGCAAATAACACGCTCCCCAAATAACATGCACCCCAAATAACACGCTCCCAAAATAGCACACTCCCCAAATAACACTCTCCCCAAACAACACTCTCCCCAAATAACACACTCCACCAAATAACACACTCCCCAAATAACACTCTCACCAAATAACACTTTCCCCAAATAACACGCTCCCCAAATAATACACTCCCCAAGTAACACACTCCGCAATTAACACGCTCCACAAATAAAACGCTCCCCAAATAACACGCTCCCAAAATAATACACTCTCCGAATAACAGGCTTTCTGAATAACATACTCCCCGAATAACACACTCCCTGAAAAAACGCGCCCCAAATAAGACACTCCCCAAATAAAACGCTCCCCAAAGAACACGCTCCCAAAATAGCACGCTCCCCAAATAGCACGCTCCCCAAATAACTCTCTCCCCAAATAACACACTCCCCGAATAGCACACACCAGAATAACACATTCCCCAAATAACACACTCCCCAAATAGCACTCTCCCTGAAGAACACACTCCTCGAATAACACAGTCCCCCAAATAACACAGTCCCCAAATAACACGCTCCCCAAAGAACACAGTCCCCCAAATAACACAGTCCCCAAATAACACGCTCCCCAAAGAACACGCTCCCAAAATAGCACGCTCCCCAAATAGCACCCTCCCCAAATAACACGCTCCCCAAATAACACACTCCCCAAATATTACACTCCCCAAATAACATGCTCCCGCAAATACCACACTCCCAAATAAATCGCCCCCCAAATAACACACGCCCCAAATAGCACATTACCCAAATAACATGCTCCCCAAGTGACACACTGCCAAAATAACACGCTCCCCAAATAACACGCTTCCAAAATAACACGCTCCCCAAATAACACAACCTCCAAATAACACGCTCCCCAAATAGCACACTCCCCAAATAACACATTCCACAAATAACACTTTCCCCAAAAAACACATTCCCCAAATAATACACTCCGCAAATAACACACTCCGCAAATAACACGCTCCCCAAATAACACTCTCCCCAAATATCACGCTCCCCAAATAACACTCTCCCCAAATATCACGCTCCCCAAATAACACTCTCCCCAAATAACACGCTCCCTGAATAACACTCTCCCCAAATAAGACACTCCACAAATAATACTCTCCCCAAATAACACTCTCCCCATATAATACACTCCGCAAATAACAAGTTCCCCAAATACCATGCTCCCCAAATAACACTCTCCCCAAATAACACTCTCCCCGAACAACACTCTCCCCGAATAACACGTTCTCCGAATAACACATTCCCAAAAAAACACATTCCACAAATAACACTTTCCCCAAAAAACACATTCCCCAAATAATACACTCCGCAAATAACACACTCCCCAAATAACACGCTCCCCAAATAACACTCTCCCCAAATATCACGCTCCCCAAATAACACACTCCCCAAATAAGACACTCCACAAATAATACTCTCCCCAAATAATACTCTCCCCAAATAACTCTCTCCCCAAATAACTCTCTCCCCAAATAACACTCTCCCCGAATAACACACTCCCCGAATAACATGTTCCCCGAATAACATGCTGCCCGAATAGCACACATCCCGAATAGCACATTCCCCAAATAACACGCTCCCCAAATAACACACTCGTGAAATAACACTCTTCCCAAATAACACTCTCCTCGAATAACACACTCCCCGAATAACACGCTCCCCGAATAACACGCTGCCCGAATAGCACACATCCCGAATAGCACACACCCTGAATAACACATTCGCCAAACAACACACTCCCCAAATAACACACTCCCCAAATAACACGCTCCTCAAATAACACGCTCCACAAAAAACACACACCCCAAATAACACACTCACCGAATTACACGCTCTCTGAATAACACGCTCTCCGAATTACACGCTCCCAGAATAACACACTCCCCGAATAAAACGAGCGCCAAACAACACGCTCCCCAAATGACACACTTCCAAGTAACACACTCCCCAAATAACACACTCCCCAAAAACCACTCTCCCCACATAACACGCTCCCCACATTACACTCTCCACAAATAACACACTCACCGAATAACATGCTCTCCGAATAACACGCTCTCCGAATAACACGCTCCCCGAATAACACTCTCCCCAAATAAAACGCGCCCCAAATAACAACACTCCCCAAATAACACGCTCCCCAAATAACACGCTCCCCAAATAACACACTCCCCACATAACACTCTCCCCAAATAACACACTCCCCAAAACCACACACCCCAAAAAGCACTCTCCCCAAATAGCACACATCCCGAATAACACATTCCCCAATTAACACATTCCCCAATTAACACACTCCCCAAATAACACGCTCCCCAAATAACACTCTCCCCAAATAACACGCTCCCTGAATAACACACTCCCCGATTAACACGCTCCCCGAATAACACGCTGCCCGAATAGCACACATCCCGAATAGCACATTCCCCAAATTACACACTCCCCAAATAAAATGCTCCCCAAATAACACGCTCCCCAAATAACACTCTCCCCAAATAACACGCTCCCTGAATAACACACTCCCCGATTAACACGCTCCCCGAATAACACGCTGCCCGAATAGCACACATCCCGAATAGCACATTCCCCAAATTACACACTCCCCAAATAAAATGCTCCCCAAATAACACGCTCCCCAAATAACACTCTCCCCAAATATCACGCTCCCCAAATAACACACTCCCCAAATAAGACACTCCACAAATAATACTCTCCCCAAATAATACTCTCCCAAAATAACACTCTCCCCAAATAATACACTCCGCAAATAACAAGTTCCCCAAATAACATGCTCCCCAAATAACACTCTCCTAAAATAACACTCTCCCCGAACAACACTCTCCACGAATAACACGCTCTCCGAATAGCCCATTCCCAAAATAACACATTCCACAAATAACACTTTCCCCAAAAAACACATTCCCCAAATAATACACTCCGCAAATAACACACTCCCCAAATAACACGCTCCCCAAATAACACTCTCCCCAAATATCACGCTCCCCAAATAACACACTCCCCAAATAAGACACTCCATAAATAATACTCTCCCCAAATAATACTCTCCCCAAATAACACTCTCCCCAAATAATACACTCCGCAAATAACAAGTTCCCCAAATAACATGCTCCCCAAATAACACTCTCCCCAAATAACACTCTCCCCGAACAACACTCTCCCCGAAAAACACGCTCCCCGAATAACACGCTCCGCAAATAACACAATCCCCAAATAACACGTTCCCAAAATAACACATTCCCCAAATAACACACTCCGCAAGTAACACGCTCACCAAATAACACGCTCCGCAAATAACACGCTCCCCAAATAACACGCTCCACAAATAACACGCTCCACAAATAAGACACTCCGCAAATAAGACACTCCGCAAATAAGACACTCCACAAATAATACTCTCCCCAAATATTACACTCCGCAAATAACACGCTCCGCAAATAACACGCTCCCCGAATAACACACTCCCCAAATAACACACTCCCCAAGTAACACGCTGCCCGAATAGCACACATCACGAATAGCACATTCCCCAAATAACACGCTCCCCAAATAACACTCTCCTCAAATACCACGCTCCCCGAATAACACACTCCCCGAATAACAAGCTCCCCGAATAACTCGCTCCCCGAATAACTCGCTCCCCGAATAGCACACATCCCGAATAGCATATTCCCCAAATAACACACTCCCCAAATAACACGCTCCCCAAATAACACTCTCCCCGAATAACACTCTCCCCGAATAACACGCTCCCCAAATAACACACTCCCCAAATAACACACTCCCCAAATAACACACTCCCCAAATAACACACTCCCCAAATAACACGCTCCCCAAATAACACGCTCCCCAAATAACACGCTCCCCAAATAACACGCTCCCCGAATAACACACTCCCCGAATAACACGCTCCCCAAATAACACACTCCCCAAATAATACGCTCCCTAAATAATACGCTCCCCAAATAACACACTCCCCAAATAAAACACTCACAGAATTACACGCTCCCCGAATAACACGCTCCCCGAATAACACGCTCTCCGAATAGCACACATCCCGAATAGCATATTCCCCAAATAACACACTCCCCAAATAACACGCTCCCCAAATAACACTCTCCCCGAATACCACTCTCCCCGAACAACACTCTCCCCGAAAAACACGCTCCCCGAATAACACGCTCCGCAAATAACACAATCCCCAAATAACACGTTCCCAAAATAACACATTCCCCAAATAACACACTCCGCAAGTAACACGCTCACCAAATAACACGCTCCGCAAATAACACGCTCCCCAAATAACATGCTCCACAAATAACACGCTCCACAAATAAGACACTCCGCAAATAAGACACTCCACAAATAATACTCTCCCCAAATAATACTCTCCCCAAATATTACACTCCGCAAATAACACGCTCCGCAAATAACACGCTCCCCGAATAACACACTCCCCAAATAACACACTCCCCAAGTAACACGCTGCCCGAATAGCACACATCACGAATAGCACATTCCCCAAATAACACGCTCCCCAAATAACACTCTCCTCAAATACCACGCTCCCCGAATAACACACTCCCCGAATAACAAGCTCCCCGAATAACTCGCTCCCCGAATAACTCGCTCCCCGAATAGCACACATCCCGAATAGCATATTCCCCAAATAACACACTCCCCAAATAACACGCTCCCCAAATAACACTCTCCCCGAATAACACTCTCCCCGAATAACACTCTCCCCGAATAACACGCTCCCCAAATAACACACTCCCCAAATAACACACTCTCCAAATAACACACTCCCCAAATAACACACTCCCCAAATAACACGCTCCCCAAATAACACGCTCCCCAAATAACACGCTCCCCAAATAACACGCTCCCCAAATAACACGCTCCCCGAATAACACGCTCCCCGAATAACACGCTCACCAAATAACACACTCCCAAATAATACGCTCCCCAAATAATACGCTCCCCAAATAACACACTCCCCAAATAAAACACTCACAGAATTACACGCTCCCCGAATAACACGCTCCCCGAATAACACGCTCTCCGAATGACATGCTCCATGAATTAACACATTCCCAATTAACACACTCCCCAAATAACACGCTCCCCGAATAAAACGCGCCCCAAATAACACGCTCCCCAAATAACACGCTCCCAAATAACACACTCCCCAAATAACACACTGCCCAAATAACACACTCCGCAAATAACACACTCCGCAAATAGCACACTCCCCAAATAACATGCTCCCCAAAAACCACACTCCCCAAATCACATGCTCTCCAAATAACACTCTCCCCAAATAACACACTCACCGAATAACATGCTCTCCGAATAACACGCTCTCCGAATAACACGCTCCCCGAATAACACTCTCCCCAAATAAAAGGCGACCCAAATAACACTCTCCCCAAATAACATGCTCCGCAAATAGCACACATCACGATAGCACATTCCACAAATAGCACGCTCCCCAAATAACACGCTCCCCAAATAACACGCTCCCTAAATAACATGCCCCGCAAATAACACACTCCCCAAATACCACACTCCCGAAATACCACACTCCCCAAATAGCACTCTCCCTGAATAGCACACACCCCGAATAACACATTCCCAATTAACACACTCCCCAAATAACACGCTCCCCAAATAACACTCTCCCCAAATAACACTCTGCCCGAATAACAAACTCCCCGAATAACACACTCTCCGAATGACACGCTCCATGAATTAACACATTCTCAATTAACACACTCTCCAAATAACACGCTCCCCGAATAAAACGCGCCCCAAATAACACGCTCCCCAAATAACACATGCCCCAATCAACACCCTCCCCAAATAACACACTCCCCAAATAAATCGCCCCCCAAATAACACACACCCCAAATCACACATTACCCAAATAACATGCTCCCCAATTAACACACTGCCCAAATAACACACTCCCCAAATAACACAATCTCCAAATAACACGCTCCCCAAATAGCACACTCCCCAAATAATACTCTCCCCAAACAACACTTTCCCAAATAACACACTACCCCAAATAACACACTTCCCAAATAACACTCTCCCCAAATAACACTTTCCCCAAATAACATGGTCCCCAAGTAACATACTCCGCAATTAACACGCTCCCCAAATAACACGCTCCCCAAATAACACGCTCCCCAAATAACACGCTCCCCAAATAACACTCTCCCCAAATAACTCGCTCACCGAATAACACACTCTCAGAATAACACGCTCTCAGAATAACACGCTCTCAGAATAACACGCTCTCAGAATAACTCACTCCCCGATTAACACTCTCCTCGAATAAAACGCGCCCCAAATAACACGCTCCGCAAATAGCATGCTCCCCAAATAACACTTTCCCCAAATAACACGCTCCGCAAATAAAACTCTCCCCAAATACAACACTCCGCAAATAACACATTCCCCGAATAACACACTCCCCGAATCACACACTCTCCGAATAAAATACTCCGCAAATAACACATTCCCCAAATAACACACTCCCCAAATACAACACTCTACAAATAACACACTCCCCGAATAACACACTCCCCAAATAACAAACTCCCCGAATAAAACACTCCGCAAATAACACATTCCACAAATAACACACTCCCCAAATAACACACTCTCCAACTAACACACTCCCCAAATAACACGCTCCCCAAATAACACGCTCCCCAAATAACACGCTCCCGCATATACCACACTCCCCAAATAAAACGCTCCCCAAATAACACACTCGTGAAATAACACCCTCCCCAAATAAAGCACTCCCCAAATTACACATTCCCCAAATAACATGAGCCCCAAATAACACGGTCCCCAAATACCACGCTCACCAAATAATACTCTCCGAATAACAGGCTCTCCGAATAACATACTCCCCGAATAACACACTCCCCAAAAAAATGCGCCCCAAATAACACACTCCCCAAATAACACACTCCTCAAATAACATGCTCCCCAAATAGCACGCTCCCCAAATAGCACGCGCCCCAAATAATTCTCTCCCCAAATAACACGCACCGCAAATAACATGCTCCCCACATAACAATTTCCCCAAATAACACACTCCCCGAATAACACTCTCCCCGAATACCACACACCAGAATAACACATTCCCCAAATAACACATTCCCCGAATAACACGCTCCTCAAATAACACGGTCCCCAAATAACACACGCCCCAATCAACACCCTCCGCAAATAACACGCTCCCCAAATAACACACTCCCCAAATATTACGCTCCCCAAATAACATGCTCCCGCAAATACCACACTCCCCAAATAAATCGCCCTCCAAATAACACACGCCCCAAATCACACATTACCGAAATTACATGCTCCCCAATTAACACACTGCCCAAATAACACGCTCCCCAAATAACACAATCTCCAAATAACACGCTCCCCAAATAGCACACTCCCCAAATAACACTCTCCCCAAACAACACTCTCCCCAAACAACACTTACCCAAATAACACTTACCCAAATAACACACTACCCCAAATAACACTCTCCCCAAATAACACTCTCCCCAAATAACACTTTCCCCAAATAACACTTTCCCCAAATAACACGCTCCCCAAGTAACATACACCGCAATTAACACGCGCCCCAAATAACACGCTCCCCAAATAACACGCTCCCCAAATAACACTCTCCCCAAATAACACGCTCACCAAATAACACGCTCTCAGAATAACACGCTCTCAGAATAACACGCTCTCCGTATAACACACTCCCCGAATAACACTCTCCTCGAATAACACTTTCCCCAAATAACACGGTCCCCAAGTAACATACTCTGCAATTAACACGCTCCCCAAATAACATGCTCCCCAAATACCATGCTCCCCAAATAACACTCTCCCCAAATAACACTCTCCCCAAATAACACGCTCACCGAATAACACGCTCACCGAATAACACGCTCTCAGAATAACACGCTCTCAGAATAACACGCTCTCCGAATAACGCACTCCACGAATAACACTCACCTCGAATAACAAGCTGCCCAAATTGCACACATCCCGAATAGCACAATCCCCAAATAAAACGCTCTTGAAATAATATGCTCCCGAAATAACACGCTCCCCAAATAACAAGCTCCCCAAATAAAACGCTCCCCAAATAACACACTCCCCCAAATAACACACTCCCCAAATAACACACTCCCCTAAATAATACACTCACCAAATAACACGCTCCCCAAATAACACGCGCTCGCAAATACCACACTCCCCAAATAACACGCTCCCCAAATAACAAACTCCCCTAAATAACACTTTCCCAATTAACATACTCCCCAAATAACACACTCCCCCAAATAACACACTCCCCAAATAACACACTCCCCAAATAACACGCTCCCGCAAATACCACACTCCCCAAATTACAGATTCCCCAAATAACACGCGCCCCACATAACATGCTCCCCAAATAACACACTCCCCAAATAACACACTCCCCAAATAACACGCTCCCGCAAATGCCACACTCCCCAAATTACAGATTCCCCAAATAACACGCGCCCCACATAACATGGTCCCCAAATAACACGTTCCCCAAATAACACATTCCTCAAATAACACGCTCCCCAAATAACACACACCCCAAATAACATTCTCCCCAAATAACACGCTCCCCAAATAACACACACCCCAAATAACACTCTCCCCAAAGAACACACACCCCAAATAACACACTCCCCAAATAACACTCCCCAAATAACACACTCCCCAAAAACACTCTCCCCAAATAACACACTCCCCAAATAACACACTCCCCAAATCACACATTACCCAAATAACACGCTTCCCAAATAACACGCTCCCCAAATAACACACTCGTGAAAAAACACTCTTCCCAAGTAACACACTCCCCAAATAACACACTCCCCCAAATAACACCCTCCCCACATAACACACTCCCCAAATTACACATTCCCCAAATAACACGTGCCCGACATAACATGTTCCCCAAATAACACGCTCCCCAAATAACACACACCCCAAATAACACTCTCCCCAAATAACACACACCCCAAATAACACACTCCCCAAATAACACACTCCCCAAATAACACACTCCCCAAATAACACACACCCCAAATAACACACTCCCCAAATAACACACTCCCCAAATAACACACTCCCCAAATAACACACTCCCCAAATAACACATTCCCCAAATAACACGCTCCCCAAATAACACGGTACCCAAATAACACGCTCCCGCAAATACCACACTCCCCAAATCACACATTACACAAATAACACACTCCCCAAATAACACATTCCCCAAATAACACATTCCCCAAATAACACGCTCCCCAAATAACACGGTACCCAAATAACACGCTCCCGCAAATACCACACTCCCCAAATAAAATGCTCCCAAAATAACACACTCCCCAAATCACACATTACCCAAACAACACGCTCCACAAATAACACACTCCCCAAATCACACATTGCCCAAACAACACACTCCACACATAACACTCTCCCCAAATAACACGCTCCCCAAACACCACACTCGTGAAAAAACACTCTTCCCAAATAACACACTCCCCAAATAACACACTCCCCAAAATAACACCCTCCCCACAAAACACACTCCCCAAATTACACATTCCCCAAATAACACGCTCCCCAAATAACACGCTCCCCAAATAACACACTCCCCAAATACAACCCTCTACAAATAACACACTCCCCGAATAACACACTCCCCAAATAACACACTCCCCGAATAAAACACTCCGCAAATAACACATTCCACAAATAACATACTCCCCAAATTACACACTCCCCAACTAACACACTCCCCAAATAACACGCTCCCCAAATAACATGCTCCCGCATATACCACACTCCCCAAATAAAATGCTCCCTAAACAACACACTCGTGAAATAACACGCTCCACAAATAACACCCTCCCCAAATAAAACACTCCCCAAATTACACATTCCCCAAATAACACGAGCCACAAATAACATGCTCCCCAACTAACATGCTTCCAAAATAACATGCTCCCCAAATAACAGGTTCTCCAAATAACACGCTCGCCAAATAACACGCTCTCCAAATACCACACACGCCAACTAACAAGCTCCCCAAATAACACTCTCCCCAAATAGCACACTCCCCAAATAACACTCTCCACAAACAACACTCTCCCAAAATAACACCCCCCCAAATAACACACTCCCCAAATAACACGCTCCCCAAATAACACACTCCCCAAATATCATACTCACCGAATAATACGCTCTCCGAATAACACGCTCTCCGAATAACACCCTCCCCGAATAACATTCTCCCCGAAAAAATGCGACCCAAATAACACGGTCCCCAAATAACACCCTCCCCAACTAGCACGCTCCGCAAATAACACGCTCCCCACATAACACTCACTGCAAATAACACACTCCCCAAATACAACACTCCCCGAATAACACTCTCCCCGAATAGCACACCCCGAATAGCACACCCCGAATAACACATTCCCCAAATAACACACTCCCCAAATAGCACTCCCCCTGAAGAACACACTCCCCGAATAACACGCTCCCCGAATAACAAGCTGCCCAAATTGCACACATCCCGAATAGCACAATCCCCAAATAACACGCTCTTGAAATAACACGCTTCCGAAATAACACGCTCCCCAAATAACAAGCTCCCCAAATAAAACGCTCCCCAAATAAAACACTCCCCCAAATAACACACTCCCCAAATAACACGCTCCCCAAATAACACACTCCCCTAAATAATACACTCACCAAATAACACGCTCCCCAAATAACATGCGCTCGCAAATACCACACTCCCCAAATAACACGCTCCCCAAATAACACACTCCCCTAAATAACACTTTCCCAAATAACACACTCCCCAAATAACACACTCCCCCAAATAACACACTCCCCAAATAACACACTCCCCAAATAACACGCTCCCGCAAATACCACACTCCCCAAATTACAGATTCCCCAAATAACACGCGCCCCACATAACATGTTCCCCAAATAACACACTCCCCAAATAACACACTCCCCAAATAACACACTCCCCAAATAACACGCTCCCGCAAATACCACACTCCCCAAATTACAGATTCCCCAAATAACACGCGCCCCACATAACATGTTCCCCAAATAACACACTCCCCAAATAACACACTCCCCAAATAACACACTCCCCAAATAACACGCTCCCGCAAATGCCACACTCCCCAAATTACAAATTCCCCAAATAACACGCGCCCCACATAACATGTTCCCCAAATAACACGCTCCCCAAATAACACATTCCTCAAATAACACGCTCCCCAAATAACACACACCCCAAATAACATTCTCCCCAAATAACACGCTCCCCAAATAACACACACCCCAAATAACACTCTCCCCAAAGAACACTCCCCAAATAACACACTCCCCAAATAACACTCTCCCCAAATAACACACTCCCCAAATAACACACTCCCCAAATCACACATTACCCAAATAACACGCTCCCCAAATAACACGCTCCCCAAATAACATGGTACCCAAATAACACGCTCCCGCAAATACCACACTCCCCAAATAAAATGCTCCCAAAATAACACACTCCCCAAATCACACATTACCCAAACAACACGCTCCACAAATAACACACTCCCCAAATCACACATTACCCAAACAACACGCTCCACACATAACACTCTCCCCAAATAACACGCTCCCCAAACACCACACTCGTGAAAAAACACTCTTCCCAAATAACACACTCCCCAAATAACACACTCCCCAAAATAACACCCTCCCCACAAAACACACTCCCCAAATTACACATTCCCAAAATAACACGCTCCCCAAATAACACACTCCCCAAATACAACCCTCTACAAATAACACACTCCCCGAATAACACACTCCCCAAATAACACACTCCCCGAATAAAACACTCCGCAAATAACACATTCCACAAATAACACACTCCCCAAATAACACACTCCCCAACTAACACACTCCCCAAATAACACGCTCCCCAAATAACATGCTCCCGCATATACCACACTCCCCAAATAAAATGCTCCCTAAACAACACACTCGTGAAATAACACGCTCCACAAATAACACCCTCCCCAAATAAAACACTCCCCAAATTACACATTCCCCAAATAACACGAGCCACAAATAACACGCTCCCCAACTAACATGCTTCCAAAATAACATGCTCCCCAAATAACATGTTCTCCTAATAACACGCTCGCCAAATGACCCGCTCTCCAAATACCACACACGCCAACTAACAAGCTCCCCAAATAACACTCTCCCCAAATAGCACACTCCCCAAACAACACTCTCCCAAAATAACACCCCCCCCCAAATAACACGTTCCCCAAATAACATGCGCTCGCAAATACCACACTCCCCAAATAACACGCTCCCCAAATAACACACTCCCCTAAATAACACTTTCCCAAATAACACACTCCCCAAATAACACACTCCCCCAGATAACACACTCCCCAAATAACACACTCCCCAAATAACACGCTCCCGCAAATACCACACTCCCCAAATTACAGATTCCCCAAATAACACGCGCCCCACATAACATGTTCCCCAAATAACACACTCCCCAAATAACACACTCCCCAAATAACACACTCCCCAAATAACACACTCCTGCAAATGCCACACTCCCCAAATTACAAATTCCCCAAATAACACGCGCCCCACATAACATGTTCCCCAAATAACACGCTCCCCAAATAACACATTCCTCAAATAACACGCTCCCCAAATAACACACACCCCAAATAACATTCTCCCCAAATAACACGCTCCCCAAATAACACACACCCCAAATAACACTCTCCCCAAAGAACACTCCCCAAATAACACACTCCCCAAATAACACTCTCCCCAAATAACACACTCCCCAAATAACACACTCCCCAAATCACACATTACCCAAATAACACGCTCCCCAAATAACACGCTCCCCAAATAACATGGTACCCAAATAACACGCTCCCGCAAATACCACACTCCCCAAATAAAATGCTCCCAAAATAACACACTCCCCAAATCACACATTACCCAAACAACACGCTCCACAAATAACACACTCCCCAAATCACACATTACCCAAACAACACGCTCCACACATAACACTCTCCCCAAATAACACGCTCCCCAAACACCACACTCGTGAAAAAACACTCTTCCCAAATAACACACTCCCCAAATAACACACTCCCCAAAATAACACCCTCCCCACAAAACACACTCCCCAAATTACACATTCCCAAAATAACACGCTCCCCAAATAACACACTCCCCAAATACAACCCTCTACAAATAACACACTCCCCGAATAACACACTCCCCAAATAACACACTCCCCGAATAAAACACTCCGCAAATAACACATTCCACAAATAACACACTCCCCAAATAACACACTCCCCAACTAACACACTCCCCAAATAACACGCTCCCCAAATAACATGCTCCCGCATATACCACACTCCCCAAATAAAATGCTCCCTTAACAACACACTCGTGAAATAACACGCTCCACAAATAACACCCTCCCCAAATAAAACACTCCCCAAATTACACATTCCCCAAATAACACGAGCCACAAATAACACGCTCCCCAACTAACATGCTTCCAAAATAACATGCACCCCAAATAACATGTTCTCCAAATAACACGCTCGCCAAATAACACGCTCTCCAAATACCACACACGCCAACTAACAAGCTCCCCAAATAACACTCTCCCCAAATAGCACACTCCCCAAACAACACTCTCCCAAAATAACACCCCCCCCAAATAACACGTTCCCCAAATAACACGTTCCCCAAATAACACGCTCCCGCATATACCACACTCCCCAAATAAAATGCTCCCTAAACAACACACTCGTGAAATAACACGCTCCACAAATAACACCCTCCCCAAATAAAACACTCCCCAAATTACACATTCCCCAAATAACACGAGCCACAAATAACACGCTCCCCAACTAACATGCTTCCAAAATAACATGATCCCCAAATAACATGTTCTCCAAATACCACGCTCGCCAAATAACACGCTCTCCAAATACCACACACGCCAACTAACAAGCTCCCCAAATAACACTCTCCCCAAATAGCACACTCCCCAAACAACACTCTCCCAAAATAACACACTCCCCAAATAGCACACTCCCCAAATAACACTCTCCACAAACAACACTCTCCCAAAATAACACTCTCCCCAAATAGCACACTCCCCAAATAACACTCTCCACAAACAACACTCTCCCAAAATAACACACCCCCCCAAATAACACACTCACCGAATAATACGCTCTCCGAATAACACGCTCCCCGAATAACACACACCCCGAATAACATTCTCCCTGAAAAAATGCAACCCAAATAACACGCTCCCCACATAACACTCTCTCCAAATAACACACTCCCCAAATACAACACTCCCCGAATAACACTCTCCCCGAATAGCACACCCCGAATAACACATTCCCCAAATATCACACTCCCCAAATAGCACTCCCCCTGGAGAACACACTCCCCGACTAACACGCTCCCCGAATAACAAGCTGCCCGAATTGCACACATCCCGAATATTACACTCCCCAAATAACACGCTCCCCAAATAACACACTCCCCCAAATAACACACTCCCCAAATAACACGCGCTCGCAAATACCACACACCCCAAATAAAACGCTCCCCAAATAACACACTCCCCTAAATAACACTTTCCCAAATAACACGCTCCCGCAAATACCACACTCCCCAAATAAAATGCTCCCCAAATAACACACTCCCCAAATCACACATTCCCCAAATAACACGCTCCACAAATAACACACTCCCCAAATAACACACTCCCCCAAATAACACCCTCCCCACATAACACACTCCCCAAATTACAGATTCCCCAAATAACACGCGCCTCACATAACATGTTCCCCAAATAACACGCACCCCAAATAACACGCACCCCAAATAACACTCTGCCCAAATAACACGCACCCCAAATAACACGCACCCCAAATAACACTCTGCCCAAATAACACGCTCCGCAAATAACACACGCCCCAAATAATACACGCCCCAAATAACACACTCCCCAAATAACACGCTCCCCAAATAACACACTCCCCAAATAACACACTCCCCAAATAACATGCTCCCCAAATAACATACTCCCCAAATAACATACTCCCCAAATAACATGCTCCCGCAAATACCACACCCCCCAAATAAAACGCTCCCCAAATAACACACTCCACAAATCACACATTACCCAAATAAAACACTCCCCAAATAACACATTCCCCAAATAACACTCTCCCCAAATAACACGTTTCCAAAATAACACGCTCTCCAAATACCACACACGCCAAATAACACGCTCCCCAAATAACACGTTTCCCAAATAACACGATCCCCAAATAACAATCTCTGCAAATAACACACTCCCCAAATAACACGCTCCCAAAATAGCACACTCCCCAAATAACACTCTCCCCAAACAACACTCTCCCCAAATAACACACTCCACCAAATAACACACTCCCCAAATAACACTCTCACCAAATAACACTTTCCCCAAATAACACGCTCCCCAAATAATACACTCCCCAAGTAACACACTCCGCAAATAACACGCTCCCCAAATAAAACGCTCCTCAAATAACACGCTCCCCAAATAATACACTCTCCGAATAAAAGGCTTTCCGAATAACATACTCCCCGAATAACACACTCCCTGAAAAAACGCGCCCCAAATAAGACACTCCCCAAATAACACACTCCCCAAAGAACACGCTCCCAAAATAGCACGCTCCCCAAATAACACTCTGCCCAAATAACACACACCCCAAATAACACGCACCCCAAATAACACTCTGCCCAAATAACACGCTCCGCAAATAACACACGCCCCAAATAACACACTCCCCAAATAACACGCTCCCCAAATAACACATCCCACAAATACCACACTCCGCAAATAACACACTCCCCAAACAACAACCTCCCCAAA
This sequence comes from Chiloscyllium plagiosum, assembly GCF_037043375.1. Taxonomy (NCBI): domain Eukaryota; kingdom Metazoa; phylum Chordata; class Chondrichthyes; order Orectolobiformes; family Hemiscylliidae; genus Chiloscyllium; species Chiloscyllium plagiosum. The sequence goes on from NW_028270176.1 coordinate 11,395,643, forward strand.
TAACACGCTCCCCAAATAACACGCTCCCCAAATAACATGCTCCCCAAATAACACGCTCCCAAAATAGCACGCTCCCCAAATAACACATCCCACAAATACCACACTCCGCAAATAACACACTCCCCAAACAACAACCTCCCCAAATAACACGCTCCCCAAATAACACGCTCCCCAAATAACATGCTCCCCAAATAACATACTCCCCAAATAACATGCTCCCGCAAATACCACCCCCCCCAAATAAAACGCTCCCCAAATAACACACTCCACAAATCACACATTACCCAAATAAAACACTCCCCAAATAACACATTCCCCAAATAACACTCTCCCCAAATAACATGTTTCCAAAATAATACGCTCTCCAAATACCACACACGCCAAATAACACGCTCCCCAAATAACACGTTTCCCAAATAACACGATCCCCAAATAACAATCTCTGCAAATAACACGCTCCCCAAATAACATGCACCCCAAATAACACGCTCCCAAAATAGCACACTCCCCAAATAACACTCTCCCCAAACAACACTCTCCCCAAATAACACACTCCACCAAATAACACACTCCCCAAATAACACTCTCACCAAATAACACTTTCCCCAAATAACACGCTCCCCAAATAATACACTCCCCAAATAACACGCTCCGCAAATAACACACGCCCCAAATAACACACTCCCCAAATAACACGCTCCCCAAATAACACATCCCACAAATACCACACTCCGCAAATAACACACTCCCCAAACAACAACCTCCCCAAATAGCAAGCTCCCCAAATAACACTCTGCCCAAATAACACGCACCCCAAATAACACGCACCCCAAATAACACTCTGCCCAAATAACACGCTCCGCAAATAACACACGCCCCAAATAATACACGCCCCAAATAACACGCACCCCAAATAACACGCTCCCCAAATAACACATCCCACAAATACCACACTCCGCAAATAACACACTCCCCAAACAACAACCTCCCCAAATAACACGCTCCCCAAATAACACGCTCCCCAAATAACATGCTCCCCAAATAACATACTCCCCAAATAACATGCTCCCGCAAATACCACCCTCCCCAAATAAAACGCTCCCCAAATAACACACTCCACAAATCACACATTACCCAAATAAAACACTCCCCAAATAACACATTCCCCAAATAACACTCTCCCCAAATAACATGTTTCCAAAATAATACGCTCTCCAAATACCACACACGCCAAATAACACGCTCCCCAAATAACACGTTTCCCAAATAACACGATCCCCAAATAACAATCTCTGCAAATAACACGCTCCCCAAATAACATGCACCCCAAATAACACGCTCCCAAAATAGCACACTCCCCAAATAACACTCTCCCCAAGCAACACTCTCCCCAAATAACACACTCCACCAAATAACACACTCCCCAAATAACACTCTCACCAAATAACACTTTCCCCAAATAACACGCTCCCCAAATAATACACTCCCCAAGTAACACACTCCGCAATTAACACGCTCCACAAATAACACGCTCCCCAAATAAAACGCTCCCCAAATAACACGCTCCCCAAATAATACACTCTCCGAATAACAGGCTTTCCGAATAACATACTCCCCGAATAACACACTCCCTGAAAAAACACGCCCCAAATAAGACACTCCCCAAATAACACGCTCCCCAAAGAACACGCTCCCAAAATAGCACGCTCCCCAAATAACACTCTCCCCAAACAACACTCTCCCCAAATAACACACTCCACCAAATAACACACTCCCCAAATAACACTCTCACCAAATAACACTTTCCCCAAATAACACGCTCCCCAAATAATACACTCCCCAAGTAACACACTCCGCAATTAACACGCTCCACAAATAACACGCTCCCCAAATAAAACGCTCCCCAAATAACACGCTCCCCAAATAATACACTCTCCGAATAACAGGCTTTCCGAATAACATACTCCCCGAATAACACACTCCCTGAAAAAACGCGCCCCAAATAAGACACTCCCCAAATAACACGCTCCCCAAAGAACACGCTCCCAAAATAGCACGCTCCCCAAATAGCACGCTCCCCAAATAACTCTCTCCCCAAATAACACACTCCCCGAATAGCACACACCAGAATAACACATTCCCCAAATAACACACTCCCCAAATAGCACTCTCCCTGAAGAATACACTCCTCGAATAACACACTCCCCAAATAAAACATTCCCCAAATAACACAGTCCCCCAAATAACACGCTCCCCAAATAACACACTCCCCAAATATTACACTCCACAAATAACATGCTCCCGCAAATACCACACGCCCCAAATCACACATTACCCAAATAACATGCTCCCCAAGTGACACACTGCCAAAATAACACGCTCCCCAAATAACACGCTTCCAAAATAACACGCTCCCCAAATAACACAACCTCCAAATAACACGCTCCCCAAATAGCACACTCCCCAAATAACACTCTCCCCAAACAACACTTTCCCAAATAACACGGTCCCCAAGTAACATTCTCCGCAATTAACACGCGCCCCAAATAACACGCTCCCCAAATAACACTCTCCCCAAATAACACGCTCCCCAAATAACACGCTCCCCAAATAACACGCTCCCCAAATAACACACTCCCCAAATAACACACTCCCCAAATAACATGCTCACCGAATAACACGCTCACCGAATAACACGCTCTCAGAATAACACGCTCTCTGAATAACACGCTCCAAATAACACACTCACCGAATTACATGCTGCCCGAATAACACACATCCCGAATAGAACAAACCATGAATAACACATTCCACAAATAACACATTCCCCAAATAACACATTCCCCAAATAACACACTCCGCAAATAACACACTCCGCAAATAACACACTCCGCAAATAACACACTCCGCAAATAACACGCTTCCCAAATAACACGCTCCCCAAATAACACTCTCCCCAAATAACACGCTCCCCAAATAACACATCCCACAAATACCACACTCCGCAAATAACACACTCCCCAAACAACAACCTCCCCAAATAACACTCTCCTAAAATAACACTCTCCCCGAACAACACTCTCCCCGAATAACACGCTCTCCGAATAGCCCATTCCCAAAATAACACATTCCACAAATAACACTTTCCCCAAAAAACACATTCCCCAAATAACACACTCCGCAAATAACACACTCCCCAAATAACACGCTCCCCAAATAACACTCTCCCCAAATATCACGCTCCCCAAATAACACACTCCCCAAATAAGACACTCCACAAATAATACTCTCCCCAAATAATACTCTCCCCAAATAACACTCTCCCCAAATAATACACTCCGCAAATAACAAGTTCCCCAAATAACATGCTCCCCAAATAACACTCTCCCCAAATAACACTCTCCCCGAACAACACTCTCCCCGAATAACACGCTCCCCGAATAACACGCTCCGCAAATAACACAATCCCCAAATAACACTCTCCCCGAATAACACACTCCCTGAATTACAAACTCCCCGAATAACACGCTGCCCGAATAGCACACATCCCGAATAGCACATTCCCCAAATAACACGCTCCCCAAATAACGCGCTCCCCAAATAACGCACTCCCCAAATAACACTCTCCTCGAATAACACACTCCCCGAATAACACGCTCCCCGAATAATACACTCCCCAAGTAACACACTCCGCAATTAACACGCACCCCAAATAACACGCACCCCAAATAACACTCTGCCCAAATAACACGCACCCCAAATAACACGCACCCCAAATAACACTCTGCCCAAATAACACGCTCCGCAAATAACACATGCCCCAAATAATACACGCCCCAAATAACACACTCCCCAAATAACACACTCCCCAAATAACACATCCCACAAATACCACACTCCGCAAATAACACACTCCCCAAACAACAACCTCCCCAAATAACACTCTCCTAAAATAACACTCTCCCCGAACAACACTCTCCCCGAATAACACGCTCTCCGAATAGCCCATTCCCAAAATAACACATTCCACAAATAACACTTTCCCCAAAAAACACATTCCCCAAATAACACACTCCGCAAATAACACACTCCCCAAATAACACGCTCCCCAAATAACACTCTCCCCAAATATCACGCTCCCCAAATAACACACTCCCCAAATAAGACACTCCACAAATAATACTCTCCCCAAATAATACTCTCCCCAAATAACACTCTCCCCAAATAATACACTCCGCAAATAACAAGTTCCCCAAATAACATGCTCCCCAAATAACACTCTCCCCAAATAACACTCTCCCCGAACAACACTCTCCCCGAATAACACGCTCCCCGAATAACACGCTCCGCAAATAACACAATCCCCAAATAACACTCTCCCCGAATAACACACTCCCTGAATTACAAACTCCCCGAATAACACGCTGCCCGAATAGCACACATCCCGAATAGCACATTCCCCAAATAACACGCTCCCCAAATAACGCGCTCCCCAAATAACGCACTCCCCAAATAACACTCTCCTCGAATAACACACTCCCCGAATAACACGCTCCCCGAATAATACACTCCCCAAGTAACACACTCCGCAATTAACACGCACCCCAAATAACACGCACCCCAAATAACACTCTGCCCAAATAACACGCACCCCAAATAACACGCACCCCAAATAACACTCTGCCCAAATAACACGCTCCGCAAATAACACATGCCCCAAATAATACACGCCCCAAATAACACACTCCCCAAATAACACACTCCCCAAATAACACATCCCACAAATACCACACTCCGCAAATAACACACTCCCCAAACAACAACCTCCCCAAATAACACGCTCCCCAAATAACACGCTCCCCAAATAACACACTCCCCAAATAACATGCTCCCCAAATAACATACTCCCCAAACAACATGCTCCCGCAAATACCACCCCCCCAAATAAAACGCTCCCCAAATAACACACTCCACAAATCACACATTACCCAAATAAAACACTCCCCAAATAACACATTCCCCAAATAACACTCTCCCCAAATAACACGTTTCCAAAATAACACGCTCTCCAAATACCACACATGCCAAATAACACGCTCCCCAAATAACACGTTTCCCAAATAACACGATCCCCAAATAACAATCTCTGCAAATAACACGCTCCCCAAATAACATGCACCCCAAATAACACGCTCCCAAAATAGCACACTCCCCAAATAACACTCTCCCCAAACAACACTCTCCCCAAATAACACACTCCACCAAATAACACACTCCCCAAATAACACTCTCACCAAATAACACTTTCCCCAAATAACACGCTCCCCAAATAATACACTCCCCAAGTAACACACTCCGCAAATAACACGCTCCCCAAATAAAACGCTCCCCAAATAACACGCTCCCCAAATAATACACTCTCCGAATAACAGGCTTTCTGAATAACATACTCCCCGAATAACACACTCCCTGAAAAAACGCGCCCCAAATAAGACACTCCCCAAATAACACGCTCCCCAAAGAACACGCTCCCAAAATAGCACGCTCCCCAAATAGCACGCTCCCCAAATAACTCTCTCCCCAAATAACACACTCCCCGAATAGCACACACCAGAATAACACATTCCCCAAATAACACACTCCCCAAATAGCACTCTCCCTGAAGAACACACTCCTCGAATAACACACTCCCAAAATAAAACAGTCCCCCAAATAACACAGTCCCCAAATAACACACTCCTCAAATAACACAGTCCCCCAAATAACACAGTCCCCAAATAACACACGCCCCAATCAACACCCTCCCCAAATAACACGCTCCCCAAATAACACACTCCCCAAATATTACACTCCCCAAATAACATGCTCCCGCAAATACCACACTCCCAAATAAATCGCCCCACAAATAACACACGCCCCAAATCACACATTACCCAAATAACATGCTCCCCAAGTGACACACTGCCAAAATAACACGTTCCCCAAATAACACGCTTCCAAAATAACACGCTCCCCAAATAACACAACCTCCAAATAACACGCTCCCCAAATAGCACACTCCCCAAATAACACATTCCACAAATAACACTTTCCCCAAAAAACACATTCCCCAAATAATACACTCCGCAAAAACACACTCCGCAAATAACACGCTCCCCAAATAACACTCTCCCCAAATATCACGCTCCCCAAATAACACTCTCCCCAAATATCACGCTCCCCAAATAACACTCTCCCCAAATATCACGCTCCCCAAATAACACACTCCCCAAATAAGACACTCCACAAATAATACTCTCCCCAAATAACACTCTCCCCAAATAATACACTCCGCAAATAACAAGTTCCCCAAATACCATGCTCCCCAAATAACACTCTCCCCAAATAACACTCTCCCCGAACAACACTCTCCCCGAATAACACGTTCTCCGAATAAAACATTCCCAAAAAAACACATTCCACAAATAACACTTTCCCCAAATAACACACTCCCCAAATAACACGCTCCCCAAATAACACTCTCCCCAAATATCACGCTCCCCAAATAACACACTCCCCAAATAAGACACTCCACAAATAATACTCTCCCCAAATACTACTCTCCCCAAATAACTCTCTCCCCAAATAACTCTCTCCCCAAATAACACTCTCCCCGAATAACACACTCCCCGAATAACATGTTCCCCGAATAACATGCTGCCCGAATAGCACACATCCCGAATAGCACATTCCCCAAATAACACGCTCCCCAAATAACACACTCGTGAAATAACACTCTTCCCAAATAACACTCTCCTCGAATAACACACTCCCCGAATAACACGCTCCCCGAATAACTCGCTGCCCGAATTGCACACATCCCAAATAGCACACACCCTGAATAACACATTCGCCAAACAACACACTCCCCAAATAACACACTCCCCAAATAACACGCTCCTCAAATAACACGCTCCACAAAAAACACACACCCCAAATAACACACTCACCGAATTACACGCTCTCTGAATAACACGCTCTCCGAATTACACGCTCCCAGAATAACACACTCCCCGAATAAAACGAGCGCCAAACAACACGCTCCCCAAATGACACACTTCCAAGTAACACACTCCCCAAATAACACGCTCCCCACATAACACTCTCCCCAAATAACACACTCACCGAATAACATGCTCTCCGAATAACACGCTCTCCGAATAACACGCTCCCCGAATAACACTCTCCCCAAATAAAACGCGCCCCAAATAACAACACTCCCCAAATAACACGCTCCCCAAATAACACGCTCCCCAAATAACACACTCCCCACATAACACTCTCCCCAATTAACACACTCCCCAAATAACACGCTCCCCAAATAACACTCTCCCCAAATAACACTCTCCCTGAATAACATACTCCCCGATTAACACGCTCCCCGAATAACACGCTGCCCGAATAGCACACATCCCGAATAGCACATTCCCCAAATTACACACTCCCCAAATAAAATGCTCCCCAAATAACACGCTCCCCAAATAACACTCTCCCCGAACAACACACTCTCTGAATAACACGCTCCCTGAATAACACGCTCCGCAAATAACACATTCCCAAAATAACACATTCCACAAATAACACTTTCCCCAAAAAACACATTCCCCAAATAATACACTCCGCAAATAACACACTCCGCAAATAACACGCTCCCCAAATAACACTCTCCCCAAATATCACGCTCCCCAAATAACACGCTCCCCAAATAAGACACTCCACAAATAATACTCTCCCCAAATAATACTCTCCCCAAATAACACTCTCCCCAAATAATACACTCCGCAAATAACAAGTTCCCCAAATAACATGCTCCCCAAATAACACTCTCCTAAAATAACACTCTCCCCGAACAACACTCTCCCCGAATAACACGCTCTCCGAATAGCCCATTCCCAAAATAACACATTCCACAAATAACACTTTCCCCAAAAAACACATTCCCCAAATAACACACTCCGCAAATAACACACTCCCCAAATAACACGCTCCCCAAATAACACTCTCCCCAAATATCACGCTCCCCAAATAACACACTCCCCAAATAAGACACTCCACAAATAATACTCTCCCCAAATAATACTCTCCCCAAATAACACTCTCCCCAAATAATACACTCCGCAAATAACAAGTTCCCCAAATAACATGCTCCCCAAATAACACTCTCCCCAAATAACACTCTCCCCGAACAACACTCTCCCCGAATAACACGCTCCCCGAATAACACGCTCCGCAAATAACACAATCCCCAAATAACACGTTCCCAAAATAACACATTCCCCAAATAACACACTCCGCAAGTAACACGCTCACCAAATAACACGCTCCGCAAATAACACGCTCCCCAAATAACACGCTCCACAAATAACACGCTCCACAAATAAGACACTCCGCAAATAAGACACTCCACAAATAATACTCACCCAAATAATACTCTCCCCAAATATTACACTCCGCAAATAACACGCTCCGCAAATAACACGCTCCCCGAATAACACACTCCCCAAATAACACACTCCCCAAGTAACACGCTGCCCGAATAGCACACATCACGAATAGCACATTCCCCAAATAACACGCTCCCCAAATAACACTCTCCTCAAATACCACGCTCCCCGAATAACACACTCCCCGAATAACAAGCTCCCCGAATAACTCGCTCCCCGAACAACTCGCTCCCCGAATAGCACACATCCCGAATAGCATATTCCCCAAATAACACACTCCCCAAATAACACGCTCCCCAAATAACACTCTCCCCGAATAACACTCTCCCCGAATAACACACTCCCCAAATAACACACTCCCCAAATAACACACTCCCCAAATAACACACTCCCCAAATAACACACTCCCCAAATAACACGCTCCCCAAATAACACGCTCCCCAAATAACACGCTCCCCAAATAACACGCTCCCCGAATAACACGCTCCCCGAATAACACGCTCCCCAAATAACACACTCCCCAAATAATACGCTCCCCAAATAATACGCTCCCCAAATAACACACTCCCCAAATAAAACACTCACAGAATTACACGCTCCCCGAATAACACGCTCTCCGAATGACACGCTCCATGAATTAACACATTCCCAATTAACACACTCCCCAAATAACACGCTCCCCGAATAAAACGCGCCCCAAATAACACGCTCCCCAAATAACACGCTCCCAAATAACACACTCCCCAAATAACACACTGCCCAAATAACACACTCCGCAAATAACACACTCCGCAAATAGCACACTCCCCAAATAACATGCTCCCCAAAAACCACACTCCCCAAATCACATGCTCTCCAAATAACACACTCCCCAAATAACACGCTCACCGAATAACACGCTCACCGAATAACACGCTCTCCGAATAACACGCTCCCCGAATAACACTCTCCCCAAATAAAAGGCGCCCCAAATAACACTCTCCCCAAATAACATGCTCCGCAAATAACACACGCCCCAAATAATACACGCCCCAAATAACACACTCCCCAAATAACAAGCTCCCCAAATAACACGCAAATCCGAATAACACGCTGCCCGAATAGCACACATCCCGAATAGCAAATTCCCCAAATTACACACGCCCCAAATAAAATGCTCCCCAAATAACACGCTCCCCAAATAACACTCTCCCCGAATAACACACTCTCCGAATAACACGCTCCCCGAATAACACGCTCCGCAAATAACACATTCCCAAAATAACACATTCCACAAATAACACATTCCACAAATAACACTTTCCCCAAAAAACACATTCCCCAAATAATACACTCCGCAAATAACACACTCCGCAAATAACACGCTCCCCAAATAACACTCTCCCCAAATATCACGCTCCCCAAATAACACTCTCCCCAAATATCACGCTCCCCAAATAACACGCTCCCCAAATAAGACACTCCACAAATAATACTCTCCCCAAATAACACTCTCCCCAAATAATACACTCCGCAAATAACAAGTTCCCCAAATACCATGCTCCCCAAATAACACTCTCCCCAAATAACACTCTCCCCGAACAACACTCTCCCCGAATAACACGTTCTCCGAATAACACATTCCCAAAAAAACACATTCCACAAATAACACTTTCCCCAAAAAACACATTCCCCAAATAATACACTCCGCAAATAACACACTCCCCAAATAACACGCTCCCCAAATAACACTCTCCCCAAATATCACGCTCCCCAAATAACACACTCCCCAAACAACAACCTCCCCAAATAACACGCTCCCCAAATAACACGCTCCCCAAATAACATGCTCCCCAAATAACATACTCCCCAAATAACATGCTCCCGCAAATACCACCCCCCCAAATAAAACGCTCCCCAAATAACACACTCCACAAATCACACATTACCCAAATAAAACACTCCCCAAATAACACATTCCCCAAATAACACTCTCCCCAAATAACACGTTTCCAAAATAACACGCTCTCCAAATACCACACACGCCAAATAACACGCTCCCCAAATAACACGTTTCCCAAATAACACGATCCCCAAATAACAATCTCTGCAAATAACACGCTCCCCAAATAACATGCACCCCAAATAACATACTCCACCAAATAACACACTCCCCAAATAACACTCTCACAAAATAACACTTTCCCCAAATAACACGCTCCCCAAATAATACACTCCCCAAGTAACACACTCCGCAAATAACACGCTCCTCAAATAAAACGCTCCCCAAATAACACGCTCCCCAAATAATACACTCTCCGAATAACAGGCTTTCCGAATAACATACTCCCCGAATAACACACTCCCTGAAAAAACGCGCCCCAAATAAGACACTCCCCAAATAACACGCTCCCCAAAGAACACGCTCCCAAAATAGCACGCTCCCCAAATAGCACGCTCCCCAAATAACTCTCTCCCCAAATAACACACTCCCCGAATAGCACACACCAGAATAACACAGTCCCCAAATAACACACTCCCCAAATAACACAGTCCCCCAAATAACACAGTCCCCAAATAACACACGCCCCAATCAACACCCTCCCCAAATAACACGCTCCCCAAATAACACACTCCCCAAATATTACACTCCCCAAATAACATGCTCCCGCAAATACCACACTCCCAAATAAATCGCCCCCCAAACAACACACGCCCCAAATCACACATTACCCAAATAACATGCTCCCCAAGTGACACACTGCCAAAATAACACGCTCCCCAAATAACACGCTTCCAAAATAACACGCTCCCCAAATAACACAACCTCCAAATAACACGCTCCCCAAATAGCACACTCCCCAAATAACACTCTCCCCAAACAACACTTTCCCAAATAACACGGTCCCCAAGTAACATTCTCCGCAATTAACACGCGCCCCAAATAACACGCTCCCCAAATAACACTCTCCCCAAATAACACGCTCCCCAAATAACACGCTCCCCAAATAACACGCTCCCCAAATAACACACTCCCCAAATAACACACTCCCCAAATAACACGCTCACCGAATAACACGCTCACCGAATAACACGCTCTCAGAATAACACGCTCTCTGAATAACACGGTCCAAATAACACACTCACCGAATTACACGCTGCCCGAATAACACACATCCCGAATAGAACAAACCATGAATAACACATTCCACAAATAACACATTCCCCAAATAACACATTCCCCAAATAACACACTCCGCAAATAACACACTCCGCAAATAACACACTCCGCAAATAACACGCTCCCCAAATAACACTCTCCCCAAATAACACGCTCCCCAAATAACACGCTCCCCAAATAACACGCTCCCCAAATAACACTCTCCCCAAATAACACGCTCCCCAAATAACACACTTCCCAAATAACACACTCCACAAATAATACTCTCCCCAAATAATACTCTACCCAAATAATACACTCTGCAAATAACACGCTCCCCAATTAACACACTCCCAAAATAACACACTCCCCAAGAAACACGGTCCCCGAATAACACGCTCACCAAATAACACGCTCCCCAAATACCACACTCCCCAAATAAAACACTCACCGAATTATACGCTCTCCGAATAACACGCTCACTGAATGACACGCTCCCCGAATAACACTCTCCCCGAATAAAACGCGCCCCAAATAACACTCTTCCCAAATAACACTCTCCTCGAATAACACACTCCCCGAATAACACGCTCCCCGAATAACACGCTGCCCGAATAACACACATCCCGAATAGCACACACCCTGAATAACACATTCGCCAAATAACACACTCCCCAAATAACACACTCCCCAAATAACACGCTCCTCAAATATCACTCTCCACAAATAACACACTCCCCAAATAACACACTCACCGAATTACACGCTCTCCGAATAACACGCTCTCCGAATTACACGCTGCCCGAATAACACACATCCCGAATAGCACACACCCTGAATAACACATTCCCCAAATAACACTCTCCCCCAATAACACACTCCCCAAATAACATGCTCACCGAATAACACGGTCACCGAATAACACGCTCTCAGAATAACACTCTCTCTGAATAATACACTCCCCGAATAACACTCTCCTCGAATAAAATGCGCCCCAAATAACACGCACCGCAAATAGCACGCTCCCCAAATAACACTTTCCCCAAATAACACACTCCCCAAATACAACACTCCACAAATAACACATTCCCCAAATAACACACTCCCCGAATAACACACTCCCCAAATAAAACACTCCGCAAATAACACATTCCCCAAATAACACACTCCCCAAATACAACACTCTACAAATAACACACTCCCCGAATAACACACTCCCCAAATAACACTCTCCCCGAATAAAACACTCCGCAAATAACACATTCCACAAATAACACACTCCCCAAATAACACACTCCCCAACTAACACACTCCCCAAATAACATGCTCCCCAAATAACACGTTCCCCAAATAACACACTCCTCCAATAACACGCTCCCCGAATAACACGCTGCCCGAATAACACACATCCCGAATAGCACACACCCTGAATAACACATTAGCCAAATAACACACTCCCCAAATAACACACTCCCCAAATAACATGCTCCTCAAATAACACGCTCCACAAAAAACACACTCCCCAAATAACACACTCACCGAATTACACGCTGCCCGAATAACACACATCCCGAATAGCACAAACCATGAATAACACATTCCACAAATAACACATTCCCCAAATAACACACTCCGCAAATAACACACTCCGCAAATAGCACGCTCCCCAAATAACACGCTTCCCAAATAACACGCTCCCCAAATAACACTCTCCCCAAATAACACGCTCCCCAAATAACACACTTCCCAAATAACACACTCCACAAATAATACTCTCCCCAAATAATACTCTACCCAAATAATACACTCCGCAAATAACACGCTCCCCAATTAACACACTCCCAAAATAACACACTCCCCAAGAAACACGGTCCCCGAATAACACGCTGCCCGAATAGCACACATCACGAATAGCACATTCCCCAAATAACATGCTCCCCAAATAACACTCTCCCCAAATAACACTCTCCCCGAATAGCACACATCCCGAATACCACATTCCCCAAATAACACGCTCCCCAAATAACAAGCTCCCCAAATAAAACGCTCCCCGAATAGCACACATCCCGAATACCACATTCCCCAAATAACACGCTCCCCAAATAACAAGCTCCCCAAATAAAACGCTCCCCAAATAACACGCTGCACAAATAGCACACATCCCGAATAGCACTTTCCCCAAATAACACACTCCCCAAATAACACGCTCCCCAAATAGCACGCTCCCCAAATAACACTCTCCCCAAATAACACGCTCCGCAAATAACACGCTCCCCACATAACACTCTCCCCAAATAACATACTCGCCAAATACCACACTCCCCGAATACCACACACCCCGAATAACACACTCCCCAAATAACACGCTCCCCAAATAACACGCTCCCCAAATAACACGCTCCCCAAATAACTCTCTCCCCAAATAACTCTCTCCCCAAATAACACTCTCCCCGAATAACACACTCCCCGAATAACATGTTCCCCGAATAACATGCTGCCCGAATAGCACACATCCCGAATAGCACATTCCCCAAATAACACGCTCCCCAAATAACACACTCGTGAAATAACACTCTTCCCAAATAACACTCTTCCCGAATAACACACTCCCCGAATAACACGCTCCCCGAATAACACGCTGCCCGAATAGCACACATCCCGAATAGCACACACCCTGAATAACACATTCGCCAAACAACACACTCCCCAAATAACACACTCCCCAAATAACACGCTCCTCAAATAACACGCTCCACAAAAAACACACACCCCAAATAACACACTCACCGAATTACACGCTCTCCGAATAACACGCTCTCCGAATTACACGCTCCCCGAATAACACACTCCCCGAATAAAACAAGCACCAAACAACATGCTCCCCAAATGACATGCTTCCAAATAACACACTCCCCAAAAACCACTCTCCCCACATAACACGCTCCCCACATAACACTCTCCCCAAATAACACACTCACCGAATAACATGCTCTCCGAATAACACGCTCTCCGAATAACACGCTCCCCGAATAACACTCTCCCCAAATAAAACACGCCCCAAATAACAACACTCCCCAAATAACACGCTCCCCAAATAACACGCTCCCCAAATAACACTCTCCCCAAATAACACACTCTCCGAATAACACGCTCCCCGAATAACACGCTCCGCAAATAACACATTCCCAAAATAACACATTCCACAAATAACACTTTCCCCAAAAAACACATTCCCCAAATAATACACTCCGCAAATAACACACTCCGCAAATAACACGCTCCCCAAATAACACGCTCCCCAAATAACACGCTCCCCAAATAACACTCTCCCCAAATAACACACTCTCCGAATAACACGCTCCCCGAATAACACGCTCCGCAAATAACACATTCCCAAAATAACACATTCCACAAATAACACTTTCCCCAAAAAACACATTCCCCAAATAATACACTCCGCAAATAACACACTCCGCAAATAACACGCTCCCCAAATAACACTCTCCCCAAATATCACGCTCCCCAAATAACACTCTCCCCAAATATCACGCTCCCCAAATAACACTCTCCCCAAATATCACGCTCCCCAAATAACACACTCCCCAAATAATACACTCCACAAATAATACTCTCCCCAAATAACACTCTCCCCAAATAATACACTCCGCAAATAACAAGTTCCCCAAATACCATGCTCCCCAAATAACACTCTCCCCAAATACCACTCTCCCCGAACAACACTCTCCCCGAATAACACGTTCTCCGAATAACACATTCCCAAAAAAACACATTCCACAAATAACACTTTCCCCAAAAAACACATTCCCCAAATAATACACTCCGCAAATAACACACTCCCCAAATAACACGCTCCCCAAATAACACTCTCCCCAAATATCACGCTCCCCAAATAATACACTCCACAAATAATACTCTCCCCAAATAACACTCTCCCCAAATAATACACTCCGCAAATAACAATTTCCCCAAATACCATGCTCCCCAAATAACACTCTCCCCAAATAACACTCTCCCCGAACAACACTCTCCCCGAATAACACGTTCTCCGAATAACACATTCCCAAAAAAACACATTCCACAAATAACACTTTCCCCAAAAAACACATTCCCCAAATAATACACTCCGCAAATAACACACTCCCCAAATAACACGCTCCCCAAATAACACTCTCCCCAAATATCACGCTCCCCAAATAACACACTCCCCAAATAAGACACTCCACAAATAATACTCTCCCCAAATAATACTCTCCCCAAATAACTCTCTCCCCAAATAACTCTCTCCCCAAATAACACTCTCCCCGAATAACACACTCCCCGAATAACATGTTCCCCGAATAACATGCTGCCCGAATAGCACACATCCCGAATAGCACATTCCCCAAATAACACGCTCCCCAAATAACACACTCGTGAAATAACACTCTTCCCA
Source organism: Chiloscyllium plagiosum (assembly GCF_037043375.1). Lineage (NCBI taxonomy): Eukaryota > Metazoa > Chordata > Chondrichthyes > Orectolobiformes > Hemiscylliidae > Chiloscyllium > Chiloscyllium plagiosum. Next base: position 11,411,718 of record NW_028270176.1, read on the forward strand.
AATAACACTCTCCTCGAATAACACACTCCCCGAATAACACGCTCCCCGAATAATACGCAGCCCGAATAGCACACATCCCGAATAGCACACACCCTGAATAACACATTCGCCAAACAACACACTCCCCAAATAACACACTCCCCAAATAACACACTCCCCAAATAACACGCTCCTCAAATAACACGCTCCACAAAAAACACACACCCCAAATAACACACTCACCGAATTACACGCTCTCTGAATAACACGCTCTCCGAATTACACGCTCCCAGAATAACACACTCCCCGAATAAAACGAGCGCCAAACAACACGCTCCCCAAATGACACACTTCCAAGTAACACACTCCCCAAATAACACACTCCCCAAATAACACGCTCCCCAAAAACCACTCTCCCCACATAACACGCTCCCCACATAACACTCTCCCCAAATAACACACTCACCGAATAACATGCTCTCCGAATAACACGCTCTCCAAATAACACGCTCCCCGAATAACACGCTCCCCGAATAACACTCTCCCCAAATAAAACGCGCCCCAAATAACAACACTCCCCAAATAACACGCTCCCCAAATAACACGCTCCCCAAATAACACACTCCCCACATAACACTCTCCCCAAATAACACACTCCCCAAATACCACACACCCCAAAAAGCACTCTCCCCAAATAGCACACATCCCGAATAACACATTCCCCAATTAACACATTCCCCAATTAACACACTCCCCAAATAACACGCTCCCCAAATAACACTCTCCCCAAATAACACTCTCCCTGAATAACACACTCCCCGATTAACACGCTCCCCGAATAACACGCTGCCCGAATAGCACACATCCCGAATAGCACATTCCCCAAATTACACACTCCCCAAATAAAATGCTCCCCAAATAACACGCTCCCCAAATAACACTCTCCCCGAACAACACACTCTCAGAATAACACGCTCCCCGAATAACACGCTCCGCAAATAACACATTCCCAAAATAACACATTCCACAAATAACACTTTCCCCAAAAAACACATTCCCCAAATAATACACTCCGCAAATAACACACTCCGCAAATAACACGCTCCCCAAATAACACTCTCCCCAAATAACACTCTCCCCAAATAATACACTCCGCAAATAACAAGTTCCCCAAATAACATGCTCCCCAAATAACACTCTCCTAAAATAACACTCTCCCCGAACAACACTCTCCCCGAATAACACGCTCTCCGAATAGCCCATTCCCAAAATAACACATTCCACAAATAACACTTTCCCCAAAAAACACATTCCCCAAATAATACACTCCGCAAATAACACACTCCCCAAATAACACGCTCCCCAAATAACACTCTCCCCAAATATCACGCTCCCCAAATAACACACTCCCCAAATAAGACACTCCACAAATAATACTCTCCCCAAATAATACTCTCCCCAAATAACACTCTCCCCAAATAATACACTCCGCAAATAACAAGTTCCCCAAATAACATGCTCCCCAAATAACACTCTCCCCGAATAACACACTCCCCGAATAACATGTTCCCCGAATAACATGCTGCCCGAATAGCACACATCCCGAATAGCACATTCCCCAAATAACACGCTCCCCAAATAACACACTCGTGAAATAACACTCTTCCCAAATAACACTCTCCCCGAATAACACACTCCCCGAATAACACGCTCCCCGAATAACACGCTGCCCGAATAGCACACATCCCGAATAGCACACACCCTGAATAACACATTCGCCAAACAACACACTCCCCAAATAACACACTCCCCAAATAACACGCTCCTCAAATAACACGCTCCACAAAAAACACACACCCCAAATAACACACTCACCGAATTACACGCTCTCCGAATAACACGCTCTCCGAATTACACGCTCCCCGAATAACACACTCCCCGAATAAAACAAGCACCAAACAACATGCTCCCCAAATGACATGCTTCCAAATAACACACTCCCCAAAAACCACTCTCCCCACATAACACGCTCCCCACATAACACGCTCCCCAAATAACACTCTCCCCAAATATCACGCTCCCCAAATAACACACTCCCCAAACAACCACCTCCCCAAATAACACGCTCCCCAAATAACACGCTCCCCAAATAACATGCTCCCCAAATAACATACTCCCCAAATAACATGCTCCCGCAAATACCACCCCCCCAAATAAAACGCTCCCCAAATAACACACTCCACAAATCACACATTACCCAAATAAAACACTCCCCAAATAACACATTCCCCAAATAACACTCTCCCCAAATAACACGTTTCCAAAATAACACGCTCTCCAAATACCACACACGCCAAATAACACGCTCCCCAAATAACACGTTTCCCAAATAACACGATCCCCAAATAACAATCTCTGCAAATAACACGCTCCCCAAATAACATGCACCCCAAATAACATACTCCACCAAATAACACACTCCCCAAATAACACTCTCACAAAATAACACTTTCCCCAAATAACACGCTCCCCAAATAATACACTCCCCAAGTAACACACTCCGCAAATAACACGCTCCTCAAATAAAACGCTCCCCAAATAACACGCTCCCCAAATAATACACTCTCCGAATAACAGGCTTTCCGAATAACATACTCCCCGAATAACACACTCCCTGAAAAAACGCGCCCCAAATAAGACACTCCCCAAATAACACGCTCCCCAAAGAACACGCTCCCAAAATAGCACGCTCCCCAAATAGCACGCTCCCCAAATAACTCTCTCCCCAAATAACACACTCCCCGAATAGCACACACCAGAATAACACAGTCCCCAAATAACACACTCCCCAAATAACACAGTCCCCCAAATAACACAGTCCCCAAATAACACACGCCCCAATCAACACCCTCCCCAAATAACACGCTCCCCAAATAACACACTCCCCAAATATTACACTCCCCAAATAACATGCTCCCGCAAATACCACACTCCCAAATAAATCGCCCCCCAAACAACACACGCCCCAAATCACACATTACCCAAATAACATGCTCCCCAAGTGACACACTGCCAAAATAACACGCTCCCCAAATAACACGCTTCCAAAATAACACGCTCCCCAAATAACACAACCTCCAAATAACACGCTCCCCAAATAGCACACTCCCCAAATAACACTCTCCCCAAACAACACTTTCCCAAATAACACGGTCCCCAAGTAACATTCTCCGCAATTAACACGCGCCCCAAATAACACGCTCCCCAAATAACACTCTCCCCAAATAACACGCTCCCCAAATAACACGCTCCCCAAATAACACGCTCCCCAAATAACACACTCCCCAAATAACACACTCCCCAAATAACACGCTCACCGAATAACACGCTCACCGAATAACACGCTCTCAGAATAACACGCTCTCTGAATAACACGGTCCAAATAACACACTCACCGAATTACACGCTGCCCGAATAACACACATCCCGAATAGAACAAACCATGAATAACACATTCCACAAATAACACATTCCCCAAATAACACATTCCCCAAATAACACACTCCGCAAATAACACACTCCGCAAATAACACACTCCGCAAATAACACGCTCCCCAAATAACACTCTCCCCAAATAACACGCTCCCCAAATAACACGCTCCCCAAATAACACGCTCCCCAAATAACACTCTCCCCAAATAACACGCTCCCCAAATAACACACTTCCCAAATAACACACTCCACAAATAATACTCTCCCCAAATAATACTCTACCCAAATAATACACTCTGCAAATAACACGCTCCCCAATTAACACACTCCCAAAATAACACACTCCCCAAGAAACACGGTCCCCGAATAACACGCTCACCAAATAACACGCTCCCCAAATACCACACTCCCCAAATAAAACACTCACCGAATTATACGCTCTCCGAATAACACGCTCACTGAATGACACGCTCCCCGAATAACACTCTCCCCGAATAAAACGCGCCCCAAATAACACTCTTCCCAAATAACACTCTCCTCGAATAACACACTCCCCGAATAACACGCTCCCCGAATAACACGCTGCCCGAATAACACACATCCCGAATAGCACACACCCTGAATAACACATTCGCCAAATAACACACTCCCCAAATAACACACTCCCCAAATAACACGCTCCTCAAATATCACTCTCCACAAATAACACACTCCCCAAATAACACACTCACCGAATTACACGCTCTCCGAATAACACGCTCTCCGAATTACACGCTGCCCGAATAACACACATCCCGAATAGCACACACCCTGAATAACACATTCCCCAAATAACACTCTCCCCCAATAACACACTCCCCAAATAACATGCTCACCGAATAACACGGTCACCGAATAACACGCTCTCAGAATAACACTCTCTCTGAATAATACACTCCCCGAATAACACTCTCCTCGAATAAAATGCGCCCCAAATAACACGCACCGCAAATAGCACGCTCCCCAAATAACACTTTCCCCAAATAACACACTCCCCAAATACAACACTCCACAAATAACACATTCCCCAAATAACACACTCCCCGAATAACACACTCCCCAAATAAAACACTCCGCAAATAACACATTCCCCAAATAACACACTCCCCAAATACAACACTCTACAAATAACACACTCCCCGAATAACACACTCCCCAAATAACACTCTCCCCGAATAAAACACTCCGCAAATAACACATTCCACAAATAACACACTCCCCAAATAACACACTCCCCAACTAACACACTCCCCAAATAACATGCTCCCCAAATAACACGTTCCCCAAATAACACACTCCTCCAATAACACGCTCCCCGAATAACACGCTGCCCGAATAACACACATCCCGAATAGCACACACCCTGAATAACACATTAGCCAAATAACACACTCCCCAAATAACACACTCCCCAAATAACATGCTCCTCAAATAACACGCTCCACAAAAAACACACTCCCCAAATAACACACTCACCGAATTACACGCTGCCCGAATAACACACATCCCGAATAGCACAAACCATGAATAACACATTCCACAAATAACACATTCCCCAAATAACACACTCCGCAAATAACACACTCCGCAAATAGCACGCTCCCCAAATAACACGCTTCCCAAATAACACGCTCCCCAAATAACACTCTCCCCAAATAACACGCTCCCCAAATAACACACTTCCCAAATAACACACTCCACAAATAATACTCTCCCCAAATAATACTCTACCCAAATAATACACTCCGCAAATAACACGCTCCCCAATTAACACACTCCCAAAATAACACACTCCCCAAGAAACACGGTCCCCGAATAACACGCTGCCCGAATAGCACACATCACGAATAGCACATTCCCCAAATAACATGCTCCCCAAATAACACTCTCCCCAAATAACACTCTCCCCGAATAGCACACATCCCGAATACCACATTCCCCAAATAACACGCTCCCCAAATAACAAGCTCCCCAAATAAAACGCTCCCCGAATAGCACACATCCCGAATACCACATTCCCCAAATAACACGCTCCCCAAATAACAAGCTCCCCAAATAAAACGCTCCCCAAATAACACGCTGCACAAATAGCACACATCCCGAATAGCACTTTCCCCAAATAACACACTCCCCAAATAACACGCTCCCCAAATAGCACGCTCCCCAAATAACACTCTCCCCAAATAACACGCTCCGCAAATAACACGCTCCCCACATAACACTCTCCCCAAATAACATACTCGCCAAATACCACACTCCCCGAATACCACACACCCCGAATAACACACTCCCCAAATAACACGCTCCCCAAATAACACGCTCCCCAAATAACACGCTCCCCAAATAACTCTCTCCCCAAATAACTCTCTCCCCAAATAACACTCTCCCCGAATAACACACTCCCCGAATAACATGTTCCCCGAATAACATGCTGCCCGAATAGCACACATCCCGAATAGCACATTCCCCAAATAACACGCTCCCCAAATAACACACTCGTGAAATAACACTCTTCCCAAATAACACTCTCCCCGAATAACACACTCCCCGAATAACACGCTCCCCGAATAACACGCTGCCCGAATAGCACACATCCCGAATAGCACACACCCTGAATAACACATTCGCCAAACAACACACTCCCCAAATAACACACTCCCCAAATAACACGCTCCTCAAATAACACGCTCCACAAAAAACACACACCCCAAATAACACACTCACCGAATTACACGCTCTCCGAATAACACGCTCTCCGAATTACACGCTCCCCGAATAACACACTCCCCGAATAAAACAAGCACCAAACAACATGCTCCCCAAATGACATGCTTCCAAATAACACACTCCCCAAAAACCACTCTCCCCACATAACACGCTCCCCACATAACACTCTCCCCAAATAACACACTCACCGAATAACATGCTCTCCGAATAACACGCTCCCCGAATAACACGCTCCCCGAATAACACTCTCCCCAAATAAAACACGCCCCAAATAACAACACTCCCCAAATAACACGCTCCCCAAATAACACGCTCCCCAAATAACACGCTCCCCAAATAACACTCTCCCCAAATAACACACTCTCCGAATAACACGCTCCCCGAATAACACGCTCCGCAAATAACACATTCCCAAAATAACACATTCCACAAATAACACTTTCCCCAAAAAACACATTCCCCAAATAATACACTCCGCAAATAACACACTCCGCAAATAACACGCTCCCCAAATAACACGCTCCCCAAATAACACGCTCCCCAAATAACACTCTCCCCAAATAACACACTCTCCGAATAACACGCTCCCCGAATAACACGCTCCGCAAATAACACATTCCCAAAATAACACATTCCACAAATAACACTTTCCCCAAAAAACACATTCCCCAAATAATACACTCCGCAAATAACACACTCCGCAAATAACACGCTCCCCAAATAACACTCTCCCCAAATATCACGCTCCCCAAATAACACTCTCCCCAAATATCACGCTCCCCAAATAACACTCTCCCCAAATATCACGCTCCCCAAATAACACACTCCCCAAATAATACACTCCACAAATAATACTCTCCCCAAATAACACTCTCCCCAAATAATACACTCCGCAAATAACAAGTTCCCCAAATACCATGCTCCCCAAATAACACTCTCCCCAAATACCACTCTCCCCGAACAACACTCTCCCCGAATAACACGTTCTCCGAATAACACATTCCCAAAAAAACACATTCCACAAATAACACTTTCCCCAAAAAACACATTCCCCAAATAATACACTCCGCAAATAACACACTCCCCAAATAACACGCTCCCCAAATAACACTCTCCCCAAATATCACGCTCCCCAAATAATACACTCCACAAATAATACTCTCCCCAAATAACACTCTCCCCAAATAATACACTCCGCAAATAACAATTTCCCCAAATACCATGCTCCCCAAATAACACTCTCCCCAAATAACACTCTCCCCGAACAACACTCTCCCCGAATAACACGTTCTCCGAATAACACATTCCCAAAAAAACACATTCCACAAATAACACTTTCCCCAAAAAACACATTCCCCAAATAATACACTCCGCAAATAACACACTCCCCAAATAACACGCTCCCCAAATAACACTCTCCCCAAATATCACGCTCCCCAAATAACACACTCCCCAAATAAGACACTCCACAAATAATACTCTCCCCAAATAATACTCTCCCCAAATAACTCTCTCCCCAAATAACTCTCTCCCCAAATAACACTCTCCCCGAATAACACACTCCCCGAATAACATGTTCCCCGAATAACATGCTGCCCGAATAGCACACATCCCGAATAGCACATTCCCCAAATAACACGCTCCCCAAATAACACACTCGTGAAATAACACTCTTCCCAAATAACACTCTCCTCGAATAACACACTCCCCGAATAACACGCTCCCCGAATAATACGCAGCCCGAATAGCACACATCCCGAATAGCACACACCCTGAATAACACATTCGCCAAACAACACACTCCCCAAATAACACACTCCCCAAATAACACACTCCCCAAATAACACGCTCCTCAAATAACACGCTCCACAAAAAACACACACCCCAAATAACACACTCACCGAATTACACGCTCTCTGAATAACACGCTCTCCGAATTACACGCTCCCAGAATAACACACTCCCCGAATAAAACGAGCGCCAAACAACACGCTCCCCAAATGACACACTTCCAAGTAACACACTCCCCAAATAACACACTCCCCAAATAACACGCTCCCCAAAAACCACTCTCCCCACATAACACGCTCCCCACATAACACTCTCCCCAAATAACACACTCACCGAATAACATGCTCTCCGAATAACACGCTCTCCAAATAACACGCTCCCCGAATAACACGCTCCCCGAATAACACTCTCCCCAAATAAAACGCGCCCCAAATAACAACACTCCCCAAATAACACGCTCCCCAAATAACACGCTCCCCAAATAACACACTCCCCACATAACACTCTCCCCAAATAACACACTCCCCAAATACCACACACCCCAAAAAGCACTCTCCCCAAATAGCACACATCCCGAATAACACATTCCCCAATTAACACATTCCCCAATTAACACACTCCCCAAATAACACGCTCCCCAAATAACACTCTCCCCAAATAACACTCTCCCTGAATAACACACTCCCCGATTAACACGCTCCCCGAATAACACGCTGCCCGAATAGCACACATCCCGAATAGCACATTCCCCAAATTACACACTCCCCAAATAAAATGCTCCCCAAATAACACGCTCCCCAAATAACACTCTCCCCGAACAACACACTCTCAGAATAACACGCTCCCCGAATAACACGCTCCGCAAATAACACATTCCCCAAAAAACACATTCCCCAAATAATACACTCCGCAAATAACACACTCCGCAAATAACACGCTCCCCAAATAACACTCTCCCCAAATAACACTCTCCCCAAATAATACACTCCGCAAATAACAAGTTCCCCAAATAACATGCTCCCCAAATAACACTCTCCTAAAATAACACTCTCCCCGAACAACACTCTCCCCAAATAACACGCTCTCCGAATAGCCCATTCCCAAAATAACACATTCCACAAATAACACTTTCCCCAAAAAACACATTCCCCAAATAATACACTCCGCAAATAACACACTCCCCAAATAACACGCTCCCCAAATAACACTCTCCCCAAATATCACGCTCCCCAAATAACACACTCCCCAAATAAGACACTCCACAAATAATACTCTCCCCAAATAATACTCTCCCCAAATAACACTCTCCCCAAATAATACACTCCGCAAATAACAAGTTCCCCAAATAACATGCTCCCCAAATAACACTCTCCCCGAATAACACACTCCCCGAATAACATGTTCCCCGAATAACATGCTGCCCGAATAGCACACATCCCGAATAGCACATTCCCCAAATAACACGCTCCCCAAATAACACACTCGTGAAATAACACTCTTCCCAAATAACACTCTCCCCGAATAACACACTCCCCGAATAACACGCTCCCCGAATAACACGCTGCCCGAATAGCACACATCCCGAATAGCACACACCCTGAATAACACATTCGCCAAACAACACACTCCCCAAATAACACACTCCCCAAATAACACGCTCCTCAAATAACACGCTCCACAAAAAACACACACCCCAAATAACACACTCACCGAATTACACGCTCTCCGAATAACACGCTCTCCGAATTACACGCTCCCCGAATAACACACTCCCCGAATAAAACAAGCACCAAACAACATGCTCCCCAAATGACATGCTTCCAAATAACACACTCCCCAAAAACCACTCTCCCCACATAACACGCTCCCCACATAACACTCTCCCCAAATAACACACTCACCGAATAACATGCTCTCCGAATAACACGCTCTCCGAATAACACGCTCCCCGAATAACACTCTCCCCAAATAAAACACGCCCCAAATAACAACACTCCCCAAATAACACGCTCCCCAAATAACACGCTCCCCAAATAACACGCTCCCCAAATAACACTCTCCCCAAATAACACACTCTCCGAATAACACGCTCCCCGAATAACACGCTCCGCAAATAACACATTCCCAAAATAACACATTCCACAAATAACACTTTCCCCAAAAAACACATTCCCCAAATAATACACTCCGCAAATAACACACTCCGCAAATAACACGCTCCCCAAATAACACGCTCCCCAAATAACACGCTCCCCAAATAACACTCTCCCCAAATAACACACTCTCCGAATAACACGCTCCCCGAATAACACGCTCCGCAAATAACACATTCCCAAAATAACACATTCCACAAATAACACTTTCCCCAAAAAACACATTCCCCAAATAATACACTCCGCAAATAACACACTCCGCAAATAACACGCTCCCCAAATAACACTCTCCCCAAATATCACGCTCCCCAAATAACACTCTCCCCAAATATCACGCTCCCCAAATAACACTCTCCCCAAATATCACGCTCCCCAAATAACACACTCCCCAAATAATACACTCCACAAATAATACTCTCCCCAAATAACACTCTCCCCAAATAATACACTCCGCAAATAACAAGTTCCCCAAATACCATGCTCCCCAAATAACACTCTCCCCAAATACCACTCTCCCCGAACAACACTCTCCCCGAATAACACGTTCTCCGAATAACACATTCCCAAAAAAACACATTCCACAAATAACACTTTCCCCAAAAAACACATTCCCCAAATAATACACTCCGCAAATAACACACTCCCCAAATAACACGCTCCCCAAATAACACTCTCCCCAAATATCACGCTCCCCAAATAATACACTCCACAAATAATACTCTCCCCAAATAACACTCTCCCCAAATAATACACTCCGCAAATAACAATTTCCCCAAATACCATGCTCCCCAAATAACACTCTCCCCAAATAACACTCTCCCCGAACAACACTCTCCCCGAATAACACGTTCTCCGAATAACACATTCCCAAAAAAACACATTCCACAAATAACACTTTCCCCAAAAAACACATTCCCCAAATAATACACTCCGCAAATAACACACTCCCCAAATAACACGCTCCCCAAATAACACTCTCCCCAAATATCACGCTCCCCAAATAACACACTCCCCAAATAAGACACTCCACAAATAATACTCTCCCCAAATAATACTCTCCCCAAATAACTCTCTCCCCAAATAACTCTCTCCCCAAATAACACTCTCCCCGAATAACACACTCCCCGAATAACATGTTCCCCGAATAACATGCTGCCCGAATAGCACACATCCCGAATAGCACATTCCCCAAATAACACGCTCCCCAAATAACACACTCGTGAAATAACACTCTTCCCAAATAACACTCTCCTCGAATAACACACTCCCCGAATAACACGCTCCCCGAATAATACGCAGCCCGAATAGCACACATCCCGAATAGCACACACCCTGAATAACACATTCGCCAAACAACACACTCCCCAAATAACACACTCCCCAAATAACACACTCCCCAAATAACACGCTCCTCAAATAACACGCTCCACAAAAAACACACACCCCAAATAACACACTCACCGAATTACACGCTCTCTGAATAACACGCTCTCCGAATTACACGCTCCCAGAATAACACACTCCCCGAATAAAACGAGCGCCAAACAACACGCTCCCCAAATGACACACTTCCAAGTAACACACTCCCCAAATAACACACTCCCCAAATAACACGCTCCCCAAAAACCACTCTCCCCACATAACACGCTCCCCACATAACACTCTCCCCAAATAACACACTCACCGAATAACATGCTCTCCGAATAACACGCTCTCCAAATAACACGCTCCCCGAATAACACGCTCCCCGAATAACACTCTCCCCAAATAAAACGCGCCCCAAATAACAACACTCCCCAAATAACACGCTCCCCAAATAACACGCTCCCCAAATAACACACTCCCCACATAACACTCTCCCCAAATAACACACTCCCCAAATACCACACACCCCAAAAAGCACTCTCCCCAAATAGCACACATCCCGAATAACACATTCCCCAATTAACACATTCCCCAATTAACACACTCCCCAAATAACACGCTCCCCAAATAACACTCTCCCCAAATAACACTCTCCCTGAATAACACACTCCCCGATTAACACGCTCCCCGAATAACACGCTGCCCGAATAGCACACATCCCGAATAGCACATTCCCCAAATTACACACTCCCCAAATAAAATGCTCCCCAAATAACACGCTCCCCAAATAACACTCTCCCCGAACAACACACTCTCAGAATAACACGCTCCCCGAATAACACGCTCCGCAAATAACACATTCCCAAAATAACACATTCCACAAATAACACTTTCCCCAAAAAACACATTCCCCAAATAATACACTCCGCAAATAACACACTCCGCAAATAACACGCTCCCCAAATAACACTCTCCCCAAATAACACTCTCCCCAAATAATACACTCCGCAAATAACAAGTTCCCCAAATAACATGCTCCCCAAATAACACTCTCCTAAAATAACACTCTCCCCGAACAACACTCTCCCCGAATAACACGCTCTCCGAATAGCCCATTCCCAAAATAACACATTCCACAAATAACACTTTCCCCAAAAAACACATTCCCCAAATAATACACTCCGCAAATAACACACTCCCCAAATAACACGCTCCCCAAATAACACTCTCCCCAAATATCACGCTCCCCAAATAACACACTCCCCAAATAAGACACTCCACAAATAATACTCTCCCCAAATAATACTCTCCCCAAATAACACTCTCCCCAAATAATACACTCCGCAAATAACAAGTTCCCCAAATAACATGCTCCCCAAATAACACTCTCCCCAAATAACACTCTCCCCGAACAACACTCTCCCCGAACAACACGCTCCCCGAATAACACGCTCCCCGAATAACACGCTCCGCAAATAACACAATCCCCAAATAACACGTTCCCAAAATAACACATTCCCCAAATAACACACTCCGCAAGTAACACGCTCACCAAATAACACGCTCCGCAAATAACACGCTCCCCAAATAACACGCTCCACAAATAACACGCTCCACAAATAAGACACTCCGCAAATAAGACACTCCACAAATAATACTCTCCCCAAATAATACTCTCCCCAAATATTACACTCCGCAAATAACACGCTCCGCAAATAACACGCTCCCCGAATAACACACTCCCCAAATAACACACTCCCCAAGTAACACGCTGCCCGAATAGCACACATCACGAATAGCACATTCCCCAAATAACACGGTCCCCAAATAACACTCTCCTCAAATACCACGCTCCCCGAATAACACACTCCCCGAATAACAAGCTCCCCGAATAACTCGCTCCCCGAATAACTCGCTCCCCGAATAGCACACATCCCGAATAGCATATTCCCCAAATAACACACTCCCCAAATAACACGCTCCCCAAATAACACTCTCCCCGAATAACACTCTCCCCGAATAACACGCTCCCCAAATAACACACTCCCCAAATAACACACTCCCCAAATAACACACTCCCCAAATAACACACTCCCCAAATAACACGCTCCCCAAATAACACGCTCCCCAAATAACACGCTCCCCAAATAACACGTTCCCCAAATAACACGCTCCCCGAATAACACGCTCCCCGAATAACACGCTCCCCAAATAACACACTCCCCAAATAATACGCTCCCCAAATAACACGCTCCCCAAATAACACACTCCCCAAATAAAACACTCACAGAATTACACGGTCCCCGAATAACACGCTCCCCGAATAACACGCTCTCCGAATGACACGCTCCATGAATTAACACATTCCCAATTAACACACTCCCCAAATAACACGCTCCCCGAATAAAACGCGCCCCAAATAACACGCTCCCCAAATAACATGCTCCCAAATAACACACTCCCCAAATAACACACTGCCCAAATAACACACTCCGCAAATAACACACTCCGCAAATAGCACACTCCCCAAATAACATGCTCCCCAAAAACCACACTCCCCAAATCACATGCTCTCCAAATAACACACTCCCCAAATAACACGCTCACCGAATAACACACTCACCGAATAACACGCTCTCCGAATAATACGCTCCCCGAATAACACTCTCCACAAATAAAAGGCGCCCCAAATAACACTCTCCCCAAATAACATGCTCCGCAAATAGCACACATCACGATAGCACATTCCCCAAATAGCACGCTCCCCAAATAACACGCTCCCCAAATAACACGCTCCCCAAATAACATGCCCCGCAAATAACACACTCCCCAAATAGCACACTCCCCAAATACCACACTCCCCAAATAGCACTCTCCCTGAATAGCACACACCCCGAATAACACATTCCCAATTAACACACTCCCCAAATAACACGCTCCCCAAATAACACTTTCCCCAAATAACACTCTGCCCGAATAACAAACTCCCCGAATAACACACTCTCCGAATGACACGCTCCATGAATTAACACATTCTCAATTAACACACTCTCCAAATAACACGCTCCCTGAATAAAACGCGCCCCAAATAACACGCTCCCCAAATAACACGCTCCCAAATAACACACTCCCCAAATAACACACTGCCCAAACAACACACTCCGCAAATAACACACTCCGCAAATAACACACTCCGCAAATAGCACACTCCCCAAATAACATGCTCCCCAAAAACCACACTCCCCAAATCACACGCTCTCCAAATAAAACACTCCACAAATAAAACACTCACTGAATAACACGCTCTCCGATAGACACGCTCTCTGAATAACACGCTCCCCGAATAACACGCTCCCCGAATAACACTCTCCCCGAATAACACTCTCCCCAAATAAAACGCACCCCAAATAACACTCTCCCCAAATAACATGCTCCACAAATAGCACACATCACGATAGAACATTCCCCAAATAGCACGCTCCCCAAATAACACGCTCCCCAAATAACACTCGCCCCAAATACCACACTCCCCAAATACCACACTCCCCAAATAGCACTCTCCCTGAACAGCACACACCCCGAATAACACATTCCCAATTAAAACACTCCCCAAATAACACGCTCCCCAAATAACACTCTCCCCAAAAAACACACTCCCCAAATAACACGCTCCCCAAATAACACTGTCCCCAAATAACACTCTCCCCAAATAACACTCTCCCCGAATAACAAACACCCCGAATAACACGCTCCCCAAATAACACACACCCCAAACAACACACTCCCCAAGTAATACGCTCCCCAAATAACACACTCCCCAAGTAACACGCTCCCCAAATAACAGACTCCCCAAGTAACACCCTCCCCAAATAACACGCTCCCCAAATAACACATTTAACAAATAACACACACCCCAAATAAAATGCTCCCCAAATAACACATTCCTCATATAACACTCTCCCCAAATAACATGCTCCCCAAATAACACGTTACCCAAATAACACGCTCCCCAAATAGCACACTCCCCAAAAAACACGCTCCTCAAATAACACGCTCCCCAAGTAACACATTCCCCAAATAACGTTCCCCAAATAACACACTTCCCAGACAACATGATCCCCAAACAACACGCTCCCCAAGTAACACGCTCCCCAAATAACACGCTCCCGAAATAATTCGCTCCCCAAATAACACGCGCCCCAAATAACACATTCCAGACATAACACACTCCCCAAGAAACACATTCCCCAAAAAAGGATCCCCAAATAACAAACTTCCCAGACAACATGTTCCCCAAACAACACACTCCCCAAGTAACAAACTCCCCAAATAACACATTCCCCAAATAACACGCTCCCCAAATAACACGCTCCCAAATAGCATGATCCCCAAATAACACCCTCCGCAAATAACACACACCCCAAATTACACACACCGCAAATAACTCGCTCCCCAAAAACCACTCTCCCCAAATAACACGCTCCCCAAATAACACGCTCCCAAATAGCACGATCCCCAAATAACACACTCCCCAAATAACACGCTCCCCAAATAACACGCTCCCCAAATAACACACTCCCCAAGTAACACACTCCCCAAATAACACATTCCCCAAATAACACCCTCCCCAAATAACACGCTCCCAAATAGCACGATCCCCAAATAACACACTCCGCAAATAACACACTCCCCAAATAACACGCTCCGCAAATAACTCGCTCCCCAAAAACCACTCTCCCCAAATAACACGCTCCCCAAATAACACTCCCCAAAACACACGTTCCGCAAATAACACGCTCCCCAAATTACACACTCCCTAAATAACACCCTCCCCAAAGAACATGCTCCGCAAATAACACGTTCACCAAATCACACGTTCTGCAAACAACACGCTCCCCAAATGACACGATCTCTAAATAACACTCTCCACAAATAACACGCTCCGCAAATAACACAATCCCCAAGTAACACATTCCCCAAATACCACATTCCCCAAATAACACACTCCGCAAATAGCACACACCGCAAATATTACACTCCCCGAATAACACACTCTGCAATTAACACACTCCCCAAATAACACACTCCCCTAATAACACGCTCCCCGAATAACACACTCCCCGAATAACACACTCCCCGAATAACACACTCCCCGAATAACACGCTGCCCGAATACCACACATCACAAATAGCACATTACCCAAATAACACGCACCCCAAATAACACTCTCCCCAATAACACTCTCCCCGAATAACACTCTCCTCGAATAACACATTCCCCAAATAACATGCTCCCCAAGTAACACCCTCCCCAAATAACACGCTCCCCGAATAACACACTCCCCGAATAACACGATCCTCGAATAACACGCTTCCCGAATAACACACAACCCGAATAGAACACACCCTGAATAACACATTCCCCAAATAACACACTCCCCAAATAACACACTCCCCAAATACCACACTCCCCAAATAGCACTCTCCCTGAATAGCACACACCCCGAATAACACATTCCCAATTAACACACTCCCCAAATAACACGCTCCCCAAATAACACTCTCCCCAAATAACACTCTGCCCGAATAACAAACTCCCCGAATAACACACTCTCCGAATGACACGCTCCATGAATTAACACATTCTCAATTAACACACTCTCCAAATAACACGCTCCCCGAATAACACGCTCCCAAATAACACACTCCCCAAATAACACACTGCCCAAATAACACACTGCCCAAATAACACACTCCGCAAATAACACACTCCGCAAATAGCACACTCCCCAAATAACATGCTCCCCAAAAACCACACTCCCCAAAACACACGCTCTCCAAATAAAACACTCCACAAATAAAACACTCACCGAATAACACGCTCTCCGAAAAACACGCTCTCTGAATAACACGCTCCCCGAATAACACGCTCCCCGAATAACACTCTCCTCAAATAAAACGCACCCCAAATAACACTCTCCCCAAATAACACGCTCCGCAAATAGCACACATCACGATAGAACATTCCCCAAATAGCACGCTCCCCAAATAACACGCTCCCCAAATAACACGCTCCCCAAATAACACTCGCCCCAAATACCACACTCCCCAAATACCACACTCCCCAAATAGCACTCTCCCTGAATAGCACACACCCCGAATAACACATTCCCAATTAAAACACTCCCCAAATAACACGCTCCCCAAATAACACTCTCCCCAAAAAACACACTCCCCAAATAACACGCTCCCCAAATAACACTCTTCCCAAATAACACTCTCCACAAATAACACTCTCCCCGAATAACAAACACCCCGAATAACACGCTCCCCAAATAACACACTCCCCAAACAACACACTCCCCAAATAACACGCTCCCCAAATAACACACTCCCCAAATAACACACTCCCCAAGTAATACGCACCCCAAATAACACACTCCCCAAGTAACACGCTCCCCAAATAACAGACTCCCCAAGTAACACCCTCCCCAAATAACACGCTCCCCAAATAACACATCTAACAAATAACACACACCCCAAATAAAATGCTCCCCAAATAACACTTTCCACATATAACACTCTCCCCAAATAACACGCTCCCCAAATAGCACACTCCCCAAAAGACACGCTCCTCAAATAACACGCTCCCCAAGTAACACATTCCCCAAATAACACGCTCCCGAAATAATTCGCTCCCCAAATAACACGCGCCCCAAATAACACATTCCAGACATAACACACTCCCCAAGAAACACATTCCCCAAAAAAGGATCCCCAAATAACAAACTTCCCAGACAACATGTTCCCCAAACAACACACTCCCCAAGTAACACACTCCCCAAATAACACATTCCCCAAATAACACGCTCCCCAAATAACACGCTCCCAAATAGCATGATCCCCAAATAACACCCTCCGCAAATAACACACTCCCCAAATTACACACACCGCAAATAACTCGCTCCCCAAAAACCACTCTCCCCAAATAACACGCTCCCCAAATAACACGCTCCCAAATAGCACGATCCCCAAATAACACACTCCCCAAATAACACGCTCCCCAAATAACACGCTCCCCAAATAACACACTCCCCAAGTAACACACTCCCCAAATAACACATTCCCCAAATAACACCCTCCCCAAATAACACGCTCCCAAATAGCACGATCCCCAAATAACACACTCCGCAAATAACACACTCCCCAAATAACACGCTCCGCAAATAACTCGCTCCCCAAAAACCACTCTCCCCAAATAACACGCTCCCCAAATAACACTCCCCAAAACACACGTTCCGCAAATAACACGTTCCCCAAATAACACACTTCCCAGACAACATGATCCCCAAACAACACGCTCCCCAAGTAACACGCTCCCCAAATAACACGCTCCCGAAATAATTCGCTCCCCAAATAACACGCGCCCCAAATAACACATTCCAGACATAACACACTCCCCAAGAAACACATTCCCCAAAAAAGGATCCCCAAATAACAAACTTCCCAGACAACATGTTCCCCAAACAACACACTCCCCAAGTAACACACTCCCCAAATAACACATTCCCCAAATAACACGCTCCCCAAATAACACGCTCCCAAATAGCATGATCCCCAAATAACACCCTCCGCAAATAACACACTCCCCAAATTACACACACCGCAAATAACTCGCTCCCCAAAAACCACTCTCCCCAAATAACACGCTCCCCAAATAACACGCTCCCAAATAGCACGATCCCCAAATAACACACTCCCCAAATAACACGCTCCCCAAATAACACGCTCCCCAAATAACACACTCCCCAAGTAACACACTCCCCAAATAACACATTCCCCAAATAACACCCTCCCCAAATAACACGCTCCCAAATAGCACGATCCCCAAATAACACACTCCGCAAATAACACACTCCCCAAATAACACGCTCCGCAAATAACTCGCTCCCCAAAAACCACTCTCCCCAAATAACACGCTCCCCAAATAACACTCCCCAAAACACACGTTCCGCAAATAACACGTTCCCCAAATAACACACTTCCCAGACAACATGATCCCCAAACAACACGCTCCCCAAGTAACACGCTCCCCAAATAACACGCTCCCGAAATAATTCGCTCCCCAAATAACACGCGCCCCAAATAACACATTCCAGACATAACACACTCCCCAAGAAACACATTCCCCAAAAAAGGATCCCCAAATAACAAACTTCCCAGACAACATGTTCCCCAAACAACACACTCCCCAAGTAACACACTCCCCAAATAACACATTCCCCAAATAACACGCTCCCCAAATAACACGCTCCCAAATAGCATGATCCCCAAATAACACCCTCCGCAAATAACACACTCCCCAAATTACACACACCGCAAATAACTCGCTCCCCAAAAACCACTCTCCCCAAATAACACGCTCCCCAAATAACATGCTCCCAAATAGCACGATCCCCAAATAACACACTCCCCAAATAACACGCTCCCCAAATAACACGCTACCCAAATAACACACTCCCCAAGTAACACACTCCCCAAATAACACATTCCCCAAATTACACCCTCCCCAAATAACACGCTCCCAAATAGCACGATCCCCAAATAACACACTCCGCAAATAACACACTCCCCAAATAACACGCTCCGCAAATAACTCGCTCCCCAAAAACCACTCTCCCCAAATAACACGCTCCCCAAATAACACTCCCCAAAACACACGTTCCGCAAATAACACGCTCCCCAAATGACACACTCCCTAAATAACACCCTCCCCAAAGAACATGCTCCGCAAATAACACGTTCACCAAATCACACGTTCTGCAAACAACACGCTCCCCAAATGACACGATCTCTAAATAACACTCTCCAAAAATAACACGCTCCGCAAATAACACAATCCCCAAGTAACACATTCCCCAAATACCACATTCCCCAAATAACACACTCTGCAAATAACACACTCCCCAAATAACACACTCCCCGAATAACACACTCCCCGAATAACACGCTGCCCGAATACCACACATCACAAATAGCACATTACCCAAATAACACGCACCCCAAATAACACTCTCCCCAATAACACTCTCCCCGAATAACACTCTCCTCGAATAACACATTCCCCAAATAACATGCTCCCCAAGTAATACCCTCCCCAAATAACACGCTCCCCGAATAACACGCTCCCCGAATAACACGATCCTCGAATAACACGCTTCCCGAATAACACACAACCCGAATAGAACACACCCTGAATAACACATTCCCCAAATAACACACTCCCCAAATAACACACTCCCCAAATAACACACTCCCCAAATAACACACTCCCCAAGTAATACGCTCCCCAAATAACACACTCCCCAAGTAACACGCTCCCCAAATAACAGACTCCCCAAGTAACACCCTCCCCAAATAACACGCTCCCCAAATAACACATTTAACAAATAACACACTCCCCAAATAAAATGCTCCCCAAATAACACATTCCTCATGTAACACTCTCCCCAAATAACACGCTCCCCAAATAGCACACTCCCCAAAAAACACGCTCCTCAAATAACACGCTCCCCAAGTAACACATTCCCCAAATAACGTTCCCCAAATAACACACTTCCCAGACAACATGATCCCCAAACAACACGCTCCCCAAGTAACACGCTCCCCAAATAACACGCTCCCGAAATAATTCGCTCCCCAAATAACACGCGCCCCAAATAACACATTCCAGACATAACACACTCCCCAAGAAACACATTCCCCATAAAAGGATCCCCAAATAACAAACTTCCCAGACAACATGTTCCCCAAACAACACACTCCCCAAGTAACACACTCCCCAAATAACACATTCCCCAAATAACACGCTCCCCAAATAACACGCTCCCAAATAGCATGATCCCCAAATAACACCCTCCGCAAATAACAAACTCCCCAAATTACACACACCGCAAATAACTCGCTCCCCAAAAACCACTCTCCCCAAATAACACACTCCCCAAATAACACGCTCCCAAATAACACGATCCCCAAATAACACACTCCCCAAATAACACGCTCCCCAAATAACACGCTCCCCAAATAACACACTCCCCAAGTAACACACTCCCCAAATAACACATTCCCCAAATAACACCCTCCCCAAATAACACGCTCCCAAATAGCACGATCCCCAAATAACACACTCCGCAAATAACACACTCCCCAAATAACACGCTCCGCAAATAACTCGCTCCCCAAAAACCACTCTCCCCAAATAACACGCTCCCCAAATAACACTCCCCAAAACACACGTTCCGCAAATAACACGCTCCCCAAATTACACACTCCCTAAATAACACCCTCCCCAAAGAACATGCTCCGCAAATAACACGTTCACCAAATCACACGTTCTGCAAACAACACGCTCCCCAAATGGCACGATCTCTAAATAACACTCTCCACAAATAACACGCTCCGCAAATAACACAATCCCCAAGTAACACATTCCCCAAATACCACATTCCCCAAATAACACACTCTGCAAATAACACACTCCCCAAATAACACACTCCCCGAATAACACACTCCCCGAATAACATGCTGCCCGAATACCACACATCACAAATAGCACATTACCCAAATAACACGCACCCCAAATAACACTCTCCCCAATAACACTCTCCCCGAATGACACTCTCCTCGAATAACACGCTCCCCAAATAACATGCTCCCCAAGTAATACCCTCCCCAAATAACACGCTCCCCGAATAACACGCTCCCCGAATAACACGATCCTCGAATAACACGCTTCCCGAATAACACACAACCCGAATAGAACACACCCTGAATAACACATTCCCCAAATAACACACTTGCCAAATAACACACTCCCCAAATAACACATTCCCCAAATAACACACTCCCCAAATAACACACTCCCCAAATAACACACTCCCCAAATAACACGCTCCCCAAATAACACACTCCCCAAATAACACACTCACCGAATAACACGCTCTCCGAATAACACGCTCTCCGAATAACACTCTCCCCGAATAACACTCTCCCCGAATAACACATTCCCCAAATAACATGCTCCCCAAATAACACACTCCCCAAATAACACGCTTCCCAAATAACACGCTCCCCAAATAACACACACCCCAAATAACACTATCCCCGAATAACACTCTCCCCGAATAACACTCTCCCCAAATAACACACTCCCCTAATAACACGCTCCCCGAATAACACACTCCCCGAATAACACACTCCCCGAATAACACACTCCTCGAATACCACGCTCCCCGAATACCACACATCACAAATAGCACATTATCCAAATAACACACACCCCAAATAACACTCTCCCCAATAACACTCTCCCCGAATAACACTCTCCCCGAATAACACGCTCCCCGAATAACATGCTCCCCGAATAACACGCTCCCCGAATAGCACACATCCCGAATAGCAAATTCCCCAAATTACACACTCCCCAAATAACACTCTCCCCAAATAACACACTCCCCTAATAACACTCTCCCCGAATAACACACTCCCCGAATAACACACTCCCCGAATAACACGCTCCTCGAATAACACGATCCTCGAATAACACGCTTCCCGAATAACACACAACCCAAATAGCACACACCCTGAATAACACATTCCCCAAATAACACACTCCCCAAATAACACACTCCCCAAATAACACGCTCGCAAAATAACACGCTCCCGAAATAATACACACCCCAAATAACACACTCACCGAATATCACGCTCTCTGAATAACATGCTCTCCGGATAACACGCTCACCGGATAGCACTCTCCCCGAATAATACGCGCCACAAATAACACGCTCCCCAAATAACACGCTCCCAAAATAACACACTCCCCAAATAACACTCTCCCCAAATAACACACTCCCCTAATAACACTCTCCCCGAATAACACACTCCCTGAATAACACACTCCCCTAATAACACTCTCCCCGAATAACACACTCCCTGAATAACACACTGCCCAAATAGCACGCTCCCCGAATAACACTCTCCCCAAATATAACGCGCCCCAAATAACACGCTCCGCAAATAACACGCTCCCCACATAACACTCTCCCCAAATAACACACTCCCCAAATTCCACACTTCCCAAATAGCACTCTCCAAGAATAGCACACACCCCGAATAACACATTCCCCAATTAACACACTCCCCAAATAACACGGTCCCCAAATAACACTCACCCCAAATAACACACTCCCCGAATAACACACTCCGCAAATAACTCCCTCCCCGAATAACACAATCCCCGAACAGCACACATCCCGAATAGCACATTCCCCAAATTACACACTCCCCAAATAACACGCTCCCCAAATAACACACTCCCCTAATAACACTCTCCCTGAATAACACTCTCCCCGAATAACACGCTCCCCGAATAACACGATCCCCAAATAACACAAACCCCAAAATAACACCTTCCCAAAATTACACATTCCACAAATAACACATTCCCCAAATAACACATTCCCAAATAACACACTCCCCAAATAACACACTCAACAAATAACACAGTCCGCAAATAACACTCCGCAAATAACACACTCCCCACATAACATGCTCCCCACATAACAAGCTCCCCAAATAACACCCTCCCCGAATAACACCCTCCCCGAATAACACCCTCCCCGAATAACACGCGCCCCAAATAACACGCTCCCTAAGTAGCACGCTCCCCAAATAACATGCTCCCCAAATAACAAACTCCCCTAATAACACTCTCCCTGAATAACACTCTCCCCAAATAACACGCTCCCCAAATAACACGCTCCCCAAATAGCACGCTCCCCAAATAGCACGCTCCCCTAATAACACTCTCCCTGAATAACACTCTCCCCGAATAACACGCTCCCCGAATAACACGATCCCCAAATAACACGCTCCCCAAATAACACACTCCCCTAATAACACTCTCCCTGAATAACACTCTCCCCGAATAACACCCTCCCCAAATAACACGCTCCCCAAATAACACGCTCCCCAAATAGCACGCTCCCCAAATAACACGCTCCCCAAATAACACACTCCCCAAATAACACACTCCACAAATAACACATTCCCCAAATAACACGGTCCCCAAATAGCACGTTCCCCAAATAACACGCTCCCCAAATAACACGCTCCGCAAATAACACGCTCCCCACATAACACTCTCCCAAAATAACACGCTCACCAAATAACACGCTCCCCAAATAGCACGCTCCCCTAATAACACTCTCCCTGAATAACACTCTCCCCGAATAACACGCTCCCCGAATAACACGATCCCCAAATAACATGCTCCCCAAATAACACACTCCCCTAATAACACACTCCCCTAATAACACTCTCCCTGAATAACACTCTCCCCGAATAACACCCTCCTCAAATAACACCCTCCCCAAATAACACGCTCCCCAAATAACACGCTCACCAAATAGCACGCTCCCCAAATAACACGCTCCCCAAATAACACGCTCCAGAAATAACACACTCCCCAAATAACACACTCCCCTAATAACACTCTCCCTGAATAACACTCTCCCCGAATAACACACTCCCCAAATAACACGCTCCCCAAATAACACGCTCCCCAAATAACACACACCCCAAATAACACACACCCCAAATAACACACTCCCCAAATAACACACTCCCCAAATAACACAGTCCCCCAAATAACATGCTCCCCAAATAACACGCTTCCTGAATAACACACTCCCCAAATAACACGCTCCCCAAATAACACGCTCCCCAAATAACACACTCCCCAAATAACACGCTCCCCAAATAACACGCTCCCCAAATAACACACTCCCCAAATAACACACTCCCCAAATAACACAATCCCCAAATAACACACGCCCCAAATAACACACTCCCAAATAACACACTCCCCAAATAACACGCTTCGCAAATATCACACTCCGCAAATAACACATTCCGCAAATAACACACTCCCCACATAACACACTCCCCAAATATCACGCTCCCCAAATAACACCCTCCCCAAATAACACGCTCCCCAAATAACACACTCCCCAAATAACACACTCCCCAAATAACACACTCCTCAAATAACACACTCCCCAAATAACACTCGCCACAAATAATACTCTCACCAAATAATACACTCCGCAAATAACACGCTGGGCAAATAACATGCTCCCGAAATAATACACTCCCCAAATACAACACTCCCCGAATAATACCTCCCCGAATATAACACTCCCGAAATAACACATTTCACGAATAACACACTACCCAAATATCACATTCCCCAAATAACACACTCCCCAAGTCACTCATTACACAAATAACACACTCCCCAAATAACACGCTCCCCAAATAACACACTCCCGAAATAACACATTTCACAAACAACACACTACCCGAATAACACGCTCACCAAATAACACACTCCCGAAATAACACACTTCCCGAATAACACGCTCCCCAAATAACACGCTGCCCGAATAGCACACATCCCGAATAGCACATTCCCCAAATTACACACTCCCCAAATAATACGTCCCCCAAATAACACACTCCCCAAATAACACTCTCCCCGAATAACACGCTCCCCGAATAACACGCTCCCCGAATAACTCGCTCCCCGAATAACACGCTCCGCAAATAACACAATCCAAAAATAACACACTCCCAAATACCACACTTACCGAATAACACGCTCCCCAAATAACACACTCCCCAAATAACACGCTCCCCAAATAACACGCTTCGCAAATATCACACTCCGCAAATAACACATTCCGCAAATAACACTCTCCCCACATAACACACTCCCCAAATATCACGCTCCCCAAAAAACACGCTCCCCAAATAACACGCTCCCCAAATAACACACGCCCCAAATAACACACTCCCCAAATAACACGCTCCCCAAATAACACGCTCCCCAAATAACACGCTCCCCAAATAACACACTCCCCAAATAACACAATCCCCAAATAACACACTCCCCAAATAACACATTGCCCAAATAACACGCTCCGCAAATAACACGCTTCGCAAATATAACACTCCGCAAATAACACATTCCGCAAATAACACTCTCCCCACATAACACACTCCCCAAATATCACGCTCCCCAAATAACACGCTCCCCAAATAACACGCTCCCCAAATAACACACTCCCCAAATAACACACTCCCCAAATAACACGCTCCCCAAATAACACGCTCCCCAAATAACACACTCCCCAAATAACACAATCCCCAAATAACACACTCCCCAAATAACACACTCCCCAAATAACACACTCCCAAATACCACACTTACCGAATAACACGCTCCCCAAATAACACGCTTCGCAAATATCACACTCCGCAAATAACACATTCCGCAAATAACACACTCCCCACATAACACACTCTCCAAATATCACGCTCCCCAAATAACACCCTCCCCAAATAACACACTCCCCAAATAACACACTCCCCAAATAACACACTCCTCAAATAACACACTCCCCAAATAATACTCTCACCAAATAACACACTCCGCAAATAACACGCCGGGCAAATAACATGCTCCCGAAATAATACACTCCCCAAATACAACACTCCCCGAATAATACCTCCCCGAATAACACACTCCCTGAATAACACAATCCGCAAATAACACATTCCCCAAAAAAACACGCTCCCCAAATAACACGCTCCCAAATAACACGCTCCCTAAATAACACACTCTGCAAATAACTCACTCCCCAAATAACACGCTCCCCAAATAACACGCTCACCAAAAACCACTCTCCCCAAATAACATGCTACCAAAATAACACACTCCCCAAATAACACGCTCTCCGAATAACACGCTCTCCGAATAACACATTCCTCGAATAACACTCTCCCCAAATAACACGCTCGCCAAATAACACGCTCCCCAAATAACACGCTCCCCAAATAACACACTCCCCAAATAGCACGCTCCCCAAATAACACGCTCCCCAAATAACACGCTCCACAAATAACACGCTCCACAAATAACACACTCGCCAAATATCACGCTTCCCAAAAAATACACGCCCCAAATAACACACTCCCCAAATAACACACTCCCCAAATAACACGCTCCCCAAATAACACACTCCCAAATAACACGCTCCCAAAATAACACACTCCCCAAATAACACACTCCCCAAATAACACAGTCCCCCAAATAACATGCTCCCCAAATAACACGCTTCCTGAATAGCACACATCCCGAATAGCACATTCCCAAATTACACACTCCCCAAATAATACGTCCACCAAATAACACACTCCCCAAATAACACTCTCCCCGAATAACACGCTCCCCGAATAACACGCTCCCCGAATAACACGCTCCCCGAATAACACGCTCCCCGAATAACACGCTCCGCAAATAACACAATCCCCAAATAACACACTCCCCAAATAACACTCTCCCCGAATAACACGCTCCCCGAATAACACGCTCCCCGAATAACACGCTCCCCGAATAACACGCTCCGCAAATAACACAATCCCCAAATAACACACTCCCAAATAACACACTTACCGAATAACACGCTCCCCAAATAACACGCTTCGCAAATATCACACTCCGCAAATAACACATTCCGCAAATAACACACTCCCCACATAACACACTCCCCAAATATCACGCTCCCCAAATAACACCCTCCCCAAACAACACGCTCCCTAAATAACACACACCCCAAATAACACACTCCCCAAATAACACACTCCTCAAATAACACACTCCCCAAATAACACTCGCCACAAATAATACTCTCACCAAATAATACACTCCGCAAATAACACGCTGGGCAAATAACATGCTCCCGAAATAATACACTCCCCAAACACAACACTCCCTGAATAATACCTCCCCGAATAACACACTCCCGAAATAACACATTTCACGAATAACACACTACCCAAATATCACATTCCCCAAATAACACACTCCCCAAGTCACTCATTACACAAATAACACACTCCCCAAATAACACGCTCCCCAAATAACACACTCCCGAAATAACACATTTCACAAATAACACACTACCCGAATAACACGCTCACCAAATAACACACTCCCGAAATAACACACTTCCCGAATAACACGCTCCCCAAATAACACGCTGCCCGAATAGCACACATCCCGAATAGCACATTCCCCAAATTACACATTCCCCAAATAATACGTCCCCCAAATAACACACTCCCCAAATAACACTCTCCCCGAATAACACGCTCCACGAATAACACGCTCCCCGAATAACACGCTCCCCGAATAACACGCTCCGCAAATAACACAATCCCCAAATAACACACTCCCAAATACCACACTTACCGAATAACACGCTCCCCAAATAACACATTCCCCAAATAACACGCTCCGCAAATAACACGCTTCGCAAATATCACACTCCGCAAATAACACATTCCGCAAATAACACTCTCCCCACATAACATACTCCCCAAATATCACGCTCCCCAAATACCACGCTCCCCAAATAACACGCTCCCCAAATAACACACTCCCCAAATAACACACTCCCCAAATAACACACTCCCCAAATAACACACTCCCCCCATAACACGCTCCCCAAATAACACACTCCCCAAATAACACAATCCCCAAATAACACACTCCCCAAATAACACGCTCCCCAAATAACATGCTACCAAAATAACACACTCCCCAAATAACACGCTCTCCGAATAACACGCTCTCCGAATAACACATTCCTCGAATAACACTCTCCCCAAATAACACGCTCCCCAAATAACACGCTCCCCAAATAACACGCTCCCCAAATAACACACTCCCCAAATAACACACTCGCCAAATAACACTATCCACAAATACCACTCTCCCGAAATAATACACTCCCCAAACAACATACTCCCCAAATTACATGCTCCCCAAGTAACACTCTCCCCAAACAACATATTTCCCAAATTACACACTCCCCAAATAACTCGGTCCCCAAATAACACACTCCCCAAATAATACGCTCCCAAATAACACACACCCTCAAATACCACAATCTGCAAATAACACGCTCCCCAAATAACACACTCCCGAAATAACACGTTTCACAAATAACACACTACCCGAATAACACGCTCACCAAATAACACACTCCCGAAATAACACACTTCCCGAATAACACGCTCCCCAAATAACACGCTGCCCGAATAGCACACATCCCGAATAGCACATTCCCCAAATTACACACTCCCCAAATAATACGTCCCCCAAATAACACACTCCCCAAATAACACTCTCCCCGAATAACACGCTCCCCGAATAACACGCTCCCCGAATAACACGCTCCCCGAATAACACGCTCCCCGAATAACACGCTCCGCAAATAACACACTCCCCAAATAACACATTCCCAAAATAACACATTCCACAAATAACATTCCCCAAATAACACATTCCCCAAATAACACGCTCCGCAAATATCACACTCCGCAAATATCACACTCCGCAAATAACACATTCCGCAAATAACACACTCTCCACATAACACACTCCCCAAATATCACGCTCCCCAAATAACACGCTCCCCAAATAACACGCTCCCCAAATAACACGCTCCCCAAATAACACACTCCCCAAATAACACACTCCCCAAATAACACACTCCTCAAATAACACACTCCCCAAATAACACACGCCACAAATAATACTCTCACCAAATAATACACTCTGCAAATAACACGCTGGGCAAATAACATGCTCCCGAAATAATACACTCCCCAAATACAACACTCCCCGAATAATACCTCCCCGAATAACACACTCCCCGAATAACACAATCCGCAAATAACACATTCCCCAAAAAAACACGCTCCCCAAATAACACGCTCAAAAAATAACACGCTCCCTAAATAACACACTCTGCAAATAACTCACTCCCCAAATAACACGCTCCCCAAATAACACGCTCACCAAAAACCACTCTCCCCAAATAACACGCTACCCAAATAACACACTCCCCAAATAACACGCTCTCCGAATAACACGCTCTCCGAATAACACATTCCTCGAATAACACTCTCCCCAAATATAACGCGCCCCAAATAACACGCTCCCCAAATAACACGCTCCCCAAATAACACACTCGCCAAATAACACTATCCACAAATACCACTCTCCCGAAATAATACACTCCCCAAACAACATACTCCCTAAATTACATGCTCCCCAAGTAACACTCTCCCCAAACAACATATTTCCCAAATTACACACTCCCCAAATAACTCGGTCCCCAAATAACACACTGCCCAAATAATACGCTCCCAAATAACACACACCCGCAAATACCACAATCCGCAAATAACACGCTCCCCAAATAACACACTCCCGAAATAACACATTTCACAAATAACACACTACCCGAATAACACGCTCACCAAATAACACACTCCCGAAATAACACACTTCCCGAATAACACGCTTCCCAAATAACACGCTGCCCGAATAGCACACATCCCGAATAGCACATTCCCCAAATTACACATTCCCCAAATAATACGTCCCCCAAATAACACACTCCCCAAATAACACGCTCCCCAAATAACACACTCCCCAAATAACACACTCCCCAAATAACACACTCCCCAAATAACACACTCCCCAAATAACACACTCCTCAAATAACACACTCCCCAAATAACACACGCCACAAATAATACTCTCACCAAATAATACACTCTGCAAATAACACGCTGGGCAAATAACATGCTCCCGAAATAATACACTCCCCAAATACAACACTCCCCGAATAATACCTCCCCGAATAACACACTCCCCGAATAACACAATCCGCAAATAACACATTCCCCAAAAAAACACGCTCCCCAAATAACACGCTCAAAAAATAACACGCTCCCTAAATAACACACTCTGCAAATAACTCACTCCCCAAATAACACGCTCCCCAAATAACACGCTCACCAAAAACCACTCTCCCCAAATAACACGCTACCCAAATAACACACTCCCCAAATAACACGCTCTCCGAATAACACGCTCTCCGAATAACACATTCCTCGAATAACACTCTCCCCAAATATAACGCGCCCCAAATAACACGCTCCCCAAATAACACGCTCCCCAAATAACACACTCGCCAAATAACACTATCCACAAATACCACTCTCCCGAAATAATACACTCCCCAAACAACATACTCCCTAAATTACATGCTCCCCAAGTAACACTCTCCCCAAACAACATATTTCCCAAATTACACACTCCCCAAATAACTCGGTCCCCAAATAACACACTGCCCAAATAATACGCTCCCAAATAACACACACCCGCAAATACCACAATCCGCAAATAACACGCTCCCCAAATAACACACTCCCGAAATAACACATTTCACAAATAACACACTACCCGAATAACACGCTCACCAAATAACACACTCCCGAAATAACACACTTCCCGAATAACACGCTTCCCAAATAACACGCTGCCCGAATAGCACACATCCCGAATAGCACATTCCCCAAATTACACATTCCCCAAATAATACGTCCCCCAAATAACACACTCCCCAAATAACACTCTCCCCGAATAACACGCTCCCCGAATAACACGCTCCCCGAATAACACGCTCCCCGAATAACACGCTCCGCAAATAACACAATCCCCAAATAACACATTCCCAAAATAACACATTCCACAAATAACATTCCCCAAATAACACATTCCCCAAATAACACGCTCCGCAAATAACACGCTTCGCAAATATCACACTCCGCAAATAACACATTCCGCAAATAACACTCTCCCCACATAACACACTCCCCAAATATCACGCTCCCCAAATAACACGCTCCCCAAATAACACGCTCCCCAAATAACACACTCCCCAAATAACACACTCCCCAAATAACACACTCCCCAAATAACACGCTCCCCAAATAACACACTCCCCAAATAACACACTTCCCAAATAACGCGCTCCCCAAATAACACGCTCCCCAAATAACACGCTCCCCAAATAACACACTCCCCAAATAACACACTCAACAAATAATACTCTCCCCAAATAATACACTCCGCAAATAACACGCTCGCCAAGTAACGTGCTCCCGAAATAATACACTCCACAAATACAACACTCCCCGAATAATACCGCCCCGAATAACACACTCCCCGAATAACACAATCCGCAAATAACACATTCCCCAAATAACACTGCCGAATAACACACTCCCCGAATAACACACTCCACAAATAACACATTCCCCAAAAAACAAGCTCACCAAAAACCACTCTCCCCAAATAACACGCTACCCAAATAACACACTCCCCAAATAACACACTCACCGAATAACACGCTCTCCGAATAACACGCTCTCCGAATAACACGTTCCTCGAATAACACTCTCCCCAAATATAACGCGCCCCAAATAACATGCTCCCCAACTAACACGCTCCCCAAATAACACGCTCCCCAAATAGCACGCTCCCCAAAATCACGCTCCCCAAATAACACACTCCCCAAATACCACGCTCCCCAAGTAACACGCTCCCCAAATAACACTCTTCCCAAATAACACACTCCCCAAATAACACACTCGCCAAATAACACTATCCACAAATACCACTCTCCCGAAATAATACACTCCCCAAACAACATGCTCCCCAAATTACATGCTCCCCAAGTAACACTCTCCCCAAACAACATATTTCCCAAATTACACACTCCCCAAACAACTCGCTCCCCAAATAACACACTCCCCAAATAATACGCTCCCCAAATAACACACACCCGCAAATACCACACTCAGCAAATAACACGCTCCCCAAATAACACGCTCCCCAAATAACACACTCCCGAAATAACACATTTCACAAATAACACACTACTCAAATATCACATTCCCCAAATAACACACTCCCTAAGTCACACACTACGCAAATAGCACGCTCCCCAAATAACACACTCCCGAAATAACACATTTCACAAATAACACATTACCCAAATAACACGCTCACCAAATAACACACTCCCGAAATAACACATTTCACAAATAACACATTACCCAAATAACACGCTCCCCAAATAACACACTCCCGAAATAACACATTTCACAAATAACACACTACCCAAATAACACGCTCACCAAATAACACACTCCCGAAATAACACATTTCACAAATAACACATTACCCAAATAACACGCTACCCAAATAACACACTCCCCCAAAAAACACACTCCCCAAATAACACGCTCCCCAAATAACACGCTCACCAAATAACACACTCCCGAAATAACACATTTCACAAATAACGCATTACCCAAATAACACGCTACCCAAATAACACACTCCCCCAAAAAACACACTCCCCAAATAACACACTCCCCAAATAATACTCCCTCCAAATAATACACTCCGCAAATAACACGCTCGACAAATAACACGATCCCCAAATAACATGCACCCCAAATAAGAAGCTCCCCAAATAACACTTTCCAGACATAAAACACTCCCCAAATACCACACTCCCCAAATACCACACTCCCCAAATACTATGCTCCCCAAATAGCACGCACCCCAAACAACACTCTCAACAAATCACACTCTCCCCAAATACCACACTCCCCAAATAACACATTCCCAAAATTACACATTCCCCAAATAACACTCTCGGCAAATACCACACTCCCCAAATAACACACTCTCCAAATAACACGCTCCCGAAATAACACGCTCCCGAAATAACACGCTCCCGAAATAACACGCTCCCCAAATAACACGCTCCCCAAATAACACGCTCACCAAATAACAGACTCCCCAAATAACACGCTCCCACATAACACTCTCCCCAAATAACACACTCCCCAAATACCACACTCCCCAAATAGCACTCTCCCCGAATAGCACACACCCCGAATAAAACATTCCCCAATTAACACACTCCCCAAATAACACTCTCCCCAAATAACATGCTCCCCAAGTAACACACTCCGCTAATAACACGCTCTCCGAATAACACGCTCCCCGAATAACACGCTCCCCGAATAACACTCTCCCCGAATAAAACGTGCCCCAAATAACACTCTCCACAAATAATACACTCCCCAAATAGCACGCTCCGCAAATAACACGCTCCCCACATAACACTCTCCCCAAATACCACACTCCCCAAAAAGCACTCTCCCCGAAAAGCACACACCCCGAATAACACATTCCACAAATAAAACACTCCCCAAATAACACACTCCCCAAAATGCCACACTCCCCAAATACCACACTTCCCAAATAGCACTCTACCCGAATAGCCCACACCCCGAATAACACGCTCTCCGAATAACACGCTCCCCGAATAACACGCTCCCCGAATAACACTCTCCCCGAATAAAACGTGCCCCAAATAACACTCTCCACAAATAATACACTCCCCAAATAGCACGCTCCGCAAATAACACGCTCCCCACATAACACTCTCCCCAAATACCACACTCCCCAAAAAGCACTCTCCCCGAAAAGCACACACCCCGAATAACACATTCCACAAATAAAACACTCCCCAAATAACACACTCCCCAAAATGCCACACTCCCCAAATACCACACTTCCCAAATAGCACTCTACCCGAACAGCCCACACCCCGAATAACACGCTCCCCGAATAACACGCTCCCCGAATAACACGCTCCGCAAATAACACAATCCCCAAATAACACACTCCCAAATAACACACTTACCGAATAACACGCTCCCCAAATAACACGCTTCGCAAATATCACACTCCGCAAATAACACATTCCGCAAATAACACACTCCCCACATAACACACTCCCCAAATATCACGCTCCCCAAATAACACCCTCCCCAAATAACACGCTCCCCAAATAACACACTCCCCAAATAACACACTCCCCAAATAACACACTCCTCAAATAACACACTCCCCAAATAACACTCGCCACAAATAATACTCTCACCAAATAATACACTCCGCAAATAACACGCTGGGCAAATAACATGCTCCCGAAATAATACACTCCCCAAACACAACACTCCCCGAATAATACCTCCCCGAATAACACACTCCCGAAATAACACATTTCACGAATAACACACTACCCAAATATCACATTCCCCAAATAACACACTCCCCAAGTCACTCATTACACAAATAACACACTCCCCAAATAACACGCTCCCCAAATAACACACTCCCGAAATAACACATTTCACAAATAACACACTACCCGAATAACACGCTCACCAAATAACACACTCCCGAAATAACACACTTCCCGAATAACACGCTCCCCAAATAACACGCTGCCCGAATAGCACACATCCCGAATAGCACATTCCCCAAATTACACATTCCCCAAATAATACGTCCCCCAAATAACACACTCCCCAAATAACACTCTCCCCGAATAACACGCTCCCTGAATAACACGCTCCCCGAATAACACGCTCCGCAAATAACACAATCCCCAAATAACACAATCCCCAAATAACACACTCCCAAATACCACACTTACCGAATAACACGCTCCCCAAATAACACATTCCCCAAATAACACGCTCCGCAAATAACACGCTTCGCAAATATCACACTCCGCAAATAACACATTCCGCAAATAACACTCTCCCCACATAACACACTCCCCAAATATCACGCTCCCCAAATAACACGCTCCCCAAATAACACGCTCCCCAAATAACACACTCCCCAAATAACACACTCCCCAAATAACACACTCCCCCCATAGCACGCTCCCCAAATAACACACTCCCCAAATAACACAATCCCCAAATAACACACTCCCCCCATAGCACGCTCCCCAAATAACACACTCCCCAAATAACACAATCCCCAAATAACACACTCCCCAAATAACACGCTCCCCAAATAACATGCTACCAAAATAACACACTCCCCAAATAACACTCTCCCCGAATAACACGCTCCCTGAATAACACGCTCCCCGAATAACACGCTCCGCAAATAACACAATCCCCAAATAACACAATCCCCAAATAACACACTCCCAAATACCACACTTACCGAATAACACGCTCCCCAAATAACACATTCCCCAAATAACACGCTCCGCAAATAACACGCTTCGCAAATATCACACTCCGCAAATAACACATTCCGCAAATAACACTCTCCCCACATAACACACTCCCCAAATATCACGCTCCCCAAATAACACGCTCCCCAAATAACACGCTCCCCAAATAACACACTCCCCAAATAACACACTCCCCAAATAACACACTCCCCCCATAGCACGCTCCCCAAATAACACACTCCCCAAATAACACAATCCCCAAATAACACACTCCCCAAATAACACGCTCCCCAAATAACATGCTACCAAAATAACACACTCCCCAAATAACACGCTCTCCGAATAACACGCTCTCCGAATAACACATTCCTCGAATAACACTCTCCCCAAATAACACGCTCCCCAAATAACACGCTCCCCAAATAACACGCTCCCCAAATAACACACTCCCCAAATAGCACGCTCCCCAAATAACACGCTCCCCAAATAACACGCTCCCCAAATAATACACGCCCCAAATAACACACTCCCCAAATAACACACT
Source organism: Chiloscyllium plagiosum (assembly GCF_037043375.1). Lineage (NCBI taxonomy): Eukaryota > Metazoa > Chordata > Chondrichthyes > Orectolobiformes > Hemiscylliidae > Chiloscyllium > Chiloscyllium plagiosum. Next base: position 11,448,917 of record NW_028270176.1, read on the forward strand.
CCCCGAATAACACGCTCCCCAAATAACACACTCCCAAATAACACGCTCCCAAAATAACACACTCCCCAAATAACACACTCCCCAAATAACACAGTCCCCCAAATAACATGCTCCCCAAATAACACGCTTCCTGAATAGCACACATCCCGAATAGCACATTCCCCAAATTACACACTCCCCAAATAATACGTCCCCCAAATAACACACTCCCCAAATAACACTCTCCCCGAATAACACGCTCCCCGAATAACACGCTCCCCGAATAACACGCTCCCCGAATAACACGCTCCGCAAATAACACAATCCCCAAATAACACTTTCCCAAAATAACACATTCCACAAATAACATTCCCCAAATAACACGCTCCGCAAATAACACGCTTCGCAAATATCACACTCCGCAAATAACACATTCCGCAAATAACACTCTCCCCACATAACACACTCCCCAAATATCACGCTCCCCAAATAACACGCTCCCCAAATAACACACTCCCCAAATAACACACTCCCCAAATAACACACTCCCCAAATAACACGCTCCCCAAATAACACGCTCCCCAAATAACACACTCCCCAAATAACACAATCCCCAAATAACACAATCCCCAAATAACACACTCCCCAAATAACACACTCCCAAATACCACACTTACCGAATAACACGCTCCCCAAATAACACGCTTCGCAAATATCACACTCCGCAAATAACACATTCCGCAAATAACACACTCCCCACATAACACACTCCCCAAATATCACGCTCCCCAAATAACACCCTCCCCAAATAACACGCTCCCCAAATAACACACTCCCCAAATAACACACTCCTCAAATAACACACTCCCCAAATAATACTCTCACCAAATAATACACTCCGCAAATAACACGCTGGGCAAATAACATGCTCCCGAAATAATACACTCCCCAAATACAACACTCCCCGAATAATACCTCCCCGAATAACACACTCCCTGAATAACACAATCCGCAAATAACACATTCCCCAAAAAAACACGCTCCCCAAATAACACGCTCCCAAAAAACACGCTCCCGAAATAACACACTCTGCAAATAACTCACTGCCCAAATAACACGCTCCCCCAAAAACACGCTCCCCAAATAACACGCTCACCAAAAACCACTCTCCCCAAATAACATGCTACCAAAATAACACACTCCCCAAATAACACGTTCTCCGAATAACACGCTCTCAGAATAACACATTCCTCGAATAACACTCTCCCCAAATAACACGCTCCCCAAATAACACGCTCCCCAAATAACACACTCCTCAAATAACACACTCCCCAAATAATACTCTCACCAAATAATACACTCCGCAAATAACACGCTGGGCAAATAACATGCTCCCGAAATAATACACTCCCCAAATACAACACTCCCCGAATAATACCTCCCCGAATAACACACTCCCTGAATAACACAATCCGCAAATAACACATTCCCCAAAAAAACACGCTCCCCAAATAACACGCTCCCAAAAAACACGCTCCCCAAATAACACACTCTGCAAATAACACACTCCCCGAATAACACGCTCCCCAAATAACACACTCCCAAATAACACGCTCCCAAAATAACACACTCCCCAAATAACACACTCCCCAAATAACACAGTCCCCCAAATAACATGCTCCCCAAATAACACGCTTCCTGAATAGCACACATCCCGAATAGCACATTCCCCAAATTACACACTCCCCAAATAATACGTCCCCCAAATAACACACTCCCCAAATAACACTCTCCCCGAATAACACGCTCCCCGAATAACACGCTCCCCGAATAACACGCTCCCCGAATAACACGCTCCGCAAATAACACAATCCCCAAATAACACTTTCCCAAAATAACACATTCCACAAATAACATTCCCCAAATAACACGCTCCGCAAATAACACGCTTCGCAAATATCACACTCCGCAAATAACACATTCCGCAAATAACACTCTCCCCACATAACACACTCCCCAAATATCACGCTCCCCAAATAACACGCTCCCCAAATAACACACTCCCCAAATAACACACTCCCCAAATAACACACTCCCCAAATAACACGCTCCCCAAATAACACGCTCCCCAAATAACACACTCCCCAAATAACACAATCCCCAAATAACACAATCCCCAAATAACACACTCCCCAAATAACACACTCCCAAATACCACACTTACCGAATAACACGCTCCCCAAATAACACGCTTCGCAAATATCACACTCCGCAAATAACACATTCCGCAAATAACACACTCCCCACATAACACACTCCCCAAATATCACGCTCCCCAAATAACACCCTCCCCAAATAACACGCTCCCCAAATAACACACTCCCCAAATAACACACTCCTCAAATAACACACTCCCCAAATAATACTCTCACCAAATAATACACTCCGCAAATAACACGCTGGGCAAATAACATGCTCCCGAAATAATACACTCCCCAAATACAACACTCCCCGAATAATACCTCCCCGAATAACACACTCCCTGAATAACACAATCCGCAAATAACACATTCCCCAAAAAAACACGCTCCCCAAATAACACGCTCCCAAAAAACACGCTCCCGAAATAACACACTCTGCAAATAACTCACTGCCCAAATAACACGCTCCCCCAAAAACACGCTCCCCAAATAACACGCTCACCAAAAACCACTCTCCCCAAATAACATGCTACCAAAATAACACACTCCCCAAATAACACGTTCTCCGAATAACACGCTCTCAGAATAACACATTCCTCGAATAACACTCTCCCCAAATAACACGCTCCCCAAATAACACGCTCCCCAAATAACACACTCCTCAAATAACACACTCCCCAAATAATACTCTCACCAAATAATACACTCCGCAAATAACACGCTGGGCAAATAACATGCTCCCGAAATAATACACTCCCCAAATACAACACTCCCCGAATAATACCTCCCCGAATAACACACTCCCTGAATAACACAATCCGCAAATAACACATTCCCCAAAAAAACACGCTCCCCAAATAACACGCTCCCAAAAAACACGCTCCCTAAATAACACACTCTGCAAATAACTCACTGCCCAAATAACACGCTCCCCAAATAACACGCTCACCAAAAACCACTCTCCCCAAATAACATGCTACCAAAATAACACACTCCCCAAATAACACGTTCTCCGAATAACACGCTCTCCGAATAACACATTCCTCGAATAACACTCTCCCCAAATAACACGCTCCCCAAATAACACGCTCCCCAAATAACACGCTCCCCAAATAACACACTCCCCAAATAGCACGCTCCCCAAATAACACGCTCCACAAATAACACACTCCCCAAATAACACACTCGCCAAATAACACTATCCACAAATACCACTCTCCCGAAATAATACATTCCCCAAACAACATACTCCCCAAATTACATGCTCCCCAAGTAACACTCTCCCCAAACAACATATTTCCCAAATTACACACTCCCCAAATAACTCGGTCCCCAAATAACACACTCCCCAAATAATACGCTCCCAAATAACACACACCCTCAAATACCACAATCCGCAAATAACACGCTCCCCAAATAACACACTCCCGAAATAACACGTTTCACAAATAACACACTTCCCGAATAACACGCTCCCCAAATAACACGCTGCCCGAATAGCACACATCCCGAATAGCACATTCCCCAAATTACACACTCCCCAAATAATACGTCCCCCAAATAACACACTCCCCAAATAACACTCTCCCCGAATAACACACTCCCCGAATAACACGCTCCCCGAATAACACGCTCCCCGAATAACACGCTCCGCAAATAACACACTCCCCAAATAACACATTCCCAAAATAACACATTCCACAAATAACATTCCCCAAATAACACATTCCCCAAATAACACGCTCCGCAAATAACACGCTTCGCAAATATCACACTCCGCAAATAACACATTCCGCAAATAACACACTCTCCACATAACACACTCCCCAAATATCACGCTCCCCAAATAACACGCTCCCCAAATAACACGCTCCCCAAATAACACACTCCCCAAATAACACACTCCCCAAATAACACACTCCCCAAATAACACACTCCCCAAATAACACACTCCTCAAATAACACACTCCCCAAATAACACACGCCACAAATAATACTCTCACCAAATAATACACTCTGCAAATGACACGCTGGGCAAATAACATGCTCCCGAAATAATACACTCCCCAAATACAACACTCCCCGAATAATACCTCCCCGAATAACACACTCCCCGAATAACACAATCCGCAAATAACACATTCCCCAAAAAAACACGCTCCCCAAATAACACGCTCAAAAAATAACACGCTCCCTAAATAACACACTCTGCAAATAACTCACTCCCCAAATAACACGCTCCCCAAATAACACGCTCACCAAAAACCACTCTCCCCAAATAACACGCTACCCAAATAACACACTCCCCAAATAACACGCTCTCCGAATAACACGCTCTCCGAATAACACATTCCTCGAATAACACTCTCCCCAAATATAACGCGCCCCAAATAACACGCTCCCCAAATAACACACTCCCCAAATAACACACTCCCCAAATAGCACGCTCCCCAAATAACACGCTCCACAAATAACACACTCGACAAATAACACACTCGCCAAATAACACTATCCACAAATACCACTCTCCCGAAATAATACACTCCCCAAACAACATACTCCCTAAATTACATGCTCCCCAAGTAACACTCTCCCCAAACAACATATTTCCCAAATTACACACTCCCCAAATAACTCGGTCCCCAAATAACACACTCCCCAAATAATACGCTCCCAAATAACACACACCCGCAAATACCACAATCCGCAAATAACACGCTCCCCAAATAACACACTCCCGAAATAACACATTTCACAAATAACACACTACCCAAATAACACGCTCACCAAATAACACACTCCCGAAATAACACTCTTCCCGAATAACACGCTCCCCAAATAACACGCTGCCCGAATAGCACACATCCCGAATAGCACATTCCCCAAATTTCACATTCCCCAAATAATACGTCCCCCAAATAACACACTCCCCAAATAACACTCTCCCCGAATAACACGCTCCCCGAATAACACGCTCCCCGAATAACACGCTCCCCGAATAACACGCTCCGCAAATAACACAATCCCCAAATAACACATTCCCAAAATAACACATTCCACAAATAACATTCCCCAAATAACACATTCCCCAAATAACACGCTCCGCAAATAACACGCTTCGCAAATATCACACTCCGCAAATAACACATTCCGCAAATAACACTCTCCCCACATAACACACTCCCCAAATATCACGCTCCCCAAATAACACGCTCCCCAAATAACACGCTCCCCAAATAACACGCTCCCCAAATAACACACTCTCCAAATAACACACTCCCCCCATAACACGCTCCCCAAATAACACACTCCCCAAATAACACACTCCCCAAATAACACACTTCCCAAATAACGCGCTCCCCAAATAACACGCTCCCCAAATAACACGCTCCCCAAATAACACACTCCCCAAATAACACACTCCACAAATAATACTCTCCCCAAATAATACACTCCGCAAATAACACGCTCGCCAAGTAACGTGCTCCCGAAATAATACACTCCACAAATACAACACTCCCCGAATAATACCGCCCCGAATAACACACTCCCCGAATAACACAATCCGCAAATAACACATTCCCCAAATAACACTGCCGAATAACACACTCCCCAAATAACACACTCCACAAATAACACATTCCCCAAAAAACAAGCTCACCAAAAACCACTCTCCCCAAATAACACGCTACCCAAATAACACACTCCCCAAATAACACACTCACCGAATAACACGCTCTCCGAATAACACGCTCTCCGAATAACACGTTCCTCGAATAACACTCTCCCCAAATATAACGCGCCCCAAATAACATGCTCCCCAACTAACACGCTCCCCAAATAACACGCTCCCCAAATAGCACGCTCCCCAAATAGCACGCTCCCCAAATAACACGGTCCCCAAATACCACGCTCCCCAAGTAACACGCTCCCCAAATAACACTCTTCCCAAATAACACACTCCCCAAATAACACACTCGCCAAATAACACTATCCACAAATACCACTCTCCCGAAATAATACACTCCCCAAACAACATGCTCCCCAAATTACATGCTCCCCAAGTAACACTCTCCCCAAACAACATATTTCCCAAATTACACACTCCCCAAACAACTCGCTCCCCAAATAACACACTCCCCAAATAATACGCTCCCCAAATAACACACACCCGCAAATACCACACTCAACAAATAACACGCTCCCCAAATAACACGCTCCCCAAATAACACACTCCCGAAATAACACATTTCACAAATAACACACTACTCAAATATCACATTCCCCAAATAACACACTCCCTAAGTCACACACTACGCAAATAGCACGCTCCCCAAATAACACACTCCCGAAATAACACATTTCACAAATAACACATTACCCAAATAACACGCTCACCAAATAACACACTCCCGAAATAACACATTTCACAAATAACACATTACCCAAATAACACGCTCCCCAAATAACACACTCCCGAAATAACACATTTCACAAATAACACACTACCCAAATAACACGCTCACCAAATAACACACTCCCGAAATAACACATTTCACAAATAACACATTACCCAAATAACACGCTACCCAAATAACACACTCCCCCAAAAAACACACTCCCCAAATAACACGCTCCCCAAATAACACGCTCACCAAATAACACACTCCCGAAATAACACATTTCACAAATAACACATTACCCAAATAACACGCTACCCAAATAACACACTCCCCCAAAAAACACACTCCCCAAATAACACACTCCCCAAATAATACTCCCTCCAAATAATACACTCCGCAAATAACACGCTCGACAAATAACACGATCCCCAAATAACACGCACCCCAAATAAGAAGCTCCCCAAATAACACTTTCCAGACATAAAACACTCCCCAAATACCACACTCCCCAAATACCACACTCCCCAAATACGATGCTCCCCAAATAGCACGCACCCCAAACAACACTCTCAACAAATCACACTCTCCCCAAATACCACACTCCCCAAATAACACATTCCCAAAATTACACATTCCCCAAATAACACTCTCGGCAAATACCACACTCCCCAAATAACACACTCTCCAAATAACACGCTCCCGAAATAACACGCTCCCGAAATAACACGCTCCCCAAATAACACGCTCCCCAAATAACACGCTCACCAAATAACACACTCCGCAAATAACACACTCCCCAAATAACACACTCCCCAAATAACACGCTCCCACATAACACTCTCCCCAAATAACACACTCCCCAAATACCACACTCCCCAAATAGCACTCTCCCCGAATAGCACACACCCCGAATAAAACATTCCCCAATTAACACACTCCCCAAATAACACTCTCCCCAAATAACATGCTCCCCAAGTAACACACTCCGCAATTAACACGCTCCACGAATAACACGCTCCCCAAATAACACGCTCCCCAAATAACTCACTCCCCAAATAACACACTCACCGAATAACACGATCGCCTAATAACACGCTCTCCGAAAAACACGCTCCCCGAATAACACGCTCCCCGAATAACACTCTCCCCGAATAAAACGTGCCCCAAATAACACTCTCCACAAATAATACACTCCCCAAATAGCACGCTCCGCAAATAACACGCTCCCCACATAACACTCTCCCCAAATACCACACTCCCCAAAAAGCACTCTCCCCGAAAAGCACACACCCCGAATAACACATTCCACAAATAAAACACTCCCCAAATAACACACTCCCCAAAATGCCACACTCCCCAAATACCACACTTCCCAAATAGCACTCTACCGAATAGCCCACACCCCGAATAACACGCTCCCCAAATAACACACTCCCCAAATAACACACTCCCCAAGTACCACACTCCCCAAATAGCACTCTCCCCGAATAGCACACACCCCGAATAACACATTCCCCAAATAACACACTCCCCAAATATCACACTTCCCAAATAACACACTCCCCAAGTATCACACTCCCCAAATAACACACTCCCCAAATAACACACTCCACAAATAATACTCTCCCCAAATAATACACTCCGCAAATAACACGCTCGCCAAGTAACGTGCTCCCGAAATAATACACTCCACAAATACAACACTCCCCGAATAATACCGCCCCGAATAACACACTCCCCGAATAACACAATCCGCAAATAACACATTCCCCAAATAACACTGCCGAATAACAAACTCCCCGAATAACACACTCCACAAATAACACATTCCCCAAAAAACAAGCTCACCAAAAACCACTCTCCCCAAATAACACGCTACCCAAATAACACACTCCCCAAATAACACACTCACCGAATAACACGCTCTCCGAATAACACGCTCTCCGAATAACACGTTCCTAGAATAACACTCTCCCCAAATATAACGCGCCCCAAATAACATGCTCCCCAACTAACACGCTCCCCAAATAACACGCTCCCCAAATAGCACGCTCCACAAATAGCACGCTCCCCAAATAACACGCTCCCCAAATACCACGCTCCCCAAGTAACACGCTCCCCAAATACCACGCTCCCCAAGTAACACGCTCCCCAAATAACACTCTTCCCAAATAACACACTCCCCAAATAACACACTCGCCAAATAACACTATCCACAAATACCACTTTCCCGAAATAATACACTCCCCAAACAACATGCTCCCCAAATTACATGCTCCCCAAGTAACACTCTCCCCAAACAACATATTTCCCAAATTACACACTCCCCAAACAACTCGCTCCCCAAATAACACACTCCCCAAATAACACGCTCCCCAAATAACACACTCCCGAAATAACACATTTCACAAATAACACACTACTCAAATATCACATTCCCCAAATAACACACTCCCTCAGTCACACACTACGCAAATAGCACGCTCCCCAAATAACACACTCCCGAAATAACATATTTCACAAATAACACATTACCCAAATAACACGCTCCCCAAATAACACACTCCCGAAATAACACATTTCACAAATAACACACTACCCAAATAACACGCTCACCAAATAACACACTCCCGAAATAACACATTTCACAAATAACACATTACCCAAATAACACGCTACCCAAATAACACACTCGCCCAAAAAACACACTCCCCAAATAACACGCTCCCCAAATAACACGCTCACCAAATAACACACTCCCGAAATAACACATTTCACAAATAACACATTACCCAAATAACACGCTACCAAAATAACACACTCCCCCAAAAAACACACTCCCCAAATAACACACTCCCCATATAATACTCCCTCCAAATAATACACTCCGCAAATAACACGCTCGACAAATAACACGATCCCCAAATAACATGCACCCCAAATAAGAAGCTCCCCAAATAACACTTTCCAGACATAAAACACTCCCCAAATACCACACTCCCCAAATACCACACTCCCCAAATACTATGCTCCCCAAATAGCACGCACCCCAAACAACACTCTCAACAAATCACACTCTCCCCAAATACCACACTCCCCAAATAACACATTCCCCAAATAACACTCTCGGCAAATACCACACTCCCCAAATAACACACTCTCCAAATAACACGCTCCCGAAATAACACGCTCCCAAAATAACACGCTCCACAAATAACACGCTCCCCAAATAACACGCTCACCAAATAACACACTCCCCAAATACCACACTCCCCAAATAGCACTCTCCCCAAATAGCACACACCCCGAATAAAACATTCCCCAATTAACACACTCCCCAAATAACACTCTCCCCAAATAACATGCTCCCCAAGTAACACACTCCGCAATTAACACGCTCCACGAATAACACGCTCCCCAAATAACACGCTCCCCAAATAACTCACTCCCCAAATAACACACTCACCGAATAACACGATCGCCTAATAACACGCTCTCCGAATAACACGCTCCCAGAATAACACGCTCCCCGAATAACACTCTCCCCGAATAAAACGTGCCCCAAATAACACTCTCCACAAATAATACACTCCCCAAATAGCACGCTCCGCAAATAACACGCTCCCCACATAACACTCTCCCCAAATACCACACTCCCCAAAAAGCACTCTCCCCGAAAAGCACACACCCTGAATAACACATTCCACAAATAAAACACTCCCCAAATAACACACTCCCCAAATGCCACACTCCCCAAATACCACACTTCCCAAATAGCACTCTACCCGAATAGCCCACACCCCGAATAACACATTCCCCAAATAACACACTCCCCAAATAACACACTCCCCAAGTACCACACTCCCCAAATAGCACTCTCCCCGAATAGCACACACCCCGAATAACACATTCCCCAAATAACACACTCCCCAAATATCACACTCCCCAAATAACACACTCCCCAAGTACCACACTCCCCAAATAGCACTCTCCCCGAATAGCACACACCCCGAATAACACATTCCCCAAATAACACACTCACCGAATAACACGCTCCCCGAATAACACGCTGCCCGAAGAGCACACATCCTGAATAGCACATTCCCCAAATAACACACTCCCCAAATAACACGCTCCCCAAATAACACTCTCCCCGAATTACACACTTCCCGAATAACACGCTCCCCGAATGACACTCTCCCGAATAAAACGTGCCCCAAATAACACGCTCCCCAAATAACACGCTCCCCAAATAACACGCTCCCCAAATAACACGCTCCCCAAATAACACATTCGCCAAATAACACTATCCACAAATACCACTCTCCCGAAATAATACACTCCGCAAACAACATACTCCCCAAATTACATGCTCCCCAAGTAACACTCTCCCCAAATAACATATTTCCCAAATTACACGCTCCCCAAATAACTCGCTCCCCAAATAACACACTCCCCAAATAATACGCTCACCAAATAACACACACCCGCAAATACCACTCCGCAAATAAAACGCTCCCCAAATAACACACTCCCCAAGTCACTCATTACACAAATAACACGCTCCCCAAATAACACGCTCCCCAAATAACACACTCCCGAAATAACACATTTCACGAATAACACACCCGCCAAATAACACTCTCCCCAAATAACACATTCCCCAAATAACACACTCCCCAAATAACACTCTCCCCAAATAACACGATCCCCAAATAAGAAGCTCCCCAAATAACACATTCCAGACGTAACACTCTCCCCAAATACCACACTCCCCAAATAGCACGCTCCCCAAATAACACTCTCCCCAAATAACACACTCCCCCAATAACACATTCCCAAAATAACACTTTCCCCAAATAACACACTCCGCAAATACCACACTCCCAAAATAACATGCACCCCAAATAACGCGCTCCCCAAAAACCACTCTCCACAAATAACACACTCCCCAAATAACACATTCCCCAAACAACACATTCCCTAAGTAAAACATTCCCAAATAACACACTACCCAAATAACACGCTCCCCAAAAAACACGCTCCTCAAATAACACACTCACCAACTAGCACGCTCCCCAAAAAACACATTCCCCAAATACCCCGCTCCGCAAATAACACGCTCCCCAAAAAACACGCTCCCCAAATAACACACTCCCCAAATAACACACTCCCCAAATAACACGCTCCCCCAAAAAACACGCTCCCCCAAAATAACACGCTCCCCAAATGACACGCTCCTCAAATAACACACTCCCCAAATAACACGCTCCCCAAATAACACGCTCCCCAAATAACACGCTCACCACATAACACGCTCACCAAATAACACACTCCGCAAATAACACACTCCCCAAATAACACGCTACCCAAATAACACACTCCCCCAAAAAACACACTCCCCAAATAACACACTCCCCAAATAATACTCCCTCCAAATAATACACTCCGCAAATAACACGCTCGACAAATAACACGATCCCCAAATAACACGCAACCCAAATAAGAAGCTCCCCAAATAACACTTTCCAGACATAAAACACTCCCCAAATACCACACTCCCCAAATACCACACTCCCCAAATACTATGCTCCCCAAATAGCACGCACCCCAAACAACACTCTCAACAAATCACACTCTCCCCAAATACCACACTCCCCAAATAACACATTCCCAAAATTACACATTCCCCAAATAACACTCTCGGCAAATACCACACTCCCCAAATAACACACTCTCCAAATAACACGCTCCCGAAATAACACGCTCCCGAAACAACACGCTCCCGAAATAACACGCTCCCCAAATAACACGCTCACCAAATAACACACTCCGCAAATAACACACTCCCCAAATAACACACTCCCCAAATAACACGCTCCCACATAACACTCTCCCCAAATAACACACTCCCCATATACCACTCTCCCCAAATAGCACTCTCCCCGAATAGCACACACCCCGAATAAAACATTCCCCAATTAACACACTACCCAAATAACACTCTCCCCAAATAACATGCTCCCCAAGTAACACACTCCGCAATTAACACGCTCCACGAATAACACGCTCCCCAAATAACACGCTCCCCAAATAACTCACTCCCCAAATAACACACTCACCGAATAACACGCTCCCCAAATAACACGCTCACCAAATAACACACTCCCGAAATAACACATTTCACAAATGACACATTACCCAAATAACACGCTCCCCAAATAACACACTCCCGAAATAACACATTTCACATATAACACACTACTCAAATATCACATTCCCCAAATAACACACTCCCTAAGTCACACACTACGCAAATAGCACGCTCCCCAAATAACACACTCCCGAAATAACACATTTCACAAATAACGCATTACCCAAATAACACGCTACCCAAATAACACACTCCCCCAAAAAACACACTCCCCAAATAACACACTCCCCAAATAATACTCCCTCCAAATAATACACTCCGCAAATAACACGCTCGACAAATAACACGATCCCCAAATAACATGCACCCCAAATAAGAAGCTCCCCAAATAACACTTTCCAGACATAAAACACTTCCCAAATACCACACTCCCCAAATACCACACTCCCCAAATACTATGCTCCCCAAATAGCACGCACCCCAAACAACACTCTCAACAAATCACACTCTCCCCAAATACCACACTCCCCAAATAACACATTCCCAAAATTACACATTCCCCAAATAACACTCTCGGCAAATACCACACTCCCCAAATAACACACTCTCCAAATAACACGCTCCCGAAATAACACGCTCCCAAAATAACACGCTCCCCAAATAACACGCTCCCCAAATAACACGCTCACCAAATAACACACTCCGCAAATAACACACTCCCCAAATAACACACTCCCCAAATAACACGCTCCCACATAACACTCTCCCCAAATAACACACTCCCCAAATACCACACTCCCCAAATAGCACTCTCCCCGAATAGCACACACCCCGAATAAAACATTCCCCAATTAACACACTCCCCAAATAACACTCTCCCCAAATAACATGCTCCCCAAGTAACACACTCCGCAATTAACACGCTCCACGAATAACACGCTCCCCAAATAACACGCTCCCCAAATAACTCACTCCCCAAATAACACACTCACCGAATAACACGCTCGCCTAATAACACGCTCTCCGAATAACACGCTCCCCGAATAACACGCTCCCCGAAGAACACTCTCCCCGAATAAAACGTGCCCCAAATAACACTCTCCACAAATAATACACTCCCCAAATAGCACGCTCCGCAAATAACACGCTCCCCACATAACACTCTCCCCAAATACCACACTCCCCAAAAAGCACTCTCCCCGAAAGGCACACACCCCGAATAACACATTCCACAAATAAAACACTCCCCAAATAACACACTCCCCAAATGCCACACTCCCCAAATACCACACTTCCCAAATAGCACTCTACCCGAATAGCCCACACCCCGAATAACACATTCCCCAAATAACACACTCCCCAAATAACACACTCCCCAAGTACCACACTCCCCAAATAGCACTCTCCCCGAATAGCACACACCCCGAATAACACATTCCCCAAATAACACACTCCCCAAATATCACACTCCCCAAATAACACACTCCCCAAGTACCACACTCCCCAAATAGCACTCTCCCCGAATAGCACACACCCCGAATAACACATTCCCCAAATAACACACTCACCGAATAACACGCTCCCCGAATAACACGCTGCCCGAAGAGCACACATCCTGAATAGCACATTCCCCAAATAACACACTCCCCAAATAACACGCTCCCCAAATAACACTCTCCCCGAATTACACACTTCCCGAATAACACGCTCCCCGAATGACACTCTCCCGAATAAAACGTGCCCCAAATAACACGCTCCCCAAATAACACGCTCCCCAAATAACACGCTCCCGAAATAACACGCTCCCCAAATAACACACTCGCCAAATAACACTATCCACAAATACCACTCTCCCGAAATAATACACTCCGCAAACAACATACTCCCCAAATTACATGCTCCCCAAGTAACACTCTCCCCAAATAACATATTTCCCAAATTACACGCTCCCCAAATAACTCGCTCCCCAAATAACACACTCCCCAAATAATACGCTCACCAAATAACACACACCCGCAAATACCACTCCGCAAATAAAACGCTCCCCAAATAACACACTCCCCAAGTCACTCATTACACAAATAACACGCTCCCCAAATAACACGCTCCCCAAGTAACACACTCCCGAAATAACACATTTCACGAATAACACACCCGCCAAATAACACTCTCCCCAAATAACACATTCCCCAAATAACACACTCCCCAAATAACACTCTCCCCAAATAACACGATCCCCAAATAAGAAGCTCCCCAAATAACACATTCCAGACGTAACACTCTCCCCAAATACCACACTCCCCAAATAGCACGCTCCCCAAATAACACTCTCCCCAAATAACACACTCCCCCAATAACACATTCCCAAAATAACACTTTCCCCAAATAACACACTCCGCAAATACCACACTCCCAAAATAACATGCTCCCCAAATAACGCGCTCCCCAAAAACCACTCTCCACAAATAACACGCTCCCCAAATAACACACTCCCCAAATAACACACTCCCCAAATAACACATTCCCCAAACAACACATTCCCTAAGTAAAACATTCCCAAATAACACACTACCCAAATAACACGCTCCCCAAAAAACACGCTCCTCAAATAACACACTCACCAACTAACACGCTCCCCAAAAAACACATTCCCCAAATACCCCGCTCCGCAAATAACACGCTCCCCAAAAAACACGCTCCCCAAATAACACACTCCCCAAATAACACACTCCCCAAATAACACGCTCCCCCAAAAAACACGCTCCCCCAAAATAACACGCTCCCCAAATGACACTCTCCTCAAATAACACACTCCCCAAATAACACGCTCCCCAAATAACACGCTCCCCAAATAACACATTCCCTAAGTAAAACATTCCCAAATAACACACTACCCAAATAACACGCTCCCCAAAAAACACGCTCCTCAAATAACACACTCACCAACTAGCACGCTCCCCAAAAAACACATTCCCCAAATACCCCGCTCCGCAAATAACACGCTCCCCAAAAAACACGCTCCCCAAATAACACACTCCCCAAATAACACACTCCCCAAATAACACGCTCCCCCAAAAAACACGCTCCCCCAAAATAACACGCTCCCCAAATGACACGCTCCTCAAATAACACACTCCCCAAATAACACGCTCCCCAAATAACACGCTCCCCAAATAACACGCTCACCACATAACACGCTCACCAAATAACACACTCCGCAAATAACACACTCCCCAAATAACACGCTACCCAAATAACACACTCCCCCAAAAAACACACTCCCCAAATAACACACTCCCCAAATAATACTCCCTCCAAATAATACACTCCGCAAATAACACGCTCGACAAATAACACGATCCCCAAATAACACGCAACCCAAATAAGAAGCTCCCCAAATAACACTTTCCAGACATAAAACACTCCCCAAATACCACACTCCCCAAATACCACACTCCCCAAATACTATGCTCCCCAAATAGCACGCACCCCAAACAACACTCTCAACAAATCACACTCTCCCCAAATACCACACTCCCCAAATAACACATTCCCAAAATTACACATTCCCCAAATAACACTCTCGGCAAATACCACACTCCCCAAATAACACACTCTCCAAATAACACGCTCCCGAAATAACACGCTCCCGAAATAACACGCTCCCGAAATAACACGCTCCCCAAATAACACGCTCACCAAATAACACACTCCGCAAATAACACACTCCCCAAATAACACACTCCCCAAATAACACGCTCCCACATAACACTCTCCCCAAATAACACACTCCCCATATACCACTCTCCCCAAATAGCACTCTCCCCGAATAGCACACACCCCGAATAAAACATTCCCCAATTAACACACTACCCAAATAACACTCTCCCCAAATAACATGCTCCCCAAGTAACACACTCCGCAATTAACACGCTCCACGAATAACACGCTCCCCAAATAACACGCTCCCCAAATAACTCACTCCCCAAATAACACACTCACCGAATAACACGCTCCCCAAATAACACGCTCACCAAATAACACACTCCCGAAATAACACATTTCACAAATGACACATTACCCAAATAACACGCTCCCCAAATAACACACTCCCGAAATAACACATTTCACATATAACACACTACTCAAATATCACATTCCCCAAATAACACACTCCCTAAGTCACACACTACGCAAATAGCACGCTCCCCAAATAACACACTCCCGAAATAACACATTTCACAAATAACGCATTACCCAAATAACACGCTACCCAAATAACACACTCCCCCAAAAAACACACTCCCCAAATAACACACTCCCCAAATAATACTCCCTCCAAATAATACACTCCGCAAATAACACGCTCGACAAATAACACGATCCCCAAATAACATGCACCCCAAATAAGAAGCTCCCCAAATAACACTTTCCAGACATAAAACACTTCCCAAATACCACACTCCCCAAATACCACACTCCCCAAATACTATGCTCCCCAAATAGCACGCACCCCAAACAACACTCTCAACAAATCACACTCTCCCCAAATACCACACTCCCCAAATAACACATTCCCAAAATTACACATTCCCCAAATAACACTCTCGGCAAATACCACACTCCCCAAATAACACACTCTCCAAATAACACGCTCCCGAAATAACACGCTCCCAAAATAACACGCTCCCCAAATAACACGCTCCCCAAATAACACGCTCACCAAATAACACACTCCGCAAATAACACACTCCCCAAATAACACACTCCCCAAATAACACGCTCCCACATAACACTCTCCCCAAATAACACACTCCCCAAATACCACACTCCCCAAATAGCACTCTCCCCGAATAGCACACACCCCGAATAAAACATTCCCCAATTAACACACTCCCCAAATAACACTCTCCCCAAATAACATGCTCCCCAAGTAACACACTCCGCAATTAACACGCTCCACGAATAACACGCTCCCCAAATAACACGCTCCCCAAATAACTCACTCCCCAAATAACACACTCACCGAATAACACGCTCGCCTAATAACACGCTCTCCGAATAACACGCTCCCCGAATAACACGCTCCCCGAAGAACACTCTCCCCGAATAAAACGTGCCCCAAATAACACTCTCCACAAATAATACACTCCCCAAATAGCACGCTCCGCAAATAACACGCTCCCCACATAACACTCTCCCCAAATACCACACTCCCCAAAAAGCACTCTCCCCGAAAGGCACACACCCCGAATAACACATTCCACAAATAAAACACTCCCCAAATAACACACTCCCCAAATGCCACACTCCCCAAATACCACACTTCCCAAATAGCACTCTACCCGAATAGCCCACACCCCGAATAACACATTCCCCAAATAACACACTCCCCAAATAACACACTCCCCAAGTACCACACTCCCCAAATAGCACTCTCCCCGAATAGCACACACCCCGAATAACACATTCCCCAAATAACACACTCCCCAAATATCACACTCCCCAAATAACACACTCCCCAAGTACCACACTCCCCAAATAGCACTCTCCCCGAATAGCACACACCCCGAATAACACATTCCCCAAATAACACACTCACCGAATAACACGCTCCCCGAATAACACGCTGCCCGAAGAGCACACATCCTGAATAGCACATTCCCCAAATAACACACTCCCCAAATAACACGCTCCCCAAATAACACTCTCCCCGAATTACACACTTCCCGAATAACACGCTCCCCGAATGACACTCTCCCGAATAAAACGTGCCCCAAATAACACGCTCCCCAAATAACACGCTC